>NC_137775.1:1499887-2099887 GCF_963455305.1 Plecotus auritus
AGAGAGATGCGCACGAGGTGTGGAAGCCGTCCACGTGTTTGGATGCGATGGATCACTATAAAAATACGAGCGTGGTTGGACTTGGTAAAGTTGCAGGTCTGTGTCAGAGCAGTTTGCACGGAGAGCTGGTCACTGTGCCGGAGCAAAGGCCAGAAGGAACCCTCCAGAATCGCGGGGCCAGCCGGGGAGGCGCCGTCGGGTGAGGAGGCCCCGCACCCACACCCCGTGGGGCGTTGCACCGGGTTCAAGTTGTCCCTCCTCGTAGGTGGCGGAGTGATGCGTGTCTGAATTGTAGTTTCAGCAGCTTCCAAGGCAGACGTCGAAGAGGAAGACCAAGAAGGTCTGGTACCCGCGGCTCCTGGATTCAGTGATCCCGGCTCATGTCATCGCTGCCAGGGTCACACACCTTCCTACGTCCCTTTCGCCCCGGAGTCCGAAGTCTGCTGCTCACAGCAGTCACGTCCCATCGGCCGTCACGCCTCTTGGGAGTAATGCTGGCCGGGTCCCCGATTAATTATAGCCTCGGCTTATTTTGAGCCGATCGAAGACCTCGTTCTAACACTCCGCCGCGAAAGCCCTGGGAACTGGCATGTGACTAGAAGAGCCATCCGCCGGATAGAAGCGTCTTAGAATAGACCGAGCACCCGAGGAATTCGGTGTATTTTTAAAGTGTCTTCCCATCCAGGCGGAGCGGAGGTCGGGAATCGAGTACAGGCGTGTGAGACGCCTCGTCATCCAGGAAAAACACAGTCAGGTCATACTCTCACGAGAAGCACAGCACCAACGTTGGATCCAAGTGGACCCGATGTTTACACAGAGGGTGTGCCCCGAAATATGTCTGCACACACTTCGAGTAGTTCTGCAGGCAGTGTTTATGAAGTACATTTCCTTTTCAAGATTGAGCTCTCCGCTGTGGAAGTGTGTGTTGTTGGGACACCGTGTGTGTGTGTGTGTGTGTGTGTGTGTGTGTGTATATATATATATATATATATATATATATATATATATATATATACACCTTTGACCTTGCTCCACATGGGGGTTAGGGGAACCAAGCCCCATACAGTTGAAAGTCTTTGTACAACTTTGGACCTCCCCAATAACCTGACTACAGTCATCCCTTGGTACCCGTGGTGATGGGCTCCAGGATCCCGGGACACCCCAACTGTGGATGCGTGCCCAAGTCCCTCCCGTGGAACGATGCAGAGCAGCACACGGCCGGACCCCATCCGTGCACTCCCAGCTGCCAGCAGCAGTATCGCTTTGGATCCACAGCTGGTTGAATCTGCAGATGCAAAACCCGGGGATAAGGAAGGTGGGCTGAGTGTGTATTTATTTAAAAAATTCTGGCCCGGCCGGCATGGCTCAGTGGTTGAGCGTCAACCTCTGAACCAGGAGGTCCCAGTTTGATTCCCGGTCAGGGCACATGCCTGGCTTGTGAGCTCGATCCCAGTGTGGGGCGTGCAGGAGGCAGCTGAGCGATGATTCTCTCTCAGCATTGATGTTTCTCTCTCTCTCTCACTCTCACCTCTTTTCCTCTCTGAAATCAATAAAAAAAAATAATAAATCTGTACGTTCAAACCCGTGTGAAGTGTCGACTGTATATTAAAAAGAAACCCTAAAAATACAAGGAAATTTCTTTCTAGCCTTGGAGTGGGGAGAGCCTTTACATGTACCTCAAAGTTCAGAAGTATTAAAAGAAAAGCTTGATGTTTATCAGCATTAAAAACATTTTTTTTATGGCCCTAAAGACCATAAGCCAATGTGACCCTTTCCTGGGAGGCCTGAGCGGTGGCCCTGCCCTCTGCCCGCCCTCTAGGCCACTTCCTGCCGGGCCTTTGAAGCTCCGGCAGCACAGGCTGCGGGCAGTTCTCGAACGTCTGCCCAGAAAAGGAAACACACAGCGCTCAGATCCCAGCATAGAGCTCCCCTTCCTGGCGTGGGGAGAGCTCCCAGAAACGGCGAGGAGAAAGAACAGCTCATTGAAAAGTCGTGCAAGCGCACGGAGAGAGCCGTTTTTAGAACGTGGACAAAGGAAGGATGCTCGGCCTCCTTCGCGAGGAGAGCGACGCAGTTTAAAATAGCGCCGAGCCCCAGGTTCGCCGGCCCGGTGTGCAGCGGCCAGGGACCCTCTGCACGCCGTGGGCGGTCCGTGAGGAAGCCGGCCCTCGGGTCCACTCCCGGCAGTGGGGCAGTGTCGATCGGTATTTAAAAACGCATGTCTCCGTTGATCCCACAGTTCTGCTTCTGGGAATTTACTGATAGATGAACACATAGGCAAGTGACTTCGTGAGGCAACCATTGCACCAAAGGCTGGCGAGGACGCGGGAAACCGTGTAAAGGTGTGTCTGGAGGGAATCTGGCGAAAGGAAGTTTGCAGATGTACACGGGAAACAAATGTGCTGAAGATGTGACCGATGCGTCCCTTCGTAAAGGAAAGCGAAGTGTCAGCAATACACTCCGTACCCACACACTTCTGTGTCAGAGAGGGCCGTATACTTGTACCTGCTTGTGGTTGCCTACAGAACTGGCAGAGCCTGGCCGGCGTGGCTCAGGGGTTGAGCGTGGATCCATGAACCAGGAGGTCACGGTTCGATTCCCGGTCAGGGCACATGCCCGGGTGGCAGGCTTGATCCCCAGTGTGGGGCGTGCAGGAGGCAGCCGATCCATGATTCTCTCTCATCATGGATGTTTCTCTCTCTCTCTCTCTCTCACTCTCTCTCTCTCTCTCTCTCCCTTCCTCTCTGACATCAATAAAAATCTATAAAAAATCACACGGAAACTGGGCAGAAATGGCAGAAGCGTTGGGCATTCCTACCTGGCAGTGTGGGGTGGCCATGGGAGTCGGGGACCGGGGGGGCAGGGGTGCGGGGACGGGTTTAGAGACTTCAGTGCACACTTCTTACAGGTTGGGATTTTTGAATCGCGCAACTGGTTACCTTTTCAAAAATGAAGTTTGCAAACGGGAGTTTACGGCGATGCCACGGAAGTGACCGCGGGCGCTCTGCCTGGGGTGACGCCCTCTCTCTCGCCGTGGTTTTGCTGTCCTCCTCCGGAGATCACAGTCCAGTGCGCAGCCCCTGAAGTAGGTTCGCTTGGTGTCTGCCTTCCTCTAGCCTCCCACTCGCTGCTCCCACACAAGATCCCCAAATGTCAGACCGTGACTCTTAAGCCCCCCACACGCATCCGCGCCCCTGACACGTGTCAACGCCTTTCACGTCACGCACAGACGTAGACGTGGAGGAGTGAGCACGTCTCCTTTAACATGATGCCCGACGGCCGCCGTCGGCTCTCCGAGCTGTTGTTGAAACGGCTGGAGGGCTGCCCCGCCTGCTTCAGCGGGTGGAGATCACTGCGTTTTGGCGAGACACAGAGCGTCTGCCCTGTGGAAGCGTGGGCTCCGCGTTCTCGCTCTTGTCAAGCGAGTGAGCGGCAACGTGGCCTCAGGGGGTCCTGCCGCTGAAGACCACGGGATGGGGCCACACCGCTCAGGGTCGCCTCGTCTAGTGTCCCAGCCATGGGGGCTTCCCTCTGGAGCAGGGACAGCGGGCACTCCCGCATCCATTCATCCCACGGCGGGTGGACGTGTGCGGGCGGGTGTGGGGGCCGAGACGCCGCCAGGCCGGGCCCGAGAGAGGGTCCGCGGGAGCAGGACGGGCCCTCCCCCTGGCCGCGCCTTCGGGGCGGCACCGGATTCTTCAGATCCGCCTATTCCAGTGGTCGGCAAACGCGTTAGTCAACAGAGCGGCAAACCGCGGCGCGCAGTTTGCCGACCACCGGCCTGTTCGATCCCGGGCCTGGTTTTATTTTGGGTTTAACGCGGACGGACACTGTTTCTCTGAGTAGCTGGGGGGGCGTCTCCCCTGGTCCCTCGGTGTGGCTGTCACCCTGGCTGGGTTCCGTGTTGTGTTGTGTTCACGATGTTGACGTTTTCCTTTGTCTCATCACTTATTATTATTTCCTCCTGGCCCACCCGTTGGTTTTATTTTAGCTGCCGCTTCCTTCCTAGTTACTGGATTTTGTGAGAACCCTTTCCCAACATTCCGTGTCAGCCTCCCAGCTCCCTAACGGACGCCTTTGACCCAGACATTCGTGCTCCCGGGGTCTCCCACAGACAGTGCGCAGCACACGCCCTGGGCTCGGGGTGGGGACGGGGTCACACGCGCATCCTTAGCCTCGTGCTGGAAGTGGTGGCCCGGGTTTGGGGAAGGCCCGGAGGATTCTTTCTTTCTTTTTTTTTTTAAAAAATATATTTTATTGATATTTTACAGAGAGGAAGGGAGAGGGATAGAGAGTTAGAAACATCGATGAGAGAGAAACATCGATCAGCCGCCTCCTGCACACCCCCTACTGGGGATGTGCCTGCAACCAAGTTACGTGCCCTTGACCGGAATCGAACCCGGGACCCTACAGTCCGCAGGCCGACGCTCTATCCACTGAGCCACACCGGTTTTGGTAGGCCCGGACGATTCTTGCTCCTGTTTGGGAGGTGGGCCGGGGCGAGGGGGTGGGGGCAGTGGGCTCGCGGTCCCTTCCCTCCGTGGAGCATCGCAAATGCCTTGGGCGGCTGTTCAGGCCCCCGGGACTGTGTTGATGGTCAAGGCTGTTGGTTGTTACTCTCAGCTCTCCTTGCGTTTCGCTCCTCACCGGATCGCACCGCAGCTGTGGGGTTTGGCACCCGCTGTGCTGTGTGACTGTCCTTTTCGTCACGGGCCATCAGTAGGGAATGTGCCCTTCTTTCTCTCGCTGTTCTGTGAGTTCTTTTTGTTTTGTGTGGATGTGATTTTAGATGCGCCCTGGCCAGATTTGTGAGAGTCGATATTGTTGTGATGCCTCGTCTCTGGGTTCCGGCGGGAAGCACCCCGTGTTGCTGAGACAGGGAGGCATTCAGCATGGGGTGGAGGGATGACCTCAGCGTTGCACAAATGCCATTGTTAGAAGCGAGCCTCAGAGTGTGTGTGTGTGTGTGTGTGTGTGTGTGTGTGTGTGTGTGAAGGATACACACAGTTTACTCCTATTCCTTTTCCCTTCTTTGCTGGCCCTTGCGGTATTGCCTAACCCAGGGGTCCTCACACTTTTTAAACAGGGGGCCAGTTCACTGTCCCTCAGACCGTGGGAGGGCCGGACTGTAGTTTAAAAAAAAAACTATGAACAAATTCCTATGCGCACTGCGGGCCCGGGACGCGTCGGCTGCTAAGCAGGACAGGCAGCGGCCCCCGGCGGGCCGGATCCATGTCCTCGGCGGGCCGCATGTGGCCCGTGGGCCGTCGTTTGAGGACCCCTGCGCCCACAGATTCCAGACGGCGTGGCCGTGGCGCGTGGCCCTTCCCCGCCCTCCGCCCCCGCCATCAGCCCCTGCACCATGAGTGTGTCAGGAGGCCGGAAGCGGTCTCCTGTCCGTCTGTCTTTCCTGGACCTTGTAAGCGTGAGGTCGGCTAAGTTTATATTCGCCGAGGGTCCAGTACAGATCTCTCGCGAAGTAGGGATTGGATGAAGCATTCCCGGGAAGTAGGGGGTGCCTGGAAGCATGGATTTTACTGTCAAATTGGGGCTCAAATCTCAGCTCTGCTAAGTTTATGAGAATTCCCTTTTCTGCAGAATGGGTGCTCGGTAGATGTTAAATTTCCCCTTAATAGGTTTCCTTCAAACTGGAACCAGCACATCTGGTTTAGGTCATCACATTTTGGGATTTCCACACGTAAAAATTACACATTTGTAACATTTCCATTTCGTGTCTGCATTACGTTAAGAGGCTCACCTGAGAGGTTTAACATAGAAAGAGAAGAGAAAAATGCAGAGCAGTTTGCAGAGATCCTTAGCGTGCAGCCTCCGCTTTGTAAAGGAAGCTGTGACCTCCTGGGAGGTGCACGGGGGTGTCCTTGTGCCCGGGGCTGCGCGGGGCCGAGGGCAGGGAGGCCCCTGCCACCTCCGTCCCGGTGCCGCCGTCCCTGGCCGCTCCCAGTCTGGCCCGCTTCCTGGGAAGACTCAGCAGCTCCTATTTTAGGATCTGACCTGCTGCTCAGCGCGCGGGCCCATCTTCCCCCTCCCTCCGTTTCCCAGCTTCGACCCGCGTGTCCTCAGGTGGAGAGCCTGTGGCACTGGTGGATGGTGCTGGTGGCTGTGATGGGCGGAGACGAGTAAGTGGCGTTATGGTCAGTGATTCGAAAGTGGTGTAGAATCTTAATACTGTACATAGAGTGTTCGTACAGAAAGAATGTCATGCAGTTTCTAAAGGAGTTTTTGAAACTTTGGTAAACAGAAGCCATCAGGGTGTTTCTTACTAGGAAGCATCCTGGCAGTTTAAAAGCATTTTCAACATCTGGAGACTTTACATTGTCGGCATTTCTTGTATTCTCGTGGAAAAGTGGGACAGGCATGCAGTTTTGAGAACTTTGATCCGTTGGATGTTACGTTGATTGCTCTTCATGTCTGCCTTTGTTTTGTTTTTTAAATATACTTTTATTGAGTTCAGACAGGAAGGGAGAGGGAGATAGAAACATCCATGATGAGAGAGAACCACTGATCGGCTGCCCCCTGCACGCCCCGCCCTGGGGATGGAGCCCGCAACCCGGGCCTGTGCCCCGACCGGGAATCGCACCGTGACCTCCTGGTTCAGAGGTCAACGCCCAACCCCTGAGCCACACGGCCGGGCTGTGAAGTGGACAGGGCCTTCCCCCTCCCTCTGTTGCTCCAGATGAAGATGAAATGGTGGGAAAAAAAAAATGCTTTGTAGGCTGGGAAGTTCCGCACACACGGAGCCTTTGTGAGAATCCGGGGACACAGTGTGAAGGCGAACAGTCCCCTTTGTGATTTAACGTGTGCGTGGCGCTGTGCGCTCTCCTCCCTCAGAGTCGGCGCTAATTGGCCATTGTTCCTCCATCGTCTGCTCTAGGTTCCCAGGTGGGCAGCTGAGCACGTACCTTAGTGCGCCGCGTGGGCGCCGTGTGGGCACCGCGTGGGCACCGTGTGGGCACCGTGTGGGCGCCGTGTGGGCACCGTGTGGGCGCCGTGTGGGCGCCTTCGCCTTGGGAGGACGAGCTCCACGCGTTCTGATTGTGACTAGGAGGTCGTTAAAGATCACGTTTTACGATTTCCTGGCCCCTGCTTTTTACGTTTTCTGTTTCTGTTGCATCGATCCCTGCGGCTCTGTTTACAACACAGACCACGTGGTGTGAGTGCGTGTTGTCTCAGGCACCCGGGCGATGCGATCAGGAACGGGGACCGTGCGCATCCTTGCAGAAGACAGCTCAGCGCTGGGATGAGAAAACAGTGATTTTTCTTTGGAGCTAGATTTTGTTTCTGATATAAAAATGACACAATGACTGAGTCAGCCCTCCCTTCTTCCCTCCCTCCCTCCCTCCCTCCCCTCCATCCCTCTCTCCCTCCTTGTTAAAAAGCCCTTTGCATTTGGCTTTATTTCCCTCTAGTTTCCATTCCTGCTGCGCCTGAAGCAATGAGAATGATGAGTGGAAGTAAAAGGGAAGGTGGGTGTGCTGCCTGTTAGAATCATTTCCAAATAGAAAAGTTCAAATGGCTTTTTTTTTTTTTTTTTTTTTTTGTAAAAGCAGGAGCCCTTACATGGAGGTGTTTCTCTAAAGGCCTGACCTCAGTCTGACTGGGTGTCCCCTCGGCGTTGGACCCTTCCCCCAGCGTAGAAAAAATACATTTTTTAAAAATGTATTTTATTGATTTTTTACAGAGAGGAAGGGAGAGGGATAGAGAGTCAGAAACATCGATGAGAGAGAAGCATCGATCAGCTGCCTCCTGCACACCTCCTACTGGGGATGTGCCCGCAACCAAGGTACATGCCCTTGACCGGAATCGAACCCGGGACCCTTCAGTCCGCAGGCCGACGCTCTATCCACTGAGCCACACCGGTCAGGGCCTGGGGCGGGTTTTGAGAGCAGATGGCACCCATAGCATCGCCTGCCGGCCAGTGCGGGAGGGAGGGGCCCGGGAGAGGGCTGGAGCGGGCCCCTGTGGGAAGGGCGTGCGGCAGAACAGGCGATGGGAAAGCACCTCTTCCTGGGGTGCTTTTCAGAAACTGGTTTTCGGCTGCGGGGCCTCCAGCGGATCTGGCTTCTGTGCGGGCACCTGCCTTGGTTGCACACGCCACACCCCAGCCAGTGCAGCCAGGATGCTGTAGCGGGTGCCAGCCAGAGCCGGTCCTGCCCGTGCGGGGCGGCGGGGAGAAGAGACCCCTGGAACCGCACAAAGCCTTGACGTCCATTAACAGCAATCCCTTGGTCTCTGTCGTCCTGCCCTGCTGCCCGACACACAGTAGGTGCTTCACGAAGTGTTACTGCGTGCGGATGGGACGTAGCATCTGTTTTCTAACTCAGAGGGGGGTCCGGTCCGACGTCTGTGCCTGTGTCACCACCACCCGCCATCACGCCCTGGAAGCCCACAGGCCTGGGGGGCAAAGGGGGGGGGTGGCCAGTGGCAGTGACGGAGCAAAGCCCTCGGAATCGGCCCCCTGGGGCAGAGGCGTGGTCCTCTCCTGCTGGTTCTCGTGTCGGCTGTGTCCCACACTCTGTGCCATCCTTGCCTGGCACCGGGTTCAGTGCCCGGGTCCTGGGACCCCCACCACGCCCCCACCCTGGCCTTCACTACTGGCTGCGACAGAGTCTCCTCACTTCCTCCCGCCTCACTTGCCTCGTCTGTAACACAGAGTGAGAAGAAGGGCCCCCTGTCCGTAGTGTGATACGTTAGTTACGCAGGAGGCGCACAGGACGGTGCACGGCCCGTCTTAGGTCCTTTATGGGGGACGCCCACGTGCATCCTCCCAGGGCAGGTCACGGCGAGCTGGCCGGAGCGGTGGCTCTGGGGTGCCAGGTGAGGTCCCCGCTCACTTCCCTCCGCAGCTGACGGGTGGCCGGGACGGAGGCTGGGGTGGGAGGCGGGCAGCGCGTCCAGCAGGTAGAGTCACGCCTGATGAACGCGAGCTCACGCGGGCCATCCGAGCAGGTGCGTTTCTGTACCTCCCCGTCCCTCACGGCGTCTTCACGGGGCGCCCAGACACACCCTCCAGTTGTTGTTTGTTTGCTTGTTTTTTTTTTTAAATATATTTTTTTTAAAAGTATATTTTATTGATTTTTTACAGAGAGGAAGGAAGAGGGATAGAGAGTTAGAAACATCGATGAGAGAGAAACATCGATCAGCTGCCTCCTGCACACCCCCCACTGGGGATGTGCCCGTAACCAAGTTACGTGCCCTTGACTGGAATCGAACCTGGGACCCTTCAGTCCACAGGCCGACGCTCTATCCACTGAGCCAAACCGGTTTTGGCTGTTTGCTTGTTTTTAACGGAGAGGAAGGGAGAGGGAGAGAGAGAGAGAGAGAAACATCAGTGATGAGAGAGAAGCATGGATCGGCTGCCTCCTGCATGCCCCCAACTGGGGACGGAGCCCACACCCGGGCAGGTGCCCTGACGGGGAATCGAACTGTGACCTCCTGGTTCATCGGTTGACGCTCAGCCCCTGAGCCACGCCGGCCGCGCCTCTCTCCAGTTTTTGCCAAATCGTTGCTCGTGCAGCCGTTTGCCCGCTGGGATACTGAGCGCTGCCGTTGCCGTGGGGCAGAGGGGAGCAGGCACCGCTGTTCCCGGGCCCGGGGGGGAGGGGGGGCACGGCTCCTGCACGGCCCCACGACCTGGATTCTTCCCACGAGGAGTCCCCAAAGCCGTGAATTGTAGTGAAATCATTTGCTCCTTTGCCGTGATCACGTTTAATCCTCAGCCTTGTGTGTCAGGGCAAAGACCCGAGATCTCACCGTGTGAGTTAGGAAATTAAGTCCCCATCTCGGGGCCCAATCGTGCTGCTTAGGGCCATTCTTTTTTTTTTTTTTTTTTTTTAAATATATTTTATTGATTTTTTACAGAGAGGAAGGGAGAGGGATAGAGAGTTAGAAACGTCGATGAGAGAGAAACATCGATCAGCTGCCTCCTGCACACCTCCCACTGGGGATGTGCCCGCAACCCAGGTACATGCCCTTGACCGGAACCGAACCTGGGACCCTTCAGTCCGCAGGCCGACGCTCTATCCACGGAGCCAAATGGGTCAGGGCAGGGCCATTCTTATAACTTAGTTTTGAGAGGTGTGTGTGTGTGTGTGTGTGTGTGTGTGTGTGTGTGTGTCAGAACTTGCTTTGGAACCTGCTTGAATGTTTGCTTATCTGGTAGACTGTGTGGGGCTAGCAGGGGTGGGCAAACTTTTTGACTCGAGGGCCACCATGGGTTCTTAAACTGGACCGGAGGGCCGGAACAAAAGCACGGATGGAGTGTTTGTGTGAACTAATATAAATTCAAAGTAAAGGAGCGGAGGGGAGAGCAAGAGAACCCTCCGCTCTCTCGGCTCCGCGGGCCGGATAGAACAGCCGAACGGGCCGGATCCGGCCCGCGGGCCGTCGTTTGCCCACGGCCGGGCTAGCGTGTGGGATGTGTTTCCCGGGTTTGTCCTGCCCCCAGGGTGAGAAGCATGAGATGGCTTTGATAACATGCACCCCGTGTCCTGGGCAGGCGAGAGGTTTGCCCTTGCCACGTGAGTGTAAAGGTCTGTCTGCCGATAAGACGGTGCGTTTGGCATTTGCAGAAGCGTGAAGAACAGAGGCCCGGGCCTCCCCAGCGGCCCCGGGGCGGCTCTCAGCGGCCCCAGGTACTTGCCCAGCGAGAGCTCTTGGCCTGAGATGTTTGCCCTTGTGTCGATGTTGCCCCTGGAGACCTCGCCGGAGGCGGCTGACGGTAACTGTGCAGCAGGCGACCTTTTCCTGTTAACGCAGGGCTTTGGCGTTCATGAAATTAACAGGACACCTTCCCGTTTATTTCTTCGTTCGTCACGTCTGCTCGGGTGGCTAGTCAGGATTTCTTCGGTCTTGGATGCCCCCAGCTATACAGCTCACCAGAAACAGAGACTGGCCAAAACCGGTTTGGCTCAGTGGATAGAGCGTCGGCCTGCGGACTAAAGGGTCCCGGGTTCGATTCCGGTCAAGGGCATGTACCTTGGTTGCGGGCACATCCCCGGTGGGAGGTGTGCAGGAGGCAGCTGATCGATGTTTCTCTCTCATCGATGTTTCTAACTCTGTATCCCTCTCCCTTCCTCTCTGTAAAAAATCAATAAAATATGTTTTAAAAAAAAGAAACAGAGACTGTGCCCTGCTCCCGGGGTCTTCACCGTGTTTGACGGGAGCAGGCCCTTCATTTGTTCGGGCATAAAGGGAACGGTTCTCTCCAGGGAGGCATTCCAGATCCCCGGGGAAAGTTTACAGAATGCAGAGGTGAGGAAAAGCTGGCCCCTGTCACAGGTCCCTTTGGAGTAAGTGAAAATGCATATCGGTATGCTCTAACCAGGGGTGGGCAAACTTTCTGACTCGAGGGCCACCATGGGTTCTTAAACTGGACCGGAGGGCCGGAACAAAAGCATGGATGGAGTGTTTGTGTGAACTAATATAAATTCAAAGTAAAGGAGCGGAGGGGAGAGCAAGAGAACCGGATAGAACAGCCGGATCCGGCCCACGGGCCGTAGTTTGCCCACGGCTGCGTCTAAACACAGCGTCTACTTCCTTCGTTGTAGTGCCTGGTCCCAGGGCGGGCGGGACTCCCGTTAAGATAACTGTCTCAGGGACAGACCCAAGGGTTTTCGCAACTTCCTTGCCCACGCACCGATTTAACGTGCCGTGTCTGAGCGGGCCGCAGCACGACGCCGGGTGTGTAGAACCCCTTCTGCCTAGGACAGCGATCGCCACCCCCGCCCCGCACACCGCTCGCCGTGGCAACAGGAGGACAGACGCAGGGTGACCGGGGGCTTGTGCCACGGCTAACTGTCCCCTCCGTCCCGTCTCAGGGAACGGCACTCCGCAGCCGGTGCTCCTCACAAACGTACGGCCAGTGAGAGCCTCTGGGGCGGGGGCTCTTTGATGCCTGTTGTCGGTCCAGCCCCTGTGCCTGGCACTGCCCAGCGAGGGAGCCGCGGGGCCTCTGCCTTTGGGGGGGCTCCTGCAGGGAGTGGCCTGGCCTGCCTCCTGCTGTAGTGAGGGAGCACCCCCTCTTCCCTCCGTCTCACCTGGTGATCAAGGCAGGCGGGTCTTTGTCTGAGGGGCCCCTGGGGGTGTGGTCTTTGTCTGAGGGGTCCCCTAGAGGGGTGCGGTCTTTGTCTGAGGGGTCCCCTGGAGGGGTGCGGTCTTTGTCTGAGGGGCCCCCTGGAGGGGTGTGGTCTTTGTCTGAGGGGGCACCTGGGGGGTGTGGTCTTTGTCTGAGGGGTCCCCTGGAGGGGTGTGGTCTTTGTCTGAGGGGTCCCCTGGGGGGTGTGTGGTCTTTGTCTGAGGGGCCCTCTGGAAGGGTGTGGTCTTTGAGGGGTCCCCTGGGGGGGTGTGGTCTTTGTCTGAGGGGTCCCCTGGAGGGTTGTGGTCTTTGTCTGAGGGGCCCCTGGGGGGGTGTGGTCTTTGTTTGAGGGGTCCCCGGGGGGTTCGGTCTTTGTCTGAGGGGTCCCGAGGGGGTGCGGTCTTTGTCTGAGGGGCCCCATGGAGGGGTGTGGTCTTTGTCTGAGGGGACACCTGGGGGTGTGTGGTCTTTGTCTGAGGGGCCCTCTGGAAGGGTGTGGTCTTTGAAGGGTCCCCTGGGGGGTGTGGTCTTTGTCTGAGGGGTCCCCTGGAGGGGTGTGGTCTTTGTCTGAGGGGTCCCCTGGGGGGGTGTGGTCTTTGTCTGAGGGGCCCCCTGGGGGTGTGGTCTTTGTCTGAGGGGTCCCCTGGGGGGTGCGGTCTTTGTCTGAGGGGCCCCATGGAGGGGTGTGGTCTTTGAGGGGTCTCCTGGGGGTGCAGTCTGGCACTTTTCAGGAGGGATGACAGCGACGCTGCAGCAGGGAAGCTGGGGGTCAGCCAGGCCCGAGGCCCGAGGCCTCACTGGGCCGTATCACCTTGGACCGGCGGGGAGAAGTGGGCCTCTGGTCTGGGGACATTTAGGCTGTGTCTGCAGAAAGTTCCTTGTGAAAGAGCGGCAGTTGGGGGACACACTCATTCTATTCTTTTATAAAATACTAGAGGCCTGGTGCACGGAATTCGTGCACGGGGGTGGGGGGGTGTCCCTCAGCCCAGCCTGCACCGTCTCTATTCTGGGACTCCTTGAGGGATGTCCAACTGCCCTCTCACAATCCAGTACTGCTGGTTCCCAACCGCTCGCCTGCCTGCCTGCCTGATTGCCCCTAACGGCTTCTGCCTGCCAGCCTGATCACCCCTAACCACTCCCCTGCCAGCCTGATCAATGCCTAACTGCTCCCCTGCCGGCCGGATTGCCCCTAACTGCCTTCCCCTGCAGGCCTAGTCCCCCCCAACTGCCCTCCCTTGCCAGCCTGGTCACCCCCAACTGCCCTCCCCTGCCAGCCCAGTCACCCCTAACTGCCCTCCCCTGCAGGCCTGGGTTCCCCCCAACTGTCCTCCCCTGCAGGCCTGGTGCCCCCCAACTGCCCTGCCCTGCTGGCCTGATTGCCCACAACTGCCCTGCCTTGCAGGCCTGGTCCCTCTCAACTGCCCTCCCCTACTGGCCATCTTGTGGTGGCCATCTTGTGTCCACATGTGGGCAGTCATCTTTGACCACATGGGGGCAGCCATCTTGTGTGTTGGAGTGATGGTCAATTTGCATATTACTCTTTTATTAGATAGGATAGAGGCCTGGTGCACAGGTGGGGGCCAGCTGTTTGCCCTGAAGGGTGTCCGGATCAGGGTGGGGGTTCCCTTGGGGCATAGGGCGGCCTGGGCGAGGGGCCTGTGGTGGTTTGCAGGATAGCCACACCCCCCCGGCGACCCAAGTGGAGGCCCTGGTATCTGGGATTTATTTATCTTCTATAATTGAAACTTTGTAGCCTTAGCGGAGGCCTGGGCCAGCCAGGGTGTGAGGAAAGCTTGGCTTCCTCCATCGCCGGGGAAACCCAAGTCTCCTGCTGGCTCCATGGCCGCAGCCATCTTGGTTGGGTTAATTTGCATACTTGTTCCTGATTGGCTGGTGGGCATGGCTTTTGGGTGTAGCGGAGTGATGGTTAATTTGCATATTACTCTTTTATTAGATAGGATATTTGTATTGATTTCAGGGAGGCAGAGAGAGAGACACACACACATCATGATGAGAGAATCACTGTGGGAAGCGCGTAGAGTGTTCATTTTGGGGAATAATCACTGTTTCGCTGATGGGATTTGCTTAAATGGCACCCCTCCTGGTCTCTCCACACGAGGACTCGGTGGATAAGGGTTCGGTTTGCAGCTGTGGCTTTCGGGAAGCGTCTGTGCTGGAAAAGCGGGCTTTTTAGAAGTGAAAATGGCCCGCGCTCCTTCCACCCCCCCTTCTCCTGCGGACTCCTGCTTCCTGCGGGGAATGAGCGCTGGTGTTCCTGGTTGGCTGGTTTCTTCTTCCCCTGCCCTGTCCTTCCTCTCCTCCAAGGCGGCTGGCTCTTTGCTGTTCCAGCCGCGGTGTCTGTAACTAGAGAACCGTGACCCTGGGGAGGATTTTACTCGGGGAGACGCCCTTCGGGAGGGGCAGCCCGTGGTGGGCATGGAGCTGACACCCTCCTGGGCTCTGTGGGCTCCGTCCTTGCCCCGTGGGAGGGGCCGGGCAGCTGTGCGGGTCCCTCGGATCCTCCCTGTGTTCTAGAAGCCTCTGCCGGGCAGGAACGCGCAGTCCCCGGCGTGGAGAGGCTCTGCTCAGCCATACTCGAGGAGCGTTAATCTAATGGCGCGGGCCCACGCTGGCCTTTCCGGTTCATTCTTAACACCCCCCTGAGGTTTGAGGCTGCCAGAATGCCAGGTCTCCCCAGCGGCCGCGTTGTGACGCCGAGAAGCGTGCCGACGTCTCACAGATGCCGGAACCCGAGGCCCGTGCTGTGTTCTGCAGCGTTAACACCCGGTCGAGACCAAAACCTCTTTTTCTACAGTGACTTCCTTTAGTCTCAGAAACAGGTATGGGCCCGGCCGGCGGGGCTCAGCGCTTGAGCGTCGACCTGTGAACCAGGAGAGGTCAGGGTTCGATTCCCGGTCAGGGCACATGCCCGGGTTGCGGGCTCCATCCCCAGTGGGGGCATGCAGGAGGCAGCCGATCCGTGCTTCTCTCTCATCATGGATGTTTCTTTCTCCCTCCCTCTCCCTTCCTCTCTGAAATCAATAATAAATAAATAAATAAGTAAATAAATAAACAAGAAAGAAATGGGTATGGTGTGCTCCTCAGCGAGGCCGGGGATAATCTCCAGCCCGTTGGCTGACAGAAAGGTGCGCACAGCGAGGGTGATGCCCCTCTGCCCTGGGCGCCTGAGCAGAGACGGGTCTCGGCCTCGGCATTTCTGTGCGACGCTTGGGTGAGTCTACAGCACCGAGGGCCCCGGGTTTCACAGAAGCGGGCGGAGGGCCCGGCGCTGGCGTTCACAGCCCGTAAGGCCTGTTTCTGTTTTGGTTTATGGGCCCAAAGGGACACTCACTCCCATGTTTGTGACGGGGGCTGTTGGACGCACCCATCTGTCCTGCTCTGACGTGTGTACTCAGACAGGCCTCTTCCCCCAGAGGCGCATCGTCGGGGCTGAAATTCTCTGACCAGTATTTACCGAGATGCTTGGATCGAGGTCAGAGTCAGTCCATTATGTTTTGTTCTTAATTTGAAATCACAAAGTTTTATTGGAAGGCTAGTGGCCCAGTGCACGGATTCATGCACGTTGAAAGGGAATTAATTGGAAGAAATATTTTAGTATCACTGTTTGCTCTTTCTCTATGATAGAAGTGTCAGCGATGATAGGAAATTAGTAAAATGTACATGAAAATAACATATAAGTTGATTAATAATAAACAATAACAACATGATATAACAACAACAAAGACATGATATGAAAACAACAAAAACATGATATAAAAACAACACTGATAAAAACAATGACTGATGAGCTGATTAAACTTATCCTAATGTCTCCCTGTACACCACATTCAGAGTGAAAACACTCTCAGAGTGCTTGACTAATGTCCCTTGTGATGAAGTATTTACAACTTTAACATCACACGCTCTTTGAACTCGAGAGAAAGCAACGTAAAACTGACCATGTCCGAAAACGGGTTCAGGTAGGAGTATTCCTAATCTGTCTAGAGTTTGTCCTTGCGATTTATTAATAGTCATCGCAAATGCTGGCATCACGGGAAACTGTCTTTGAATCAATTTAAATGGGAGGCCAGTGTCAGACGGAGACACTGGCTTCTTTCAGCTTCGGAGGTACGTCGTGCCAATAGTTGGTCTTCAGACGTATTCTGTTGCCGTCGCCGCTGCCACCTTCTTTCAGCTTCAGAATGTCAACAAAAACAACCAAATTCAGATCGATTGGCGCCAGTGAGAGCTTTATACGTATCATGCATGCGCGAGTCAACTTTTATTTTTAAACTGCCAGTGCATGTCCCATGGACCGGCCGGTCAGTGGGTCTGCCGGTTGGACGTACGTATGGCCGGTCACTTAGCCTTTTACATAGATAGATGGCGGCGAGCCCTTTCTCTCGGCTTCTTGTTTGCTGGTAGGATTCAGAACACGGTCCCGTTTTCGTCTCCTTCCTTTCAGGGTTCCCTGAAGCCTGAGAGATTCGTTAAAGTTACGGTATAAAGAAATTTCTCCTTGGAGCGGAGGCCCCACCGTTCCCTGTCCCAGGGGCATTCTGACGATCTTTAACCGTCATCCTCGCAGTCTCCCGGCTGAGCTTCCTTAGAAGCTGTGAACGCGAACTGGAATTCCATTTCCTTTGATTCAGAAGCAGCAGAGCTTCCTGCTCAGGTGGGGGTGGCGTCCCCTTGAACCCCCAGGCCTCTGTAACCTCAGCCTCATCCCAGCCCGTTAGAAACAACATTCAGCCCGGCTGGTGTGGCTCAGTGGATTGCACATGGGCCCATGGACCAAGAGGGTCTTGGATTTGATTCCTGGTCAGGGCACATGCCTGGGTTGCAGGCTTGATCCCCAGTAGGGGATGTGCAGGAGGCAGCCGATCATTGATTCTCTCTGCAACATGGATGTTTCTCTCTCTCTCCCTCTCCCTTCCTCTCTGAAATCGATAAAAATATATCAAAAACAAAACAAAACGGACCCATTCGGTTAAGTCCCTGCCACCTTGGGGCTGAGGCACCGTCTTCATTTCTAGGTGTCTAAGGGTCCTTCTGTTCATTTAGGTTTTGTATGCGATCTACTACCTGGCAGACCCGTGTAGGAGGCTACCTGGGTCACGCGTGCACTGCTTTGGGGAACGGGCTGGTCCCTGCCCTCTTCACTCCTGGTCATTGCTCACAGGTCTTGCGATGTGTATGATGTCATTGTTCACTCGTGGCATGGCAGCGGTGCATGCGACCAGGCAATAGAAAACAGGCGGAGAATGATTTCATGTGGACGTACTCTAGATGGCAGATCGGGAGCGAGGTGGCTAACACAGCGGTACCTGGGAAGGCAGTCACGGGTGATGGTTCCCTTCTGTCCAAGTTGTCTCCCTTATGCGACGCTGCGGGGAGGGACTCTGCTCCCACCCCCGCAGCCAGGTCCATGTTAAGGGTGGTGTGTGCATTGGTGAACTGCCACGTGGTGGAGGTGAAAGGAAGCCTTCCTTCGTCTCCTTAAAAAAAAAAATAGTACACGCCGCACGGGAAAACAGCAGTTCCAGTAACTTCGATACCTCCGTTTACGGGATGCTGACATTCACGGTGCGGGGCCGATTCGCAGGAGCGCTCGCAGGCAGAGCTGGGGCGCGGGGCAGGCAGAGCTCTGTCCGGCCGCCTCTGCAGGAGCCGTCCCTGTTGTCCCGTCTCTCCCAGATTTGCCTGTTCTTCACCTTTTCTCCTCAGAAAACTTGCTGTGCGTGGGGAGGTCCTAGACCAGAGCCTCTGTCTGGCCCACATGCCATGCTTTTCTGTGAGATGACATCACACCGCCCCCCCCCCCCCCCCGCCCCCCGTGCGGATTTAAAACAGGACCATCAACTTACAGGCTTCGTTAAGTAGAAACGTACCCTCTACGTTTGCCTTTCTGAGCAGAAACGGTTTTCTCTTCCAAATGCACTCTGTCCTGGTGTCCTGCCCGTGCCCTCGCGGCCGTTGGAAGCTTGTTCTTTTTTTTTTTTTTTTTTAAATATATTTTATTGATTTTTTACAGAGGAAGGGAGAGGGATAGAGAGCTAGAAACATCGAGGAGAGAGAAACATCGATCAGCTGCCTCCTGCACACCTCCCACTGGGGATGTGCCTGCAACCAAGGTACATGCCCTTGACGGGAATCGAACCCGGGACCCTTCAGTCCGCAGGCTGACACTCTAGCCACTGAGCCAAACCTGTTTCGGCTGGAAGCTTGTTCTGAGTGTGTAACGAAGGGTCTGTCTATAGAGATGAAAGCCTAGGTGACCGTTACAATTGAACGACCGGAACGACCAGTCGCTACGATGCACACTGACCACCAGGTGGGGACAGACGCTCAACGCAGGAGCTGCCCCTGGTGGTCAGTACGCTCCCACAGGGGCCGCGCCACTCAGCCAGAAGCCAGGCTCACGGCTGGTGAGTGCCGCTGTGGCGGCGGCGGGGGTGCGAGCCTCTCCTGACTCTGGGGCGGTGGCGGAGGCAGGCACAGCGGGCCGGGATGAGCATGAGGGGCGTGGCGCCTGGCCCTGGCTCAGGCTCCTCCCTGGCTGTCTGCCACTTGGCACACTGCTACACCCCTCGGGGGATGTCCGACTGCCGGTTTAGGCCGGATCCCAGGCGGCCTGTGGGGATCGGGCCTAAACCGGCAGTCGGACATCCCCCGAGGGGTCCTGGATTGCAAGAGGGTGCCGGCCAGGCTGAGGGACCGCCGCCCTCCCCCGCCCCGCATGAATCCGAGCACTGAGCCTCTAGTAAGAAATAGGAAGAGGGATGAAAAGGAGACACTGCCTTCAAACCCAGTTACTGGTGTCCTCTATTATTCCAAAAGTAGAAACCTAATGGAGAAGTGTTGAGGGTTCCCAGACCCCGAATTCTTGGCATCCCCAGCATCGTCATCTCACTGTCCACTGTCACGTGGCTCAATTACACCCAGTTGTGTGCTGAGCTTCATGCCCTTCTGAGCTTGTAGGCTTCTCGGCTGCCTCAGGACACCTCATGCCAACGGATGCGCGTAAGTGGAGGGAAGGCCCGGGTGCCCCCGGACGCAGCGCACAGCGGGGGCCGGGCTGGGGGGCTGAGCAGTTCCAGGAAGGGGCTGGGCGGGGCCGCTCTCCAGGCCCAGGTGCCGCGGCCTCGAAGGCTCTTTGCGGAACAAAGCCTGGACGCTGTGTTCACTTTCCTCTTTTGTGAAAGCAAAAATCCCTTCTGAATTTCCTACGGGAAAACCGTACTGATGTAGGTCTCCCCTAAAAGCCCAGTGGAGTAAAGAGAAACTTCCAAAAAGTGGGGGAGACCATGACGTGGGGGAGACCATGACGTGGGGGAGACCATGACGTGGGGGAGACCATGACGTGGGGGAGACCATGACGTGGGGGAGACCATGACGTGGGGGAGACCATGATGTGGGGGAGATCATGACGTGGGCAGTGGATTCTGTCCAGGACACAGAAGCACAAGCAACCGAAGGAACGATGGGCTTCATAAAAATTAGACTCCTGTGTCAAGGGACACCAGCAAGAACGTGAGGACCAGCCCACAGGCAGGGTGGGAGAATATATTTGCAAATCATAGACCTGTTAGGGATTTAAGACCTGGAATAGACTGTATACGGGACTCCGACCGCACAAGGACACAAGGCAGACGCCTCCATTACAACACGGGCAAAGGACTCAAGTAGACATTTCCCCAGAGAAGACACGCGGATGGCCACCAGACGCGTGGAAGGATGCTCGGCGTCATCAGCCCTCAGGGGGGTGCAAATCAGAACCACTGCGAGGCGCCATTTCACACCTCCTACCGTAGCTGTGATTTAATTTTATTTACTTAGGTATGTTTTTATTGATGTCAGAGAGGAAGGGGGAGGGAGAGAGAGAGGAACATCCATGATGAGAGAGAATCATGGATCGGCTGCCTCCTACATGCCCCCCACTGGGGATGGAGCCCACAACCCAGGCATGTGCCCTGATGGGGAATCGAACCGTCACCTCCTGGTTCATGGGTCAATGCCCAACCACTGAGCCATGCATGCCAGCCGGGCAATAGCCGTAATTTTAAAAATGAAAAAATGAGTGTTGGTGAGGATGCAGAGAAATTAGAACCATGGTACATGACTGATGGGGGAACAGCCAGAGGGAAGTCTAAACATAGAATTACCCTGTGATTTAACAGTTCCACTCCCGGGGGTATGTCCCAAGCAGTTGTAACCAGAACTCTCACCAACACTTGTCGATGCAAGTTCATTGCAGCGTTTCTTCACCACACAGGGCGAGAACAACCCAAATGTCCATCAACAGGTGGATGGGTAAATAAAATATGGCATCTGATACACTGAAATATTATTGAACCGTAAGGAAGGAAATTGTGAAACACGCTACAACGTGCGTGCGTCTTGAGGCCGTTACGCCAGATAGAAAAGGGCAAATATTGTATTTTTCCACTCATGAGGTAGTTAGGCAAATTGATCAAGACAGAAAGGGGGGCAGAGATGATCAGGGGCTGGGGAGAGGGGAGAGTGGCGAGTTAATACTTAGTTGTAACAGAGTTTCTGTTTGGGGTGATGAAAAAGTTTTGGAACTAAATGGTGGTGATGGTTGAATAGTATTGTTTTTTTTTTCACATTGACTGCCATTGAACTGTACACTTAAAAATAGTTAAAATGGCAAAATCGATGTTCCATATCTTTATCACAGGAAAAAAATGTTATATACCAAAAAGCATTGAGCTGTACACTTCACGCAGATAATGGTGTGGTATGCGAATTGTATCTCAGCATAGCTTTACAAAGAGCCCTGGCTGGTGTGGCCCAGTGGGTTGGGCATGGTCCTGTGCAGCGGAAGGTCGCCAGTTCACCTCCCGGTCAGGGCACCTGTCTGGGTTTCAGGCTTGGTCCCCGGTAGGGGGTGTGCAGGAGGCAGCCCATCGATGCTTCATTCTCTCTCCCTCTCCCTTCCTCCCTCTCTAAAAACCAATTTTAAAAAAAACCTTAAAAAGCACACGCACATAATTACGAACATTTCTAGAGACTCGGTTGACTTGATGACATTCAGCTGCGAAAGGAAAGGCGTGACACCCTCATGCTGTCATGAAAGCTGATGCCACTGCCCCCGCCCTCACGCTGCCCCACGCAGGGGCGCTGGCTGATGTTCATCATACACAGAGGGGCCGGGAGGACGGTCCGTTTCTTTCCAACGTGCCTCCCTTAATAACTTAGACAGGCCGGGGGGAGGGGACCTGGGGGAGGGACAGGGAGGAGGCGTCTGAAGGATTCCCTCAAGTCCCTACTCTTTATTTACTTATTTAAATCGATCGGGGTGAATTGGCTAATAAGGTTATATCGGTTCTGCGTGCCCAATTCTATGCGACATCATCTGTATCCTGCACTGCGTGCCCACCACCCCAAGTCAGAGCTCCTCCCGTCCCCGTATAGTTGACCCCAAACCCTTTCCTGCCCTCCACCCCCTCCCTCGGGGCACCACCTGACCGTGGTCTGTGGCCATGAGGGTTTGCCTGTTGGATTCCTTGTTTGTTCACTTGTTGCATTCAGGGTGACTCCCCCGTGTGAGTGCAGTCCTGGGGTCCCTGACCTTCTCTGTGTGACTTACGGAAACTGGGCAGAAGCACCGAGGCCCGTTGCCGCATAACCACAGCCTGCCGTCCCCCGGGTGGCTCGGGAGCAGCCGCCCTCGGCTTCGAAGCTGGGGAGCCCTCGGGAGAAACCGCCAGCACTGTTTCCGATGGCGAATGTGTCCCTGAGGTTTTCCTCATGGTGGCTGGGTCTTTATATTGGCGATGGTGGTGAATGGGAAACCAAATGAAGTGTGTGCAGTACAAGTGATTCAATACGATAACAATTTATCCTGGTTAGTGTTTAAATGGAAAGCAATTGCTGCTCCGCAGCTCATTAACATTCCCTCGTGGGCTTTAATTTACAACAACGCAGGCCTCAGCGAGGCTCATTGAAAGTAGATTTCAGTGTATTTTTTTCATGCTGTACTTGGGTAGTTTGTACACTCGTTTATATCAGATTTGAAGATAAAAAGTTTGGATTTGAACATGTCATCAAATGACTTGTTTTCTGAATTTCTGAATGCGGTGCCATGTTATTTAAAAATTCTAGGCCCGGCCGGCGTGGCTCGGTGGATAGAGCGTCGGCCTGCGGACTGAAGGGTCCCAGGTTCGATTCCGGTCAAGGGCATGTACCTTGGTTGCGGGCACATCCCCAGTGGGAGGTGTGCAGGAGGCAGCTGATCGATGTTTCTCTCATCGATGTTTCTAGCTTTCTATCTCTCTCCTTTCCTCTCTGTAAAATACCAATAAAATATATTAAAAAAAAATTAAAAAAAAAATAAATAAAAATTCTAGGCCCGCCCGGCGTGGCTCGGTGGCTGAGCGTCGACCTATGAGCCAGGAGGTCATGGTTCGATTCTGGGTCAGGGCACAGGCCTGGGTTGTGGGCTAGGTTCCCAGTGCGGGGCGTGCAGGAGGCAGCCGACCCGTGATTCTCCTCATCAATGATGTTTCTCTCCCCCTCTCCCTCTCCTTCCTCTCTGAAATCAGTAAAAATACCTTTTAAAGAATAAATAAGAACTGTAGGTCAGGGGAAGCTGTTTCTATGGGACCTTAACCACAGGCTATTCACATCCTACCTCGTGCTGGCTCACAGCGCACAGCTTTCTGGAATTCTCCTTCCCCGGTTCTGTTCTAACCTTGGTATCTAAGGAGAAGGAATAGCGGCAGGGGTGGGCAAACTTTTTGACTCGAGGGCCACAATGGGTTCTTAAACTGGACCGGAGGGCCGGAACAAAAGCATGGATGGAGTGTTTGTGTGAACGAATATAAATTCAAAGTAAAGGAGCGGAGGGGAGAGCAAGAGAACCGGATAGAACAGCCGGATCCGGCCCGCGGGCCGTAGTTTGCCCACGGCTGGAATAGCCCAAGTTGCGCAGCGGACAGTTTATGATACATTTCCTCCGAACTGCGGTTGACTTGGTCTTTGAGGAGCTGCCGCTAAGCTGTCTAATCTTCTCACGCTCCACGGCCTAATCCCCCAGCTCTCAGGAACTCTTCAGAAGTTTCTTCAACACTGAGTCATCACAGCCTCCCACCCGCCTGCCCCCTCGCACGTTAGAGAGCCCGAAATAGTGCCGAGTCCCTCATCTCTGTGCCCAGCGTCAGCGCAGCCGGGACGCTCCTGCCCAGAGAGGCTGGGCTGTGGCAGAGGCCGGCTCCCTGGCCCCGGCCCGCTGCCCCCCTAGGTCAGGGCCGCCTCGGTATCCGCATGCTGTCAAGTACAGCAAATGCATGTTCAGAGCGTTTCAGTCCTGTTTGCTGAGGAAGGTGCATGGCCACACCCCCCGACCTGCCGTTCTGGGGGCTCCGACCCGATGCGGGGGGGATGGTGACTTCCACCTCCATTGGAAGCGCCGCGCTTGGAAAAGTAATCGTTTTGGAGGGAAAAATCTTTCAAACTTTGCATCCGAAAGGATGCGTGCTTCCTCTGCTTCCAGATCAGAGCAGCCTGCTCTCACTCACGCTTGTCCTGGTGGAAGTGACGGACGTGAGCGGCATTGACTGCCGGGCGGGCGCTGTGCCCGGAGCCTTGGCCTGGATTATTGTCACAGCCCCAGCCCCTCCCGTGCGGGGGTGACGCCTGCCGCCTGCCTCACTGCACACAGCGGGAGCGAGGGTCAGGGAGGGAGCACCAGCGCGTCGGACCCAGGCGGCTGGTCCCCGTGTGGCATGCGTGCTGTGCTCTTAATTTCTGGTGGTATGTACTATACTAGAGGCCCGGTGCACGGATTCATGCACATTGAAAGGAAATTAATTAGAAGAAATATTTTAATATCGCTATTGGCCCTTTCTCTATAATAGAAGTGCCAACCAAATTCACAATGACAGATCGAAACACACGCGTGCAACTGGCGCCAGCGAGAGCTTTATATGTATCGCACATGCGTGAGTCAACTTAGCCTTTTATGGACATAGAATAAACTTGCTTAATTAGACCTGCTTTCTGATTTAACTAAACTTTTTCCAGCCCAGTGAAGCACTCCCAACTTCTCTTTCAAGTAATTGTCAGCCACACAGTGGTAAATATCTACATGAAGCTGATTATTATTGTAGATCCCATAGTAGAACAAAGGGTAAAATATTTAACTGCAGCAGTGTCTGACTATATTCTGCGCAGTGAGAAAACCTGAAGTCATTTTCAAGGTCCACCATTTCTTACTTTTCAGTCAGTTCAAGCTTCTCAGCTTCTTAAATCTCCGTTTTCTGGCTAATGAAAAGAAAATAGGATTCCACCGAGTCTCCTATCTGCCTACTCCAGGACTTCTGTGAGGATCAAATGAAATGAGGCAGGGAAAACGCTTCACAAACATTTGGTTCAAGTGTGAAATGTTTCCACCTGGCTATAAAGCAAGTTGTGTTCCTGAGCTGAAGAAACTCCAAGGAGGCTAGTTGCTAGGGAGAGGAAGCCGGGTGTTGCTACGTGATGTCATTACGCGGTGCCCACAGTGACCGTTTCTGGGCTGGGCTGGGCTGTGGGCCGCATTTTGCACCACGAGGTCTCGGCAGTGTCAGCTG
Organism: Plecotus auritus; assembly: GCF_963455305.1. Classification (NCBI taxonomy): domain Eukaryota; kingdom Metazoa; phylum Chordata; class Mammalia; order Chiroptera; family Vespertilionidae; genus Plecotus; species Plecotus auritus. The sequence goes on from NC_137775.1 coordinate 1,524,578, forward strand.
CAATTTGGTGGGCTGTCACTCCGGGGTGGTGGTGGGGCCTGTGTCCCACTTGGGGGAAGCCCAGTGTTGCTTTATGGGTGCCAGGTCCGTGGTGCCGTTTCTCTGTAAATGGCCAGTGCGCATCACGGCAGCTCCTGTGTTGAGCATCTGCCCCCTGGTGGTCACTGCCTGTCCTAGCGACCAGTCAGACAGTCGGACACTTACCATATTAGCCTTTTATATATAGAGATAGTACATATTACTTATTACATGTGTATCTATATAATAAAAGCCTAAGCAACCATTACGGCAGAACGACCAGAACAACCGGTCGCTATGATGTGCACTGACCACCAGGGGGTAGACACTCAACACAGGAGCTGCCCCCTGGTGGTCAGTGCGCTCCCACAGGGGGAGCGCCGCTCAGCCAGAAGCTGGGCTCACGGCTGGTGAGTGTAGCGGTGATGGCAGGAGCCTCTCCCGCCTCTGCTGCAGGGCTAAGGAGCAGCGAGCCAAGCAGTAAGGAGCCGTGAGCAGGCGAGTGGTAAGGACTGAGGGGTCCTGGATTGCGAGAGGGATGTCCCACTGCTGGCTTAGGCCCGGTCCCCGTGGGGAGCGGGCCTAAGCCAGCAAGCGGACATCCCCCGAGGGGTCCTGGACTGAGAGAGGGTGCAGGCGAGGCTGAGGGACCCCCCCCCCCCCCCCCGCACAATTTTGTCTCTGGTCTACTAGTATAGTAGACTAGAGGCCCGGTGCACGAAATTTCGTGCAAGATCCTTGGCCCCGGCCCCTTCCCGCTGTGGCCATGACCAGGGGCCTCTGCTCCCTCTGCCATGGCCCCCGCCTGCTGTGGCTTTGTCTGGAAGGAAGGACATCTAGAAGGACGTCCGGTCTAATTAGCATATTACCCTTTTATTATTATAGATCATACTTATTTTTGCTATCAGAGAAGCAGGTCGCTGTATTCTTCTCTGATTGTTATCGGCCCGTTTTTCTCAGACTGGACTGATCTGTGTGGTTTACTGGGGACAGAGCAGTTGCCATCCGGTGATGATTCCACTGTTGGCGTTGACTTCCCTCCTGAGAACGGTGAGGAGACGGAATCCTTGAGGCCATGGGTCGGTGGTTTTCTCTGCCCTGCACCTCCATTCTGTGTTCGGTTGACCTTTATCTTGGCTAAATATCACCCTGCAGCTACCAGGCGGACCCCCTGACCATAGGGGTTGGCCTGGGATGCCCCAGGTTTAGGAAGGACCCCCACATCCTGGGAAACCCTCAGCCCCAGAAACCCTCCATTCCGAAGGCTAGGAGGCCCTGTTCACCCCGGTGCCCTTTCACCCCTGTGCCCTTTCACCCCAATGCCCTTTCACCTTGTGCCTATTCACCCCTGTGCCCTTTCACCCCTGTGCCCGTTCACCCCGGTGCCCGTTCACCCCTGTGCCCGTTCACCCCGGTGCCCGTTCACCCCTGTGCCCGTTCACCACAGTGCCCTTTCACCCCAGTGCCCTTTCACCCCTGTGCCCGTTCACCCCTGTGCCCGTTCACCCCTGTGCCCTTTCACCCCTGTGCCCGTTCACCCCTGTGCCCGTTCACCCCTGTGCCCGTTCACCCCTGTGCCCTTTCACCCCTGTGCCCTTTCACCCCGGTGCCCGTTCACCCCGGTGCCCGTTCACCCCTGTGCCCATTCACCCCTGTGCCCTTTCACCCCTGTGCCCTTTCACTCTGGTGCCCGTTCACCCCTGTGCCCGTTCACCCCGGTGCCCGTTCACCCCGGTGCCCTTTCACCCTGGTGCCCGTTCACCCCGGTGCCCGTTCACCCCGGTGCCCGTTCACCACAGTGCCTGTTCACCCCGGTGCCCGTTCACCCCTGTGCCCGTTCACCCCGGTGCCCGTTCACCACAGTGCCAGATGCTGGGAGGAGCGCAGGTCTAGGTTGGCCCCACCCCCGCGCCGGCTGCCCAGAGGCCAAGGCTCTGTGGGTTGATTGGGGGTGGCCTGCAGGGCCTGTGATTCCTACAGCCGACCCCAGGCTGCCTTCTAGGCCCTGCTCCCAGGTACGTGTGTGGCTTTTTAAAAGAACATTCTTACTGATGTCAGAGAGGAAGGGAGAGGGAGAGCGAGCGAAACATCCATGATGAGAGAGGATCATGGATCGGCTGCCTCCTGCATGCCCCCCCCCGGGGGGATCGAGCCCACAACCCAGGCCTGTGCCCTGACCGGGAATCACACCGTGACCTCCTGGTTCAGAGGTCGACGCCCAGCCAGCCGGGCTTTATTTGGCTTTTTGCTGGGGGCCCACCTTCCGTGGAGCCGGACGACAGGAAGGGACTCTCTCTGCTGTGGCGGTTGTCCCCAGCTTGGCCTCCAGCCCGGGACGCGATCCGGGTCCTTTGTCCCTGCGAGCGTCTCCGATCACGTCGCTGTTCTTGAAGCTGGGCCCGCAGTGTTCATCGTAGGCATCCGAGACGGGAAGAGCGTTGACTCATCGCAGACACTCAGGAGGCGGCTGCCAGCAGAACTAAACAGAAAATATTTACTCGCAGTAGAACACATCGGGGAAAAAACACGACCTGTTGGCAAATGTTTGCATGTGAAGAGGTTCCGTGCTTTCCAGAAAATACTGGTCGTGTGCAGTACCACGTGGGCCCTTTGCTTTGTGGTTTGCAGATCACTCCGTTCTCCTCCTCTTTGTGTGGGGAACTGGAGTGCACGTAGAAGTGTGAGCCTCGCGAGGGACTGGCTGCGGTCCGTTGTCTGCTGGCCCGGGGGTTTGGCTAGAACAGCCTTGAGCAAACTACGGCCCGCGGGCCGGATCCGGCTGTTCTATCCGGTTCTCTTGCTCTCCCCTCCGCTCCTTTACTTTGAATTTATATGAGTTCACACAAACACTCCATCCATGCTTTTGTTCCGGCCCTCCGGTCCAGTTTAAGAACCCATTGTGGCCCCCGAGTCAAAAAGTTTGCCCACCCCTGGGCTAGAAGGAAGCTGGCATGCAGAGGCCGTGGAGTGACGGGCTAGGAGGACACGCATTGGGCATCCACGCCGAGTGCATGAGGCAGCGGCATGAACAGCAGCCGACGCAGAGAAACCTTAGGAAAGCTCACAGAATCTCCGCCTCCTTGAGGCCCTCTGCCTACAGAACGTGTTTCTCTAAAGGAGTGGAAGCTACTTGGGGGACAACATCATGAAGTTTTTCATTAATTCATTAGTTAATTAATTTGAAGACTTTAAAGATAGGTTTCTATTGATTTCAGAAAGAGGAAGGGAGGGGGAGAGAGAGAGAGAGAGAGAGAAACATCAATGATGAGAGAGAATCATTGATCAATTGCCTCCTGCAAGTTTTACACTGGGGATCGAGCCCACAACCAGGGCGTGTGCCCTGACTGGGAATCGGACGGTGACCTCCTGGTTCATAGGTCGATGCTCAACCACTGAGCCACACCAGCTGGGATGCTACTGCAGGGCCTCAGGCCACGGCTCGTGAGGGTTGCTCGGGGACCGTACGCTGTTTCCTTGCTGAAGATGGGAAGGGAGTCTTGCCCGTTCCAAATCAGGCTCTGTCGCCTGGCCGGCGGGGCTCATTGGCTGAGTGTCAACCTATGAACCAGGAGGTCATAGTTCGATTCCCGGTCAGGGCACATGCCCGGCTGTGGGCTCCATTTCCAGTGTGGGGCGTGCAGGAGGCAGCCGGTCCATGATTCTCTCTCATCATTGATGTCTCTCTCTCTCTCTCTCTCTCTCCCTCCCTCTCCCTCCCTCTCTGAAATCAATAATAAAAACATATTTAAAAATAAAATACACATAAAACCAGGCTCTGCACTTCATCTGAGGACACTGTTGTTACAGTTTGGTTCAGGGGTCCTCAAACTTTTTAAACAGGGGGCCAGGTCCCTGTCCCTCAGACCGTGGGAGGGCCGGACTATAGTTTAAAAAAAAACTATGAACAAATTCCTATGTGCACTGCGGGCCCGGGACGCGTCGGCTGCTAAGCAGGACGGGCAGCGGCCCCCGGCGGGCCGGATCCATGTCCTCGGCGGGCCGCACGTGGCCCGCGGGCAGTAGTTTGAGGACGCCTGGTTTGCTTCCTCAGAGGGCTCTGGGTGAGGACCGCAGACAGGGAACCGATGGCTGCTTCCATCGAGCTCTGTTCACGCGTGTGCTGTGTCCGTGCACAGGCCCGGGGCACAGGCAGCCTCTGACCTGGAAAGGCCCTGGGGGGGGGGGGCGCTTGGAAAGAAAAACAGAGCAAAGGAAGTCCCAGGGCTTAGCCGGCAGCCAGGACGTCCACGCTGCCGCCCGGGTGTCGGGCTTCAGGAAGGAAACCCACGCGTGTGGGCCGAGCGGAGGGCGTGTGGTTTCTGACAGGCGTCGGCGGACACAGACTTGGCTGTTTCCCGGGGCTCGGCCTGCAGGGTGTGGGCCACGCATTCCCGGGCGGTGAGCGCTGCACAGCCGGGCGGGTGCGGCTTGGGTCACGGGAAGCAGAAAACGAAAGTGACCGCAGCGGGGGGCGTGGGTCCGCTCGCCGTGGCGCCGGGAGGGGCGGGGGGAGGCGGCCGGGATGCGCAGAGCTTCTTGGATTTTAGCAAAAGGAACCTGGTAGTGACCTAATCAAGTTCCTCTACACCAGGGGTGGGCAAACTTTTTGACTCAAGCCTAACCAGTTTGGCTCAGTGGATAGAGCGTCGGCCTGCAAACTCAAGGGTCCCAGGTTCGATTCTGGTCAAGGGCATGTGCCTTGGTTGCGGGCACATCCCCAGTGGGGAGTGTGCAGGAGGCAGCTGATCGATGTTTCTCTCTCGTCGCTGTTTCTAACTCTCTATCTCTCTCCCTTCCTCTCTGTAAAAAAAAAAAAATAAAAATCAATAAAATATATTAAAAAAAAAACACAAAAAAAACTTTCTGACTCGAGGGCCACCATGGGTTCTTAAACTGGACCGGAGGGCCGGAACAAAAGCATGGATGGAGTGTTTGTGTGAACTAATATAAATTCAAAGTAAAGGAGTGGAGGGGAGAGCAAGAGAACCGGGTAGCACAGCCGGATCCGGCCCGCGGGCCGTCGTTTGCCCACGGCTGCTCTACACTGACCGCCTGAGGTCTGAGGCAGGGAAACCCGGGCCAGAGGAGTTTGGAAATACAACTTGCTTTGTGCATTTTGATGCATGCCCCAGTTTAAAGGACCTTAGGCTCACACAGGGAAGGCTTCATCGTTTTTTGACAGAAATTCCTTTAAGAAGGTGACGCAGTGGCGACGTCGCCTCGTCTCCTCGGAGCCTGGTCCTCCCGCCTTCTGCTCCTGCTTGTCTCCCTGCGGATCGGGCATCGGCAGGGCAGGTCGGGAGAGTCCGAAGAACGTGTCTTCGGCAGGGGACAGTCACGATGACAGGCTTCGGGCATGGCTGTGGCTGAGCTGGTTACCGCATCCATTTTGTTCTATCTCAGCGTAAGGCACGGAGTTAAACGCTTCACTTCACGCGCATGCTTGTGAGTTCTGTTCCCGGGGTCTTACACTTGGCCTGATGATTCTTTCTTTCTTTCTTTCTTTCTTTCTTTCTTTCTTTCTTTCTTTCTTTCTTTCTTTTTTTTTTAATAAATCTTTATTGTTCAGATTATTACCTATGTTCCTCTTTTTTTTCCCCCATAGCTCCCCTCCACCTGATTCCCCACCCCACCCCATGCCCTTACCCCGCCACTGTCCTCCATCCATGGGTGTAAGATTTTTGTCCAATCTCTTCCCGCACCCCTCACACCCCCTTCCCCCCGAGAATTGTCAGTCCACTCCCTTTCTATGTCCCTGATTCTATTATATTCAGCAGTCCATTCTGTTCTTCAGGTTTTTTATTCACTTGATTTTTAGATTCACTTGTTGGTAGGTATGTATTTGATGTCATTTTGTTGTTCATAATCTTTCTGATGATTATTTCATCGGATTCTCCACGCGAGCAGCACCCCCATTGTGTTCCTTATTCCGGAGTCACTAGGAAGGTCGCTGAGCCTGTTCAGGGGTGTCTCTCCATTTGGATGTGTTTAGTCCGTCATTCAAACGTTACTGAACGCCTCCTGTGTGCCAAGGACTCTGCTAGGCTCAGACAGACAGCGGTGGGCAGCTTTGAAACAGTCTTCATTGCCCGGCCGGCGTGGCTCAGTGCTTGAGCGTCGACCTAGGAACCAGGAGGTCACAGTTGGATTCCCGGTCAGGGCACAGGCCCAGGTTGCGGGCTCGATCCCCAGCGGGGGGCGTGCAGGAGGCAGCCGATCCATGATTCTCTCTCATCCTTGATGTTTCTCTCTCTGTCTCTCCCTCTCCCTTCCTCCCTGAAACCAATAGACATCTATTAGAAAAGAAGACACCCCCTTCCCCCGATGAGGTTACCTGGTCTCACAGCCTCACTTTGCAGAGGGCTCGTCTGCACCGGAGGCTGAGGCCCCTGGGCCATGCCTCCCAGCAGGTGGTACTGGAAACCCAGCGGGTCCTCCCTGGGGCCCCTGAGGAGTGAAGGTGACGGATGGCAAGGTGTCACCTCCTCATTTGGGGAGGGAGTGCTGATTAAGGGACGGAGCCTCTGGCTAAGGGGGCTGTGGGAGGTGCGGGGGTGCGGGTTCCGGGGTCACTGTGATGTCAGCGGCGCGGGGCCCAGGCTGTCCCCAGCCTGGCAGTTGGAATCTGTTGGAGGCAGTTGGTGGGTCCTGGGCCGGAGAGAGTGGGGCAGCAGAGGGCGCCCCCCCTCCCCCCGGGCCCAGCTCTGCCTCGGGTAGGAGGTGACTGGGCCAGCCCCGGGCCAGGACCGGCTGCATGCCTGATGCCAGCGCTGGGGCTCGGGTGCCCGCCGGGCCAGGGGTGCCTGCATAGAGGCTGCGTGCTGTGGGGGGACAGGTGCTCCTGCTTCTGCCTGCGCCCCTGGCCCGCCCATGGCGACCCCCCGTTCTAAGACCAGGATATACGGTGAGGAGGGTGCTTGTTTGAGTGACACGGCGGGGAATGCTTGGCAAGCAGGGGCTCTGCGGAGCCTCTTTGAAGGCGCTGGGAGCCCGGCCGGCGGGGCTCAGGGGCTGAGCGTCGACCTAGGAACCAGGAGGTCGCGGTTGGATCCCGGGTCGGGGCACAGGCCCGGGTTGTGGGCTCGATCCCCAGTGTGGGGCGTGCAGGAGGCGGCCGATCCATGATTCGCTCTCATCCTTGATGTTTCTGCCTCCCTCTCCCTCTCTCTCTGGAGTCAATAAAGACATTTAAAAAGAAATAGGTAGCCAAAACCGGTTTGGCTCAGTGGATAGAGCGTCAGCCTGCGGACTGAAAGGTCCCAGGTTCGATTCCGGTCAAGGGCATGTACCTTGGTTGCGGGCACATCCCCAGTGGGAGGTGTGCAGGAGGCAGCTGATCGATGTTTCTCTCTCATCGATGTTTCTGACTATCTATCCCTCTTCCTTCCTCTCTGTAAAAAATCAACAAAATATATATTTAAAAAAAAATAAAAAGAAAAAGAAATAAGTAAAGACCATGGGGTTCTCCAAGTAGCTGTTTATAACACCCCCATGTAACGGAGGCACCCCAATATGTACTGATGGGTGGGGGGTAACTGATGGAAGCAGAGACTCCCGCAGTTCCTCTGACTTCCGTTATTCCTGGAGCTCAGGGCGACGCTGAGGAAACAGAACAAACCTGATGGACTTGTGCGTTATTGGTTGTTGGAGAGAAGCCGGCAGAGGTGGGACAGGGAGACAGAAAAGCGTGGGGGCCGAGCATTCGAGGGCCGAACCGCACCCTGGGCCCGGGAGTGCGCGGCGGGCGGGCGGGCGGGCGGCTGCCGGGGAAGGTTCGCCGCCTCGGGAAGGAGGCCCCGGTTTTGTGGTCTGTGACCTCCGCCTCGTGTTGATTTCCTTGTTGTAGCTGTTTTGTTCCCAGCGGAGCCTGTAGGACCTGCCCAAAGCTCCGTCCCGGTGCGGGGAGTTGGCCTGACATTCGTTCTGATTGTCTGTACCCCTTAAGCCCCCCATCTTTCCTGTAACCTGGCCTCTGGAAGGGGGGCGGAGTGCAGTGGTGTTGGGATCTGTGAGAATGGGGAGTGGAGTTCAGCTAACCCAGAGGCACTGCCCGGCAGGGTTGGGGGCACACATCCGGGGGCCGGGGGGGGATGAGAAGCAGGAGGGACCCTTCCCTGGTCACCTGGGGTCCCTCGGGAGACCGAGGGTGAAGCCACGCCCAGGCAGCCACAGCGTGCTGGCCCGGCCACCATACTTCACATGACCAAGTCCGTGGCCACCCCCCGAGGTGGCAGCAAAACCAGTTCCTGACTCTGAGCCCAGGAGTTAGGGTTAACATTTTCCCAATTTACTTGAAAAGGGGTAGGGATAATGGAACTTTTTTCTTTAAAAATTGATTTGTGATTCTACTGATTGTATGGGCTTAATAGAAAATAGAAGAACCCAGGTTTTTTAATTTTTTTATTTTTATTTTCTTAGTAATTACCATGTTCTAGACTAGCCGTCGCCAACCTTTAGGACAGGGGTGGGCAAACTTTTTGACTCGAGGGCCACAATGGGTTCTTAAACTGGACCGGAGGGCCGGAACAAAAGCATGGATGGAGTGTTTGTGTGAACTAATATAAATTCAAAGTAAAGGAGCGGAGGGAAGAGCAAGAGAACCGGATAGAACAGCCGGATCCGGCCCGCGGGCCATAGTTTGCCCACGGCTGCTTTAGGACCTCACAGACCACCAGCTGGCGACTGCTGTTCCAGACAGTGTGTGGAGACTTTTCCATGCATTATCGTCATCAGTCTTCACAGTCATTCTTCTAAAACGGTAGTTGTTATCACCACTTTACAGGTCGGAACGTTAGGATAGTCCATTTCCCAGGGGCACACAGCAGGGACCCTGCCATTTGCACCCGGATTATCAGTGAAAGGAAGACCTTCCCTTTCCATGCTGTGGAACAGCTCTGGGCCAGTGTCTTCAGTTTGTAAAAATTTAAGCAAAGTTTTGCTAAAAAATATATATTTTTCATTTATTTTTCCTGTTCCAGAAGATACTTTGACAGTGAGTTGCCAGTACATTTGCGCGTCACTCTTAAAAGCTGTATTTGTAAGGTCTCTTTGATCTTGTTCGTCTTTTGGGGTGCTCTCTCTCCATGACCTGGAAATAAGGAAAACAGAAATGAAGGAGGGGTTGGAAAGTTTCTTTCAAAGTTGTGCAAACAATAAATGTCACCGTTCCCAGGAGTGATTAAGTAATGGCTAAAATGTGTGTTGGTATTTTAAGGTCTACCCAGCAAAGGAATAGGTTTGGGGTTTTCTAGCCACAGAAAATACGTGGGGAAAATCGCTCCTTCCATCGGACTCACGGGGGGTGTGCAGGTCTGACTCGTGGCCTTGGGTGGCGAGGGGGCGGGCCCCGCCTGGCGCGGGCTGGCGCAGTGCTGGCTGCCGTCGGGTCTGTTCCCTGCGGGGACGCCTGCTACTTCGCTGTGCCACGTGGGCCGCTCAGCACATTTCTGTTGCCCTTCTTCCTCTCTTCCCTCCACTCGCCTCACCGTCTTCTTTCTGTCAGCTTCTAATTACAGTCCATTAGAGGTCAGTGGCATTTCCACGGTCCAGAGGACACAGTCAGGGCTGTAAGTGAACCCGACACCACTCCTGACTTCCCTCGTCTCCCTCCCTGGCCATTGCCGGCGTCCTGGCCACGGCTGTGAAGCTCTGGGACGTGGAATGTGGACATGTGTGTCGAAGGTGGCCTTGTTTCTGTAACATTTCCCCTGGTCTTTCAGGGGTGGGGGACTTCTTTCTGCCAAGGGCCCCTGGATATTCCTAACGTCATTCGCGGGCCATAGAGATGATCAGCTTGAAAATGAGCCCTGCCCCATCTGGTCAGACATTTAATGGACTCACCCTCATGCCTCGGCAGGGCCAGACCAAATGATTTCACGGCCTTATGTGGCCCGCGGGCCGGGCGTTCCTCACCCCTGGATTATGGACTTATCTGAGGGACTTTTTCCTCCTGTTAATCTGTCACATGTAATATCATACATAAGCTGCCTTAACACTGTTTGAGGCCTTAAAAATACAGCTTTTAAGAGTGACATGCAAATGTGCCAAAAACCGGTTTGGCTCAGTGGATAGAGCGTCAGCCTGCGGACTGAAGGGTCCCGGGTTCGATTCCGGTCAGGGGCGTGTACCTGGGTTGCGGGCACATCCCCAGTGGGAGGTGTGCAGGAGGCAGCTGATCGATGTTTCTCTCTCATCGATGTTTCTAACTCTCTATCCCTCTCCCTTCCTCTCTGTAAAATATCAATAAAATATATTTAAAAAAAAAATTAAAAAAAAAGAGTGACATGCAAATGTATTGGCAACTCACTGTCAAAGTATCTTTTGAAACAGGAAAAATAAATGAAAAAAAATATTTTTAACAAAACTTTGCTTAAAATTTTACAAACTGAGGACACTGGTACAGAGGTGTTCCATAGCCTGGAAAGGGAAGGTCTTCCTTTCATTGATAATCCGGGTACTAATGGTAGTCAACTCAGATAACCAATAGGGAGGAAGCATTTTGTGCCGGAAACCTGGTTCTGTACAGGAAAACGCTTGGGTGCAAATCCAACCGTGCTGTGGCGGGACGGGTGCTCCTGCCTGCGTCCCTGGCCTGTCCGTGGTGACCCCTGTTGGCTTACTTTCCTACACGCAGTGTGTCCAGGGACTGAGGTACTAACTGCAGGACTAGTTCAGCGTTCCAGCCGGGTCGGGATTTAGTTCTCTGTTAGAAGAAAGTGGCTCAAACACCAACCACAAGGATACTTCTCTGGATTCGTGACCTGTGTGTGTGGGTTTGTCATAGACTCATTTATTGCTTCATTTACGCCACAGGTGTTAGGTGCTGCTGTTTTTAAAACTGGGAGCACGGCAGTGAGCACGCAGATGAAGAAGAAAACTTCTGCCTCCTGGGGGCTGCAGGGGGTGGAGGGGGAGGTGGTTGATAGAAATCTATAATAACAACAGTGTAATATGCTAATTAGACCAGACATCCTTCTGGACCAAGCCCCAGCGGCAGGGGGGCCAAGGCAGAGGAGACAGAGGCGGAGGCAGCAGCGGGGGTGTGTGTGGGGGGTGGGGACGGGGGCCGAGCCCCGTGCATGAATTCCGTTCATCGGGCCTCTAGTAAACCAATCAGCACAGGTATGTGCCTCGGGCTGGTGGTAACTGCCAGGGAGGAAACGCAGGGCGAAGGGGGACGGAGTGTGGTTAGACTCTAATTGGTGAAGGGCCACAATGGGTTCTTAAACTGGACCGGAGGGCCGGAACAAAAGCATGGATGGAGTGTTTGTGTGAACTAATATAAATTCAAAGTAAAGGAGCGGAGGGGAGAGCAAGAGAACCGGATAGAACAGCCGGATCCGGCCCGCGGGCCGTAGTTTGCTCACGGCTGGGTTAGACTCTAATTGGTGAAGGCAGGGAGGCCGCTCCAGGCAGGCGAGGTCTGAGCGAGGTTCTCGCAGGAAGTGGGGGCCCTGCAGGCCGGGGTGACAAGGTCCTCAAGCGGAGGGACAAGCAGCAAGTAGGGCCCTCACCTGAGAGCGTGTCTAGGAGCTCCTCTGTCCTCTCAGCGACACGGGGAGCCGGCGAGGGTTTTAAGCAGGGGAGCGGCCTCATCTGCTGAATCACGTCACCCCGGCTGCTGCGCTGAGGACCGAGGCCGGGAGAGGAAGGGCAGAAACGGGGGGACCAGTCAGGAGGCCAGTGACCGGCCCAGACGAGGGTGGTGGTGGCCAGGATCACGGTGAAGGCGGCATAGTGGATGCGAAGCGGTGGGATTGTGAGTGTATTTTAAAGGTACAGCCAATCTGTGGGTGAAGAAACTGAAACTGGGTGGTGGACACAATGCAGTACACAGATGACGTATCATAGACTTGTATACCTGAAGCCCATCCCGTCTTATTAACCAATGTCACCCTGATACATGCACTAAAAAAAGTGTTGGCTAAGCTCTGCTGTTTTTCCTAAAATTGGTAAAATGGAGGGTCAGGTTTGTAGGAACATCAGGTGTTTGTTGTTGGACAGGTTAACTTATGGTGCTGACTAGGCTTTTGGCTGTATTATGATAGACGACTGGGTATTGGCGTTAAAAATTGATTAAGATAAGTGTTGATTTTCATTTGAGGCTGTTAGAATGGGTCCCAGGCAAGCGTTTCATGGATATGTCTCATGGTTGGTTTTATTCAGTCATTTCATTGGACTAGAAGAATCCTGTATAATAAAGAGCTAATATGCTAATTAGTCCAAACAGCAGAACGACAGACCATCTGGACGACCTTCCGGACGAAGCTGGGGCTGCGAGGCACAAGGCAGCCGAATTTCATGCATCGGGCCTCTAGCAAGATGATAATAACCCTTTAATTTGGGGTGTTCTGTAGGCTTATCTTTATGACCTTTGCAGGCATCCATCTTTATGGTAGTTGAGCCCGTTTTCTTGACTCTGATCTAGCCAAGGATTCCCAGCCTTGGCTCTCCAGTGCTGTAGTGAGCTGGAGTGGGTGCTCTTGCTGAAGCTCACCAGGACTGAAGTAGAGACGACTGGCTTAGGGGAGCAGGACTGAGGCTAGGGCTGGCCTCTGGAGGAGGTGGCCAGGGGTTAAGGGAGCCATCCGCACTCGGCCGGACCCAGACTTTAGACGGGAGGGTGGTTGGGGATGCCAGCCTCCTGTAGTCTGTGGAATCCGAGTTTTAGAATCAGAGCTGGTCCCAATTCCCGCTTTGCCACTCACATGACAACTTGACTTTGAGAAAGTCATCTAGCTTTTCTGAATTTCAGTTTCTTCACCCACAGATTGGGGGCAACCCTAGCGGCGTGCCCTGGCTCTCGTTTATTGTCCTGCCCCTCCTCTCCGCGTGCGCTCTCTTTCAGACTGTGCGGGCCAGTACCTGGCTCCCGGGTTTCGCACGGGCTCGCACGGCGTCACTCAGCGTCAGTTCTGTTTGTGGGGATGCGAAATTTGCTCGCCAGGTTCAGATGGTGGCCGCCGGATGTCTCTACTGTGAAGGTATCTTTTCTGCTTTGTACCGCGTCCTCAGCGGATGGTAGTTGGCGATGGTGTGAATGACGTATTTCTGGTTTGGGCGTTCATTGATTGCTTTGCCTGGATTAATTATTTGGGGGGCTGGGAGTTTATAGGACGATGGTACTTGAAAAATTGTCCTCTTCCTTCTCCCTCTAAACCTTGACTTACCTGTAAAGAGCGCTTCTCACCTTCCCCTCCCATCTCATTTTGTTTTCCTTTGCTTTGGGTGTGAGCAGGGACTCCTGGATCCCTGTGGTATTCAGTGTTATAATAATGCAAGCCCATATTTCTTCTTTTTCCTTTTACATGTAATGTGTGACATACAGCCCACTGCTGTATTTATTCCTTCTGATCCTCACTGGCCCAGACTTGGCCGGTACGGATTCGTTCAAAACATTTCCTTGGCCCGTTTCGCATCGTCTCCATTAGCCCGAGATGCCTGCTTGCCCCGCTGGCACAGCATGTCCCCTATCCACTGGATGCTTTCCTACCTCCGACATGGACTCGGCCTTTTCTGCAGGGAGCCCTGGTCCTGCTCCTGGGAATGGGCTTTGTTAATTCAGACCTCAACCCCCCGCGCTCATTCCTTCGGGCCCTTTCCGTTTGTAACGCCAGGGGGTGTACCCGCAAACACATCCCCAGTGCTTGCTCCAGCCGAAACCCAATACCGTAGGCTTCTTCTCACTAGCAAATGGCATTTTAAAAATTATCGTATAATCAGCACAGAAAGCAATGATCAGAAAGCTTGTGTATTATGGGCTTCTATGATCCAGTCTCTCAGTTTATGGTAAAAGTATTTCCAGTTGGTGGTTTCGCTCACTTAGAACACGTCCCTTCACGTGGTGTGCTAGGACGTGAAGTCAGGGCAGTTCTGGTTATCGCTGGAATTTTGACTTGCTGCTGTTTGAGTCCCGTTACTCAGAATGGCCTGTGTGATGAAGGGTAACAGGAGGGCCCCTCCCAGATGGAGAGTCTAGGAGCACATGTGTCCTTTAAAATGTCCTGTTGTAATAAAAAGCTCTTCACTGAAGCCAATGTTTGCTGCTAAACATTTAAAGACGCTATAATGTGACGAATGCAGTGTCTTCACATAGGTTGGCGTACATTTTGCTGATGTAAATTCTCAGGCGGGCGGTCTTCTTCACTTAGGTCAGGTAGATGTAGGTTCGGCAGCCACTCACACTTTCTGTTTTATGTCTTTTGAGGAGCCTTGTTTGTGTGTCTCAGGTTTGAGGGGAACTTGACATTGCCCTTTGGCCCAGATTGCGGAGCAGGGCTGGGCCAGACGAGTGATGTGTGTCCGGCCCGCAGCTCTGGCAGGTCCGCCGGACAGCTGTGCTGCTTGCTGTTGGGAAACCCGGGCTTTGAAGGAGGGATGGCAGCCGGGACTGGCAGGTTTACCCTAAGGGAGCTGTGCTGCTTGCTGTTGGGAAACCCGGGCTTTGAAGGAGGGATGGCAGCCGGGACTGGCAGGTTTACCCTAAGGGAGCAGAGCGGAGCAAACACGGCCGCAGACGGGCGGTTCTCACGTGGACGCCGGTGACAGCGCACCGTTTCATGTCAAGGGCAGAACTGGAGTCTTGGTCCAGGCTGTGCCTTCAAAGACTAGCAAAGGCAGGCAGAAAATCCTCATCAGGGCAAAGCCTCGAAGTCTCTTCCACTCTTTGGGGCAATGGAAACAGCTCCCCTCGTGCTGACCACCAGGACTTAGATGGGAAGGTTGGACGGGACCCCTTTGGACCACGCCAATTAGTTGACAATGAATTGTGTCTATTTTAATTTTCCCTCCTTTCCTTCCACCCTCTGCTCCTCTTCTCGTGCCTTTAGGATTCAGATGACTGATATGATGTAATGAGAGAGTATCTGGGCAAAGCAACGCTTTCCCATTTTGGGGTTTATTTTGATTTAAGCACTTGGTTATTTGAGGGGAAATAACTCTACAAACCTGTGATTTCATTATGGTTTTAATTGAGTCAAATGTCCACACTATTTATTAAAATAGATACTTGATGCTTTCATTATAAACATGGAATACTGATCTTCCTTTAGCCCGGCCAGCGTGGCTCAGTGGCTGACCATCAACCTCTGAACCAGGAGGTCACGGTCTGATTCCCTGTCAGGGCACATGCCTGGGTTGTGGGCTCGATCCCCAGTGTGGGGCGTGCAGGAGGCAGCTGATCAATGATTCTCTCTCATCATTGATGTTTCTCTCTCTCTCTCTCTCTCCCTCTCCTTTCCTCTATGACAGTGGTCGGCAAACTCATTAGTCAACAGAGCCAAATATCAACAGTACAACGATTGAAATTTCTTTTGAGAGCCAAATTTTTTAAACTTAAACTTCTTCTAACGCCACTTCTTCAAAATAGACTCGCCCAGGCCGTGGTCTTTTGTGGAAGAGTCACACTCAAGGGGCCAAAGAGCCGCATGTGGCTCGCGAGCCGCAGTTTGCCGACGACAGCTCTATGAAATCAATAAAAATATATTTTGTCCAAATGATCTTTAACTGAAGTCACACGTTAGTCTCTACCTCAAACATTGTACACTAAAACACTGTGTGCAGTAAAAGAAGGGAAGAGGAGGCTACGGGTTGTCGCTGGCGCATCTGAAGCACTCAGGAAGCTTCGGGGTAACAAACATGAAGGTCTGTGCCTGGCGGACCCCTGCACATGGGTTGGTTTGATTCAGCAGGTGGTGCCCCTGGTGACTGAGGGTGGGACTCTGGAGGCTCAGTCCCAGCTCTGGCACCACCAGCCGTGTGACCACCTGTCTCAAGGTTCTCTGCTTCCGCTTCCTCATCTGTAAAATGGAGGGAATAATGACTCTCACCTTACAGATTCGTCATGAAGAATAAATGAGTTAGAACAGCTTTAGCCCTAGTTATTGTGACTACTTTCGTGGAAGTCAGTGTTGCCTGGTTCTGAATTGTAAACTTGAGGGGAAAAGCCCCAAGATCCAAGGTTTTCTTGAATACTGGTGTTGTTATAAATGGAAGGCGAGTCATTAAAGATTAGTCAGTATTATCCTATTTCTGAACATCTTCTAGTCTTTATAAATATCTCTGAAACACAGTCACTGATAATCCAAAAATTTATCTCAATCTCAAATGAAAATCCAAATTCTTCAAGTAACCTTCAGAATACTACTTTTTATACTTTTTAAAAAAATCTGTTTGTCATACAAAATGAACATAGTAAGCATATTTTAACTTAAAATTTTGATATTTGAAGTGTTTTTCTTAACACCTTAAATTTAAAAAATGACATGTATACGTTGATGCAGTTTTAAATACAAATGAAAAGTGTTAATGTACCTAGATGGTCGGGCTGTTGAAAACCTATCTGCTTGCTTTCTAGTTTGATATTAAAGTTGTAATTTGTTGCACATTGCAGAGAAGTTAATTAGCCTGAGGACATAGAATACTCCAGTTATGGCTTTTTCCCCCCAAATTTACATTTCTCCCCACCCATGTGGCTTTCCATCATCTGCCTGTCTGTCCATCCATCTAGTAACGAACATCCTCTATGCCAGGTACTGGTATGTGTCTGGGATAAATGTAATTACTTTAAAATATGAGGATAAAATGAAGAACCACACACTCACAAACCAGTGGAAGAAATACTAACTTGATTTTCAAAGTGAAAAAAAAAAGGTTGTGGTGTTCATTTTCTTTAGTTTGTGGTTAAGTCTTCATTTTACTGAGAGCTAATATAAGGAAGTAAAATAGCTTCCTTAAATTTTAAACAGTATTTGTAATGTGGAGTCATAGAGGATAATTAAAAGTGGGAAAATGTGATGCCACCTCCTCCCAGATAGGTATGTGCTGGGCTCTGTAGGGAACCGGGCCGAACAGAGCTTGGGCTGACCGGAGAGTCGCTGTCATTTCAGTTTTACCCAGTTGGCTGTTCTCCGGCGCCTTGTCCAGTAAACAGAATTAGAAGCTGACAGAGGCCTGCAGTATTTTAATGGCACTGCTCTGTGTGTTTGCAATTGATTAAATTTTTATCTTTTTACTTTATGGACTTGAGCAATTTGCAGAGAAATATACAAGCGAGTTGATAAATGTTGGCAGTGTATTAATCTGTCTTAAATATATTAGTTTTCTGGTCATGGCTGATTTAAAAGGAACTTTATGCTTTCTTAATGATTTCATTGCATACAAGAATATTTTTTCAAAAGCACAAATATTTATAAATATGCGTGTTCCATCCTATATGACTTTTAACACCCAAATCTAATTTTCTTCGGTTCGGGAAGGACTTTACTGAGGTTGGTGGTAAAACGATGAATGTAATAGATGCAGAGACAAACTTCAGAAACCAGAAACTAGAGTCTGTTTTATAATCATTGATGTCTGTATTCTGTGTGTATTTTACCTGTGTGCACTCTCCCAACCTCTGGGGAAGATGTCACGTGTGATACTGTGTTTATTTCAGTACATGAGTTTGTGTTATTACCAGAAATTGCTGTAGTGAATAGTAAACCATTACTGTATATTTTTAAATTTTTCTGATATTTTTCATGGAATACTGATTGGGAACATGCACATATGGCATTATATTTTCCTTAGAGACGGAACATGCGGAAAGTTAGGTTTTATTAGAGAAGTTATACAGACTCATTTTCCTACTTATGAAAGGATTGTAATTCCCCCCCCCCCCCAATGCCTTCTAACAGATGAGAAAATGTAACTTAAATAAAGGTAATTTACTTTGGAATATATTTGCAAGTACTGACTTGAGGGCGGGGGACCCGGTGAAATCACAAATCCCCAATAGTTTAATGCCACCGAGATATTTCTCTAATATTAAGCTGGGTTTGGGGTGGGGAGGTATTTCCCCCTAGTGTCTATTTATACGAAGAGTAATATAGTTTGAAAAGGTAGGACAAGATGCTAAAAATTCATTTTCATAGTAGCATTATTTAGCAACTGTGTAAATTACCTTCAGAGCTGAAGCGAACTTTCTGGTTGATGATCAGAAAAAAATACAAAGGCCGATCCTGGTGAAAAGAGAACGGAGTCCCTGGGTTTACAGGGGTGGCAGCGAAAAGGAAACTTCAGGGAGGCCTTGGGCCGGGAGTCTTGAAACTGTGACACCAGCCGTGTTTCCTGGGTGTTCTCTGCACAGACATCCTTAGGAGACGCTTAACCTCATTGAATCTGTCGTTTGCATGCAACCTTGAATTCTAAAAAAGGCAAAAGTAATTGTCCTCTCTCCTGGAAATCTGTGAAAATGTAGCTTGCATTTCGTTTAACAGGACTTTATGCCGTAGGTCTTTTATCACGTGGAAGAAATAATTCATGGGTTACGTCTGGAGAAACCTGCAACATTCCTGCAGGCCATGGCGGGTCTGAAGTCGGCGTTTGCAAGGCCCTAACGCGGTCCTCCCGGAAACGGGGCGCGAGGGGCTCTGGGGGAGCCCTGAGCATCCCATCGAGCTGCGTGCTGCAGGAGCGACTCCTCCATCTTTCTCGTTGTTATTTCCAAGAATCAGAATCGCTGGGCTTTGTATGGGGCTTTGAACGCCGTTTGTAAAAACCTATGAACTGTGACGCGGACTCTGCGCTGGTGGCTGGGCCGTCTCTGCTTCCGGTGTGCGTGTGACGTCACCGGAAGTACTTGGCGCTCGGCGCCCAGTGCCGCGTGGCGGGGTGGGGCGAAGGCCCCTGAGGGCCATCAGGAGGCTGTGGGGCGGCCCCCGCGGGGAGGCGCTGGGGCTGGAAGTGCCCTGAGACCGCGGCTGGCGGCCCGGATGGGCCCCGAGAGGTGCGCCTGAGGTGGGTGCTGCTGGGTGGACGCGCGGGTGGCGGCCCTGCCCCAGCGCAGGGTCAAAGCCCGTGGGCGGGCTCGGGCGAGGGGGGGGGGGGCGGCCAGGTGTGGGGTCTTCCCAGGTCCAGGTGCAGGGCCGTCAGGATGGCGGCAGGACTCACCCCACTGGAGGTCAGCTTGGTGCCCGAGGCCGTGGAGGACTGGCTGAGGTGGAGGCGTGGGGTGTGGGTTGGGGCGGCCGGCTGCCCCAGGGCCTCCCCATCATCCGCAGGCTCAAGGCCCAGGCTGGCCTCCCTCCGGAAATGCACTCTGCGCGTGCGCGGAGGGACTGGCCTGCAGCTGAGGCAGGAGCCGGCCGGTGGGGCGGGGCGGGACTGTCTGGTTCCCTTCAGCTGAGACGGAGAAACGTGGCCCCCAAAGGCCTGCACCGGGGAAGCAGAGGCCCCGGGGCGGGCAGCGCGGAACGGGTGCCCTCGGTGCAGCGCTAACATCTCAGGGCCCCACGCCGTCCTCGCCCCCTGTCCTGCGGGCGGAGCCCCGGGTGTGGCGTTCACGTGGGGAGGAGCGTGGCCTTTCCCGTGCGATGGCCCCTCAAGTGACCCGTCATCACACAGGAAGTCGTCTCCATGCCTGACTGTCCAGCGAGGCTCTGTTCTGAGCTGGAGATGGGGACCGTCCCTGACCTGGGGGGAGGACGTGGTGGCCGACCGGCCCGTGTCCTGAGCAGAGGCGGTGCCGGGGGGAACGGACAGGACCCAGCGGGGGCAGACGTGCGGTGCACGGAGCACGAGCGGGGCGCAGGCATTGCACGTGTTCGAGGATGGAAGGAGACGGTGATTCGGAGGGTGGCTGGGGGGTTGGCCTTGATGACCGGGAGGAGGAGGAGGATTTGACCTAAAAAGAGATATGGGGTACAGGAGAGGGAGCAGTCAAGATGGAAGCAGTGGGGGTGTCAGGAACCTGGTAGCTATTTGATTTTTTTTCCTTTTTTTAAATATATTTTATTGATTTTTTTACAGAGAGGAAGGGAGAGGGATAGAGAGTTAGAAACATCGATGGGAGAGAAACATCGATCAGCTGCCTCCTGCACACCCCCCACTGGGGATGTGCCTGCAACCAAGGTACATGGCAGGGGTGGGCAAACTTTTTGACTCGGCCACAATGGGTTCTTAAACTGGACCGGAGGGCCGGAACAAAAGCATGGATAGAGTGTGTGAACTAATATAAATTCAAAGTAAAGGAGCGGAGGGGAGAGCAAGAGAACCCTCCGCTCTTTCGGCTCCGCGGGCCGGATAGAACAGCCGAACGGGCCGGATCCGGCCCGCTGGGTGTAGTTTGCCCACAGCTGGTACATGCCCTTGACCGGAATTGAACCTGGGACCCTTCAGTCCGCAGGCCGACGCTCTATCCACTGAGCCACACCAGTCAGGGCTTTTTTTTCCCTTTAGAAGCTCGGAGGATGGATGTAGAAGGCACCCACAGAGATGTTACAGTTGACGACAAGGGCGTGGAGAAGACTTGGGAAAGCATGCAGGTGATGATGGAAGAGGAAGTCTCGGATTGAGCAGGCGAGGGGAGTCTGCGTCAGCGAAAGGAACCTGGGAGGGCTATCAGGCCGACAGCACCTGACGGCTGTGTAGCTCTGTTGCGATCTGCCAGTTTATTAAAAATAGCAATTGCCTAAAATACCTTTCATTCGCGCATTGAAAGCCTTGGACATCCCCCCTTGCTGGAAGGGTTTTATTGGGTTAAAGAGCGCGCAGCTTTTAAACTGGAGGGGTTCGTTTTCACAGCTTTTGGAGATGCCTGTAAGTTCTGGTTGGCTGGTTCTCATTTTAGATTTTATAGAGTGATTGCTCTGTTTCAAAACATACTTGCTTTAGGCAAACGGACTGTTGGGTAAACCGGCCTCCTTTGCTATGTCGTGGGAGAAATTCTCAAGGAAGCCGGGGACTGATATCTGATATTGCTGAGACCAGCGAAGGTGAAGATTGAGATCACCCTAAAAGCGAGATAATGATGTTTATCTGTTCAGGGGAGCGAGCGGCTTCTCTTTGCAAAAGCCGGTTCGGTGCAGTGCTGCGGCTGCCCTCAGAGCGGGATGATCCAGGCGTTGACCGGGATGAAGGACATTAAAGCACACAGCGGACTGCTGTCTCAGCTCGGTGACAGGAAGAAGCAGAGGATGGCCGATGAGTTCACCCGGCTTGGGGAGAGTTTGTCGTTGTTTCAGGATTGTTGGGCACCTGAGAATGTAGAAGTCGGTGAGAAGGAGACAAAGAGAGCTTGAAGCTCAGGAGAGTTGAATGCGATGAGAGGGGTTCATCGAACGAGTCCATTGAAGGCAGAGAAGGAGTGTCCCTCGGAGAGGCTGAGCTGGCTGCGTTCGGAGGGAAGATAGAAAACCAGGGAAAGTTCAGAGAAATGTGGAAGAGGAAAAACAAGGATCCTCTCGGGGGGAAATAAGGAGGTCAGGCCACGTGTCAGGGAGATAATGAGGTGTGGATGCTTTATGAAGGGACCGGTCTTGACTCCGCTGATCGGGATTGGGAGTCTCGGGGGAGAAAGAATTGGCGTGACTGCATTTTTCTCTAAACCGTTAGAAATGTCGGAACGGAATCGGACGCTGTGTTTACGTGCCGTTGGGGATAAGCAAGGGGTTCCGTGGTGGCAGCTGAGGCATTATTGTGGGAATTGGCAAAGATTGTCAGAATCAATAGGAAGGCAAGGTTTAGGCAGAGAACCCAGGTGGTCAGGTGCCACAGGGTACGGTTGAGGGCAAAGGTCAGACTCTGGAACGGACTGAGGCGTGAGGACAGGAGAAGTGTCCTAGCCTGCTTGGCTTGCTCTGTGATCCAATACCGCAGGCTGTGGGCTTACCCACAGACACTCATTTCCCACCGTCCTGAGGGCGGACGGGTCCGAGAGCCAGGTGCAGGGTGATTGAGCTCCTGGTAAGGAGTCTCCTGGCCCGCAGGTGGCTCTCGTCTCGCCGGGTTCTCCCCTGGTGGAGGGACATGGTAGTTCCTCTTATAAATGGCATCCCTCCCATCACTAGGCCCCGCTCCCGTGACCTGTTAGCTGCAAAGGCCCCGTTTCCGAGGGCCATCCCCTGAGGGGCGGAGCTGCATCATAGACTGTTGTGGGGAAACACAGTATTTTGGTCCAGAGTGGAAGGTTGTGGGCTGGGAGGGAAACTTTGTTATGGGAGGAAACATTTCCCATACGGTTTATTCATGGGTTATAAGGGCATGGCCGCCAAGCCATGTAGAAGCGTATCTGGGTTCAGATTAATTGTAAGTGTTCTACTTTAACGGGTTAGCGTGAAAGGGTGGTAAGTGGTGTGTTTAAATGCACTCTCACAAGTCTCGTTTTGTTAGCTGTGTGACCAGTGCTGTGAGGTGATTGTAAATCGTGGTGTAAAGGCACTGTTGTTTTAGTAGTGGACTGCTTGACATGCACGCTGTGAGTTGACAGTAGTAAATAGTTTTTGTTTTGGATATTAAAAATACAAGTTTCTGACATCAGAAAATTAATTTTTACTTAGCAAGTGTGATGTCTAAATACTTAAAATTTCTTCTAAAGTGATTTTAAAATCATTTAAAAAACATTGATTTCTGGGTAGTTCTTCTCAGGACATTTTTCTCTTCAGGAAACTCTCGGTCTGGGTTTGAGTGACGGATTGAGCCGCACCAGGTCCTCGAGTGTCCCCCTCCCGCCTTCCAGACCTGATCTTTAGAGATGCACACGTTAGCAAACATTCGGAGGCAATCTTCATCTTATTCACAACCCGAAAGAACTGCTTTACTGGAGCTAACGGGAGAGTTACGTGTACATTTTCTGAGAAATTGCCCTTTTTCCAGCTCTGCCAGGGGGAACGTCATGGACTCCCTCCTCCGAAAGTCTGATTTTGACACACGTTTGCGTGGCTAGGAGAAGCGGTGGTCACAGGGAGCCAGAGCGCTTCGTCGTACGCTCTCTGCCAAGGTTGGGTTCGAGGCCAGAACGTCCACCACCGTTACTGTGCGGCCTGTTTGTTTGGTTACCAAGTGGCAGAGCCCGCTGAGCGCCCAGCCCTAACCTGCACCCCCACAAGCACACGCCTTCCTTCGTCTCCGGCTCACACACCGGTTCAAGTGCCAGACACTGTAACTGATAAGATAAGGAGCACGTGGCCCGTGGCCAGGCCAGGGGTCCCTCCTGGCGCTGACGCACGCAGTCCCGCTCTGATGTCAGCCTGCTGATAAGCAGCGCCCTGGCGCCCGTCCCACATTCTGTGCCGAGCGAGCGGGAAAGGCTCTTTGTCTGAGAGCAGCTCTATTGAAGTGTTTTTTTAAAAACACATGATTGCTTTTCTTGACTGTGGGCCAGATTCCTGTCTGTTTAAATGGTTCAGTATTATCTCTGAATTGTTTGGCGGAAATAAATGTTTGTTGGCACAAATGTGTTTAATTCATCAGGAATGATATTCTCTGATATGTTTGTTACCACTTACAAGTCTTCACATTTGTGGGTTTATTGTGTGTGTGTGTGTGAAGAAGTAAGTGCGGCAAGCTTGATGAAGGGGTTTCACCAACTCCCGGGCTTGCTCTGTCTGTCCCCGTGACTGCGCGCTGTGTGATTCTAATAAACCTCAAGGAGGGGGAGACGGAGTAGGGACCAGGACCAGTTTGGCAGCACTTGACACCGGAGAGGCTGTTTGTCTCCACATACTTATTGGCATTTCCGCGGAATTGTGGAGAGGGACTAGGGCAGTGGTCGGCAAACTGCGGCTCGCGAGCCACATGCGGCTCCCGAGCCGCGGTTTGCCGCTCTGTCGACTAATGAGTTTGCTGACCACTGGGATAGGGGCTTAATCACAAGGAACAACAACAGCCTGTAATTATTGGAATCGAGAGTCTAGGTCAGTGGTCGGCAAACTCATTAGTCAACAGAGCGGCAAGCCGCGGCTCGCGAGCCACCGCAGTTTGCTGACCACTGGACTAGGTCCATGAGGTTGGACTCGCCGAGACTGGTGGCAGTCCACGCATGTGCCCACCTCATCCTCTCTACTGATTAAAAGAACCCAGACAGAACAGCACATGCTCTAGCCGAACTGTCGTCGTGTTGGCAGTCTGAGCAGAAGCGCGTCTGGGATGGTGTGTGCCTCGCTGTCTTCATGGCTCATTGTGAAACTCTAAAGCGGGGGGGCGGGGGGGGGGGGACATCCAGCCCTCAGGCTGTAAAACGCTCTCGAGAGCATCGGGTCTGGCCCTGCTAAGGCATGAGGGGTGAGTTAATTAAATGTTTGGCCAGATAGAGCAGGCTCACGTTTAAGCTGATAATTTTGTATGGCCTGAGAATGATGTTATAAATATTCCAATGGCCCCTGGCAGAAAAAAGGTCCCCCATCCCTATCCTAAAGGGTAAAGGTAACTTCACCCCGCTGCTCTGGCTTGCCGTGCTCAAAAGGGGAGCCCGAGGTGCCGATCGCAGAGCCATCGCTCTAAAAGCCCAAACAGCTAGCACATCACGTATCACAGTGATCAGTTACTGTTTCTTAAGACCAGCTCAGGGCAGTGAGACTCAAGTTTTGCATCATCGTGTAAACTACATTTCAGAATACACACGAGTTAAATAAAAAGAGCAGTGAGAACTGTTGATTACAAAAACAAACTCACATAGCCACTTAAAGCCATGAAGAATGGTGAAACGCATATGTAGACATTGAGAAATCTGAGCATGACTGTTAATATCTAACTTTTTGTCACCGAGGAAGCTGAAAAGAAGTTGTAGGCTGTGATAGTCTACCGAGGCCGCTTTTCTAACAACTTAGTCCTCTTTTGTTGACTGTTACATAAACTAATATCATATTTATGTGTTAGCAATAAATAACATGTACTGAGCACTGTTTTAAGCAATTTTTATCTATTATTGAGTCCTCAAAACAAACCTATGAGGTATAGGTACTATTATTATCTCCATTTTACAGATGGAAATCGAGGCCCAGAGGTTAGCTAACTTGCTGGGTAAGTCAACATGAGGTGGAGCTCAGAGGCTGTCTCTGACAGGCAGAGTCTTCCGCTCTAATTAGGTGGTGCCATTGTGCCCAGAAAAACAGTGCCCCTTCTGTTTAGCTGCTAACTTCCTATCATTACGTGATTACGTACTGAGTTAGCGAGTTGGAGTTTTAAAGGTAATATGTGACATTCAAGAAAAGATGTGCTTTGTTTTTATTTAACCATTTCTCTGCTAGAAAGAGAAATGAGCAGTCTGTGCGTTACTGTTTCTGTGCAGTGCGTTTTCGTTAGGTGTGTGCAGAATGACGCGGATGTGCCCCGCCAGGGGTTTATTTCTGAGTCGCTGGGAGGATCTGGCTCACTGAGTGTGAAGAAAGCTGGCAGCTGCCATGAGTTGGGCGAGCTGGGTGACAGCGAGGCCGCAGGCTGAGGCCGGGGAAGTGTGTGCACGGGAAACGGCAGAACGCCAGCGAGCAGTGGCTTGGAAACTTCTGTATGTTTTTGTGGCCCAACTTGAAACTGGAGAATGCCAGTGGCTTGTGAGAAATAAACATCACAGGCTGACCACCTGGGACTGAACACCGGTGAATGGGAATCTTTGTTGTTGTTGTTAATCCTCACCCAAGGACATCTTCCCATTGATTTTTAGGGGAGAGGGGAAAGACACAGAAACATGGATGTGAGAGAAACACATCACTTGGTTGCCTCCTGCACGAGCCCTGAGTAGGGCCCGGCCGGGGAGGAGCCTACAACTGAGGTACATGCCCTTGACCGGAATCAAACCCAGGACCCTTTGGTCCACAGGCCGATGTTCTATCCTCCTAGCCCAGTGGTCGGCAAGCTCATTAGTCAACAGAGCCGCGGTTTGCCGACCACTGACCTAGCCAAACCAGCACTAGGTCTGAATAGAAACTTTTTTAAAGAGCAGAATCAGTTTGCCCATGAGGGAGGTGTGACACTTCCCCAGGGTGTCACATGTTTTCAGATGGCTCAGGTCACCAGTGGGAATTGTCTTTCCAAGAACACCACGTGACCGCTCGCGGGCAGCCAGCAGCTGGCCCCTCTCCCTCGGAGAGCATTATCCGCAGCGGCGAGACTGACCCGAGCACAGGAATGTCTTCCTGCCCCAGTGCTGTGCCTGAGTGGCGGGTAATTTCTTGTTCCCGCTGGTGGAGGGACTAAATAAAGTCCGTACGTTTCCCAGCAGAATGGATGACACTTGTTTAGAAGTTTCACACTTAGCAGCCAGGAGCGGTGGGATGAACAAAGCGAGTGACGTGTGCGCGCGAGGAGGGCAGGGCAGGGCCCAGTTCCCAGGTCCGCCTGGGCCACGGTGAGGGCAGCGCTTGCTGGTGGGCCCATGCCCCGTGGCCGTGTCTCAGTGGATCAAAATGATGGTGTTGCTGGAGGTCACGGGAGCGCCTGATTATGGTAATGATTTCATTCACTCCCTCTCCGTCCCTGAGCATTCCTCCCATGCCTGCTGGTGAACAGAGTCTGTGCTCATTGCGTGTGGGTTCTGTCCCCGCGAATCCGTCTGCTCCCTGAGATGTACGTGTAGCCTGGAGAAGGGGCTCGGGGTGCTCTCGCCGTCACTGAAGCACATGTGTGTGGGCAGAGCCGTGGGAAGCGGGAGTCATCCACGGAGCGGCATGTTCTGCCGAGGCCGCCACCAGCACTCTGCCTTTTGGTCCCGGTCTCATGCTGGAAACCAGAATCCTTCTTGCTGTGGATTCAGGACTATGTTTCCCATTTCTCTGCATTTAAAAAATATTTTTACTGATTTCAGAGCGAAGGGAGAGGGAGGGAGAGAGACATCAAGGATGAGAGAGAGCCCTGACCGGTGTGGCTCAGTGGATAGAGCGTCGGCCTGTGGACTGAAGGGTCCCAGGTTCGATTCCGGTCAAGGGCATGTACCTTGGTTGTGGGCACATCCCCAGTGGGGAGTGTGCATGAGGCAGCTGATGGATGTTTCTAACTCTCTATCCCTCTCTCTTCCTCTCTGTAAAAAATCAATAAAATATATTAAAAAAAAAAGGATGAAAGAGAATCATGGATCAGCTGCCTCCTGCACGCCCCACACTCGGCATCGAGCCTGCAACCCAGGCATGCACCCTGACGGGGAATTGAACTGTGACCTCCTGGTTCATAGGTCAGCACGCCACCACTGAGCCCCAGCGGCTGGGCTCTTGCATCGTTTTGGGGACCTTGCTGTGTGAAGTGGCCGGCCTAGTGCTGTCGCTCTGTCGGGGTCCTGAGAGGCGCGCGGAGGCGGCGAAGAGCCTCGTGGAGACAGTGTGTGTGAGGAGCGTCGTGAGGCCTGAGGAGGGTGCAGTGCTCACGCACCCACAGCGCAGACTAACAAGGTCTTTGAGGAGAAGCACACGTACGACACGTTACGGAGTGATCGGTGGGGGGGAATGTGGCCAGAGCTCACAGGAGCCTGACTGTGCTGGGGCGGTGGCTCCCGGTCGCCGACGCGGTGCGCGTGGCGGCCGGATGGAACACGAATCCTGCTCCTGGCGGGACTTGGCGGTCCCTGCGCTCGGGGGTGCGAGGAGGCACGCAGCGTCGTTCCCGCCTTTGGAAAGCACGCGGGTGGTGGGGAGGGGCTTGTGTTTGAAAATGGAGTTTCTGAGAACGCCACCGCGCATACATCTTCCACCAAATACTTGGAAGATGCTTTTCAGTTGAGATGCTGGTTTATTACTTTATTAAAGAAAATTAAGTTGTTCCTATTTTAAAATTGAGTGGTACTTGAGAAAATTGGTTTTGATTCTGAAAGCATCATAAACAAAATATGCTCTCTTTTTGATATTAATATACTAAAATAACCTGAATTGCCCTAATTTCCCGCTTGTGTTTGTGAAAGCAGATGGTAAAACACATTCTTCTATGCATTGCATCAATTCTTACTGAAGGACTCTCATTTATCTTGATTGTTTCTCCTGGTGGAAGCAACTACATGTGAGCACTGGGAAGACTGTAGGCATACATTTGCATGTTACACACATCAGAGCAGAGTAATGGTCTGTTTTTGCATGTTTATTATTTCTTCACACGATGCAGTCGTGAAAAAGATCAGTTCTGCGTTTGAACGTATTTTAGAAAGACGTGTAAGATGGTCAGCAAGGAGGCCTAGTTTGCCAGGGCTGCTGCCAGGGCGCAGTCACATGGGACAATCCAGTCACATCCTTTACACCATCTGCTGTTACTTCTCAGTGTTTTTCCGCATGTAAAATGCCGTCCCAAGTCAGTGACTTTTCCATTAATTTCTTGAGCCGAATTGCCTGGAAGGCCGACCGTCCTCTGGACGGCACTTCTCCGCGTTAGTGGATATTTTAAGGACGTGTGAGCCAAAAATATCTTAAGACCAATAGCCACTCCGAAGACATGTCAACATCAGCGTGTAAACATCACCCACGGGCGAGCGAGGGCGTGCGGCCCGTTGAGCGCGCATCTCTGAGCGTGGGGTCCTGGCGAGGCGAGCCCGGCATGCTGTCTGCTTGCAGCGCAGTGACGGTAGGGGATGGGCTTTGCTGAGGGAGAGACCGCAGCTTTGCTCGCTTGCCGCGATGTGCCCCTTCTCACGAAGCATTTGTCAGGCAGGAGACGCAGGGCGAGCCCCTCTTTCACGGGGTGCAGGCTGGGTGCTTCAGGTCGGCCGCGCCTGGAGCTCTGTGTGCCGCAGAAGAGCCTCTTTGCAGCGCACGCCGTGACTTAGCCTGAGTGAGCACAGAGGGGTTAGCAGGTGTGTGCTCGCTCGCTCACTGTGCCAGCAGGTGTGTGCTCGCTCGCTCACTCGGGAGGGAGGCCCGGGTTTCATCGGATTGAGCATCATCTGAGGAAGGAGGAGGCCCAGGAGTCGGGGTGGTACCCAGTGCTGGTGCTGCCTTTTATTAGCGTACGGATCATGAAAGTCCATGTGACCGGTGGTATGTCCTTTCGTCAAACAAAATAAAACCGAGGCCCAGGGACTTAAGTACTTTATCCAGAATCACAGTTACCACCTGTTAGAGACACTTTTTGGGTCCAGGTCTGCCCGACTCGACTCCAGATCCTCACCTTTTCCCTAATCAATCATAGTTTTCACTATTTCCGGGATACCAACCAGGGCCTGCGAACTGGAGGACAGAGCCATGCCCGCCCCCCGCCCCCCAGCTCTCTACCCTCCACCTAACTACAGAGTCTGTGGCTATCACCTTATTTGGAGAAAGTCTTTGCAGATGTGATGAAGCTAAGGATCTTGAAATAAGTTCACTCTGGATGACTTGGTTGGGCACTAAGTCTGATGACAAGTGTCTTTGTAGGAGAGGCAGAGGGAGAGGTGGCACACCCCGAGGGGAGGAGGCAGTGGGACTGGGGGCCAGAGGTGCCTGCCCACTGAGAGGTTCTCCCCGAGGCCCCGGAGGCAGGGTGCCCCTCCTGGGCCAGGCCTCGGCCTGCGGGACCGGGACGGTGAGTTTCTGTCGGTGAAGCCCCCAGCTGTGGAGATGGTCGTGGCAGCCACAGGACACGCATAGAGAGCAGCTGCTTCCTCGGAAAGGCTAAGACGGGTCTGGGATCCGACTCCAGGCTGCTCTGCCGATGACTAGCCTGTGTTCCTGGCGCGTCGCTTCCCCTGGCCAGGTGCTCCGTCCGGAAGGGCAGCAGCCCCTGGCCAGTGCTTTCCATCCCGGCGTGAAGTAACGTACTGGGGGAGCCGCCACGCTTTCCAGGTAGTGATGGACCTTACTCCGTGTGAATCAAGACAGCATCATTTGTTTTACATGCAACCTTCAGTTAAACAGCTTAAATGTTTATCTGGAAGTTACCTTGAAGAGCAGCTAATGCTAGTGTTTTCATATAAAACTGGAGGCCCGATGCACAAAGTTCGTGCAAGAGTTGGCCTTCTTCCCCTCGCTGCTGGCACTGGCTTCCCTCTGGCACCCGGGACCCGGGCTTCCCTTGCAGTCCCGGCTTCGTCTGGAAGGTTGTCCAGAAGGACGTCCGGTCTAATTAGCATATTACGCTTTTATTATTATAGATTATTATAGATAGGTGAAAAATTGAGACCTTTCCTGTTGCCTTAAGAAGGTCAAGTTCATTACTTTCCCAGGCTTGTGGGATTAGTAAGGAAGTATGTTCTAAAGAAACTCCACCCTGTGAATGGACATTTGGTTTCTCTCTCCTGAACTATTTTAAATGTTACAATTTTTAGTATTAAAATAAGGAACGAGGACAGAGCGTCTAGTAAAGTAGCGACAGTCACGCTGAGCCAGGCTTCGAGAGACCACTGCCTTTCGCGACTTCAGCCTCAGAGGGTCCTGTCACATGGTTTATTTTCTCTTTAATGCAGTTACATTAGGAAATAGATGTTCTTATTGCCAGTCTTTCTGATGTAATTAAATTTCATTATAATACTTAAATTGTTTCCAATTCTAACGTTGGAATTTTGAAACACACAATGGCACTAAAAATTAATGGAAGGACTTCCTACATGATCCAGAAAAACCAATTTTAATGCTTCATAAAATTTTATATTTTGGGGTTTAAATATAGAATTGAAGTTAATATGATTAACCTGCTACATGTTCCTGTTGGTTAATTATTGGCCTAGTTTCGTTAATCAGCTGTGAACATGACGTTGGAGGAGAGTTCCGCCCTTGTTATACAGAAGTGGAGGGGGGCAGAGGGACGACCTTACCTAAGGTGCCATCGGCTGTGCTCCGACTTGCCACTCCTTGGCGGACATCACACGTCTGGGCTCCTGGGCTGCCGGCTCCGTCCTCACCAGCAGGGAGTGTGGAAGGTGTGGCCTTGGGGGCAGGGACAGCCTGGGTCTGGGTTTTCATGGGGCCAAGACTTGCCCAGGAACAGACAGTTAAGATGTGGAGACAAAGGATAAAGAAATAATCTTGTCAGAATGTAGTCTTGGGTGAACTCCTTCGATGTATGTATGGAAGACAAAAGCTAAGAGCTTTTGCTAGGATTTCTTACAGAGTTTTCTTCCTTTTTTCTTTCGACAACATGAAGGAGCAGTTGCTGTGGTCTCTCCCTCTGTGGGGCAGGAGCCTTCCTCTCTGTGCTGAGAGAGGCCAGGGACCACTGTGTGCAGCAGTGTGAGATGTATCTTCAGTATCTCTTCTCTCAAAATGCATTCTTTTAATTTGTGATCAGAGACCAACTCATCGCTTCCATTGGATTTCATTTTATCTGTAATTCTGAGTCTTGCTGATTTGAATAAAGAGGTGAATGATCAAAGGATTTATTATACAATCCAATTGAAAAATATACATGCATGATTTTTATTTTTCTAGACTGACTTAATCTTTCTAATGAGACTGTATTTACTATAATTTTCTCCCATAATTTAAAAAGATCATATAGGGTGAAGGTGGGAATTCACGTTTTCTTTTGCCATATGGGATGCACTGCAGTGTTCCTGGGCAGCCTGATGTGTTTGTAAATTTAATCAGTATGGGTGACTTCTGAGCCGCAGGCTAGTATTTCCTGCTGGCTCCTTGACGTCACCATATAGGTGGCCCAACAGTCACCTGCAGTTCAGCAGGTCGGAAACGCAAGCCAGCTTTTTTTCCATGAACTTGTCACTGCTCTCTGCCTTTCATATTCCCGTCAGTCACCTGAGCTGGCAATGCTGGGTCACCTTCGACATTGCCTGCTGCCTCATTAATTTGTAACTAGTTTCTGTTGGCTGGCCTTACCCGGCATTAAAGATAATTTTAAAATTCCACAAGGTTAAGGATGTGGTTTCCTATATATCAACCACAGAGATAAGTCTGGTTCATAGAAGCACTCA
This sequence comes from Plecotus auritus, assembly GCF_963455305.1. Taxonomy (NCBI): domain Eukaryota; kingdom Metazoa; phylum Chordata; class Mammalia; order Chiroptera; family Vespertilionidae; genus Plecotus; species Plecotus auritus. Next base: position 1,556,163 of record NC_137775.1, read on the forward strand.
ACAAACATTTAGTGAGTGAGTCCAGGAATCTCAGTGTTCAGAGTTGATCGTGTCCGACACACTTTATGTTCATTTACGCACCTTATTGACCTTTCAGCTCAGCTGTGTGTCTGCTACTCATCTTCCTACTGTTTCGAGTTCCCTGATTTAAGGCGTGATACAATGCCTGACACTGTAAGAACTCAATAATATTTTTAAATGAGTTACTGCGTTGACTGGAGAAGCATAAATAGTGATACACTTTTATAGAGGAAGTCCAGGAAATGCTATTTCTTGGTCAACTTGTAATAAAATTTTAAGAAGGTATGCTTTGTAGCAAAGAAAGAAAATGTATGACTTTTACATTTTTTTGAGTAAACTCTTTATTTTCTTTGTTTCAAATTTCTTTATGAATATTACCGTTTTTTTAAAATCTCATTGAACAAGCAATAAAAAGAAATGGTTCCTAGAAATTGCCAACAAATGGGATTTGCATACATTCACCTTTAGGGTATAATTCCTTTACACTTAGATGAATGAAAATACTGATGGAAATACTTAAAAAAGTATTTCACCAGGGTCTTAAGTCACCATTAAAAATTACAGTTGTTATTCTGCTTGTCTTATCTAAATCCAAGTTTTAAACCACTGAGGTTATGAATTCAAAATATGCCTGTATATTATTATTCCCCTTCTTTTGTGCCTCTCTTTTCTCCATTTTTTATCTTCTTTTTTTAAAATAAATCTTTATTGTTCAGATTATTACAATTGTTTCTCCTTTTTCTCCCCATAGCTCCCCTCCACCCGGTTCCCACCCCACCCTTTGCCCTTACCTCCCCCCCCCACTGTCCTCATCCATATGTGTACGATTTTTGTCCAGTCTCTTCCTGAACCTCCCTATACCCCTTTCCCCCTGAGAATTATCAGTCCACTCCCTTTCTATGCCCCTGATTCTATTATATTCACCAGTTTATTCTGTTCCTCAGATTTTTTATTCACTTGATTTTTAGATTCACTTGTTGATAGATATGTATTTGTTGTTCATAATTTTTATCTTGACTTTTTTCTTCTTCTTCCTCTTCTTAAAGAATACCTTTCAGCATTTCATATAATACTGGTTTGGTGGTGATGAACTCCTTTAGCTCTTTCTTATCTGTGAAGCTCTTTATCTGACCTTCCATTCTGAATGATAACTTTGCTGGGCAGAGTAATCTTGGTTGTAGGTTCTTGCTATTCATCACGTGGAATATTTCTTGCCACTCCCGTCTGGCCTGCATAGTTTCTGTTGAGAAATCAGCTGACAATCGTATGGGTGCTCCCTGGTAGGTAATTAACTGTTTTTCTCTTGCTGCTTTTAATATTCTCTCTTTGTCTTTCACTCTTGGCATTTTAATGATGATGTGTCTTGGTGTGGTCCTGTTTGGATTCCTTTTGTTTGGGGTTCTCTGCGCTTCCTGGACTTGTAAGTCTATTTCTTTCACCAGGTGGGGGAAGTTTTCTGTCATTATTTCTTCAAATAGGTTTTCAGTATCTTGCTCTCTCTCTTCTTCTGGCACCCCCATAATTCTGATGTTGGTAAGCTTGAGGTTGTCCCAGAGTCTTCTTACACTATCTTCAACTTTTTGGATTCTTTTTTCTTTTTGCTTTTACGGTTGAGTGTTTTTTTGCTTCTTTGTATTTCAAATCTTTGACTTGATTCTTGCGTTCCTCTAGTCTGCTGTTAGGTCTCTGTATAATATTCTTTATTTCAGTCAGTGTATGTTTAATTTCTAGTTGGTCCTTTTTCATATCTTTGAGGGTCTCGTTATATTTATCGGCCTTTTCTAGGATATTCTTAAAAAGTCTTATAACGGTGGTTTTGAACTCTATATCCAGTTGCTTGTTTTCCTCCATTTCTTTCCTTTGTGATTTCTTTCTTTGTCTCCGTATTTTCACTGCTTCCCTGTGTTGATAGAGTGGCTTTGTGTGCTAGGTGTCCTATATGGCCCAGTGGGTCGGCCTCCCCAGTTAACCTGAGGTGGACACTCTTGGTGCACCCCTTTGTGGACTATGTGTACAGCCTTGTTGTAGTTAAGTCTTGATTGTTGTTGGTATCACTGGGAGGAATTGACCTCCAGGCCAGTTGGCTGTGAGGATCAGCTGTGTCTATGCTGGGAGAAGTTCGGTGCCGGAGACAGCCTTATAGGATCCTTTTATCTTCCTTTTATTTCACGAGATTAAATTGTGCCACACGAAACCTATATTCTTTCTATTTTAAAGCTTTCTTAAACTATTGCATGCTGTGAAAGGTTTATTTCTATGGCGCTATTTATCATCAGTTTTTTTAACATCTTAGTAATCGCTTCCTGAAAATCTCGGCACAGAGCGGCGGACGGAAATCCTCTGGTACGGCTCCTTCACCTGCGGAGCTTGTGCTTGCCCCTCGGCAGCTGCGGTTTGCGCACCGGTTCACGGTGTGCGCCGGGGCTGAGGCGCAGAACGAGCACAGTGTCAGGCTTGTCTGCCTGCAGTGCTGTGGTCCAACATTGGAGAGATCACGTTCGCCTTCAGGTGGCAGAGTGTGACGTTAGTCTTTGGTTATGGTTACCAGCTGGTTTGTGGTAATAACATATTGATTCCATCTGCATTTTTCAAAGTCAGTGATAACTCAGTCCTTGTGCCTTTAATCTGCGTCAGTTACTCTGACAGGGCACCGCCATCCAAGGAGAGCCTTGTCCATCCTGCTGTCTTCCAGGCCAAAGCTCCAGCCTCTTTGGATACCTCCTGCCTCTGCTTGCTCCTTTCCTCCTCTTTCCCCTCTTGCGGGCCACTGGCTGCTGCCTCCAGCGCAGCTCCTCGGTCCCTTACAGGCCTGCTGATCTCCTCGCCCTCCGACTGCGGGGCCGTTGGTGTGGGCCCTGGGGCTCCATGGTCTTGGCAGGTATCGTAACCCTGCGGGCATGGCCCGGCCTTTTCGGTGTGTGTGAGAGCAGAAGGCCAGGAGGGTGCGGTGACATCCTCAGAGGACACAGCCGGTAGTTGAGCATGCATCTGGTGACCTCCAACCCGGGACCGGGGTAGCTGTCACCCCTGGGGACCTGGGGTGCCAGGCAGTGCTGAGAGTATGAAGTCTTTTTCTTTTTAAAATACATTTTATTGATTTTTTACAGAGAGGAAGAGAGAGGGATAGAGAGTTAGAAACGTCGATGAGAGAGAAACATCGATCAGCTGCCTCCTGCACACCTCCTACTGGGGATGTGCCCGCCACCAAGGTACGTGCCCTTGACCGGAATCGAACCTGGGACCCTTCAGTCCGCAGGCCAGCGCTCTATCCACTGAGCCAAACTGGTTAGGGCGAGTATGGAGTTCTTTATGCTGCATGGAACCATCCCGTTGGAGTCCTGGGAGGGTGGGTTTTGGGGCACTTAAGCTTACTCCTGCAGCTCTGCTCAGAACCACAGCTGTCACCGTTCTCCTGTCACTGTGCGGGGCATCAGTGTTTATTTGGCTTCCTCAGCTCCAGAAGCTGGCGTGGCTGGCCTAGCCAAGGGGAAGCCCACCTTGGCTGGTGCGGAAGGGCTGTGGGGTCGCCTTCTGATACATGCGGATGAGGCATGTTGGAGGCGTGTGGAGTGGGAGTCAGTGATGTAGGTCAGCACCCTGGCTGGGTATTCAGCCGGGGCTCAGTAAGGGACTGCTTTTTAGGTCATGGACACACCTTGTTTCAGTAGGAATGTAGGATAATTAGAAGACAAAAACATTTTTTCAGTTTTATTGAAATGATTGACTCATCGGTAAGCTTAAGGTGTACAACCTGATGATTCATACACATGTGTATTGAGAAATGATGACCCCAAAAGGGTTAGTTAACACCCCATCCCCTCACATAACTACCTCTTTTGCAGGGTGATAACTTTTAAGATCTGCTCTGTTAACTTTCAAGTATACTGTGTAATGCAGCGGTGTTGGTTCCAGTCACCCTGCTGTATGTGAATTAGGTCTTCAGAACTTACTTAACTTACGGCTGGAAGGCTTTACCCTGTGACCAACTCCACCCCCCCCCCCCCCCCCGCGCCCAGTGCTCCACCCATTCGGCATTCCTCCCTCCCCGTTGAATACCTGGCAACCATTGATCCTCTGTCTCTCTCTCCACCCCCCCTCCCCCTCTGTCTGTCTCGTTTTGCTTTCCCCAGGATGTTGTACGATTGGGGGTTGATAGTACGCAGCCTTTCCAGACTGCCCTCAGCGCTATGCATTTTAGAGCGACTCACCTCTTTTCAAGGCTGGTTAGCTGCCCTCTTTTTAGTGCTAAATCATATCCAATGCCATGGACATGCCACAGCGTGTGTACCTGCTGTTGCAGGGCACCTTGGTACCTGCTGTTTGGGTGAGGGATCATGAGTAGAGCTGCTGTCAACAGTCACATGCAGGCTTTTGTTCGGACATAAGTCTTCGTGTCAGTTAGGTGACCCCCTAGTAGTGAGCCCCCTGGACCGCGTGGTGAGACTACACGGAGCTTTAGGAGAAATTGCCAAGAAGGCTTCCACGTGGCCACTGCTTTGCATTCCTACCAGCAGTGAGTGAGGGTCCTTGGTACGCTGCAGCCTCACCACCAACTGGTCCTCGGTGACTGTGGTTATAGCCATTCTAATAGGGATGCAGTGAAATCTCACTTCTTACTTTACCTTCCGTTCATTGATGACAGCTGAGCATCTTTTCATAGGCTTATTTGCCATCCATTTATCATCTGTGGTGAAGTATCTGTTTAGATACTGGATTCCCTTTTAATTGGTTTGTTTTTCTTGTTGTTGAGTTTTAAGCACTCTTTGTTTATTTTGTTAGGTATGTAATTTTGTGACTTGGCAAATAAGACTTGAATAATAATGCCCTGACTTGAGATGAGATGACAAGGAGGGGTGAGTCAATCACGGCTTTTTATTTTCCACCTGGGTTTCTGAGAAAAGGGAGAGTAACAGAAAAAGGAAAGGGAGTTAAAATCACTTTGAGAAGAAATAGGAAGGACAAGGATCATTGCGTTTTGCGCCAAGAGGAAGCTTGTGGTGGAAGAACATCCAGGGACTAGATCAAACATATAATGAGACTCCTGGTTTAGATCTCGCTGCCACCACCATCGCTTACTGAAGAGAAAGCGGAAGTGGCACACCAAAGGCAGTTAGGGTAAGAACTTGGAAAGCTGAGCCACAAGAGTGACGGGAGGAGCGTGAAGAAGGAAGCAAGCATCAGCTCCCTGCTGTGTGTGTGTGGGGAGAAACTCAGGACACGCACTGTGCATTGTCTGTCTTCTTGAAGGTCAAGTCAGAGGTCATCTCCCTTCACACCCTGTTTCTTTTCTGTCTGGGATGGCAACTTGCTACGTCAGGGGAGCTCTCTTTAATGGGTCTTATGTGTAACCCCTTGTAGAATTTCTTAAGTAGAATTTTACACCATTGGGGCTCTTTTGCAGGGTGAACATAGGTTCTCATTGAAAAAAATCTATTACCAGTGTCCATCTCTGTATAAATCTATGTTTCTTTGTCTCTACCTTTATCTCTAGCGCTCTCTATAAATCTGTTGTTTAAGTTGCCTAAGTACTAATTCACTGAAAGAAACCATCTGCCTTCTCAGTTACACGGTCCTGTTGTAGAGTCGTCAGAGTCGTGACTGCCGTCCCCTGCAGAACCGTCCCCTGCAGAATCTCACCCGTGAATCCTGTGCCTTGTCTGGTGGGGAAGCACCCGGCCTGTTCCCTGGGGTCAGGCAGATTTACTTTTTTCGTTTTTTAAATATATTTTAATTGAGTTCAGAGAGGAAGGGAGAGGGAGCGATAGAAACATCAATGATGAGGGGGAATCATTGACTGGCTGCCTCCTGCACGCCCCAAACTGGGGATCGAGCCCACAGCCTGGGCATGTGCCCTTGACCAGAATCGAACCCAGGACCCTTCAGTTCGTAGGCCAACGCTCTATCCACTGCGCCAAACCGGTTAGGGCTACTTTTTTCTTTACAAAGTAGAATCTGTCTATTGTCTTTTTCACCTAACCATCCTCAGGATGGCAATTCTATTGACTGATTTACAGTGAGGCTGCAGTAGTAGAAACAACTACCGTCACTGAGTAATAATTGAGGGTAACCTGTGTGGGATTTGGAGTTCGCAAAATGGCACAGCAACCGGAAGCACCAAATGCAAAACGTGATTTTATGTATTCAGTATGGAAACGTGAAAGTGCTTTGAAAATCCCGGTGTGGTAAGGGGCAGCTGTCATTAGATGAGGAAATTATTTCGGTGAAACAGATGACGGACGTGGAATCTCTGTGAACACATTTCACGATGACTCTGCACCTACAGATGCAGTGCCCCAAGCACGGGGCGAATTTTGTTGTAAACCATAACCGATAAGAACGTACTCATGAAACATGTCCAGGACCTGACATGAGCCAGCGGTCCGTTCTCCTGTTCGGCACTGTTACTAGAGCTTCCTTTACCTGAGTATTAAATCCCGGGGAGCTGTTTGCACACCACAGATGGGGACTCCGTAGGGCGTGACTGCGCAGCTGGGACACGGCCTCGGTTCAAGTGTAATGTTGCCATGGGCCGTCGGAACACTGCTGTTCGTGATGTAACGTCTGTAGTTTTAAATCACCGAGGTTCTAACTTTACTTTCTCTGGTTTTTCTGGTGGTAACATATATAACAGAAAATTGCCATGCTTGCCATTTCCAGTGTGCCATTCAGCGCCATTCATGATACAGTGTGCAGTCATCGCTCTGTCTACTTCCAGAACATGCCTTCCCTCAAAGTGGAAGCTGGACCCGTTAAGCTCTACTTCCCCGTCCTCCCCTTCCCAAGCGCCAGGCCCCCGTCAGTGCCTCGTCTCTGCGTCTGCCTGCCCAGGCATGTCATGTGAATGGAAGCGTGGGGTGAATGTCTGTCCTTCGGACTGGCTTATTTGACTTGTTTCTAAGGCTCCTTCATGGGGTACATGTATCAGAACATCTTCCCTTTTTATGCTGGATATTATTCCATTGTATGCATACACATCTTTATATTCTTCTTGTACTTATTATATTTTAAATCAGTCCGTATTATTCTATCTCTGATGTATATGAAGATGTCATATGGGTTAATTTTATTCTTTTCAATTCCTTTATAGGTTTGACAGATGAAAAAGTGAAGGCATATCTTTCTCTTCACCCTCAGATATTAGATGAATTTGTATCTGAAAGTGTCAGTGCGGAGACGGTAGAGAAATGGCTGAGGAGGAAGAACAACAGAGCGGAAGGTGAGATCTCCTGCAGACGGAATGTGGGTTATTTCCACTTCAGAGTGACACAGGACAGGCACTTAACCGTGCGGGAAAGGAGCGTGGGGTAGACAGATGGTGCCGTGTTAGCTGTGTGATCCTTTCATTCTGTCTAAAGAGAGAACTTGACGTTCGAGTGAGGGGGACTAGACAGAAAAGAGAGACCCTTGACTAAAAAGAAGGACCTTGACAGGTAATTCCTGAGAATTTACTTAGCTGTGAACACATGGAAAAATGCAGTATTAGACTTGGTTTTGTTTAATGATGATTATTAATGATTCTAAAAAATAACTTGTATTGCAAAGCTATGTTTATGTTACTATGTTTTACCAAAAGAAGTTTTCACGCCTTTTTCACCTGTGCCCAGTAGGAAAACTGATGACTCGGCACTAGATTTTCATTCAGATCTGTCCACGGAAGGAGCAGCTCTGATGAAAAAAGAAATGTGGGCTCAGGAGGGATGTGAAGTTCATTTCCTGCCAGATTGAACGCACACATTAATATGTAGGATCTGAATAATGTCATATAATTTTGGTTTTATATGAATTGCATTTGGCCAAATATTCATTTCTAAGAATATTGTTTCAGAGTGGAAATTAATTTTAAATATGATTTTAAATAAACGAAGGCCTTTTATATTAAATACACCAAGATAAATGCTGTTCTTCTGGAAATGTGTTTAGTGTAGCAAAAGTGCTATATGTAAAGTTAAAAGGATCATTGTGGAAATGTTGTGTTGTTAGGAGGGTGCTACTAGCATGTTGCTCAGAGCTGATTCTCCTTACTCTGGTTTTGAAAGTTTCTGCAATTCGGTACTCAAGAGGGTGATTGATTGAACTCAAATGATCTAAAAACTATGAGCAGCGGAGATTAAAAGGGCGGCAGAGTGAGCGGATGCTGCGCGGACCCGCTCCCAGGAGCAAACGGTGCTACAACTGAAACACAGAAACCTTCCGGATAATCACTGGGAAACGCGCAGGGGAGGACCCCGGCCTTGAGGACCGAAGGTGGAGACCGCGGAGACTGATTTATGTGTATGTTGTAAGAAAAAAGAGAAAGAAAGAAAAAGTTCTGCAATAAGAAATAAAAATTATGAGCTGCAATGCTGTTTTATGGCCAATACTTTTTATTATAATTTTATGTCTATTCAGTAGCAGACCATGTAGCTATTGGTGTATTTATAAATGTCAAATAATTAGTAATAGAAATACTGATGTTTGCAGCTGCCTTAAATATTTTTTATAAAATACATGAAGTGTCTTTCTTTTTTTTTTTCTCTCAAAGAATGTATCTACTATGTATTTCTTGCCTGTCCATCATTCTAGAAATAAGATTTAATGTTCATTCAAATATTTCATGCTTGGAAGGAGTGAGATTTCAGTTAGGCTCCTAAATTGCAGATTAAATAGCATTTGTTCTGCTTTGTATGTGACATGTTTTCTATGCTTGTGTGTGCAGTGTGGGCGAGTCAGTGAACAGGGCAGGCTCAGTTTGCAATGTTAGATGGTTCTAGCGAGCGGGACATTGGTAGATGGGCAGTGACTGTTCGTACACATCACAAGTAAGGAAAACACAGGTCGTTGAAATGGTTTACTTGGAACTTCATCTGGTGTGCTCGCTCTCCTTTCTCTGAAAAACCTTCTCTCAGATCCTGAAACTACACTTTCACCTAAATAGAACTTTCATATCATTTTTTGGTGTAATAGAAAACCAGAAGATATGTCAAATGCCTTTATCTGAACTAAAAGCAAATGAGTTTACCTTCTATTCCTTAAAAGCTTCCTGGAGATTTAATATTGGCCTGGATTATTTAGCCACAGGTTGGATAATAATTTCTGGAAACATTTATTTGAGTGGTGACTGCAGCAGGACTGTGACCAGGTTCTCATTGCTCTGGCTTGCCATTCAGTGTGTCAACAAACAGATATTATTGAGCACCTGGATATGTCATTGTAGAATAAGCAATGTATAAACGCGATCCCCTCAAGGCCATTTTCTTACAGGGAAGACAGATGATAAACAATAAAAAATAAGATTACTTCAGATTTGTTGACTGTGTATTTGAAAATATCTAGCAAATAGACATTTTAAAAGATTTTTATTGATTTCAGAGAGGAAGGGAGAGGGAGAGAGAGAGAGAAACATCAATGATGAGAGAGAATCATTGATTGGCTGCTTCTTGCACGCCCCACCCTGGGGATGGAGCCCGCCACCCGAGCATGTGCCCTGACCGGGAATCAAACCGTGACCTCCTGGTTCATAGGTCGATGCTCAACCCCTGAGCCACGCTGGCCAAGTACTTGCAGGTGTCTTAACACAGTAGCTCAGTCTTTTAAAATCAAAGCAAAAACGGTCTCTCTCCCGTGTTGGTGAAATATCAAGGAGTAAAGTTTTGCAGGTAACTTTTCATAGAAGCTCCGTGACGTCTTTCCGAGTGGCGTTAGTAACTGTTCCTCTTGGCTGTGGCGCGTGGTAGAACACTGAATATGTGTTGGGCAAAGGGCATGTCGAGTGAGCGAGACTCAAAGGGAAAGCCCCCGTGCTAATCTGCGTACGTGGGGGCAGAGGATCCCGAGTGACTCGTGCAGCCAGGCAGTGAGCAGACAGGCCCGCCAAGGGCTGCGCCCGCTTCACACCCTCAGCCAGGAGGGCGGCAGTGATGAGCGGAGGGTCTGTCTTCAGGAAGTCAGAAATGTTTTTGAAATGGATCTCAGGCTCAGGGTTTTAAAAGTCCAGGGTCCTTGGATCGGTCGTAGTCAAAACTCCTCATTTGAGAATGTATCTGATGCTTTTCATTGAGAGAGTTCGTCTAAAACAGCCGTGGGCAAACTACGGCCCACGGGCCGGATCCGGCCCGTTCGGCTGTTCTATCTGGCCCGCGGAGCCGAAAGAGCAGAGGGTTCTCTTGCTCTCCCCTCCGCTCCTTCACTTTGAATTTACATTAGTTCACACAAACACTCCATCCATGCTTTAGTTCCGGCCCTCCGGTCCAGTTTAAGAACCCATTGTGGCCCTCGAGTCAAAAAGTTTGCCCACCCCTGGTCTAAAACATAGATGAACAACCGTATTGACTTCCCTAATTCAGTATGTGTGAGAATTCCTTGAGATGGGCTTGTTAACAACACCTCTCCCAGCCTTACCACTTCAGTAGGAAAATGTTCTTATTGGATTCCAGAGATGTATTTTTGTCACTTTATTTGTGCTCTCTACTTACTCTCAATAATTTGCTCTGCTCCCATCATTGGTGGATAGAATAAAGCCGTGATTTTTACTTTATTTTTTATTTTTTTATTTTTTATATATTTTATTGATTTTTTACAGAGAGGAAGGCAGAGGGATAGAGAGTTAGAAACATCGATGAGAGAGAAACATCGATCAGCTGCCTCCTGCACACCTCCTACTGGGGATGTGCCCTCAGCCATGGTCCATGCCCTTGACCGGAATTGAACCTGGGACCCTTCAGTCCGCAGGCCGACGCTCTATCCACTGAGCCAAACCGGTCAGGGCAAAAGCCGTGATTTTTAGAAGACAGTGTTTTCTAGCAATATTATAACGTTCGGTAAAACTATTTGGGACCAGACAACTCTACGTTGAAATGTGGGGTCCGTCCACCTCTGAATCCTTAGCAGAACGTGGCTGCGCGTATCACTTGTGTGTTCCCTGGTGCTGCTGAGCGATATTGACCCACTTCCTGCTGAAGCACATCAGTGACTTCCAGCTCCAGAGAGTTCGGAGGGACATGCGTGCTATCTTAAGGAACACCCTAGGATGAGAAATGCTGGCGTTAATTGCTTTAACTGGAGTGTTTTTACGTGTTGACCACTTACCTCATGTTTTTGTCTCTTTGGTGCGATTTGAATTTTACTCTGATAGAGAGAGGTCTGTGAGTCTTCTGAGTCTGCCTGAGACCTGTGTTAATACGTGTGAAAAGTGCCCTTATCTCATACTTCCTTCACTTCCACTTCATAGGTACTTTGTGTAGTAGTTTTTAAATTTTAAGAAGGAATCATTTAATCCCTTTTAGTAACAGAGCTCTCCATGCATTGGCTGAGTCTCTCATATATTTTGCAGTGTTTGACATAATGGGCCACATTAAATCTCACTTAATGAATAAAAGATTGGATGAGTGAATAAATAATTTAAAAGCATTCATGTCTATTAGATTAATTTTGACACAGGGTTGATAGCAAGATAAGGTTGTATTTCTTAGCATATTATGTTAAAAATACAGGCTTTATATTAATTGGAAACTATCGTCTTTAGACTAAATTATTTATTGCTTACCACAGAAAATGAGCCATTCTTTGTTACCTAAGGATACATTACCTAAAGGTAGCTGTAAATTTATTCTGCTATGGCCTTGTTGCTGTTGAACACGGTAAAGGGACTAATTATGTATGTAATTTAAAGAGAAATACTGTATTACCATGATTATTTTATTTTTAAATATATTTTATTGATTTTTTTACAGAGAGGAAGGGAGAGGGATAGAGAGTTAGAAACATCGATGAGAGAGAAACATCGATCAGCTGCCTCCCGTACACCCCCTACTGGGGATGTGCCCGCAACCAAGGTACATGCCCCTGACCGGAATCGAACTTGGGACCCTTCAGTCTGCAGGCCGACGTGCTATCCACTGAGCCAAACCAGTCAGGGCTGTCATGATTATTTTAAATACTATTTTCAATATTATTTTCAATTGCTAGAGGTTCCCCTGAGGATTTCTCGATAAATGATAGCGATGCTTGTGACCCATCACAATATTGCCTTCCAGCCCCTGACTGTGGGCTGTGCTTTCCTTATGTTTCCTTTACCTCTTCCACCAGTATCTTGTAGATTTTATTGTACAAGTCTTTCATCTCTTCGGTTAATTCCTAAGTATTGTGTTATTTTTGAAGCTACTGTAAATGGAATTTTTTCTTAGTTTCCTTTTGGAATTGTTTATTGTTAGTGTACAGAAATGCAACTGATTTTTGTGTGCTTGCTTTTTTATCTTGCTACTTTGTTGAATTCTAAGTGTGTTTCTTTTGTGTGAAATATTCGGGTTTTTACCTATGAGATCATATCACCTACAAACAGATCAATTTACTACTTCTTTTAAATTTGATGTCTTTTATTTACTTTTTAAAAAAATATATATTTTATTGATTTTTTTTACAGAGAGGAAGGAAGAGGGATAGAGAGCTAGAAACATCGATGAGAGAGAAGCATTGATCAGCTGCCTCCCGCACACTCCCCACTGGGGATGTGCCTGCAACCAAGGTACATGCCCTTGACCAGAACCGAACCTGGGACCCTTCAGTCAGTCCCCAGGCCGACGCTCTATCCACTGAGCCACACCGGTCAGGGCTATTTACTTTTCTTGCCTAATTCCTCTGCCTAGAACTTCTGTGCTCTATGGTGAGTGGAAGTGTTGCAAGTGGGCATCCTGGCCTTTTCCCGACGGCTCCACAGCCCTGCAGAGCCTCAGTGGAAACAGGCTGCCTCCGGGCGGGCCGGGAGAGGGCACACGCACACTTCCTGTGTGAGAGCCGGGGCCTGGGCTGGGACCCTCAGAGCCAGGGGCTTCCGTGGGTCTGGGCCAGATCCCTCCTGCCACATGGGTGCCTGTCCTATTTCAGACCGGAACCCGCCCTTACATCACCAGCGCTCGGGCATTCCTGATGTCCGTGGAGGCCATGCTGTTCAGAATATTGCAGACATTACACACCCTTTTCTGTGCGCATATGTGAACAAGCCGCGGGGTAGCCATGTTTTCAGGTACAGCCATTTAGAGGTGATGGTGAAACGGCAAGCAAGTCGGGTCATTTCAGTCCCTCCAAAATTCATAGGCACATCTAGCTCTAGAGTTGTATGTTTAACACGTATTTAAAGGTTTTAAAACCCAGGTTCTTAGATTTCATACAAGGAAGCATTGCAATGAAGCCCTCTGTTTATTGAATGACAGGTTGCATGTTCCAGACCCTGCGCCGAGTTCTAATTGTGTTTCCCTTCCTTCTCCCTCCCCCAGATGAGTCGGTGCCTAAGGAAGTCAGCAGGGTAAGTGCGGGGAACCTCACTCTTCCACCACGGGATGGGAAAGGCGTCCCTTTGTGTGCTTCCTCAGAGCTCCCCGTGCTGAAGGACCGGGGGGAGGGGGGGGGGCTGAGGATAAGGGATCAGAGAGCTGAGTGCAAGGGGAGCCGCTAGCGACAGAACTTCGTCTTATTTTCCAAGTCCACCTTGGCTGGTGTTGGGGAAGGGGCCTGGGGCCGAGCTGGAGCGCAGGGAAGCTGCTGTTAGGAGCCTGCTTCTCAGTGACTTTACAGAAGACCCGGCATGGCTGGTGGTGGGGGCAGCGCAGATTGGCTGCCACCTTCTCCCAGGCCCCGCCTACCTGCCGTGTCCCTGGTCCCTGGGTGGAGCCCAGGGCCTGGACTTGCCGTGGGGCGGCCCTGAGCGCAGTGGCCGTGAAGGTGGTAGAGTGGGCTGGGACTGGGTGGCAGCCGCGGTGATGCAGAGCCCGGACGGTGATGCTCTCGGTTCCCCGGTGGTGCATGAGGTTGGCTTTTCTTACCGTGTCCGCTCACGTGGCAGACTTGGCCCTTCTTCCCTGGTGAAGTTGCCGGCAACATTATATGTAAAACTCGAGAAACACAGCTGCGGTGGGTGACATTTGATATTTGGTATACATAGGCATGCATGGGGTCTATGCTAATTCTAAGTAGTAGCACATAGCAGTTTTACTTTGTCCCCTATTTTATCGTAGAATGTATTAAACCATGCTGTGTAAAATATATAAAGTCATACAGAGTGAGTCTGTTTTATGAACAAAGGAATTTTTATTATATTTAATTGTGCCGTTTATGTTTTTATTACAGTACCAAGATACGAACATGCAGGGAGTCGTGTATGAACTGAACAGCTACATCGAGCAGCGGCTGGACACAGGCGGGGACAACCAGCTGCTGCTGTACGAGCTGAGCAGCATCATCAGGACAGGTGAGACCGCGTGGCTGCACGGAGCACGGCTGGCTCGCCACTGCCTGGCAGAGAGGGTGCCACCGTGTGCTCATGGAGAGGCAGAGGGCGCCGTGTGCTTCCTTCTAGTCCTGGGCTAACGTTTGAAGTGACAGTGTTTCATTCTGAAACCATCAGAATCCCAAAAACAGCATCTGCCTGGAGTGCAAATGGAACGCACTGTGCCTTCTCATTCAAACCGGCTTTCTTTGTATAGCGTTACTGAACTAAGTCACAGTCATACAGGCAGTCACCCATTTTAAGGAAGAAGCAGCATTTTAAATTTCTTTGGGCAGGTGACACTGTATGTACTGTTATGACCATCTGACGGATGAGACAGCTGCGGCGGAGACAGGCCACACGGGCGGAAGGCGCTAAATTCGGGGCATTGCCCTAAGCCTTACTCGCTCCCTGCTGTGGGCGCCGCCGTGGGCCGACCCTGAAGCGGTTTTAGAAAAGCCCTGTCATGTTCTCTTCAGTGACGACAGGCAGATGCGAGCAGAATTCTTTTTGGCTGATGCTTATGTTGGTTATTCAATATTATGAACATCAATTCTAGTATTTTTTAATACTTTGAAAATTAAATACAACTCTCAGATTTAAAAGTATTTTTCAATAATTCTGATTCTCAAGTTTGCCAAGGGCGTTCCTATGTAGTCCACTGCCTGCTCCGTGAGTTGAGGATGTCACACCCTAAACGTGGCAGTGGCTGACGAAGTAAACGGAGCGCTCTACCTAGCAAACGAGTAAGCCACAGGCCTTTGTGTTCAGATTGCCGCACTCTAGAGCCCGCTGACCGGTGACCGTGTTAGAGCCCCGCTGACCTGTGACCGTGTTAGAGCCCCGCTGACCGGTGACCGTGTTAGAGCCCCGCTGACCGGTGACCGTGTTAGAGCCCCGCTGACCTGTGACCGTGTTAGAGCCCCGCTGACCGGTGACTGTGTTAGAGCCCTGCTGACCGGTGACTGTGTTAGAGCCCCGCTGACTGGTGTGACTGTGTTAGAGCCCCGCTGACCGGTGACCGTGTTAGAGCCCGCTGACCGGTGACCGTGTTAGAGACCCGCTGACTGGTGACCGTGTTAGAGCCCGCTGACCGGTGTGACTGTGTTAGAGCCCCGCTGACCGGTGTGACTGTGTTAGAGCCCCGCTGACCGGTGTGACCGTGTTAGAGCCCCGCTGACCGGTGACCGTGTTAGAGCCCGCTGACCGGTGACCGTGTGAGAGCCCCGCTGACCGGTGACCGTGTTAGAGCCCCGCTGACCGGTGACCGTGTTAGAGCCCGCTGACCGGTGACCGTGTGAGAGCCCCGCTGACCGCTGACCTTGTTAGAGCCCTGCTGACCGGTGTGACCGTGTTAGAGACCCGCTGACCGGTGTGACCGTGTTAGAGACCCGCTGACCGGTGTGACCTTGTTAGAGACCCGCTGACCGGTGTGACCGTGTTAGAGACCCGCTGACCGGTGTGACCGTGTTAGAGACCCGCTGACCGGTGTGACCTTGTTAGAGCCCCGCTGACCGGTGACCGTGTTAGAGCCCGCTGACCGGTGACCGTGTGAGAGCCCCGCTGACCGCTGACCTTGTTAGAGCCCTGCTGACTGGTGTGACCGTGTTAGAGACCCGCTGACCGGTGTGACCGTGTTAGAGACCCGCTGACTGGTGACCGTGTTAGAGCCCCGCTGACCTGTGACCGTGTTAGAGCCCGCTGACCGGTGACCGTGTTAGAGCCCCGCTGACGGGTGTGACTGTGTTAGAGCCCCGCTGACCGGTGACCGTGTTAGAGCCCCGCTGACTGGTGTGACCGTGTTAGAGACCCGCTAACTGGTGTGACCGTGTTAGAGCCCCGCTGACGGGTGTGACTGTGTTAGAGCCCCGCTGACCGGTGACCGTGTTAGAGACCCGCTGACCGGTGACTATATTAGAGCCCGCTGACCAGTGACTGTATTAGAGCCCGCTGACCGGTGACCGTGTTAGAGACCCGCTGATGGTCGCGGTGCTGAGGCCTCGCCTCGAGGGCTCCCGTGCTGTGTCTTCTGTTCCCATCAGTCTCTTCCTCTCTCATTGCCTTGGCAGCCACAAAAGCGGATGGATTTGCACTGTATTTCCTTGGCGAGTGCAATAATGTAAGTACTACATTTAGATTTTGGCGCCCTAGTTAAGAAAATGTCATAAGCTTTTTAGAAAGTAAACTGTTATGTTAACATCGTAATAGACGTATTGGAATGAAGTGCTTTAAGTTCACCTTATGTTTGTTTCTGCATGTGGTGCTACCAGCCGAGAATTTTACCGACATGGCGACAGTGAGGGGTAAAGTCTTACAATTTATCGATTGCTTTGGTTTCGGTGTGTGGTGTCCCACCTTACAAATGACATTTCTAGGTTATGGTTTTGTGAAGAAGTTATTTCATCCCTGTGGACAGCCCTTTCTATACACCACCTGCAGCAGAATAAAATGAGGACCGAAGTTCAGCTTTGTTAAAGTGTGAGAAGGTTTTTTCCCCGGCCGGTGTGGCTCAGCGGGTGGGGCACAGCCCCCTGCACTGGGAGGCTGCTGGTCGATTTCAGGGCAGGGCACCTGCTTGGTGTGGGCTCGGTCCCCAGTGGGGGAGTCCCGGAGCCATCCAATCGGTGCTCCCCTCTCACATTGAAGTTTCTCCCTCCCTCTCGCTCTAAAAGTCACAAAGAACCTTTTTTAAGAAGTAAAATAAAATGTGGCTTTTAGATTGTTGACGACAACTAGAGTTTTGGGGGAGAGTTTCTAGGAAGTGACTCCCTGCGCCGCGTGGCCCTGGTTTGACCCCCCCCCCCCCCCCCGGGCGGCCCTGCCTTGGCTGCTCTGCCTTCTCCGGGGCAGACTGGCGTGTCGCTGGAGTACCCGGCCTCGTGCAGAGAATCTCCCGGGGTTCAGTTCCCGGCCTCTCCGCGTTGTTGCGGCATTAAACACACATACGTGTTTTAGCAGGATGTTCCGAGCTGACGATACTTACACTCATAGGTTAAAATGTGCACCTCAGTTAGAAGTTGATTTGGCAAGCTCCTGCTGTGTGTTTGGCGTGTGGTTTGAGATTGGGCTGTGTTTTTGCGGTGTGACACTCGGGGTGCTGGGCTGTCCAGGTGATGTAAAATGGGAACGGGAGTGGAGACGCAGTACTCCGAGGGTTTGTGGTGGTCTCGTGCGTATAAAGCAGGGCAGGCAGGAAAGTGAGGTGCAGGCAGTGCCGACTGGCTGGATTCCCTAACTCGTAGGGGACCCCGCACCTCCTCAGCCCTGTGTTCTCATCCTTGCATTCACTGTTACGGGACTGGAAGGTCTTCAGGGACCTTTTCTCAGTCATTTCTGTATTCAGCCAGCATCTCTTTCAGTGCTGTTCACATAAACAGCCACCAAGAGTGCTTATTAAGGGCATTATCCAGATATCACTGCTACCTCCACCTACTTTACATTTCCCATGCTCGTGGGACTTGAAGGTGGCTAAGATACTAAAGTAACAAATGGATCTCACTGTTTTCTGTTCATTCTAAAAAGTTATTTCTAAATTTTGGGGTTTTTATTAAAAAATGAGAATTTCTTTTAGAAAATTCTGGTATGATTGCATTTATTCTTATTTACTGCCGGGCATATGAGCTCAGGGTGACAGGGAGTCCGCCTGTCCCCACTCCTTCCCTGGGATCTCCACCCGTTGTCCCCGTGTCACCCATCCTTCAGTCACAGCTCTTTGTGACCCCACCTGGGACCATTCAGACTCTGCTGAAACCTGGACCTGGGGCTCAGCATTCCGGGCTGTTTGCCTGGAAGGAAGTGATGGGAACGCCAAAACTGGGGCCACTGCTCTAGGAGGCCGCCTCTGCTCAGGGGAAGGACAGAGGGAGACCTAGTTGGCAGAGGGGGTAGGGCAGTCCCAGAGGCCAGGGGTTCACAGTGTGTGGGAGCCCCAAGAAGGGCTGGGCTCTCGGAGCGGGCATCGAGATTCCGGACCCATGTTCTTTTCTTATTTTATTTTTTAAAATATATTTTTATTTATTTCAGAGAGGAAGGGAGAGAGAGAGAGAGAAACATCAGTGATGAGAGAGAATCACTGACCGGCTGCCTCCTGCACGTCCCCCACTGGGGATCGAGCCTGCAACCTGGGCCTGTGCCCTGACCGGGAATCGAACTGTGACCTCCTGGTTCATAGGTGGACGCTCAACCACTGAGCCACGCCGGCCGGGCCGGAAAGTGCAAACACAGCTGAGTGGCGTTGGCCGTGTCTGCGCTTCCTGGTGTGTAGACCCCTTTCTACACTGAGCTCCGGGAAGTAGCCTCCCGCTGTGCGGTTAGAAAGTGCTTTGCACCTGCAGAGGCCAGGCTGTGTTACCACAGAGATCAGCTTTCTCTCACTTGTACTCATCACCCGTGTTGGTAGCGTGGTCGAGGATGACAGCACACACTCTCTGCATTCCTCTGGCTCCTTGCCCTCAGCGCCTCAGGTCAGCTCATGTGCTGTGTTCTCTCTTCGTCCCGGGCCTTGCACCTCTGCCGTCCCCATGCCGGAGGGACAGCTACGCCGTGTGCCCCGGTGGACCCCTGGGCTGGCAGCAGGGGTCACAGCGAACCGCAGCTTTTTCTGACCCTCCTGGGTCACACCCCGTTACACTCGCCTAATGGCACCCGCTTCCTCGCAGAACTCAGTGAGGCTGTCATTGCCCACGTGTCTGTGATTTGCGTGGTAATTTGCTCACCTGGCTTTTTCACTAGAACATAAGCTTCGTGGAGGCAGAGAGCTGATCGGGGAGGTGAATCTTGGGGTGGTCGCTGTATTTTGTTGACTGTATTTTCTCATTTGTGTAATCGACGTGGGGCGAGGCCCTGGCTGCTCCACAGCCCGGCGTTTCTGTGGGTGGGAGACACCGTGACGTTCCCCTGAGTGTCCCCGTAGCTGTGTCCGCAGCTGCC
This sequence comes from Plecotus auritus, assembly GCF_963455305.1. Taxonomy (NCBI): domain Eukaryota; kingdom Metazoa; phylum Chordata; class Mammalia; order Chiroptera; family Vespertilionidae; genus Plecotus; species Plecotus auritus. The sequence continues at coordinate 1,575,349 of NC_137775.1, forward strand.
CTTCGCCCTCACTTCTTGCATCTCTGCTCTCCATCTGGAGTCCTCCTTCCTCTGGCCCCTGGGACTTCCCTAAACAAGAACCTGTGATGGAAACCAGTGTTTGCCTGTCTGAATATGTCTGTCACCATGTTCTTTAAAGACGCTGTGGCTGGATAAGTGGTTCAGGTTGGTATATACCCTCATTGACTAGAATACAGTTACTTTTTGGTTGTTTTCCATTTGTCTGTCCTTCATCATAGTGTTTTACCCCCGGACATATCTTTTATTTCTTGAAATAGATGAGTTACACCTGTTTTATATTCTTTCTGAATTTACAGTTCCCTTTCTTTCATTTCTCCCATCTTTCATAGAAGGTGAGTTATTTCCTTCAGTGTTTTATGTTTTCCATTTTTCAACTATGAATCGTATTATTCCTTGGGCCTTTTACAACGAGTTACTATTTTTAAAAAAATATACTTTTATTGATTTTTTACAGAGAGGAAGGGAGAGGGATAGAGAGTTAGAAACATCAAGGGGAGAGAAACATCCATCAGCTGCCTCCTGCACGACCCCTCCTGGGGGATCGAGTCCACAACCAAAGCACATGGCCTTGGTCGGAATCGAAACTGGGACCCAGTCAAAGGCCGTGCTCTATCCACTGAGCCAAACCGGGTAGGGCTACAGCGGGTATTCTTTAAGCTCACGCTGCAGTTTCTTTCCTAGCGATCGGTTATGTGTTTGGTCCTGCGATCACCCGCGGAAGGCCTGGCCGATCCGAGACCATTAAACTAAGGCATCCGGTGGAGTTGTGTTCGGCCTACAAGGGCTGATACTCTGGTCTCCAGCCACGTGACGCGGTTACATTTCTCCGGAGAGTTCCATTCTCGCTCGGCAGGAAGTGCAGGAGGCTCTGGTTCCGTGTGGGGCCCTGGCGGCTGTGCGTGTTGGCCTTCAGCCTCAGCGGGGCAGCCCTTTGCAGGTCCTGGCCGGCAGGTCTCCCGCCCGCCTTCCCCGGAGAGGACCCGGGCTGCCCCTCGCCTTCGGGTCACCGGCGGCTCGCCCGAGGGGAGGGGACGTTGCGATGCCGAGGCTTTGGGTGCTCCTCCGCAGTTTGGGGTCGGCTTACCCGCGGAGTCCCCACCGACACCTCCTTCTCCATGTCTGTGGGTCCTCCCTCCTCCCAGCCCAGCACTGCGTTATAAAAGATTTGCAAATGATTCTGCACCCACCTTCACATAATTTTAAAGTTGTTTTTTTCAGGAGTGTCAAATGATCTAATCTGCCATATTGCTTGCAACAGATGTTGACATACTTCTGCAATGTAAGCTAATACCCCCATTAAATAAAATAAAACACTTCTTTGCACAGATGAGCAGATGCATGTATGTTTCCTTCCATTCCTCCCTTTTGCACATGAAAGTTACCATATACAAGTTTATCAATGTTTTTAAAGATTGCCTGTGGATTTTGAATCATAGTCAGAAAGCTTTTCTTAAATAACTTACTTTCAAAACAAAATGTATATGCTTTGGTGACAAAATTACAATATGCAACCTAATAGACTGAGATAAAAATTTTAAGTGTAGATCAATAAATACCATGGATTGAGATAGAGATAGAAGGAATTATAAAATTCTTATACTTATAAAAGTATTCTTTTTTTCATGAATGAGAATGAGTAGAAATAGTTAATTTTCTGACATTGATGTATTGAGAAACATAATTTTAAGTAATATTTAAATATATCAAAAGTTTCAGTAGTATAATTAAATATCAGCATTAATATTACAAGAGAGGAAAAATGTAAAGAAAACACCAAGTTACTAGTATAGAAAACAAGCTAAATAGCATGAAAACACTAAGAATAAAACATCAAGTGTGATTAGGAAACTCACCATAAAAATGTGTCACAACAAAATCCAAGTGGAATAGGTCCCCACCTTAAAAGAAAGAAAAACGCAAGTCAGGTTAGAGCCCTCCCAGCTTCCTCTGCTTCCTAGAGGGACGTGCAGACAGGCGGGCCTGGGGAGAGGACATGTCAGCTGGAGCAGACCGCTCCGAAAGACGCCGGCCAGAGCACGTGCCGCGAGAGCAAGAGCAAAGCTGAGCCGGCGGGAGGAAAGGGTTTGGTTGGAAGGGAGGCCACCTGATTGTGGAGGCTCAGTCTGCAGTGAAGGTGCAGCGCCCCGAAGTTTACACAGTAAACATGGGAACATTGAAATCGGTAACGCCAAACACAGAAAGTGGGCAGAAAGTGCAGCAGTGTTTTTAGTTGCTGACAGATAAAAAAAGCTGTATCTTTAATTCAGTTTCTTATTTTAGGGTTTACCAACTCGGGGTTCCCTTTCTTTAAATCATATTCTACATTGATGTATTTAGCTCCTATTTAAGAAATTCAGATCCCCGTAATGGCTGAAAACAAGGAAATTTAACCTTGATCTTTAAACATAAACAATAAGCCAGTTACTCTTTGAACAAAGAAAAAACCCAAATACAGTGAGTGGAATATTTAGAGAACAATGGTGATGAAACTGAATTACAATATTGCTAAAGTTGTGAACAAACTTAGTTCACAGTGGAAAATTCACATCCTTAAAGTATTAGACATTTTTATACATTTTTGGAACATTAATAAATAAGAGAAGAAGAGTAGGTGGATATATTGCTCAGACGCGTTTTCACTGCGCTCGGTCACATGACCCTGTCCTGGACACCAGAGCACTGTCGTCAGTTAAAATCCCTGCCTCTTGGGATTGAGCAGTTTCACCTGTGGATACAGAAAAAGAAAATCTGAATCCCCGAGGAACCCCAGGTCCTTTAAAGATAAGCCACTGTTACCCTATTGACAAAGGAGAGAAAACATCATATGCGCCTAAGATTTAAAAAATAGCAAAACTATGGTTACAGTGAAAACGACAAATACGAGAGCGTGCTTGGACTGATAAAGTGAAAGTCTAAATAAAATGGACAGTTTCCGAGGAAACTGTAAGTTACTCTATTTAATGCGAACAGTGATAGAAACCCTGTAGACCAGTAAGTGGAAGCCATTGAAGATGGTGCTGAAGTCATGCTTTTCTGAAAACTGGTAGGACATTGATTCAGCACGCTGTTTAAGTAGCTTTTCACACGAGTTTGATTCTGGAGGCAGATTTGTGAGTGCATTTCACTACTTGGTGACTTTGACAAGAGTCTTACGTTTTCTCAGAATTCATTTAACCTGCATTCTTAAACGTTATGTCATGAGAACGTTATTCATTCCACAAGCCATTTTAAACACCTGCAGCGTAGCAGAATCGGTGCTATGTTGCGGAGCATACAAAGGCAAAGACAATCCTTTCTGTGTCAGGGGATGTGCAGCCAGAAGGGGAGATGGAGAACTCCACAGTAAGTCACAGCGCATGGCATTGAAGCGATCAGGGAGGAATCCACGGCGCTCCGAGTCCCGGCACTGGACGGGGTGCTGGGAATGTGCCCCACTGAGAGCAGCCTGGCTGATGGGCTCCGTTGAGCAGAGCTTGGAAGACCTTGCTCAGGAGATGAGAAGGGAAAACGAAGGCCTTTTTGGGTAGAAGAAGTGAACCGCTGGGAGCTGGGAGCTGGGAGAGGGAGCGGGTGCCGCTGAGTTCCGGCCAGAGCAGCGCCGGGCACGTGACTGCCAGGTGCTCTAGAAACGCTGTGGGACACCACCAGTGTTCCGTGACGAAGACTGGGCTCGGTTCAACCCTCGGGGTTCTTACAGTCTTCTCTTCATGCCTGCTCACACACGCAGCTGGCTGGCACCTGGCATACTGCATGGTGTTCTCATCAGTGTTCCTGTGTGATCCATAAGAGCGCCTTGTAAAAGCGGAGCACCTTGTAGAGTCTAATAACACATTAATAGTTTTTAATACATCGAGTAAGGTCCTAGATAGCTGTTCGCCTGTTGGTGTTAGCACCAGTTTGGAGCCAGTGGTTTACAGTCATTGTGTGGCTTTTCCAGGTGTGCAATAAACTTTAGCGGGTTTATTTTTAAGAAACGTACAAAGTCACCTGTCTACTTGCAGTTCCAGGAGGCTGTGGGCTCATGCCATCTTCATGGACCTAGGTTCATTTACCACCTAGCGCCATCTAGTGTCTCCTCGGAGAAACAACGGCACACCTACATAACTTCATCTTAAAGTGTTTCTGTAGTTTAACTGGTTGTGAGTTAAAGCCTTCCCATAGAATGAAGTTTCATGAATAAAGTGACCTTTGAATTGCATACAGAAGGAAAAATGAGAACATGTGTTTACCAGAGGAAGTAGAATTGTCGATTTAGTTGATGGCAATGAATCACACATTCCCATTTCATTAAAAAATTAGGTATTTAAAATAAATTGTGAGAGTCTATTCTGTCTCCCACTAAACCATTTTTTCAAACTCGCTTTTTTATGACGCTCTAAGTATAACGTGAAGATACTATTAAATCCATTCTTGATGCGCGCAGAGCAAAGTCATCCAAAACAACAGCCAGCAGCCAGCACCGCGGTAAGAAGTAAGAGCTGCTGCTGGGCGCTGCTCGGGACGGACCTTGCATCCGGCGCGGGAAGCTCCTCAAGAACCATCTGCACCTCGCGGTTCGCCTGCAGTTCACTTCCTGAGCCTGTCCGGCGGAGACGGGACACTGCCCGCATCCCTCATGATGAACTTCCCCGGGGCTTGGGGAAATCATCGCCAGTTCCGATTTGTCTTCAAGCCAAATACGCCGCATCCTGTAAATCTCTGTCTGGAAATCATCTCTCTTCCTGTTCTGGACTCCTTTCTCTGCGCTCTGCCCAGGCTCGCACACGGAATTCCTGCGACGAGAGGTGGTACATCTAGCCAAGGCCTTGCCGCCTCCGCCATATGCACATGGGATGATAGCAACTTCACACGCAGGGATTCTGATTTCTGGCCCCTTTAAAAATAAATGAGGTGGAACTGTTGTTCATCATCTTGTATGTAACATTGTAAATGTTCACATTCTTTAAAGTGTGTAACTTGTATTTAAGTACTTTAAAGTAGAAGCACTGAAAGTGTGTTTCCACAGGCATGTACTCCATAGGCAACGCTAGCAAGCACAGCCCTGACGCGGGCAGTTGCTTGTGAATGTGTGGAGCGGGGCTGCCCCTCCGGGAAGGTGACGTGTGAGGCAGCCGGGGCGTCACCACTCCCTCTCCCAGTTCGTTCTCGCGGTGGAGGGGCCAAGTGTAGACAGCTCACTGTCTTGTGATTCTAGATGAGATTTTATGTGACAAAGCGGTCTCTGACGTTACAAAGCTTGCAAACCGCTCAACTAAGAAGTTGATGAACACACCCAACTCCTGCCTTACCTGGAGCCAGCTTAGGGATGGCCTGCGCTCAGAGGGACTTACTTGGCGGGAGAGGTGGTCTGATGCTTATTGCTCCAGGCCTTCACCGGGAAGTCCCAGCGGTCCCATCGAAGATGGCAGTTGGCTGGCAGACATCACCCGAACCTTGTGGTTTTCACATTGGGTGTGCAGTCATCATGCAGTCACGGCAGAGTGCTGCCCCAGCGCCCCGGGGATGCCCGTAGGTGAGCCGTTCTGGTTTAGCTGATAGTTCTTGGAAATACGATTTGATTTAGCCAACATAATGGATCATATTTTTAAAAATGTTTATTTGAAAAGGATGTTAGAACTGGACCCTCCCACCCAGTCACCTGACGGGCAGGTGCCCCCAGACGTGTCCAGAACTGGCGCGCAGAGCAGGGTCTTGACTGCTGTCCTGCGTGGCCTTCACGGGCGTGTGCAGGCAGCGCGTTCACAGAGTGGAGGGACTGCGTGTGAGGAGGAGACAGGCTGAGAAAGGAAGGGTTCCAGGAGAGGGACAGAGCCGCACCCTTGGACGCTGTTCCTGACCTGCTGCAGATCGGCGGCCCGGTCCGCAGGGAGGGCGGGTCTGGTTCTTGTCAGACACCCTCTTGAGCCCAAGGACAGCTTCCTTTTCCTTCACGTCACTGTTTTGGAGACAACAGAACGGGCTATTTTAGGAGCCTTTCTGTGCACACTCACTCAGGTCCTGCATCTCGCTGTGTTTGTGTGTGAGGGTGTGAGTTTTCAGCTCAGACGCCCAGGCTGGCCACTGAGCCTCTCCCCCGTGTCTGCTCTTCCCCAGCACCCAGCCTTCTCGGGACTGTCACGAAACGCCAGGAGTCTCTGCCCCATGCCACGGCGCACGGAAGCCTACAAACCTGTTCTTTCTTCTCCCAGAGCCTGTGCGTGTTCAGGCCCCCTGGCATCAAGGAGGGCAAGCCCCGGCTCATCCCCGCGGGGCCCATCGCCCAGGGCACCACCACCTCCGCCTACGTGGCCAAGTCCCGGAAGACGCTGCTCGTGGAAGACATCCTTGGGGTACGTGGCTCCTCACTCTTCGTGCTGCCCCCTCCGGGAGGTGGGCGGAGGTGTTAGTTTAATTGAGAGAGAAGACTTACCACGCTGATGGCATAATTGAAGCCATTTTATTAAAGCATCAAAGCAAGACACAGGTCAGTCATGACTTCGTATGTGAACAAAGTTTTTGTACTCAGAAAACCATGTCTTACATGCTCACTAGTGGTAACTGTCTGTCTGTCACATCCTAGCAGGATATGCATGAATGGATAGCCATCGCTGGGGGACCCCGAATTTGGGTGTCAAACAACAACCACCTGCTATTCCCATGAGTCTGGACGGGCCCTCCTGCTGGTCCTGGCTGGGTCTGGCTGGGTTGCTTACACAGCTGCCATCAGCTGGCCACCACCTCGGAGCTGGCTGGCCTCAGATGGCCTCGGCTCTCCAGGTGTGTCTGCCCACCTCCCGGAGGGTGGCCTGGCACGCCCTTAGGGTGGCGGCCGGGGTCCTCGAGAGGAAGTCAGACATGCCTGTGAGGTTCCGAGTCTGTGCCCCCATCACATGTTCTGCCCTGTCGTGAGCCAGAGCAGACCCGTTGGGCAGGTGCAGTTTTAGGGAACCGATGAGGCACGGGTGCAGAGACCACAACACAAAGTGCAGTTCTCCAAGTGACGAGGGTGCCGACAGGTTTGTAGGTGCGATCTGTTTGCTCTGGAAAACTGCCAAACGAGACACACGAAGTGGGGGTTTTAACTACCTGTATGACCTGGAACAAGTCAGGTAACGAGTTACTTTATTTAGAAAAAGAAAGAAAACGGAAAGTAGATTTCGCTTTTAAAAAGTATTCAAAGTAGACACTGTATAAGTTGTCATCTGAAAATGCTCTTTTGTACGTGCAAACTTTGAAAAGGTTTGTAAATTACACTGGTAAGTGTAGATTTGTGCTGTTCTAGATTCATGAAAAGCATCCCGCAGACAACAGAAATTGAACAAGTAGAATTAGTGTCTTGATATTAATTCATTTGAGAGATTTGGCTAAGCTAGAAAATTATTAAATTCAAAGAACCAATTTTTCTTTTGATAAAAACGGACCATTATTGGATGACTTGAATATTTAATGTCCGTCGTTGAGGTTCAGGTAGAATGACTGTCATGAATATCCGCTTTTGTGTTGTTCTGACCTTCAAAACAAAAGAGAGCCATTTCATACGTAATTTCCTTCGCACGGTATTTACATTTGAATGTTCACTTGTGACATTATCCTTAACACACCGTTCGAAAAGCTCTAGAACAGTAGCAGGTGTTAGCCATCATGGTCTCTTCGGTTGGTGGGTGAAATGGGTGTGTGTGAGTGGGTGAAGCCCTGCTGCAGGAGCTGAGGCGCAGAGCCGGGTCTGTCCCGGGCCACGCTGCTGACCATGAGCGTTTCCTTAAGCGCTGCCGAGGTGGCCAAGGTCGTCTGGTTTTTCCTTGAAAAGGTCTGCTGGTTGTTGATTGTAAGTTCGAGGTGATTTCTTACAGAAATAAGGGTCATAAGTGCATTACGCCATGTATTTTACTGAACTTCTCCATTTTCCCATTTAATTTTTCAGGATGAACGGTTTCCAGGCGGTACTGGACTGGAATCAGGGACGCGGATCAAGTCTGTTCTCTGTTTGCCGATCGTCACGGCGATTGGCGACCTGGTAGGCATCCTGGAGCTGTACCGGCACTGGGGCAAGGACGCCTTCTCTCTGCGCCAGCAGGAGGTGAGGCAGCGGGGCTGGGCTGGGCTGGCCTCAGAGGCGCTCAGTCAGTCGCAGTGAATGAATGAATGAATGAATGAATGAACGGTTAAAGCCACAGTTTGCTCTTGATACTATACTGATGATTTTTAAAAACTTGTTTTGTTTTGTGGTTATTGAGAGAGGGGACTGATTAAACTGGAAATTAGGCATTTTAAAGTGAGAATCCATTGAAACAGTAAAAGTAAGAGTACGTCTTGTTGTAAATCAGACGAAGCAGTAGGGGACTCCAGACAGTCCCCACATTCTGGAGGTCCTCACGTTTTCCTAAAAGTGTCAGCTTCCTCGAGTGGGTCGTGCGTGAGGTGCCAGCACTAGATCCACGCGGAGGACAGTGCATTCTGTCCCTCTCCCCTGAGCTGGAGTTGGCCCATTAATAATTAATGAACATTGCAGCATGCCTGCCACACGCGGGGAGGCAGCCTCCCTCAGTGGCTGCCCCTGTCCACTTCCCGATGGCACACCTGCCCCACCTTCCCTCCTGCACCAGCCCCTGGAGCAAGGCTGCAGGGCTCCCAGTCAGAGCCTGTGTGTCCTCGTCCTTCCCAGCTCCAGCCCCTTCTGCAGGGGGGCCTCCAGTATGGGCCCTCCGGCGGCCTCCCGTCGCTCCTGTCCCCATTCCCGGGTCCTGTTCCCGGTCCTCTGCGGCCTCCATTGCCAGCTGATGCGCTGTGCACACACTCACTATCTTTCTTGCCTTTTCTTTTTTCCAAATATATTTTACTAGAGGCCCAATGCACGGAAATTCATGTAAGGGTAGGCCTTCCTCCCCTCCCCCTCCTCTCCCCTCCCCCGGGCTGCCGGCACCAGCTTCCCTCTAGCACCCGGGACCCAGGCTGCTTCCCTCCAGCCACCGGCCAGCACCCGGGACCCGGGTGGCTTCGCCTGGAAGGATATCAGGTCCAATTAGCACATTACCCTTTTATTATTATAGATGGATTTCAGAGAGGAAGGGAGAAGAAGAGAGAGAGAGAAACATCAGTAATGAGAGAGAATCATGGATCGGCTGCCTCCTGCACGCCCCACACTGGGGATCGAGCCCGCAACCTGGGCAGGTGCCCTGACCGGGAATTGAACCCTGACCTCCTGGTTCATAGGTCGACATTCAGCCACTGAGCCACGCCGGCTGGGCTTTCTCTCCTTTTCTGTCCCCACAGTCAGCCCTTCTGTGTCCCCGTGCCCTGTCTTCAGCACCGAGGACAGTGCCCGGCCCCTGGTAGAAACCAGGTAAATGCTCGCTAGGTGAACGGGCAGCAGAAGAAGTAGACTAGTGAGTAATGTGAGCGCTCGTCAGCGAAGTTTTAGAAATGCTTCCGCATCGTACAGTTGCTGTTAGAGGCCTTTTTAATGGTACTGTTGTTACACCAAAATTATTTTATATTGAAGTCCTTGGACTCTGGCTCTTTCAATCCACTTACTTTCCTTTTGTCCGAACGAAGGGGAACAGGAAGCACTTGGCCCATTGTAAGGAAGGAGGCATGTGAAGAGAAGTCCGTCCGTATTTGGTGCTTTGTGTTTGGCAGCTCAGACGGTGCTCCTGACGCCGTGGGCTGGCGCACCGGGCTCACTCGGTTCTCTCACCCCCTAGGTGGCAACAGCGAACCTCGCCTGGGCGTCGGTGGCCATTCACCAGGTGCAGGTGGGTCCCTGTCCGGGCCTCCTGGGGGGCTGGCCCCACCTCGGGCTCTGTTTGCATCTTGGCGATGTTGTTATTTCTAAAGCCTTACTCGCTGGCTTAGCGATGTGGCGGTTGTTTTTATATACTTATATACAGTTGCCCATCGTTTGTGCAATCAAGGGTATGTGTCCTGTTAGGGTTTTTGTTTCCCCGAAAGACCAGGACCAGTCTCCTCCTGGCAGGAACATTGATATTTCTCTGACTCCGTTCCCTAAGTTAAGGCATCCTCTCCACCAAACGGTGTATGGAAACGTAAGCACCGAGTTTCAGACCCTGGGTCTCCGGAAGAAGTGCCCTCCTTACACACCGCACAGCTCTTCCGGGGCGAGACTGTGAAGTGCAGGGGGCGCGGGCACAGCTCTCCGTTGTATCTCCCGCTGCTCCGCCTCGCGTTTTGCTTTTCTGAGCCCCCTCGGCCGGCCCGGGTCAAGGAGGGACCAGGTGATGCAGAGAAAAGTCCTAAGTGTGGGGAAGGGGGCCGAGGAGCAGGACTTGGGAGCTGACACGAGAGAGTGGATGGAAGATGTGCCCACGTCAGTTTCCCAAGCGGGAAGGGTTTTGAAGAGCGAGCGGCTCTGGAGGCCGAGCACCTGGATCAGATGCTGGCTCCGCCCTGCGCCCCGCGCCCCGCACCCCGCACCGCTCTGGGGTCTGAGCTCCTCCCGCCTCAGTTACACAGTCAGTTCCTGACCGGCCGTGTGTGGTGATCAGATGAGGTCCTGTTAGCACATTTAAGCCTTCAAGACAAATGAATTGGGATTGATGGTGTTAGGACATTACAAGCCAGCGATTGGGTTACACCTTTTACGGTGACCAAGGTCAGGAGTGCTCTGGAATGTTGGCTGGGAAATAGCAAACATCTGTTGTCCTCAATGGCCTTTGTCTCCTCTGGCAGCTGTGCAGAGGCCTCGCCAAACAGACGGAGCTGAATGACTTTCTCCTCGACGTTTCAAAGTGAGTGTGCGTTTGGGGGGGCTGCAGCTGCGGGGGGCTGCCCTGGGCAGGTGGGTGGGCCGAGAGGATGGGCCACGCTCTCACCCTCGCTCACTCATTCACGCTGTCGGGGAAGGACCGAGACAGTTAGGCGATGGTTCTCACTTGCAGTTTGCTCTGTATTTCTTTTACTGTCTCTTCATTGTTGAAAGTATCATAGATGTCCCCTTCCTCCCCCCATTGACCCTTTCCACCCTACTCCCACCCCCCCGTGTGTCCATGGCCTATGCATATGGTACAGACACGGGGTGTCTGTTTGTGGGAGAAAATGAACAGCAGTAGAGAGGAAATGTTCTAGTTAGTTCCTTTCAAAAAGACCTCTCCGGCATTTTCTGTAAATGTCAGTCAGCGAAATGCTGTTATTACTATTTAACTTTCCCGTGTGCAGTAGCTGAGGCAGGATTTTAGAGAAAAGGCCCATCGCCCGAGGCTGGACCTGAGAACCTCCCGGGCGGGGGGTGGGGGCAGCAGGTCCAGGTACTGGATGGAACCCCAGGGGTCCCGCTTGTGCTTGCCCCTGAGACCAGGCTGCCGCAGGTGCGGTCGGGTCACGGCCTCGTGCTCCCACGGGGAGAGCGGCCTGCCTTCCAGCTGCCAGCAGCCCTCGCGCCTGCCTGCTCTACCCTCTCCCGCTCTCCTAGCGCCCGTGACTAGTCTGTCTGAAGTCGCTGCTTTGTGTTACACTCAGTTTCTTAAATACAAGTTAGAGAAACATGGGATTGAAGGAGACCCTCAGTGATCCCCTCATCCAGGGGTCCTCAAACTACGGCCCGCGGGCCACATGCGTCCCGCCAAGGACATGTATCCGGCCCGCCGGGTGCCACTGCCTGTCCTGCTTAGCAGCCGACGCGTCCCGGGCCCGCAGTGCGCATAGGAATTTGTTCATAGTTTTTCTTTTAAACTATAGTCCGGCCCTCCAACGGTCTGAGGGACAGTGAACTGGCCCCCTGTTTAAAAAGTTTGAGGACTCCTGCCCTAATCTTTGAGATAAAGTGAAATAATAGCTGTGGGGCATGTGATATTATTTCAAAACACATCAAAAGGGAAGCCGTTCAGCCTCTCTTGTCTGTGGGCTTGAATCTCTTGTAAATTTTCCAAAGCCCGTTCATTCCCGCCTGTGACATGTCACTTCGCTCTGTGGGGTAACCAGTTTGCTTCCCCGCTGCCTGGCCATGCGTTCCTCGGCGTGCGGGGCCCTGAGCCCAAGTCTTGGCGTGTTCCAGCGAACGGCGTCTTCGAGGGAAAGGCGCGGTTTATGTATACACTGTCCTCAGTACAAGGACATCGCTGGGTGTACGCAAACCTGGGCTGCAAGCGCGCCTCGCCACCACGGCCCACGCTGAGAGGCTTCTTTGCGGGGACTGTCACATCCCTACACTCCATGCCCACGGACGGGTCCTCTGTTCGTCAGGCCCATATTCCTGTGGGTGTACCAGCCACCTCCAAAACACTTCCTCCACTCCTCCTCTGAACGTATATCCACTGTGTGTGTCCCCAGACCTCTCCAGCGTGTTTATTCTGGTGTTTCTTCTCAGTGAGGGACGCTGCTGCCTCAGGACAGTTCAGCTACGTTCTAACTTGTCGGGTTTTCAGGGGTAAATTTACATCTTAACCATACTGATGAGGTGTAGCACATTTAAACGTCTTTCATTTCCGATCAGAATTATTAATGACAGCATTACATGTAGTGAAGCTAGTTTTGTTCTTTCCTGCTTTCAGTTAAACGCTGCAGACTTCCTTCCTGCATCAGTACTTACCAATGAAAGAATTCCTTAATGCTCCCTCTGAAACGGGAGTCCTCAGGCCAAAGTCAGTGGTAACATTCCACGAAGCTCTTTAAAATAATATTACGGTTTGTTCCAGAAATGGCAAGACTCAGATATATATCGTTAATGCTTTCATTTCAATGAGGACACAACGGGGGACGTGCTCAAAGTGTCCTACGCTCTGTTCTCCCTAAGATCGCTCACCGTTTTCTGTCCTCTCTTGCAGAACGTATTTTGACAACATAGTCGCCATAGATTCTCTACTTGAACACATAATGGTAGGTTGCCGCTTGCTTTGACAATGCTTTTACTTACCTTACATTCATGCCTAGTGTGTGGTGGAGTGTTCAATGTACCGGACGTGTGAACTTCTAACGGGGCGAAGGGATCTGGAGGTGTGGCCTGGGTGTTTTGGTCACTTCTCTGTCTTTGGAGGGCGTCAAATAATGTTCTGAAAAATACCTCAGAGTTTTTCATTACTTAGTGGTGAGCATGGAAAACACTTATACCGTGAAAATATGGAGTTTCTTTTTATGGTCTTCAGAGGCCTTCGTACATGTGCTGGTTGGGGGATTCCCAGCCGAGTCTTCCTGACGGAGGTCCCTGCTACTTCACCTCCGCCGTCATCTCATCTCTGGGCTCCTGGTCCTACCCCATCCGTCTGTCTGTCTGTCTTCCTCCAGGGCAGTGTCACACTATCTGGGCTACTGTGGTTTTGTACAAAGTTTTTTTTAAAATATATTTTATTGATTTTTTACAGAGAGGAAGGGAGAGGGATAGATAGTTAGAAACATCGATGAGAGAGTAACATCGATCAGCTGCCTCCTGCACACCTCCTACTGGGGATGTGCCCGCAACCAAGGTACATGCTCTTGACCGGAATCGAACCTGGGACCCTTCAGTCCGCAGGCCGACGCTCTATCCACTGAGCCACACCAGTTAGGGCTGCAGAAAGTTTTGAAAATGGGAAGTGAGAGTCCTCCAAATTTTTTCTTCTTTTTCAATAATTTTTGGTTCCTTGCAATTTCGTATAACTTGTAGAAATCTACTTGTCAATTTATACCAGGAATTCAGGTGGGATTCTGATAGGGCTTGTGTTGAATTCGTACATCAATTAGGCATCTTAACAACATTAAATATTCCAGCATGAACATGGGGTCTTTTTTATCTATTTACATTACCTTTACTTTTAGAGCCACGTTGGCAATTTCCAAAGCATAACTATTGTGCTTATTTTGGTAAAGTTATTTCTAAATATTTTACTTTTAATGCTATTATAAATGGAATTGTTTTCTTAAATTCATTTTCAGGTTTTTATTAAAAATGTATCGAAGTAAAGTTGGTTTTTGTATATTGACCTGTATCCTTCAAACTTGATGAGGTCATTATTCCCAGTAGTTTCTTAAGTGGATTCTTTAGGGTTTGCTGTAGGCGGAATTATGTCGTCTAGAATTAACGGTAGTTTTACTTTCTCCTGTCCCGGCTGGATGCCCTTTATTTTTCCCGGGTAATTGTCCTGTGCAGAGCCTCCAGTACAATGTTGAATAGAGGTTGAGAGTGTGCACATCCTTGTCTTACTGCTGATTTTAGAGGGGAAGTATCCAGTCTTTCACTGTTAAGTATATTTGTTTTTGTGTTTTTTTGTAGACGGCCTTCATCAGATTGAGGAAGTTCCTTCTGTTCCTAGTTTTTTAAAATCATAATTGAGTTCCAACCTCCACTTTCTCGGCATTCATTGAGATAATCATGTGTTTTTTTACTTTATTTTATCGCTATAGCTGAACTGAGCATGTCTTTCTGATGCAAAATGGAAGCCTTTCTCGTCGGCTTACCAGTGCTTTATCGTCTGCCCTTAGATTTATGCCAAGAACTTGGTGAACGCCGACCGCTGCGCCCTCTTCCAGGTGGACCACAAGAACCAGGAGCTGTACTCCGACCTCTTCGACATCGGGGAGGTGAAGGAGGGCAGGCCCGTCTTCAAGAAGACCAAGGAGATCAGGTACACAGGCGCGGCTGCGTGCGGAGTGCAGCCGCCAGGTCCTGCCGCCACTGCTCTGTGCCTCCGCAGGTGCGCTGACCGCTTGTCACACTGTGGTATCATTCCCACCAGGACCCGCCTCCTGAAGGCAGTGCTTCTGGGAATGGCATTGCAGTGCCGGCCAAACCGCCGAGAAGCGTTAGCGTCCCCCGGAAACGCCGTCTTCGGAGGCGGTCCTTTTGGAAATCATGTTGGAAAAACTGACTAGTGCTCCCAGGTAGGTAAAGGCGCTCCCGCCTGGATGGAGGCGGCAGGTCTCCCGTGTCCAGGGGCAGGCGAGCTCACACGGGGGCGCCCACCCTCCGCACCGGTGGCCATCTGTCTCAAAGGCCAGCCGCACTGGGCGCTGACCCGCAGTGTTGGTGACGTCAGCTCGCTGCTCTGTAACTGAGCAGGCGGTGCGATCAGTCACGTGACACTCCTGTTGCCTCTTGACACCAAAGCCGCCTGCGTGCTGTACGTGGCAGCTCTTGTCACGGAGCGGAGCGGAGCGGGGTCTGTGTGGCCGGCAGTGGCTCCGTCCTGTCACAGTCCCAACGCCTGCAGGGAGCACTGTCAGGAGTGTGTGGGAATCACACCGAACAGCCAAAACTGGGATTTTTTTTTCCATTTTCTTTTTTTTCCTTTGTGCTTTGTTTAACGGATAACCCTTTAAATGCTTTGGTGGTCACAGCACCCCAGTAAAGCAGGGTCCTTGCTCACTAGGAATTGCTGTTCATTTGAGCCATTGTCTGTCCCATGGGGGCGCTAACCAGGCGTGAAGAGGACCACCTGATCCTGCAGGTGCTCACCACTGTCCCCGAGTGGCAGACCTGCTCCAGGACCTAGGGCAGTGGTCGGCAAACTGCGGCTCGTGAGCTGCGGTTTGCCGCTCTGTTGACTAATGCGTTTGCTGACCACTGACCTAGACTCTCGATTCCAGTAATTATAGGCTGTTGTTCCTTGTGATTAAGTCCCTATCCCAGTGGTTGGCAAACTCATTAGCCAACAGAGTGGCAAACTGTGGCTCGCAAGCCGCATGTGGCTCGCGAGCCGCAGTTAGCCGACCACTGCCCTAGGGGATAATCCTATATTCCACTCATGTGACCGGCTGACAGGCTCAGGGTCCTCAAACTACGGCCCGCAGGCCACATGCAGCCCGCTGAGGACATGTATCCGGCCCGCCGGGTGCCGCTGCCTGTCCTGCTTAGCAGCCGACGCGTCCCGGGCCCGCATTGCGCATAGGAATTTGTTCGTAGTTTTTTTTTAAACTATAGTCCGACCCTCCAACGGTCTGAGGGACAGTGAACTGGCCCCCTGTTTAAAAAGTTTGAGGACCCCTGACTAGGTTTTTAATTGTGACATTTAGGCTGGCTGTTTGTTAGGTCAGTCAGCCTGGATCTAGTCTGTAGGCGAAGTCCTTTCTCTTGCGGAAGGTCCTTGCCCTCCTGGAAGCGCTGGTGCCCTCATGTGCGAGATCGGGCCCGTGTGGAGCGTGTTCGCAGGGCTGGGAGCCATGAAGGACCAGCCAGCGGGGATGTGTTTGCAGGGCAGCCGCCTGAAGTGGGAATAAAGGGACAGTCGGGCCACCCCTGACCAAGCCGTCCGCGCAGATCCCACAGTGCATTCTGACCCCTGCTCAGGGCGTCAGCGTTGCCATGGCCACGCGGGTCACGGCCCAGGAAAACGCAACCTTGGAGCGACCTTGTTTCAGGCGGCGTTGGGCTCACCTCTCAGTGCCTTCAGCGTCATACCACTTTCTCTTGAGTGTTTTTAGTGACAGTCATCAGGATGGGGCTTTACTTCAATGATGCTCCTCTCCTGTACAGTGGAAACTAGGGTGGAAGTTGTGTCCAGCTATAGGAGTACGATGACGTGTGCATTGCAGACATCTCTGCTAACCACATTTCAAAACAAGTGCATGACTGAGGATGATATTGTGTCAGAAAACTGTATGTGAGAGAATGTGCTTATAATGGAAAACGCTGATACTAAATATCAAAACCTACATATAGACAATGCTTGTGTTTTGACTCTTTTTAAATTTAAAAAATGAGAGAAATAAAAACACGAGCAGTGTTAAGTGTGTTATTTTATAGCGTGCTGTATTGCAAATGCCTTAGCATTCCAGTCCTGGTCCTCTCTCAGAAATCCGTGGCTTGTGGTTCTGGTTATATGTGTGGTAGGGCGTGCACGGCTGTAGAGCTGTGTTCTTGCTTTCCTTGTACCATCGACATGTTACAAATTTTAGCAAATTACGGAACCCACATGGGCCTCAGTTCCCACCACAGTGAGAATTAATGCAGAAAATGTAGGTTGAAGTGTATTGTAAATGATAATGTACATTGTCAATATGAAGGATTGCTATTGGTCAGTGCAGGAGAATGCTAATTAATTTTTCCGTTTCTATTTGGTTCAGTATAAGTTCACATATTTTGAATTATATCTTAAAATCAAGGTCTCAAGTGATTGCTGTGCAACGCTTTTCTGCTTTATCTCTGCACAGTTTATGACAACGTGGTTTAGAGTGTGTAACTGTAGGGTGGACCCAGGCATTTAAAGTGCGCTTCTGTTCAACGCTGGGTGGCTAAGTGGTTTCACAGTGGGTCACAGTGGGTCACAGCGTCTGCGCTTAGTGAGCGAGCTCCTCTCTCTTGTATTTGCAGGTTTTCCATTGAGAAAGGGATTGCTGGCCAGGTAGCGAGGACGGGGGAAGTGCTGAACATTCCGGATGCCTACGCAGACCCGCGCTTCAACAGGTGCAGCAAGCAGCTCTTTTCCCCCTTGGCTTCTGCCCTCCTGCCCCCTGGGCCGAGACCCCTGGCTGAGGCCCCTGGCTGTGGCCCCTGGGCCGAGACCCCTGGGCCGAGACCCCTGGCTGAGACCCCTGGGCCGAGACCCTTGGCTGAGGCCCCTGGGCTGAGACCCCTGGGCCGAGACCCCTGGGCCGAGACCCCTAGACCGAGACCCCTGGGCTGAGACCCCTGGGCCGAGAACCCTGGACTGAGACCCCTGGGCCGAGACCCCTTGGCTTCTGCCCTCCTGGGCCGAGACCCCTGGCTGAGGCCCCTGGGCCGAGAACCCTGGACTGAGACCCCTGGGCCGAGACCCCTGGCTGAGGCCCCTGGCTGAGGCCCCTGGGCCGAGACCCTGGACTGAGACCCCTGGGCCGAGACCCCTGGGCCGGGACCCCTGGGCCGAGACCCCTGGACTGAGACCCCTGGGCTGAGACCCCTGGCTGAGGACCCTGGGCCGAGACCCCTGGGCTGAGACCCCTGGACTGAGACCCCTGGCTGAGACCCCTGGCTGAGGACCCTGGGCTGAGACCCCTGGCTGAGGACCCTGGGCCGAGACCCCTGGGCTGAGACCCCTGGACTGAGACCCCTGGCTGAGACCCCTGGCTGAGGACCCTGGGCCGAGACCCCTGGGCTGAGACCCCTGGACTGAGACCCCTGGCTGAGGACCCTGGGCTGAGACCCCTGGACCGAGGACCCTGGGCTGAGACCCCTGGACTGAGACCCCTGGGCCGAGACCCCTGGCTGAGGACCCTGGGCTGAGACCCCTGGCTGAGACCCCTGGCTGAGACCCTTGGGCTGAGACCCTTGGGCTGAGGCCCCTAGACCGAGACCCCTGGGCTGAGACCCCTGGACTGAGACCCCTGGCTGAGGACCCTGGGCTGAGACCCCTGGCTGAGGACCCTGACTGAGACCCCTGGCTGAGGACCCTGGGCCGAGACCCCTGGGCTGAGGACCCTGGGCCGAGACCCCTGGACTGAGACCCCTGGGCTGAGACCCCTGGGCTGAGACCCCTGGGCTGAGACCCCTGGCTGAGGACCCTGGGCTGAGACCCCTGGCTGAGACCCCTGGCTGAGGACCCTGGGCTGAGACCCCTGGCTGAGGACCCCTGGCTGAGACCCCTGGACTGAGACCCCTGGCTGAGGACCCTGGGCTGAGACCCCTGGCTGAGGACCCTGGGCTGAGACCCCTGGGCTGAGACCCCTGGACTGAGACCCCTGGCTGAGGTCGCTGTGCAGCCTGAGCTCACACCCCATCGCAGTCCCTCCTTTCCTCTCAGCTCTGGGAACTCTGCAGCGACCCTGTTATCAGGAGTCAGTGCTTCCAGATCTTTCAGATGATGGGCACCAGACCATTAGTGATAGCCAGCTACCGGGGTTTAAAACACTATAAAAGCAACAAAAAGCAGAAGTGTGCCGTCACAAAGCTTGTTTCTGTGGTGCCAGCACTCTGTCCCGCGCGCACTCTGGTAGCGCCCGGGCGTAAGGGTGACTGTCCCGTCGCTTAGAGCTCTGGGGTGACCTGGTAAGTCACTTCATTTCTGAGCCGTACGACCATGCCTCTCTTGCGGTTCTGTTTTTATTTTACGATGAGAGGAAATACTTACAAACGTCTGTCGGCTGTGCCTGGCACGCCGAGTGGGAACGGGGACGGTGGCTGCTGCTGTCAGAGGCTGTGAGAGTCGGAGCAGGAGGACGTAGAGGGTTCTGTTCTGTTCTGTGTTTCTTTGGAGAACTAGAAACAAAATCATGTAATAATAATTTTAATAAATCTCTAGAAATTGAGTCTTAAGATCGATGCTATGATTATTAGGGAGCAATAGTTCACATATTTTGACCAGAGTGTTCAGTTAAATCAAGCATTCAGTTTATTTTAAGAGACACTTAAATAAAACAAACAATAGGAAGTTCTAGCAGGTATTTTTTGATTAATGTCAAACATACACAACTTGGATATAAACGCAGGTTGTATCCGTTCTAGTGATGTGTCTTATCAATAGAGAGTGTGCTGAGTACCTGCTTTTTCAAAAACAGCGCAAACTCTGTTTGGTAAATAGGGCACAGGGCTTGGCAGGCACCGCCCAAGAACTGTGAACGGCCAGTGCACGCAGGACATTTGAGGAGAGGGAACATGGACTTAGGTGAGGGTGAGGGTGAGGTCCCACACACACCGACATGAATGGCTGGGATTTTTATTTTATTTTATTTTATTTATTTATTTTTTTATATATTTTATTGATACTTCACAGAGAGGAAGGGAGAGAGATAGAGAGCCAGAAACATTGATGAGAGAGAAACATCGATCAGCTGCCTCCTGCACACCTCCCACTGGGGATGTGCCCGCAACCAAGGTACATGCCCTTGACCGGAATCGAACCCGGACCTTTCAGTCCGCAGGCTGACGCTCTATCCACTGAGCCAAACTGGTTTCGGCTATGGCTGGGATTTTTAAAGAGCGAGGGCTGGCGGGCGAGCGACTGGGGCGCTCCGCTTTGCCGATGGGTGTGTGATGGCGGCACAGCACTTCGGAAAGCAGTTTGTGGTTTCTGGTCAAGATAAGCAGGTGCTGGCTATTCTCGGTCAGCTCTGCTCGGGCGTCTCCAAGAACAACGATAACCCCTGTCCACCAGGAGGTGGGAGCCAGTCTTCAGCGCGGCATTGGTTATGCTGCCACACACTGGGAGTCGCCCGTTAGTCATGTCCAGGAACCGGTGAACGGGTACAGAAACGGTGACACGTCCAGACCACAGGATCCTACTCAGCGATCAGAGGGCTGGACCCCGCCCCACGCCGCCACGTGGCCGTGTCTCAGAAACACCGGCCTCGGTGGGAGAAGCCAGGCACACAGACCCAACCCACTGGCTGCCTCACTTCACGGCTGCCTCTGTGGAACGGAGTCTTACTCAGAAAGTAGTTCCTCGACGTCAAAGTCGGCAAACTCCCGAGAATCAGAGAGCAGTGCTCTGGGCTTTGCAGCCATGGCGTCTCTGCGGGGGGCTGGGCGCAGTGCCTTAGGGGTGGTGTGGTCTAGTCCACGAGAGCTCTGTGTACAGACAGGAGGGCTGGTGCGGGCCCGCTCTGCACGCCCAGGTATGCTTGCTAAGCAAGTTCACCTCAATGTAGCCACGGCCAAAGGCACATGCTCACTTACCACATTGATTCTCTGGGTGGACAGTTGGTGTTTCCCCAGTGATGCTGGGTCCTTCAAGCTGAGCAATAAGCCGAAGGCCTCTGGATCCTGTTCTGAAAAGCTCTTGAGAACAAAAGAACAAACGGGTTAGAATGTTTTTGAAAAGGTTTAAGTAGAACACTTCAGATGCCACATGGTCCTTGAATTTGGAAGCTGACGGCTCCATTAGAGGTATTTGTCATAGGAGCATGTAACTTGCAAAGCAGAGTTGAGGTTTATGGTAGAATAAGTCATTTACCTTCTGTTCTGTGTGTGTGTGTGTGTGTGTGTGTGTGTGTGTGTGTGTGTGTGTGGTTGCTTGCTCCCCCCTCAGGGAGGTGGACCTGTACACGGGCTACACCACGCGCAACATCCTGTGCATGCCCATCGTGAGCCGCGGCAGCGTGATCGGCGTGGTGCAGATGGTGAACAAGATCAGCGGCAGCGCCTTCTCCAAAACGGACGAGAACAACTTCAAGATGTTCGCCGTCTTCTGTGCGTTAGCCTTGCACTGTGCCAACGTGAGCCATGCTTTTAAATACTTTCCTCACTACTCAATAGTAACTTTAAACAATGGAAATAAAGTGGTGGAAGGGGTCTTTTTCCATTTAAGATTCCTTCATTAAACCAATTCCTGGTGGCTCAAATGTAGAAAAAGCCAGGCCTTGGAAGAAGAAAAAATCCCCTAGTATTTTGCATTTATTTCAAGATGAGAATCTGTTCTTTACAAAAATGAAGTTGCCCTAGCCAGTTTGGCTCTGTGGGTAGAGCATCGGCCTGAGGACTGAAGGGTCCCGGGTTTGATTTGGTCAAGGGCACATGCCCAGGTTGCAGGCTCAGTCCCCAGTAGGGAGCGTGCAGGAGGCAGCCGATCGATGATTCTCAATGATTGTCTCTCATCATTGATGTTTCTGTCTCTCCCTCTCCTTTCCTCTCTGAAATCAATAAAAATATATTGGGGTGGGGGGAGGAGGAAAGAAGTTAAACAAGGTGGAATGTTCCAGCCTCACGTCCACGGAGATGACCGAGGAGGCGCGTTCGGGGCCTCGCTGCCTGGCACCCTGCCGCCTTTGCGTGCGGACGGTGCACGGGGGCGGGAAGCCCACCTGGCCGGCCTGCTTGCCCGCTGCCGGCGGCTTGCGCTCAGCCTGTGCAGTCTCACTGTAGAGCAGTGCGTTTCCCATCTTTTCCGTTGCCAAGGAGTTGGACATTTACTTTGTTAGGAATTCTAGGATTCCTTTGGTGCCAGGACTGGGGTTTTGAAGTTAGGGACATTTTATTAACTTTTTGATAAAGTGCAATCAGTAGAAATGGGAGTTAGCACTTCAGTAATTTAGAAAAATGGCCTTTTTGGAAATGGAACCACGTTCCACAGGTTAATGTGGTAACGGATGGGAACCGCTTAAGGAGGCCTAGGACCCCACATGGGGGAAAGAGTACTTCAGGGCGGAGGAACTGCCTGAGAGCCCAGCGTCCTTTGTGGTGCCAGGGCGCCCTCTGCTGGGGACACTGAGTGTTGCGTGGCTCATTGGAAAGAAACGGAGGATATCAGCTATCTTTTTCTTCAGGTTCTGTCTCCCCCATAAATAAAAACAGTGACAGCTTACATTTGTTTAGCTTCGGAGTGGCAGAGGATGTAATTTCCAGTATATTCTGAATATGATCTTCTATCTTTTACGTGAATCCAGTGGAATCCAAGTGCTGGAGCAACTTGGTACCTATGCAGCCCATTTAAAAAGCGGGCAAGCGCCCGTGACCGGAAAGTCAGCATCACCCTCCTCTCTCTGCACCTGTTTCTGTTGCCCACCCATGTTTATTCTAACGCAGCATGTTTATGCCCCTCCCCGGGTCTTGGCCTGGTCCTTCTGCGGTCCTGTCGGTCTGCACGCTCCTCTCCTTACAAGCACTCCAGTTGTATTGGACCAGGGCCCACGCTGCTGACCTCATTTTGCCTTAATTACCTCTTTAAAGGCCCAGTCTATAAACACGAGCACATTCGAAGGGCACATCCAGCCCTGTGCCAGGTACTGGAGCTGACCCCGCCTGTCCCTTCCTCTCCGTCCTGCAGGCCGGGGGCTGTGAAGCATGTAGTCCAGTCACTTTGAGGAGCGTTCTTAATTTGCTTCGCCTGCTGTTTCCTCGTGCTTTGCTCTGAGGTCATAATTTTTTTTAAATAGATTTTTATTGGTTTCAGAGTGGAAGGGAGAAGGAGAGAGATAGAAACATCAATGATGAGAGAATCATGGATTAGCTGCCTCCTGCACGCCCCCTCTTGGGGATCGAGCCCGCAATCCATGCATGTGCCCTTGACTGGAATCGAACCCGGGACCCTTCAGTCCGTAGGCCAGCGCTCTATCCACTGAGCCAAACCAGCCAGGGCTGAGGTTATAATTTTGACGGGAATATCACAGAGTGCTGTGCTCTCGCACTCCTGCAGGCAGGTACCTCCCATTCCCGGTGATGGTGATCCCTCAGTCGAGGTCTCTCCACGGCGACGTGCCGCTGTGTCTCATTGTTTCACCAGAGGGTTTACCCAGAAGCCTCTGTGCCCATTCCTCTCTGTTCCTCTGGTTGCATGTTGGCAGCTCTGGCCTAACCCCCAGAGCCCCTTCCAGCCGTCTCACTTCCGTCTCCGGAGCCGTGCTCTGCGACATGGAGAAGGTCGGGCCCCAAGGTGCAGCGTCACTTGTGTGCCTAGTGGTCCCTTTTGTGTCGAAGGGGCCAAGGGAACTGCTCTCACTCACGAGAAGATGGGAGCATGGAGAGCTTCATCGGAGTAGTTTCTCTGAGACTGACTCCAGGTGAGCTGAGGAGAGTGGACACGGGACGCTTAAGGAGCTTGTCACAGCCACACAGCGCGCGGCATGAACACCGAACGAGGAAACGATGGCTTTCCCAGTCCGCTATCGCCCGGAGAGAGCCCGAGGAGGACAGGTGGCTGCCCTTGTTTCCTTGGCTTGAGCCTGTGGACGGCCCGGGTGGGCAGAAGGTGGAGGGCAGTTGTCCAGACGGACAGTAGTACAGCGATCAGTTAGAACGAGGACAGACTTCTTCCACTCCTCACACCTGGGAACCTACGCGTCTATGAAGGTTCAGCTGTTTCGTTTTCAGGATTAACTGATGGAGGTTCCTGCAAACAGGAATGTGTCCGAGTTTCAACCAAAGTATTAGCTGTTAGGGAGCGAGACTGCAAGTGGCTGTTGAAGAGCAGGCAGGCAGGACGAGCGTCGTTCCACGGGATCCACACGCTTTCCGGCTCAGCTTCCGGCACAGCTTCCGGTACAGCTTCCGGCTCCCTGAAAATCAGCTGGAAATAGGTGAAACTGAGCCAGACGTCAATGTCACCACCCCCCCGAGTAGTGAAAAAGAACACGCCAACTGATAACAGGCATTGAGTTACATTACAGTGTTTTTATTTTAATGTCTGTCCTTGTTTAGTAAGAACAGAAGGCCACGTTCAGTAAGCATGAACATACGTGTACTTTCAAAAATTTCTATGACCTGTCAGCGCAGTGCGTGTGCACACAGTTGCTACCAGGATGTCCACGTATTGGGCCCAAGTCTCCAAAGTTCTTGACTAACGAAGGCCCTTGCAGTCAAGCACCCGAGACTCCTGGACGGGAGGACCGAGATCACCCAGGACGAAGCTCAGCATTTTAGAGGAGACAGGAAAACACCTTCGTTCTGGAGTCACTCAGTCTCTGCCTGTCTCCATTCAGGCTTTATCATACGATCCCACCGTCAGGCCTAGAACAGCAGACCGCGTGGCTTCCAGACGCAGGTGTGCGTGTTCCATGCCTGGAGCTGCGAGTCCAAGGCTGAGGTGTCGGCCGGAGAATAGCCAGCCGTCTCACCTTGCAGAGAGAAGGCCGTGTACAGACAGCTGGCCCCGGCCAGTGTGGCTCAGGGGGTAGAGCGCCGGCCTGCGGACTGAGGGTCCCGGGTTCGATTCCGGTCATGGCACGTACCTCAGTTGCAGGCTCCTTCCCGGGCCCTGGTTGGGGCGTTTCTCTCACATCAATATTTCTCTCTGTCTTTCCTCTCTTTCATTCTCTCTAAAAAATTAATGGAAAAATATCCCTGGGTGAGGATTAACAACAACAACAACAAGACAGCTGTTCCAGGGTTACTCGGCCTTCTCACACACGTAGTCCTCTGTATTGGCCCCGCCAGGCCGCACGTGGGGGGCTCTCCAGGGCTCGTGGAGGTAGAAATAGGAATGGGTTCGGGGTGGTGGTGCCGGGCGCTGTTCCGATTCTTGCACGCCAGGCCCTGAACTGTAATGACGCACGTCCCCTCCCTGTCTGCCTGCAGATGTACCACCGGATCCGCCACTCGGAGTGCATCTACCGCGTGACCATGGAGAAGCTGTCCTACCACAGCATCTGCACGGCCGAGGAGTGGCAGGGCCTCATGCGCTTCACGCTCCCCGGGCGCCTCTGCAAGGAGGTGGAGCTGTGAGTCCCGCCTGGCGCCGGGCGTGGTCTGGCCGACCTGCAGGGAACCCGTCACAGGATTAGGGGCACAGATACCCCAGTGCCGGTGCAGCTGCACGCTGCCATTTCTTTCTCGCGAGGGGATTCCAGGTCTCGGTACCACTTGTCCGGGTCTCATATTTAAAAAAACACTGAACGCAATTTTGAAATGAGTTAACCTAAACGTTAGCTGTTCTCTTCAGTCTTTTGTACAGTTTATTTACACTATATAATATTTAATATTTAAACGGCGTTTAATATCAGATTCTAACCGTTTTCTGTATAATTTTAAATTTACAAATTGGAAAAGCTAATAATTCAACTTTCACAATTTGTTTTCCAACCCTATGCTCTATATGCTAATATATGCAATTGCTGGTGGTAGAACCTCTGGTAATTTGTACACCTATTGTAAGAACAAGCCACCACTAAGGGCATAGAAACTTCCCAGAAGTGACCCGGAGCTGATAGTTGCTTTATAATGGGGCACACAGTGGTGGTAACTAAACAAGGAGGCCCTGAGATGAGGCGGCCTCCCTGCCCTGGTGGCCTAGGTAACAGATGGAAACGGGACAGCCATCCCCAAAGAACCCGCCACTTCACCTGTGGCCAATCAGTGAGCGCCTCTCTCTGCTGCAGCCAATCAGTGAGCGCCTCTCTCTGCTGCAGCCAATCAGTGAGCCCTCTCTCTGCTGCAGCCAATCAGTGAGCTCCTCTCTCTGCTGCAGCCAATCAGTGAGCTCCTCTCTCTGCTGCAGCCAATCAGTGAGCGCCTCTCTCTGCTGCAGCCAATCAGTGAGCTCCTCTCTCTGCTGCAGCCAATCAGTGAGCTCCTCTCTCTGCTGCAGCCAATCAGTGAGCCCTCTGCTGCAGCCAATCAGTGAGCTTCTCTCTCTGCTTCAGTCAATCAGTGAGCTCCTCTCTCTGCTGCAGCCAATCAGTGAGCGCCTCTCTGCTGCCCCTTCTCTGTGGTCTCCCCTCCCCTGGGTGCAGCCCTCCTCACCACCTCGGGGCTGGCACTGCTGGTTGAACTGATGTTTGCTCAGATCAGCTCATAAAATGACAGCTATGCCTTAGTTTATCTTTTAATGGTATATGTAGTATACATCTGTCCGTAATAATAAAAGCACAATAAGCCAGTGAGACGGGACAGCCGGAAGACCTCCGGACACAGCCGGGGCTGCCAGAGAGCCAAGGCAGCTGCGTGGGCTGAGCCCCGTGCGTGCCTGTGTGCATCGGGCCTCCAGTGTGTATGTGAAAGCCTAAGGGACCAGCCGACCGCCCACCGGTAGCCATGACCTGCACTGACCACCAGGGGCAGATGCTCAACGCAGGAACTGCCGAGCTGCAGTGACTTGGCAGCTGCGGTTCTCGGGTGACACACCCGGAGCCAGACAGGAGGGAGCCTAATTCTGGGGTGCGTCACCCAAGAACCACCCTCTCACAATCTGGGACCCCTCAGAGGATGTCGGAGAGCCGGTTTCGGCCCGATCCCCGCAGGCCAGGCCGAGGGACCCCACTAGTGCATGAATCTGTGCTCCGGGCCTCTAGTGCTACAATAAGAAATGCATACATTTGGTCTTTTAGTTGTTTCCTGGCAGGAGATCCTAACACCCTGTGACATGGGTGAAGGGGTAGCTTTCCTTATTTGTAATAAAACTCAACTGTACAAGGGTTTATGCCAAGGAAGAACCCTTAGAGGGTGAGGTCTGGGTGCCAGGAACAAGCCATGTGATTAGGACTTCCGGGGGTGCAGGAGGTGGGGATGAGGTCATCATCAAAGGCCGGTGACTTAGTCATGCCTGGGGGTAAGGCCTCCAGGAAGACCCTGAATAAGGGTTCGAGAGTTGTCCGTACACACATCATATCCTGGGGAGGGGGAGCCTGAGAGCACGGAGCCGGTGGCCCTGCCCACAGCTTGCCTGTGCCTCCCTCCCCCCGTCTCCTCCTGACGTGCTTCCTTCCCAGTGAACCCCAGGTAGTAAGCAAAGTGCTCCCCAGAGTCTGGGAGCTGTTGGCCCACGTCATCAAACCTCGGCTGCTTGGCCAGAGCAGGGTGGCCTGGACTTGCAGTTGTGTAAAGTGAGGGGCAGTCTGCGGGCTGAGGACTGGCCGGGGCTCTGCTAGTCCCAGGCCGGCTCAGGAGTGAGCTGCATTGTGGAACATCGCCTGGTGTCCGCAGAGGGTTGGAGAATGGCTTGGTGCAGAAAACGTACACCTTTGGTGTCAGAAATATTATGACTGGAGGACAATGTTTTTTAAAATACTGTACCACATACCACTCTGTTTATTTGGGATAAATGTCAGTAAATTAGCAAGTGAAAAATAGGTAAAAACTTTGGATGTGTGTTTATATTTATGATTTTTTCCCCTGTGGGTTTAAATAGAAGAGAGGATAATCTTCAGCTCTAAAAATTTTGATAAGTTTTTTTTACTCCCTTATCTATGAGTTATGTAATGTCTGTGCATTTTTCATAATATAACTTCTTTACTTTCTCATTGCTCTGACAGTAACCACAGCATCCCTATTTTACAGACCGTTGGATAGGAAAGTTAGCCATGACCATTAAGCAGATATTGCACTAAGTTCCTGAGGGCGTGAGTGCAGTTTCCTTCTGGAAACCTGTCCGTACAGCAGAGACGTGCTGGAGAGGCGGGAGAGAGGCTGGCTCCCGTGTCTCTCGGTTACCTTGCTTTCTTTCCCGTCGGTGTGTGAACTGATTCAGGAATAAACGGAGCCTTCTCTGCGTCTCTTTCCAGATTCCACTTTGACATCGGTCCTTTCGAAAACATGTGGCCTGGGATTTTTGTCTACATGATCCATCGCTCCTGTGGGGCGTCCTGGTACGGATGGCCTGGAAACACCCTTTTAGCTGTTGCGTGACGTGGCCCCTCCCTCCCTCACCTGGATGCCCTTCACTTTCGGGGGGGGGGTATTAACATATACTCTATGTAAATGGCCTTTTCTAAAGATTTAATGTTAAAAAGGCTAGTAGACTTGGACAGAGCCGCAGCCCTCTCCTTTTCCCCGGAGCGGCTGTGAGCTCTCTGTCCCTCGGCTCACAGCATGGATAGAACCAGGTGGCCATCAAAATGTGGGGGGGCGAACTTAGGCTGTCTGACTGAAAGAGGTAGGAGTCCGGGCACGTACTTGCACACTGTTGGAAGTGTGCTTGGAATATACGCGTACGTTTGTATCAGCCTTCAACTCCCATTGTGTACCCATCAGAACAGGTAGAAAGAAACAGGTGTCCCCTTCCCCGCCTAGACCTGGGTCAGCCCCTCCCTGGGGCTGCTGCTTGCACTGCAGGCCCCTCGCGGCCCAGAGGAGCGCCGCCTTCGCTCACGCACTCCCCGCGGAGCGGCTGGGAGCCCTCGCTTCTCCAGAACCGCTGACGCCTGTGTGTTCTCCCGTCCAGCGGTGACTTTCAGTCACTCTTGCAAAAGGACGCGCACAGGTGACCCACTCCAGTTAATTCTCAGATGTATCCATGGAGGGTTGACCCTTTGGAACTCTTAAAATGGCGTTCCTTACACTTAAGGACACTGGAAAATTTTCAGTGGAGAAAATATAGGTTCCATATTTTTGGAAGCTTTTGGACCCTCATTGCTTTGGTGTTTCAAAAAGCCCTGTTTTGTCTTGTGCTTTTGATTTAAGCGGCCTTAAAACCCACTGAGAAAATTGGTAAGCCCTTAAATAGGTATGAATACATTGTTACATTGTAAAATAACGTAGGATAACCATATTGTATAACGAAATGCCATTTCTACCATGTACTGTGTCAGGATAGAGTCATGGCCACTAATAGTTGAGGACCATTTAATTTGGATTCGTTTTAAAAAGATCCCACTCGTCTAGAAAATTCCCATGGTATACGTATCTGTAGTTTGCGAATCTGAATATGCTTTTGGGAAATGATTCGTTCGGAATGCTCTTCAGCAGGTGGTCATAGGTCGTCCGCTGAGCCCTGGGGTCGGGATGCCTGCCAGGTGAGGCGGGCGATGGGCGGGAGTGATGGGGAGCCGCAGGCGGTCAGGTCCTGCTCCCGGTGGGCGGCTAGCACCTCAGAGAAGCTCTTACAGAGCCCTCGCTCCGCACTGGCCGAGCATCGGGGAAGCGTGAGTGAGGGTCCCAGGCGCCTGGACGCGTCCCCAGACCCTCACGGTCCCGCGCATTCAGTACGGACTTGCGTGCGGTACAGACCAGAGGCCTCTCCTGGGCGTATTGACCGCTGGCTCCTGTCGTCTCTTCCCACAGCTTTGACTTTGAGAAGCTGTGCCGCTTCATCATGTCCGTGAAGAAGAACTACCGGCGGGTGCCCTACCACAACTGGAAGCACGCGGTGACCGTGGCGCACTGCATGTACGCCATCCTGCAGAACAACCTGGGGCTCTTCTCCGACCTGGAGGTGCGCGCCGCGGGCTCCCTCCCCGGGACCCGCGTTCCTGTCCCCCTCGGAGTCGGGCACACGGGTGGCGTGGATGTGCGACAGGCTCCGGGACAGACGGGAGCGCGCTGTGCGGACAGCCACACCAGGCTTGTGCCGTGGGGTTTTGAGTGGGAAGTGCAGGTGCGCAGACTCCAGCCTCCCTGGACGATGCCCAGGAAGAGGAGTGTCTGCGGCCTTTGCTCCTGTCCGTCTTCTGGGGGAGGAGCAGGGGCTGCCCTTGGCCTTGTGCTCTGGGTACATGGACACACCGCTGAGGGGCACCGATCCCGACCTCAGTGCCACGCCATCCCCTCTCGCAGGGAAGCGGGCCCTGGGGGGTGTCACTGCCTCCCCTGCCTTCCCACACCTGGCGTGGGTCCACGGGAGGGTTCCAGCTCGGAGCTGGGAGGTTCTGGGACGGCTCGTCCATTCTCGCCCCACTGTGCGCTGGCCCCACTGTGCGCTGGGCCCACTGTGTGTTGGGGGGTTGGAGCTTAGCTCCTCCTGCAAGCATTCCAGATCCGGAACTGCCTGATGCCGCACACCCCCTCTCCACCCGGCCCCTGCACAGCCCTCCCGCGGTCCCCTCTCCTCTTCCATCACCATGTCCTGCTCCAGGAGACCCCTAGCCATGGAGGGAAGGGAGCCCTCATCTCTGATGACGGAAGTGTCTTGTCGCCATTCCCTGGCTCATGCAGGGTACAGGCCTATGAGGTCCTCAGCTTCCCCACCTCCGTCTCTGTCCTCCTCTCCCCGCGGTCCCCGAGCCACAGCCTCCCTGACCCGCTGGCTTTCAGGGAGGCCCCCCTGCAGCAGGTGGTTACCCACTGCGCACCCACCCGCCTCCCAGGGCCGCCTGCGCCCCTCCTGTCTTCAGGCCCCTGCTCACCTGGGCCCCTCCCTGGGCTGCAGCCTGCTCCCCTCTGGGATGTGCCACGTCGCACAGGTCGGTCCTGTGACTGAGCTGTCACCCTCCTGGTGTACAGTGACCGGGACGTGTTGGAGTCTAACACGAGCAGGTTGCTCATGGAGGACGAGACTGCCCTCCCGGCACATCGTCTGCTCTCGCTGGGGCCTCGGCTTTCTTGGGTCCCCCTGCCCCCTTCCCAGAGCTGAGGGACCCTTTGACTCAAGCTCATGAGCAGGAAAGCCCAGAGCTGTAGAAGCAGTTAGACTTGGGCGAGGAGCTTGCGAGGAGCTGCTGGGGGGCGGGGGCAGCGGGGGTGGCAGGAGTGACGGCCGTGGGCCTCCGTGGCCTGCTCTTGGTTTCCAACGCCTGTGCCCTGTGCTGTTCACAGCGCAAAGGACTGCTCATCGCGTGTCTGTGCCACGACCTGGACCACAGGGGCTTCAGCAACAGCTACCTGCAGAAGTTCGACCACCCGCTGGCCGCGCTCTACTCCACGTCCACCATGGAGCAGCACCACTTCTCCCAGACCGTGTCCATCCTGCAGGTGGGCCGGCCACTCACTGGGCGGCGCTCGGCAGGGCCGGGCAGGGAGGGGGCTTCATTCCGGAGCCTGGCACACAGCGCTGGTGACTGGGTGCAGGTCAAGAACCCTCTGTGACGACTTGGAGTGCCCTCGTGTTTCAGTACACGGCACCACACTTTGTAGTCAGGCATTCCGTAATGCTGGGCCTGGGACCAGCAGGTCCTGACTGCTGCCATCCGCCCAGGAGGGAAGGCCCGTGGACTGAGCGTCTGCGGAATAAGCACCGGTGTCCCTCGTTTGTGATGGAAGATATGGCTGAGGCAGGAAAGTGTGCTCCAGCGGCAGGGGAGGGGGGGGACGGGGTGCTGCGTCCTAGCACCCCCATGGCTAGGGCTGGAGGCCTCTCGGCACTGGGCAGTCTCAGCTGAGGGCAGGTGCAGGTGTGAGCACCGGGCAGGTGTTAGCTTCGGGCAGGTCTCAGCACCAGGCAGGTGCAGTACTGGGCAGGTGGAGCACTGGGCAGGTGGAGCACTGGGCAGATCTCAGCACTGGGCAGGGGTAGCCCTGGGCAGGTGTAGCACTGGGCAGGTGTAGCACTGGGCAGGTGTAGCACTGGGCAGGTATCAGCACCGGGCAGGTGTCAGCACTGGGCTGGTGTCAGCACTGGGCAGGTGTAGCCCTGGGCAGGTGTAGCCCTGGGCAGGTGTAGCACTGGGCAGGTGTAGCACTGGGCAGGTCTCAGCACTGGGCAGGTCTCAGCACTGGGCAGGTGTAGCCCTGGGCAGGTGTAGCACTGGGCAGGTGTAGCACTGGGCAGGTCTCAGCACTGGGCAGGTGTAGCACTGGGCAGATCTCAGCACTGCGCAGGTGTAGCACTGGGCAGGTGTAGCATCGGGCAGGTATCAGCACTGGGCAGGTGTAGCACTGGGCAGGTATCAGCACTGGGCAGGTGTAGCACTGGGCAGGTATCAGCACTGGGCACGTGTAGCACTGGGCAGGTGTAGCATTGGGCAGGTGTAGCCCTGGGCAGGTGTAGCCCTGGGCAGGTGTAGCCCTGGGCAGATCTCAGCACTGGGCAGGTGTAGCACTGGGCAGGTGTAGCCCTGGGCAGGTGTAGCACTGGGCAGATCTCAGCACTGGGCAGGTGTAGCACTGGGCAGGTGTAGCACTGGGCAGGGGTAGCCCTGGGCAGGTGAAGCACTGGGCAGGTCTCAGCACTGGGCAGGTGTAGCACTGGGCAGGTGTAGTACTGAGCAGGTCTCAGCACTGGGCAGGTGTAGCACTGGGCAGGTCTCAGCACTGGGCAGGTGTAGCACTGGGCAGATCTCAGCACTGGGCAGGTACGGTGTAGCCCTGGGCAGGTGTAGCCCTGGGCAGGTGTAGCCCTGGGCAGATGTAGCCCTGGGCAGGTGTAGCCCTGGGCAGATGTAGCACTGGGCAGGTCTCAGCACTGGGCAGGTGTAGCACTGGGCAGGTGTAGCACTGGGCAGGTGTAGCCCTGGGCAGGTG
This sequence comes from Plecotus auritus, assembly GCF_963455305.1. Taxonomy (NCBI): domain Eukaryota; kingdom Metazoa; phylum Chordata; class Mammalia; order Chiroptera; family Vespertilionidae; genus Plecotus; species Plecotus auritus. The sequence continues at coordinate 1,607,726 of NC_137775.1, forward strand.
TAGCCCTGGGCAGGTGTAGCACTGGGCAGATCTCAGCACTGGGCAGGTGTAGCCCTGGGCAGGTGTAGCACTGGGCAGGTCTCAGCACCGGGCAGGTGTAGCACCGGGCAGGTGTAGCACTGGGCAGGTGTAGCCCTGGGCAGGTGTAGCCCTGGGCAGGTGTAGCCCTGGGCAGGTGTAGCCCTGGGCAGATCTCAGCACTGGGCAGGTGTAGCACTGGGCAGATCTCAGCACTGGGCAGGTGTAGCCCTGGGCAGATCTCAGCACTGGGCAGGTGTAGCACAGGGCAGATCTCAGCACTGGGCAGGTGTAGCCCTGGGCAGGTGTAGCACTGGACAGATCTCAGCACTGGGCAGGTGTAGCACTGGGCAGGTCTCAGCACTGGGCAGGTGTAGCACCGGGCAGGTGTAGCACCGGGCAGGTGTAGCACCGGGCAGGTGTAGCACTGGGCAGATCTCAGCACTGGGCAGGTGTAGCCCTGGGCAGATCTCAGCACTGGGCAGGTGTAGCACAGGGCAGATCTCAGCACTGGGCAGGTGTAGCCCTGGGCAGGTGTAGCACTGGACAGATCTCAGCACTGGGCAGGTGTAGCACTGGGCAGATCTCAGCACTGGGCAGGTGTAGCACTGGGCAGGTGTAGCCCTGGGCAGGTATCAGCACTGGGCAGGTGTCAGCACTGGGCTTGTGTCAGCACTGGGCAGGTGTAGCCCTGGGCAGGTGTAGCCCTGGGCAGGTGTAGCACTGGGCAGGTGTAGCACTGGGCAGATCTCAGCACAGGGCAGGTGTAGCCCTGGGCAGGTGTAGCCCTGGGCAGATCTCAGCACTGGGCAGGTGTAGCACTGGGCAGGTGTAGCCCTGGGCAGGTGTAGCCCTGGGCAGGTGTAGCCCTGGGCAGGTGTAGCACTGGGCAGATCTCGGCACAGGGCAGGTGTAGCCCTGGGCAGGTGTAGCCCTGGGCAGTTCTCAGCACTGGGCAGGTGTAGCACTGGGCAGGTGTAGCCCTGGGCAGGTGTAGCCCTGGGCAGGTATCAGCACTGGGCAGGTGTCAGCACTGGGCTGGTGTCAGCACTGGGCAGGTGTAGCCCTGGGCAGGTGTAGCCCTGGGCAGGTGTAGCACTGGGCAGGTGTAGCACTGGGCAGATCTCAGCACTGGGCAGGTGTAGCACGGGGCAGGTCTCAGCACTGGGCAGGTGTAGCACTGGGCAGATCTCAGCACTGGGCAGGTGTAGCATCGGGCAGGTATCAGCACTGGGCAGGTGTAGCACTGGGCAGGTATCAGCACTGGGCAGGTGTAGCACTGGGCAGGTATCAGCACTGGGCACGTGTAGCACTGGGCAGGTGTAGCACTGGGCAGGTGTAGCCCTGGGCAGGTGTAGCACTGGGCAGGTCTCAGCACTGGGCAGGTGTAGCCCTGGGCAGGTGTAGCACTGGGCAGGTGTAGCACTGGGCAGGTGTAGCACTGGGCAGGTATCAGCACTGGGCAGGTGTCAGCACTGGGCTGGTGTCAGCACTGGGCAGGTGTAGCCCTGGGCAGGTGTAGCCCTGGGCAGGTGTAGCACTGGGCAGGTGTAGCACTGGGCAGATCTCAGCACTGGGCAGGTGTAGCACTGGGCAGGTCTCAGCACTGGGCAGGTGTAGCACTGGGCAGATCTCAGCACTGGGCAGGTGTAGCACTGGGCAGGTATCAGCACTGGGCAGGTGTAGCCCTGGGCAGGTGTAGCCCTGGGCAGGTGTAGCACTGGGCAGGTCTCAGCACTGGGCAGGTGTAACACTGGGCAGATCTCAGCACTGGGCAGGTGTAGCCCTGGGCAGGTGTAGCACTGGGCAGATCTCAGCACTGGGCAGGTGTAGCACTGGGCAGGTGTAGCCCTGGGCAGGTGTAGCACTGGGCAGGTGTAGCCCTGGGCAGGTGTAGCCCTGGGCAGGTGTAGCCCTGGGCAGATCTCAGCACTGGGCAGGTGTAGCCCTGGGCAGGTGTTGCCCTGGGCAGGTGTAGCACTGGGCAGGTATCAGCACTGGGCAGGTGTAGCCCTGGGCAGGTGTAGCCCAGGGCAGGTGTAGCCCTGGGCAGATCTCAGCACTGGGCAGGTGTAGCACTGGGCAGGTGTAGCCCTGGGCAGGTGTAGCACTGGGCAGATCTCAGCACTGGGCAGGTGTAGCACTGGGCAGGTGTAGCACTGGGCATGGGTAGCCCTGGGCAGGTGAAGCACTGGGCAGGTCTCAGCACTGGGCAGGTGTAGCACTGGGCAGGTGTAGCACTGGGCAGGTCTCAGCACTGGGCAGGTGTAGCACTGGGCAGGTCTCAGCACTGGGCAGGTAGCACTGGGCAGATCTCAGCACTGGGCAGGTACGGTGTAGCACTGGGCAGGTGTAGCCCTGGGCAGGTGTAGCCCTGGGCAGGTGTAGCCCTGGGCAGATGTAGCACTGGGCAGGTCTCAGCACTGGGCAGGTGTAGCACTGGGCAGGTGTAGCACTGGGCAGATCTCAGCACTGGGCAGGTGTAGCACGGGGCAGGTCTCAGCACTGGTCAGGTGTAGCACTGGGCAGATCTCAGCACTGGGCAGGTGTAGCATCGGGCAGGTATCAGCACTGGGCACGTGTAGCACTGGGCAGGTGTAGCACTGGGCAGGTCTCAGCACTGGGCAGGTGTAGCCCTGGGCAGGTGTAGCACTGGGCAGGTGTAGCACTGGGCAGGTGTAGCACTGGGCAGGTATCAGCACTGGGCAGGTGTCAGCACTGGGCTGGTGTCAGCACTGGGCAGGTGTAGCCCTGGGCAGGTGTAGCCCTGGGCAGGTGTAGCACTGGGCAGGTGTAGCACTGGGCAGATCTCAGCACTGGGCAGGTGTAGCACTGGGCAGGTCTCAGCACTGGGCAGGTGTAGCACTGGGCAGATCTCAGCACTGGGCAGGTGTAGCACTGGGCAGGTATCAGCACTGGGCAGGTGTAGCACTGGGCAGGTATCAGCACTGGGCAGGTGTAGCACTGGGCAGGTATCAGCACTGGGCACGTGTAGCACTGGGCAGGTGTAGCACTGGGCAGGTGTAGCCCTGGGCAGGTGTAGCACTGGGCAGGGTAGCCCTGGGCAGGTGTAGCACTGGGCAGGTCTCAGCACTGGGCAGGTGTAGCCCTGGGCAGGTGTAGCCCTGGGCAGGTGTAGCCCTGGGCAGGTGTAGCCCTGGGCAGATCTCAGCACTGGGCAGGTGTAGCACAGGGCAGATCTCAGCACCGGGCAGGTGTAGCACCGGGCAGGTGTAGCACCGGGCAGGTGTAGCACCGGGCAGGTGTAGCACTGGGCAGATCTCAGCACAGGGCAGGTGTAGCACTGGGCAGGTGTAGCACTGGGCAGGTGTCAGCACTGGGCAGGTGTCAGCACTGGGCTGGTGTCAGCACTGGGCAGGTGTAGCACTGGGCAGGTGTAGCCCTGGGCAGGTGTAGCCCTGGGCAGGTGTAGCACTGGGCAGGTGTAGCCCTGGGCAGGTCTCAGCACTGGGCAGGTGTAGCCCTGGGCAGGTGTAGCCCTGGGCAGATCTCAGCACTGGGCAGGTGTAGCACTGGGCAGATCTCAGCACTGGGCAGGTGTAGCACTGGGCAGGTGTAGCACTGGGCAGATCTCAGCACTGGGCAGGTGTAGCACTGGGCAGTTGTGGCACTGGGCAGGTGTAGCACCGGGCAGGTCTCAGCACTGGGCAGGTGTAGCACTGGGCAGGTGTAGCACTGGGCAGGTGTAGCACTGGGCAGATCTCAGCACTGGGCAGGTGTAGCACTGGGCAGGTGTTGCACTGGGCAGGTGTAGCACTGGGCAGGTCTCAGCACTGGGCAGGTGTAGCCCTGTGCAGGTCTCAGCACTGGGCAGGTGTAGCACTGGGCAGGTCTCAGCACTGGGCAGGTGTAGCCCTGTGCAGGTCTCAGCACTGGGCAGGTGTAGCACTGGGCAGGTCTTAGCACTGGGCGCGTGTAGCACTGAGCAGGTCTCAGCACCAGGTGGACTCCGTGGTGTCTCTGACTTAGGACCTGGAGTACCTTCAGAACCTGCTCACCTGCTTCCATGGAGATAAGAACGTATGGGCTGCTCACCCATTTGGGGGCTTCAGAAACATTCTTAGGTTTACACTTCTTTACCGATTGGGATGTAAACCCATCGTATTACTTCATGAGGTTTTAAGTTATTAACTAATGCGAAATTGGAGCTTTAAACATATTTTTGTATCCAATAATACTTTATTTATGCATACGAAAATTAGAATTTCATAGATACTTTCTTTTAAATTAAATTTATTGGGGTGACATTGGTTAATAGAATTATAGGTTTCAAGTGAACAATTCTATGCCACATCGTCTGTATATTGCACTGTGTGCCCACCACCCAGAGTCATGTCCCTTCCATCCCCATTATTTGACCCCCTTCATCCTTTACTGCCTACCCCTTCCCTCTGGGAACCCTTCCCTCTGGGAGCCCCTCCCCCACACACCCCTGGACGTTTGTGTGCCAAATGCCATTGCCTGTGCCTATGAGTTTTAGGTTATTTGCCTTGTTTGCTCACTTATGCCTTTCGGTTTTATCTCCCAGACAAGAGTGAGATCGTATGGCTCTTCAGTTTTTCTGTCTGGCTTATTTCACTGGTGATGGTGATTCATCACAGACGCAGTATTTCGTCTTTCCTTATGGCTGAGTAGCATTGCATTGTGTACAGGTGCCACATCTTTATCCCGTCATCCATTGAAGGCGCTTTACGCTGTTTATCTGGTGTATTTGGTTGCATATATCCCCTTTATTTTCCTGCGTTTTTGTAGCAAAATATTGAGAATATATTTATTCTAGAGTCTCTTGGAGGGGGCATTTTTGTTTGTTTATTTGTTCACTTCCTTTACTCTCATAAAATGAAAGGAGGCAGCAAAAGGGTCCCGGTTACCACTTTGCCTTCTGGAGGTCCTGTCCTGCATTCTTCCTCCTTTAACATTGAAAAGTAGTAAAAGAAATAGTGAATCCGAAGTAGCTGGTGGAATATGCAGCCCTTTGAAATGGGTCCTCATTTGTCGTAGACCAGGGACACATAGAACGGGATGAAAACATGATCACGAATGGCACACTAGCACAGGTGCAGTGGTTGTAGCTACGACAAGTGAAAACCCTTGCAGATCACTGATAATGAAATCATTAAACCCTAAGTGATGAGCCCACACGTTTAATGCATCTTGATCTCAACCTCTTCTGGGTGAGCAAAAACAACCCCTTTTTATCTTAATGACAAATAAAGACTTAAAATTCTTGGAGGGAGGAATTACTGGGAAAGTTTTATAAGATTCCCATACGGAGGAAGAGGGCTGGGGCAGTCGCAGCCTGTCTGGGCCGTGGTGGGAGAGGCTGCCTGGGACAGAAGAGAAGGCCCTGCCTGCGGCTGTGCACCTCGGCCACGTGTGTGTGTGTGTGTGTGTGTGTGTGTGTGTGTGTGTGTGTGTGGAGGTTCTTCCTGTGGGAGCTGTGGACGTGCTGAATTTACTTTGAGCTTGTGGGACGTGTTCTTGGATAAAGCCAAGGAGGCTGGCTCATTGGGCTGAAGTGGACAAGGATATAGATGACTTTTAAGCCCATTAATTTTCAGTACAATATCAAAATTACTACTCTTTTTAATTTAAGAAGAAATTATTTACTTAGCTATTTTACACTTTCCAGTCCTTTAATAACTTATGAGAAATATCCAAAAACTAGGTGTATTATTAAATCACTGGGGTTTGGTGATAGCAAATGATGTCACCGTAGTTTCACAGTTCATTTAAGTGATAGCTTCATGGTTATAGCTTCAAGAGAAACCAAAACCTTCATTCCATTCGTCATCTCAGTGCCATTGGCTGACGACACTGGGTGTGGCTGAAGTAGGTTACAGTTGTCCTGTGGAAAATACACAGTAACTAGCAAATAGCACAAGGTAAACTCTGTGACCGTAACCCTGCTCTCACTGGAGGAAGGGAACGCCGCGGTGCGAGCAGGTGCCTGTCACTGTGCGCTTGTCTCCACAGCTGGAAGGGCACAACATCTTCTCAACCCTGAGCTCCAGTGAGTACGAGCAGGTGCTCGAGATCATCCGCAAAGCCATCATCGCCACGGACCTCGCCCTCTACTTCGGCAACAGGAAGCAGCTGGAGGAGATGCACCAGACGGGCTCGCTGAACCTCAACAACCAGTCCCACAGGTGCACGTCCTGTGGAGCGTGGGAGCCTGGGCGAGCGTGGTGCTCTGGGGGGTCCATTTGGAGTGTCCCTGGTCCTTTCAAATGTCCTCGCCCATCTGTCGTTCATTCCAGTCAATGTTTTATTTTATACTAGAGGCCCGGTGCATGGAAATTCATACACTGGAGGTGGGGGTCCCTCAGCCTGGCCTGCCCCCTCTCACAGTCCAGGAGCCCTCAGGGGCGGGAGGCGACCCGGCGATCAGGGGAAGGCGACGTCCCCATCACACCTCTGCTGCTGCCACTGCCGGCAGCGCAAGCCTCAGCCGGCCCTGGTTACCTGAGCCTCGGGCAGCCCTAGGCGGCTGGGGTCTGAGGGACTGGGGGACTCCGGAGGCAGGCGCGCGGAGCAGCCAGACCCACCTAGGGGCGGGCCTGGCCATGCCATGCGCCTGCTGCCCCGGCGGGGCTGAGGGGACTGGGCACTGCCATCTTGTGGCTGTGGGTGCCGCCATCTTAGAGGGTGTGGCAGTCAATTAGCATATTTCCTCCTTATTGGCTGTGGGCACTGCCATCTTTGTGAGGGCATGATGGTCAATTAGCATATTCCCTCTTTATTAGATCGAATACTCGAGGCCTGGTGCACGAAATTTGTGCACTGGTAGGGTCCCTAGTGGCTGCTGCTGCCAGCCGGGGCCTCTCTCCCTTCCCCGACCGCCTGCTGCCACCACTGCTGCCAGCCAGGGCCTTCCTCCCTTCCCCCAGCCAGCCCCGCCCCTGGTCGAACTCCCAGACGAAATCCCAGTCGAGGGGACAATTTGCATACTACACTTTTAATATATAGGATTGAGATTCTTTTTGGCTCATTTTTATAGCTTCTGTATCTCTTGTAAAATTTCCAATTTCTGCACCCATTGTAGCCAAACATGTAGTGCCCTAAAGGTTCCCTAACACATTTGTCAGTTATATTGAGTCCTCGTCTGTGAACAGAGCGGAGTGCCTTCCAGGTGTGCTGTCCAGAGGGCCTGGAGCCAAGGCAGCTCTGAGAAAGCAAAAGCCAAATTTGCAGACCTTGACCCGACGTGAGGCTTCCTGTGAAGTCACAGTCGTCAGACGGTGGCCGGTGTTTGGGTGGACGGAGGCGATGATTGCAGGAGGCTCACGCTAGACTCACGTTTGTTCTGGAAAGTGGCTGCGGGCTGAGGTCCTAACTCCCAGAACATTACCATCGGAGACAGGACTTTAAGAAGTAGTAGAGGTAAAGTGAGCCATACAGGTAGGCCTTGCCCAACATGAGCGGTGCTGACCACCCCGTGTCCTCTGTTCTAGAGACCGCGTCATTGGCTTGATGATGACTGCCTGTGACCTTTGTTCTGTGACGAAACTGTGGCCAGTTACAAAGCTGACGGCCAACGACATTTATGCGGAGTTCTGGGCTGAGGTAGGTCGTTGGTTTCCTGTGACTCCATAATGTCAAGCAATGGGGAGAACGAAGGGAAAGGAAGCATGTGGGTGACGCAGTAGCACTAAGCTAGCTGCTCGCGTGGCAAGTTACTCCAAAAGGCTGCGTGCGGGCGGTCACACACCGAGGGGCCTAGCGTTGTCTCCACAACTGGAAGGGCACAACATCGTCTCCACCCTGAGCTCCAATGAGTATGAGCAGGTGCTCGCGATCATCTGCATTTGGAGTGTCACTGGTCCTTTCAAATGTCCTCTCCCATCTGTCGTTCATTCCAGTCAATGTTTTATTTTATACTAGAGGCCCGGTGCATGAAAATTCATACACTGGAGGCGGGGGTCCCTCAGCCCGGCCTGAGCGCAGGGGTTGTGTGACGCGTGTGTGCGTCAGCTCTGGTTCTCCGGGAAGGGACTGTTTCCGAAGAACACAAGTTTTCCTCGTGGAGCAGTGGTCCCTCGCTCAGGAGTAGTCACGCTCAGCTGTCGGGGACAGGCCCTGTCCAGGCACCGGGGGGACCGCGGTCGTGGGCGGTGCAGGTAGAAATGTGAGGGGGTCGCGCTGTCCCCCAGGCCTGGGGGCTGTCCGTGCACCTGTCCACAGTGCGTGCACGACACTCGGGCCTGGGAGCCGGCATGGGAGGCGCTTGGTTTGTGAACACCTGTCCTGCCTGAGACCTGAGGTCAGAAACGTGTGTTACTCCCGCGTTTTCCGTCTGAATTGTCCCCGAGTGAGTAGGATGCCACCTCTGGTTCCCGTTGCTCACGATGCCGAGGGCCCCGCCCGGGTGAAGGTTGCTCCCGCTCACGCTGTTTCACGACAGGCAAATGGCACCTGAGTACAGGCTGCTCGGCCCCGAGCTGGCAGCACAGCCACCTGTAGTGAGCCTCTCTGGCTGCGGCATCCGACCACACGGTCTGGACCCGTGTTCCTCTCCCGGCCCAGCTTCCCCGCTCAGCACGGGAGCACCGTGGGAAACCCCAGGGGAAGGGCTTGGCGTGGCTCCGTGTGTCTCTTCACTCGTGGCTCTGTCTCCTCTTACGAAATGCCTGCCTCCTGCAGAGGGAACCGAGGCAGCTGGCTTCTGGGCCCCGGTGCGGAGGGAACCGAGGCGGCTGGCTTCTGGGCCCCGGTGCGGAGGGAACCGAGGCGGCTGGGTTCCAGGCCCCGGTGCGGAGGGAACCGAGGCGGCTGGGTTCCGGGCCCCGGTGCGGAGGGAACCGAGGCGGCTGGGTTCCGGGCCCCGGTGCGGAGGGAACCGAGGAGGCTGGTTCTGGGCAGCGGTGCAGGGGGAGCTCAGGATAGAGACCCCACAGCGACACTGAGGTCCCCATGGTTTGGGCTTGGTCCTGTCGGGCACCTCAAGCAGAGCTCGTTGTGCAGGAAGTGAGTGACCGGAGGGAAGGGCCCCTGGTCACTGCGCCTGCTTGTAAGTGAGACAGCGTGACTGCCCCTCCTTTCAGGGCGACGAGATGAAGAAGCTGGGGATACAGCCCATTCCTATGATGGACCGGGACAAGAGGGATGAGGTCCCACAAGGCCAGGTAAGATGCCGTGACGTCCGGGGGTGTGAGGCGTTGTGCCGTCGGACACGGATGAAGCACACGCCATCTGTGTTCCATGTGCACGGGCGGCTCCTGCGGTCTGGCAGCTCACAGAGGAGCTGGAGTGCTTTATCCGAGAGCGGCTGGCAGGCCTCCTCTCTGCCCTTGACTCCCTGCCCGAGCCAGCCTGCGGGCTCAGAGCTCAGGCACCTCCCTGGTGGACGCTGCCGAGTGTGCATTTCCAGGCCGCCTGGACCTTGGAGGCTGAGGCAGGGCAGCGGCGTGGACGGGGGTGAGGGGTGGGGGTGGTCTTGTTCGGAGGGCAGAACCGTGAGCCACATGAGCTCCTTGGGGAGCGTAAGGCCACAGCTGGGGAACCCGAGTCCACGCCCACCTCGTGGGCAGCCCCTCCCGCAGATGCTGTGCCGTGAGCAGACTTCTTTCTTGACTGAGATACAGGGGCTGGAGGAGAGTGAGTTGTTAATATTTTTTTAACACGCAGAAAATACTTTGTCTTTGAATAAACAGATACTTTTTTGGAGGTTAGCGTTATAGATTTTGATTAGGCCCACTTTTTCTAACGAATAATGCATAGACTTTTAGTACATTCGAGTTTTATCTTGCCATAAATCGGCAACCATTCCCTGTCCAGGGAACATACATAAAATACTTAACTTACTCTAATTTTTTATGTCTTGAGAGTTCTTGTGCCTTGTTAGCTTTCCATGTGCACATGTGTGGTGTAATGACTTTCGCAAGATTATGGCCTTTTTTTTTAAAATATATTTTATTGATATTTCACAGAGAGGAGGGGAGAGGGATAGAGAGCTAGAAACATCGATGAGAGAGAAACATCGATCAGCTGCCTCCTGCACACCCCCCACTGGGGATGTGCCCGCAACCAAGGTACATGCCCTTGACCGGAATCGAACCCGGGACCCTTCAGTCCGCAGGCCGATGCTCTATCCACTGAGCCAAACCGGTTTCGGCAAGATTATGGCCTTTTTAACTCCCCATCCTCTAATGCCACAATTAGGAAGTGAGTTAGGGACAGATAGTTATATGGAATTCAGGGTAGAAATAATTTCAGAAAGTTTACAGGATGATGGTGTTTTTAAAATATATATTTTTATTGATTTCAGAAAGGAAGGGAGAGAGAGAAACATCCATGATGAGAGAGAATCATTGATTGGCTGCCTCCTGCACGCCCCACACTGGGATCCAGACCACAACCTGGGAATATGCCCTGACTGGGAATCGAACCGTGACCTCCTGGTTCATAGGTCGATGCTCAACCACTGAGCCACGCTGGCCGGGCTACAGGATGATGGTTTTGACTAAGTTCTCCAGTTTCCTACTTCGTTTAAAGTTGATTGGTTGACTGCTCATACAGGCGTCTGTGCGTGGAGGGCGCCAGCCCAGTGGGAGTTGCAGGCTCCTGCGTCTCCACGGCCTCTGTGAGCAACAGGCCATTGCTTAGCCGCTTTCTAAGGGCCGCTCCCTCTGGCACGCACGCTGCACGGGCACTTTGAGTTGAGCGGCTCTTTCCCGTTGCTTATGGCCCTTTCCCGGTGGGGCCAGCCCCTCCGCCTGGTGTGTGTCTGTGAGCCTCCCACGCAGGGCCCATGGCAAAGGCTTTGCATCCCGGGCTTTGCATCCCGAGGTTGCGCCACTCGTGCCTCGGGGTCTTTCCACCATTGCCTCGTCCCTTTACACGTGTGGTAGTTGGTTTGGAGTTTGCTTGGCGTGTGGTTTAAGGCCGGGACCTGATGATGCTTTTCTTTCTGGAGAGCTGAGCGGTCATCCCAGCAGCACGCACAGGGCGGCTGACCGTGTCGCCAAGACCGGGCTGAGTGCTCGTGTTACTGAATTAAGAGAATAGTTTGTTTTTTCCAAACGTCACGGGCTCATTGCCGTGTGAGAGTGTTTTAGATAAAGCACCTCTGTGGTCCCTGATGCTTGACCAGCTGCATTGCTTCTGGATGGCGATTGCTGCGAAGTGCTTCTCTGCTGCAGGGCGGCATGCCTGTCTCCAGCCCCTGGTCCTGTGCCCCATCTTGTGCTCCGTGAGGTCTGCTCCATGTTAGAGGCAGGTCTCGGCCTGGCCGCGGTGGAGGGGGACATGCGTGGGCACGAGCTAGTGAGGGGCTGTGAGGGCAGACTTGCCGGCAGGAGCACAGGCAAGGCCTGGCCCTCTCTCTCGGCTGGCACATCCCACAGAAGGCCGTTGTCTGAAAGAGCTGGGAAGCCACGGGACATGGTGGGGTGTGACGAGCTGAGGGGACTGGGATCCAGTCCCTGGGATTTGTAGCGGGTCAGGAAAGGGAGGGGGCGCTGAGTGTCACATCGGAGAGCGAACCAGGCACCAGAGTAGCAGGTTAACAAGCGAAGACCCGGCCGTGGTCCCGGGGTCGGGGTCGGGGGGAGGGGTTCTTAGAGGCAGGTGCTTGACCTGGACACGCCTTGGGGGACTCCAGATCTGACGGGAGGTAAGAACGGCACCCGGATCCCAGCCGCTTCATCCGGAGCAGGTCCCACGGAAGGCGGGGCTTGGTTTACGTAACAGACGTGCTTCGGGCTTCCTCGTGCTTCGCTTCGAGAGAGTGACGCACGGTCTCCCGTAGCTCAGTGAGACGGTCAGTGTGGCAGGCAGGCTTAAGGACAGGCGTCCCCGAGGACACGTGCTGCGGGGTGGCTAACGTGCGTGTGTTTCTTGCCGGTGGCTCCGCGGGCAGCTCGGCTTCTACAACGCGGTGGCCATCCCCTGCTACACCACCCTCACCCGGATCTTCCCGCCCACGGAGCCGCTCCTCAAAGCCTGCAGGTGCGTACAGCCTGGGGGGGGAGGGACTCAGACCCTGCCAGGCTCTTCCCGTTGGCACAGTCACAGGTGTCCCCTTTGCTGAGCCCTCCCCGCCTGCCACCTCCTCTGACCCCACACTGGCATGTGTGTCCGCGAGCTGTGCACAGACGGTCAGCTCCCCCCTTTCATCCAGGACCCCAGCCCCGCACTGTGTCCGTCCTGGGACCCAGGCCTCTGGTTCTGTTCTGTGCATCGGCTCACTTTGTTCATTAGATCCCCCACCTAAGTGAGACCGTGTGGTACTCGTCTTTCTCTGCCTGGCTGGTTCACTCAGCGTAGTGCTCCAGGTCCCTCCATGCTGCCTCAGCGGGCAGGAGAGCCTTCTTTTTCACTGCCGCGTGGTATTCCACGGGTAAAGGTACCGCACGTTCCTCAGCAAGTCATCCGGCGGCACAGCCCACTTTGCCGCCCCTTCTAACTGGGTGACATGATCTGTCCTGAGCCTCGCTGGCCTCCTGCCCTTGCCATCTGGGCCCCGGGCCCCCTCCCCCAGGCGTAGGTGGCTTCAGGCTCTTCTGGGGACACTAAGCTGTGGTGTCCAGTCAGGGAGGCAAATGGGATCCTGCCTGGCCTAGCAAGCAAGTTACCACCAGTCAGAACAGCACCCAAAGCCCTGGTGCGGAGCCGTGCTCAGGAGGGTGGGGGCCGCGCTGAGGCGCAGTCCGGGGCCCTAGTAAACAGCTGGTCGTCTGTCCTAGGAACAACCTCAGCCAGTGGGAGAAGGTGATCCGCGGGGAGGAGAACCCTTCCTGGATCTCGTCCCCGCCGGCGGCCCCAGGCCCCTCGGAGAAGCTGCCTGTGAAGATGGACGACTGATGGCCCGGGAGCTGTCCCGCCCACAGACACTCGTCTCGCTTCTTTGACTTTTCTACCTTTTGTTTTCGTGGGGAAACCTACACCGGGCGACCGGGGTGTCAGCCTCGTGCAGAAGGTACCATCAAGTGACTCCGCCTCGCAGCTGACACCTGCCAGGCTCACCCTCACGCGGGGACACGGGCCAGCGAGCCGGCCTGGCCTGACGGCTGACATTGCCGAGGCCTTACTGGGGGCGACAGACGTTCTTCACAAAGGGTGCTGGGCCGCTGGTCTTTCTAGCGACGGCTGGGAATGGTACTGTGACGATGGTGTACTTCGGCGCTCACACCGTCGCCTCGATGTTGTTGGCTATAAATAGGAGTTTTACGCATTCGATTGTGGGTGTTCATGTGTGGCCTGCCTGTGGTGGGCGTGGGCGCAGCAGGCAGCCGCAGGACCGAGGCCACCCGGGTTCCCGCGGACGGGTGTCTTCACCGGCGAGGGAGGAGCGTGGGCTCCGGAGGGTGCTCTCTGCTTGTGCCACGGGCTCCGGGGGCAGAGGCAGCCCGCAGCGGGAAGCAGCCTTCTCTCCTGGAGCAGCCGAGCCAGGATGAGGGCAGGCGCTGGGACCCCACGCAGGGGGCAAAGGGCACGTGAGATGGTTTCGTTGCGGCCTTGGCACAGTCACATCATTTTGCAAAGAGAACAAAATAAAACAAGGCATGGGCATTTTTTTAGCGGACGGACAGGTTTTTATGGGTGTGAAATGTGAATTTTGAATGATGATTTCTTTATAGTTTCACTTTGTGTCATGGCAGAATTTTAGGTCCATATTCACATTGAAAGGCTTCTCCTTCAAATTATTTCATTACCATTGATTTCTCCCAAAATCACATTAAACCTGGAACTTGAATCTTCTCTACGTTTCCGTCCGCCTGCTGCTTCAGCGCTCAGCTCCCAGCCTCCTGCTGCCCTTGTCCTGCCTGAGCCGCGTGTCAGGACGGGAAGGCGCCAGAGCAAGGGCCGGAGTGGACTTCCTTTTTAAAATGTATTTTTATTGATCTCAGAGCGGAAGGGAGAGGGAGAGAGAATCACTGATCGGCTGCCTCCTGCGTGCCGCCTGTTGGGAATCCAGCCTGCAACCTGGGTACTTGCCCTGAATAGGAATGGAACCGTGACCTCCTGGTTCATAGGTCGACACTCAACCCCTGAGCCACCTGGCCAGGCTGGAGCTGACTCGTGTCTTCTCTGCTCAACGCCCAACATCCACAGAGCCCTGTGGTGTGAGTTCCTTCTGCATAATCTCCGGCGGACTCCATCATGCCATCATGTAAATGTTTGTGAAAAATACACAGAAGTAACAGCCTGCCCCCCCCCCCCCCCCCCCCCAGGGATGACAAGCCGAGCAGTTTACCTCTGGGGCACGCGATGCTGCCGTGGCTTTTAGCACACGGACACTGTCGGGTCGGAGCCTGTGTCCGGGTCGTCCTGACCTGCAGGAAGTAGCTGGAGGCTCACAGTGTGACAGGCTGGTCCATGCCAAACAGCGAGTCCACTGTTCCCAGGGCAGGAAGCTGGAATGAGGCCGTTACTAACATAGCTGTTTAAAATACTCTTCTACATACGCTGTACTGTGCACATGGCGGTTCATAGGAGCTTGGTTCTGGCAAAGATAAATCAGTTGTTTCTACAGCATGGTTTATTTACGTGGAGCAGAGAGCTGTGCATAAACATTGTTCTTTAAAATTAACACTATGTGTTCAATTTCCTCCCGGGGGCTCCTGGACGCGGCGCCTCCCCTCCACGGAGCCCCGTCTGCTATTGTAATTATACAATAGGAGGGAGGGCGGAACAGCTAGAGAGAGAAATGCCACTCTGGCTAGATACACAGATGTATGTAGCTTTACACTCATGTACATATGTAGATACACACTTGTATGTAGACACTTGTGAGAGCGAGAGAGAAGCAAACACACGGAAAATAAAAACAGCCACATTCTTCAAAGACTGACTGTTCGCGTTGAAACGGTATGTCGTTTGCTAAGAGCTGATTGGAGCGGCCTTGCCCGTGCGTGTGCTCATGGGAGTGAACGGACAGCGGCTCGTCTTTTCTGGCCTCCACGTTCTGAGCCTCCCCCACCGGATCCACCTGCAGCCACAGACGTGGACTTGGTCATCTGATGAACTTGGAGACCCCATTGCACGGGGCGGGGGTGGGGGCGGGGTCTCCCTTCGGATCGCTGCCTGATTCGCTGGCGGTGAGGGCGGCCCGGGCTCTGCTGCTCTCTCTAGAGCTGCTTTATCGGCACGGCGGCTCTGCCGATAGGCTGTTACAGAGCGTCCTCGTATCTGGACACAGCAGGAGTGGTACGTGATCTCTCCCGTTTCCCAAAGATTTATGGGTGAAACTACTGGGACTGTTGTCATAGCAGAAGCGAAGTGGGAGCGAAGGGCTGTGTTCTGATGGGAACAAGTGAAGCTGCTTGCCCACGGGTGAGACCTACTTAGGATCAGAGATTTGCCGAGCGTGCGAGGATCCAGAGTGCAGTCACCTGTAGTTAACAGTCCGTTTTTTAAAAGAAACATACAGTTGGGAGTATTTTTTCTATGTTGGCGGATCTATAGGGTGCCCCAGAACAACGTCTGTACACGCTAATGATGAAGGCGGCCTTTATTAAAATCCATTTCATTTTCAAAATCCAGCGACCAGCTGTTAAAGTGCAGGGACTTTTTTTTTGGGGGGGGGTCACCCTGTATTTAGCAGACAACCTTGAGAGTTCTGCTCTCACCTTTTCCCCAAATCCTGTTTTAAAAGGGAAGATGGTTTTCGTCCCTGGCAGTTCTGACGAGTTTCTCGTTAAGGTGGTATTTGATTTGGGGCCAAATTTCCCTGTCGGTAGGAATGTGGTGACAGCTGTGAGGAGAGGGAGAGGCTTGACCCCAGGCGTGGTCCTGGCGGGCTGATTCGCAGCGGACAGTTCTGCTGTCAGACGCCGTTGTCCCGCTACCCTCCAGCGCCGGGATGTGTGCTGACGGGAAATCTTGTAGGAAGAGCCAACAGCCGGGAGTATGGACCCGGGCTGTGGGGTCTGATCTAAAAATGCGAGCCCTTCAGTGCTCAGTAGTGGACGGCGGCTCATGAATTAGGAAACTTCAAAGAAGTGCATTGGCTTTGGAAAGTAATTCTCCAAAACGGCCGTTTCCCAGGCCGGTTACCTCTAAGAAGCAGGCGAGGAACCCTGTTCTCTCCAGACCCTTCCCCCAGGCCAGGCGCTCGGTGACCCCGGCCCCAGAGGGGCTGTCGCGGCGTAGGTTTCCTCCTGCATGCCTCTTGGTTTGCTTCTTAACCCCGTGCAGCCCAGCTCAGTGAATTCTGCTTTCGGGAATGTTCGCGCACACAGACCTGTGGCGACCTCAATCCTTACAGCTACCGGATACTTTTAATATGTTTAGTTTTGAGTGTTATCTTCTGGTCTCTGAACTCAAAATTAACGTTTGAGCTTTAAATAGGACTAAGTTATTCACCATGCCTTGGTCCCTACCATTTTTTTAAATACTGTAATTTTTCTTTTACATGCATATATTTATTTTGCTTTTCTTAACTGCAATTGGAGACGTGAAGGGACGCATCCATGGCTAACCTCACCGAGTTGGTGGCTAGCACCAGTCCCTCCTCACCAGTTTCTGCCTTTCGTTCGATTTCATTCGCATTCACCCTGGCGACTGCCCCAGTGCGCTGTGCACCCCGTTTGTGCTTCCGGCTGTGGCTCTGACTGATGCGTGATGTGATTTTGTGGGTTCCAGGCACAGACGCATGATCTGGATTTTGAAAAGCTCTTCTGTCTCTACATATTTCCAACATGCTTTCTACACCTCGCTGAGTTAGCGTTTAATTCTTTAAAGACATTAGTTTAGTCACATGAGTGTATGCCTTCTGTTGCGAGAATTAGTCTGACTTTCCAATCACTGCACAGTGTGTCCTGGCCGGGGTGCTGTCGTCCCTGCCCCGTGCCTGCCAGGTTGTTCTAGCTTCACGTTGCATAAACCTGTCCGGATCCACGTCTCGCCGATTGCTGTAAAGTCTCATCCTGAGTTTGAATTCGTGATGCTCAGTCCAGCACACTTTTCCTTCCTCTTCCAGCCGGACATTGTGGTTGTGTGAAGCATTAGTCAGATGCATTTCTGTGATTATAAAAATAGCAAAAAGGAAAGACAGAAGTTGCCATGCTGCTCTGGTTTAAATTATCAGAAGATGGAACCAAGAGAAAGCCACGGGTGTTTCCCGAGAAGCACGTTCGCAGTCCCAGGCAGCCTTGCCCTCCACTTGACACTCAGCTTTGCACCTGCCGCTGTCCCTGCCGCTGTCCCTGCACAGGGTGCGCAGGAGGAGACCCTGCCCTCCCTTCACTGCAAGGGGGTGTGGCTGACAGCCCAGCGGCAGGCCGGCTGCTCCCCGCCCCCCACACAGGGCAGGCCACCCAGGGGCTCGCCGAGACTCAGCCACATCCAGGCAGCAGAGCAGAGACGTCGGTTTTCAGCTGGTGTGTGTGAGGGGCTGTGTGTTTGCAGAAGTTTAAATGGACAGTTTGCATTGCTATTGTAAGTCAAGTTTTAAGGGTGTATTCTCCAGACTCCACCCACCCACAGTGCCGTGTGGGCTGGGCACGGCAGTCCTCTGCCACCTCTCAAATAGCCTGCGTGGGTGGCATGGGGGATGTTACTTCCCACGTGACCCGCTGCACCGTGTGTATTGTGTGAGCACGTTTTTGGAGGCGTTGCTACACCAGGCCCCCGAACCTGTTGCCAAGAACGCGCTGCCCCCAACACTGAACAGTTGCCACCATTTGAAGAAATGCAGCATTTGGGATCTTTCTGAAAAGAAGAGGTGACTTTCTTTAAAAGTCCTAGGTCCCCCCCTCGCTGAGAGTCTGGGCGACCCTCCCTGCTGACCACACCACGGAGCGTAGCGCGGTGACACGGCGCCAAACCCCACGTGCCCCACGCCCGTCTCCCGCCCGTGGATCTGTACCCGAGGCCGACGGGCTGTCTTTAGATTAGGGAGAAGGAATCCAGATGAACAATATCCAGCTGCGTGTCGTTGAGTAAATTACAGTCATTATTTGTACGCATCACGGAAGTCTTTGTAAAATGCGAAGGGCAGTGACCTGAGGAGGCCTGGCCTCTGCGTCTGTGAGTGACACGCGCTGTGCACGTGTGTACCTTCTTCCGTGCTCACTTGCAGTCTTTGTATGTAAGAGAACCCACTCCTTTCACGTTTGTACGATGAACAGCAACTGTTTGTTATAACCCGAGGCGAGTCGTACATACACTCGGCATCCCAGCCGCCGGCACGCACGTCTCTATGGGTGCCACCTGCAGAACCCACCTTCGTCCCACAGCGCACGCTTCGGAGCAGCGAGCAGTCCTTTGTCGATATGTAACTATACTATGAAGTATATATATGTATGATACATGAACTATATTCAGAGCTGTTCATAATTTTAATGGATACCCTTTGGTGTGAATAATTGAATACAGTTTTTAAACACCTCCTCTATCCTGTGCTGTCATTTGTGGGGAAGGTAAGCAGCCTCGCGTGGGTGCGTGGAGAGGTGCCTGCGGGGTGCCTGGGGGAGGCGCCTGGGGTGTGCGTGGAGGATGTACGTGGAGGAGGTGTAGCGGTTCAGCCTCGGATGCTCCGGTCCTTGTTGCTAGGAGACGCTGAGTTGGGGCAGGTGATGCCGGATGTTTGCCTCGGCCGCTTGCCCCGGGAAGGCCGAGGAATGTGAGTTTCACGAGATGACCATGAGCTCCGTGGTGCGGCGTGGCGGGTCGGCACTGTTTGGGGGAGGACGGCTCAGGCCACAGAGCTGACCTCGAGCGCCAGCCCCGGGCTCCTGAACAGCCTCCCGCGTGGGGCCCAGGGACCGTTCCCCTCCCCCGGCTCGGCTGGCGGGAAGGAGTCCCGGGTGCGTGGGTGTGCGTGTGTGAGTTGGGGTCCTGCTGTGGTGGAGAAGGTTCCAGACTGACCTCCCTGTGCGCCCTTACGGCTTTCCCCGGGGAGCCGTGCTGACGGGGGTGTCTGGCGGGCAGCTCGCTGACCCGAGCGGGCAGCACGTGAGCGATATTAGGCCGCAGTTCCAGGCCCGCTGCCCCCGCCCCGCGTAGCCAGGAGCACACCACGCCGAGCCTGCGAGTGAAGGGGATCCGGTGTAACCTTAGACCGTGTCCACGCCTCGGGACACACCAGGCCCGCGGCTCTCCAACAAACTCTCCGGCCACCTCCTCCCGGCCAAGGCCCTGTGTGCGCCCACTGGGCGTGGATTTTGGTTCAATGTCACTTCCTGTGAAACTGCCTGAGACGCTGCCGGTATTGGGATAAATGTCCCGCGCTGGTATGTCCATAGGCACTGTGGTGACCAGGGCAGGTTGGGCCCCTAGGTTAATGGTGCCCGCTGGACCTCTCCGCCGGCCTCATGCAGGCTGTGCTTGACAGGGCCCCCAGAGTTTTCCCGCGGCCGCCTGTGGGGCCCCACCTTGCTGCAGAGTAAATAACAGTCTGCAGGCGGGCACTCGGGGACCCCCCCCCCCCGGCTCCCCTGGCTCAGCTGCAGGAGGCCGTGGGCGCCCCGAGCTGTCCACGTCCTCCCCGAACGGCCACGCTGTGCTCTGCCTCGCCCTCGGCGTCCTGCTCAGCGGTCTCCTCCCTGCTTGAGGGCCTGCTGCTCCCAGGGGTGACAGGCTCCCTCCTGCGTGGGCCCCAGACCCAGACCCAGGT
The DNA here is from genome assembly GCF_963455305.1 of Plecotus auritus. Taxonomy (NCBI): domain Eukaryota; kingdom Metazoa; phylum Chordata; class Mammalia; order Chiroptera; family Vespertilionidae; genus Plecotus; species Plecotus auritus. The sequence continues at coordinate 1,627,326 of NC_137775.1, forward strand.
ACTGCGGTTCACACAGAGCCCGCACTCACTCCGTGCCAGGCGCTCGGCCACGTGGGCCGACTCCATCCTCTAAGGATCCCAGGAACCCGGTGCTGCCGCCTGATGGTGGGAGGAAATGGAACTCCGAGGAGTTAGGCAGCGAGTACAGGGCCTCCCCCCCCCGCCCCCCCCCCCCCCCCGCCCACCCAGGCGCCCGCACAGCGGGCCTGCTCCGTGCTGACTTCAGGCCTTTGGAAAGGGCGTGGGGACTAATGTGGACACGCCCCCCACTGAGGCATCCCTGGGGGTCCATTCCTGACGGAGACATCCTGTGGGATCGGAGGGGAAGCGGAAGCACTCCGCCTTGTACGCTCTAAGTAAGACCTGGAAATCCCGGTGAATGAGATCCTGAGAGCAGAGCCTCGGCATTTGTAAGCTGATTTCTGCTGAAACAAGATGTCCTCAGACTGCTGCCCCAGGACTAGGGTTGTGGGGACCAGGGAGGAAGTAGGGGGATTCGCCCACATCAGTTTTCTGGAATCTGATCAGGGGGCTCCTGGTCCCCACTTTCTCCCAGAGTTTGGAGGGGGTGCATCTCACAGTTGAGTCTCAAACCCAGTCTGTCACGGTGACCAGGTGGCCGAGTTGACCAGGTGGCCGGGCCCCCACCTCTGCTCGGTGGGGTCAGCCTGGGCCAGAGAACCAGCGCCCAATGGGAACTCACGGGTGTGACATGGGAGGCAGCTTTGGAGGCAACACGTGGCTGGGGGACAAATGGGGTCACGCTGCCTCTGTGAGCAGCCCAGAGACGCACGGACTGGCTCGGGACGTGGCCGAGGGCGGAAGGCAGAGATCAACCCAGCAGCACGGGGCCCTCACTCACCCCTCGCTCCTACGCCCCCGTCCACACATCCCAGCCCTCGCTGCCTCTGCTTTTCCTGAGTCCTGCTCCCAGTGGGTGCCAGGGAGTGTCTGGCAGACGAGACCCCGTAGCCGTCTGTGGGTGCGGTTTTCCGCAGGAACGGGGCTCTCCCCGCTGCCCCCTCGGCGGCTTGCCCGGGTCTCTGAGCTCACGTCCGAGAGGGCTCCTAGGTCTCCTCTGCTGGACCTCTCGCAGCTGGGGGGCATTCTGCACCCTCAGCACAGTGACGGGCATCGGCGCTGGTGGTCTCTTGTCGAGCGCAGGGAAGAGGGTGAAGGGAAGGCACCCGAGGAGAAGGGGATTCAGTGGCTGGGACCCTGGTCTTGGCTGTAGGTGGTCAGCAGGTCCCACAACTATTTTCACGTCTTCCAGCGCCAGCCAGAGCCGGGAGGCGAACTAGCAGAACCCCCACCCCCCCCCAAACCCCGGCACAGGCAATTGGGTGGCGAGCCGGGCCTGGTGCTTCCCACAGGGGCCCTGGGCGGGTGCCCGTCCGACTGGGGCAGGCCCATCTGTGCCCCCGTGGCTCACCGAGTCGGCGTGCTCCTGCCTCAAACACGGCTGGAGAGCGGCTGGGGTGTGTCAGGCTCCACACCCATGTGGCCGACTTCTGACCTTGAGTGTGAGTGTGTGTGTGTGTGTGTGTGTGTGTGTGAGAGTGTGAGTGTGTGTGTGTGTGTGGGGGGGGGTAATTGAACAGCCTATGTACCCCACTTTGAGGGCCGACTCAGGGGAAGCACAGGTGTTGGGAACAAAGTCTTCCTGATCTAAACGAAGACTCCGCAGTGTCCCGGGAAATGAGCCGAACCCGTTCTCCGCCCGGGAGCAGAGCTGGGGCAGCGCAGGCTGGACTCTGGCCCTGACCCACTGCCTCGGGCGGCACCGCCCGGGCCGGGAGCCTGCCCTCCGCCCACACCGGCACCTGCCTGCCTGCGCAGGGGGAAGCGGGGCGTAGCCACAGCCTGGGAGACTCACCCAGCTACCAGGCAGTTGGGAGCAGAAGGCCCTGGGTGGCCCCACGTGATCTTAGCTGTTAATTAACAGGAGATTGGAGACCAAGCACTTCCCGTCCCGGGCCAAGGCTTAGCCCCCGATGCAGCTGGGCATTTTCCTGTCAACTTTCTGCTTGTGGCTGGGCCCCCTCACGCTGTCCGCACCGAGCGGTCCCTCCAGGAGCCCTGTGAGCCGTGGGGGGCGGGGGGCGCTCAGCCTGTAAGCGCTGACACGGATAGCATCTGTCCTGCGCCCTCAAACCTGCAAGAAGATGCAGGTGCCGCAGCCTCCCCGGCGCGCCTGGCCGCCTGGCCTCCTGGCACAGCTCGGGGCAGTCCGCCCTCCCTGGGCCTGAGCCACCTGCCGGCTGCCTGGCTCTGAGCGGATCCCCGCGGGCTGCTCTCCAGTGCCCTCTGCTGGGGGATGTGTAGTATTCGTTGCTGCAGAGTAAAGAACAGTTCACAGGCGGACACTCAGGGACCCCCTGCTCCCCTGCTCAGCTGCAGGAGGCCCGTGGGCGCCCCAGGCTGTCCCAGTCCTCCCACGAGTGGCCACGCTGTGCTCGGAGCCCCGCCTGTTGAGCTTCCTCCGAGAGGAGACGCAAGAGCACGGGCTTTGCGGGCAAACGTGAGACGTCCTTCCTCTACCTCCCTCCGCTGCACCCACTCCGCTCCCCGCCTCCCCCTCCCTCCCCCCCCAGCTCGTCTTGGCGGGTCCTCCACCCGCGGTCCCTCCTCCCCAGCGGGAAATTCCTGGGTCAGCGCTCGGCATGGCACCTGCTGGGGCTGCGCACTGCGAACAAGACACCCGGCAAAGACCACCCCCGTGGCTGCTCCCAGGCTTGGACGGGAGTTAGAAAGCGGGTGAGCGTCGACCTCTGAACCATGAGGTCAGGGTTCAATTCCCGGTCAGGGCACAGGCCCAGGTTGCAGGCTCCATCCCCAGGGTGGGGCGTGCAGGAGGCAGCCGATCCATGATTCTCTCTCCTCATTGATGTTTCTCTCTCTCCCTCTCCCTTCCTCTCTGAAATCAATAAAAATAGATTTAAAAAAAAGAAAGTGCCAAGGAATTTGGATGTTTTCTCACATTACGAAGAGTGTGTTCTTTTAAAGCTAAAGCAGGCCAGCAGACCCAGAGCTCCCTGCGGAGGAAGGCAGAGGCCCTGGAGAGGGAGGGTCCGAGGGGGACAGTCCCTGGGGCTGCGTGGCCTGTTGCCTGGCAGCAGAGGACCTGGAGGGGGTGGGACTTAGAATGTTTGGCCGTCGCCTCGGTAACCAGCCCAGCCCGGAGGAGCCGGTGGGGAGGAGGATGGCTGAGGACTTGGATTCTGAGTGTGAGTGCACTGACCGCTTTCGCTGTTCGGGGGGTGGGGGGGGAGGGTGTTTGATGACGGGTTGCTGGGAAGCCCGTGTCTCTGAGCCCCGTGTGGGAAATGAGGACTTTCCTGGGGGCTGCAGCTCAGCTCTGGGGTCCCAGCGTTTGGGAGTGGGTCTGCGGGTGAGTTGCCAGCACAGAAAACCTACCAACAACACGCAGAGGAGACCAGAGGAGGCGGTTAGATGTGTGTGTGTGTGCGTGTGTGTGTGTGTGTGTGTGTGTGTCTCCTTGGACGGCGGGGCGTGGGACGTTTGGGAAGTGCCCTGCTGGCTCCGAGTGGAGGGGCCGTGAGTCTGGAGAAGGGGTTCCCCCAGGAGCTCAGTCACCCCCACCAACAGCAGGCGTGGGGCGACCCGGTCCGACAACAGCAGGAACTGGGCGATGTCAGCAACAGGGCAGCCTGGAAGCGAGGGTCCCCCAAAGCCTTCTGCGCCCCCAGGCCCGCCCCTTCATCTGGGGCCACCGCAGCCCAGCCCAGCCCCTCCAGGCTGCGGTTCTGACCGGGACCTGCAGCTGCTGCGATGTTGTGTGGGGTCACTTGTCAGACGGCGGGGGGCGCTGTCACCCCCTCCTTCCTTGGCGCCTCGCTTCCCTGCTGAGGAGAACCCCGTGTCCTGCTTTAGGGCCCTTGCTTCTGGGCAGAGCTGGCCTGACAAACAGGTTCATGTTTTCCTCGCGGCCGCGCTCCTCCTTGGGGAACGGGGCGCGTCCCGGGCAGCGGGGCAGCTGCCTGACTGTCGGGGAGCGAGTGGCATGCGCCCCGTCTTCCCTGTGCAGTCGGCCTGCCGTGGTGACGCCGTGAGGCCACGGGGATGGACGCTCTGTGGAACCTCAGGGGACTCCTGCAGAGACTCGAGAAAGGCCACCGCCACGACATCTCCCTCTACACCTCCGGACACCTGAACCCCAACAATCTCTACCGGCCCCCCGAGAAGATCGTACATCACTGGCGCAACGCCTACCGGCCCACGGCGAGGCGCCGCGCGAAGGAGCCGTCGGATGAGAAGGCGGCCGCGATGAAGGCCGCGCTGGCCCATTTCACCCTCCACACGGCGCTGCGCCCCAGCCAGGCCCCGGGCACGCCGCTGTTCCGCTACCTGCACCCCCCGGCAGGGGCGCCCTACCCCTCCGAGGAGGATGTGGCCTCGCAGCCACGTGGGGGGGCGGGGGGCTCTCCCCCGCAGCGCAGGAAAGAGGAGCTCGTGTGGCCGGAGGTGAAGGTGCTGAAGCTGAAGGCCGCGCGGTCCAGCCGGCAGTGCGCGCTCTCGCCGCCGGGCAAGGACCAGTACCGCCACGTCACCTCGCACCTGGCCGGCCTGACCAAGGCGGACAGGTACCGGAAGCTGCTGCACTTCCAGAGGACGGTGCTGGCCACGCAGGACCTGCTGCAGAGCGACTTCACGGGGGCCCAGGCCGCGCTGCGCCACGAGGAGAAGTTGGAGCAGGTGAGGGGGGGCTGGGCACAGGCGCCGGGCTCCCCGGCTCCTGCTGAGGGCGGGGACGCACCCTCCGACGCCTCCGTACCTCCCCAGGCAGAGTGTGACAGCTGCCCATACGGGGAACATCGCCGGGATGTAGACGGTGACAGGCAGGGTGAGAGGGTGACTGACAGGCAGGGTGAGAGGGTGACTGACAGGCAGGGTGAGACGGTGACTGACAGGCAGGGTGAGAGGGTGACTGACAGGCAGGGTGAGAGGGTGACTGACAGGCAGGGTGAGAGGGTGACTGACAGGCAGGGTGAGATGGTGACTGACAGGCAGGGTGAGAGGGTGACTGACAGGCAGGGTGAGAGGGTGACTGACAGGCAGGGTGAGAGGGTGACTGACAGGCAGGGTGAGAGGGTGACTGACAGGCAGGGTGAGAGGGTGACTGACAGGCAGGGTGAGACGGTGACTGACAGGCAGGGTGAGACGGTGACTGACAGGCAGGGTGAGAGGGTGACTGACAGGCAGGGTGAGACGGTGACTGACAGGCAGGTGAGCAGGTAACCGAAGGTTCTCAGCTCGGGTTGGAGGGCGTCAGGTGCACCGTGGTGTGTCCCTGGCTGATCCTTGAACGTGGGAGCTGTCAGTCACCCTCTGATGGAAGCTCCGGCTCTGACTCCTCAGCCCCGGGGTGGTCAGGAAGGGGAGGATGGTCGGGGAGGGGAGCTGAGCGGGATGGGAGGGGAGGGGAGTTAGGGTTAGGGTTAGGGTTAGGGCAGAACGGGAGGGGTGGGAGGGGAGGGGAGTTAGGGTTAGGGTTAGGGCGGGACGGGAGGGGTGGGAGGGGAGGGGAGTTAGGGTTAGGGTTAGGGTTAGGGCGGGAGGGGAGGGGAGGGGAGCAGAGGTCCTGAGCGCCCGTTCCCCAGGAGCTCCGGAAGGTGTGCGAGTGCGACACGCAGGAGCTGCACAGGCTGCGGGTGTTGAGCCAGGCCTTCGAGGACGTCTGCAGCAGCTCCTTGCTGTTCGGCGGCATCCTGAAAGAAGTGAAGGTGAGCAGCACACGTCCTCCTCCTGGGGCGCCGTCCTGAAAGAAGTGAAGGTGAGCAGCACACGTCCTCCTCCTGGGGGCGCCGTCCTGAAAGAAGTGAAGGTGAGCAGCACACGCCCTCCTCCTGGGGCGCCACCTCCGTCTTCACGGCCCTGGAATCCGCCCGGAGCCCGTCTTTCCCTGGAGCGTCCCCATCCCACGTGCCCGTAAACAGGGGCATGTGCCCCCTGCGTCCCTTCGGTGGTGCCTGGGTCATGTTTGTGGACCTTGGAGAGGACCCTGCTGGGCCCCGGGAGTGTGCCCTTGGTGGTGAGGCCCAGCGGAGGTGGGGTGGTGCCCACAGTCCCGCCCCCAGCCTCTGAGTGGCACTGAGTACCGACACGACCCGCAGCCCTTGGTGTCCACACCGGCAGGGCACGCCCCCGCCCCGGAGAGCTGGCCTCCCGCTGGCCAGCCGGACCCACCCAGGGGCTTGCGTGTGGCAGGAGGTCCCGCGTGGACTCCTGCAGGCAGTTTGTGACCCTATCCTGAGGGGACCGATGGCTCACCCTCAAATAGGCTGCACAGACGGTGAGGGCGGATGCATTTAGTGCAGGGGTGGGCAAACTTTTTGACTCGAGAGCCACAATGGGTTCTTAAACTGGACCGGAGGGCCGGAACAAAAGCATGGATGGAGTGTTCGTGTGAACTAATATAAATTCAAAGTAAAGGAGCGGAGGGGAGAGCAAGAGAACCGGATAGAACAGCCGGATCCGGCCCGCGGGCCGTAGTTTGCCCACGGCTGATTTAGCGTGTGCCTTGTTGAGTAGAACACTAAAATGCTTTGTATTTCTCACAATGATCCAAACTGACGTCCTTAACCTCCATGTTACTTGTACCTGCAAAGCCCACATTGTGCTGTGAGCTCGGAGCACGTCCCCGCAGTCTCTCTCTCCCCGCCCCTCCCCCTTGTAGGATGAATACGAGCTCTACATGGCCATCCTGCTGAGCGCCCAGCCCACGGAGCAGTACCAGGTAGCCCTCCTCACGCAGCTGCCCCGCAGAGCCTGTTACTTCCTCATTCGCCAGCAGCGGGAAACAGAACCCAAGAAGACCCATTCCTGCCTACATAATCTAAGCAATTACATACATAATTGATCTCAGAGAGCAAGGGCGAGGGAGAGAGAGAAGCATCAATGATGAGAGAATCATGGATTAGCTGCCTCCTGCACGCCCTCTACTGGAGATCAAGCCAGCAGCCCGGGCATGTGCCCTTGACCGCAATAGAACCCGGGACCCTTCAGTCCTCAGGCTGATGGTCTGTCCACGGAGCCAAACCAGCTAGAGCTGTGCCTCCATAATTTGGAATAGCTACACCTTGGACTAGCTGAAGGGCATTATGGGTAAAGAATTCACTTTTCACCTTCTGCTCATGGCGAGGGGCCGGGATGGGTGGGGCGCACAGCCATCCTCTCTCCCTGGGCACCATGTCTGCTCTCCAGCTGGGCCGGGGCAGCGGCCATGCTTCTGGGACCACCTGTGTGAATATTTCTCTCTTTTCCACGTCCAGCGCGGCTAGAGAGCGGGTCCAGTTCCTGAGTAGGGGGGCTGGGGATTCAGAAAAATGAAAGAGAGACAAGACACAGAGATAGAAGGGAAAAGCTGGGGCCGGGTGGACCGCTGCCCTCTTCTGATGGAGAGACAGGGACCCAGAGCCGACGCAGCGTGTGTATTTTATACCCCAAATACCGGGAAGCTTTCCTATTCGTTCCTGGTGCTTGGCTGGATTTACATCATAAAACCCACCCCCGGGCACTGGGCTGAAATGAAGGTCCAGCTGACAACACTTCTGCCTTCTGGCTTTGCCCACCACCCTGGCTTCAGCTGACAATTGAAAGAAATGCCCATGTGCCTTCCCAGGCGCTCTCTACAGCCTGATTCACGGACGGGCACGGGGCTGGGATGGAGGGCTGGGGTCCTGACGCTCTCCGCCGGCCCTGCTTCGGACCAAGCCTCGGCTCCACGAATAGGGTGGCAGGAAGGGCCCCAGGTGCCTCTGCTGCCCGGGCCTGAGGCGGAGCCTCTGCCACGTGGACCCGACGGCTCCCCCGCTGGGAGGTGCCGCGGCCGTCACGGTGACTGCCAGAAAGCGTGTCACTGCGGGGGCAGGGGAGGGAGGCCCCTGACGCTGCTGGCGCTGGGGCTGGGCCTGCTGGAGGCATCTGACCAGCATGTCCTTCCCACGCAAGCCAGCAGTAAGCCCCACCATTTCAAACATTTCCTCGTAAACCAAAACCTGAACTGGTGAGACACGTGTTCCAGATCTTCACGGGACCAGCTGTCCCTCCTGCGGTGTTTCCCCACATCCCCAGGCCTCCCCACGTACGAGTTCCACTTGAATTTAGATATTTTTTTTAAAATGGATGTCAGAGAGGAAGGGAGAGGGAGAGAGAGAAACATCCATGATGAGAGAGAATCATGGATCGGCTGCCTCCTGCACGCCCCTCACTGGGGACCGAGCCCGCAACCCGGGCCTGTGCCCTGACTGGGAATCGAACCCTGACCTCCTGGCTCATAGGTCGACACTCAGCCACTGAGCCCCGCCGGCCGGGCCGATTTTCCCTTGAATTGGTGTCTGGGCTCGGGACAGCCTGGTTGCACTGGACCAGCCGGAGAAGGGACACCCCTCCCCCGTGTGTCCCATGTAGACTCTGCTGGAAGAGGCCCATGGGCTGGCGAGGAGCTCGGTGAAGACGGCGGATGTCACCCGGGCCCAGGAGGAGCTGAGGGCGCTCGTGGCGGCCACCAACGCGGCCCTGGAGCACAACGACAGGTGAGGCCACCCCTCCCTCATCTGCAGGGGCTCTCACCGTTTTACAGTGTTTGCACACACAACACACGTATGTTACCCTCATCGTTTACAGTGTTTACACATGTGACACGCATGCTACTCACAGTTTACACTGTTCACACACATGACATGTGCATGTTACACTCACTGTTTACACTGATTACACATGTGACACACATATGCTACTCTCACTGTTTACACATGTGAAACATATGCTACTCACAGTTTACACTGTTTACACTCATGACGTGCATATGTTATGCTCACTGTTTACACTGATTACACATGTGACACACGTATGTTACTCTCACTGGTTTACAGTGTTTGCACACATGACACACACACGTTACTCTCACCGTTTTACAGTGTTTACAGCACATGACAGGTGCATGTTACTCTCACCATTTTACATTGTCTACAGCACATGACAGGTGTATGTTACTCTCACCATTTTACAGTGTCTACAGCAAATGACAGGTGTATGTTACTCTCACCGTTTTACATTGTCTACAGCACATGACAGGTGTATGTTACTCTCACCGTTTTACAGTGTCTACAGCTCATGACAGGTGCATGTTCTCTCACCGTTTTACAGTGTCTACAGCACATGACAGGTGTATGTTACTCTCACCGTTTTACAGTGTCTACAGCACATGACAGGTGTATGTTACTCTCACCGTTTTACAGTGTCTACAGCACATGACAGGTGTATGTTACTCTCACCGTTTACAGTGTCTACAGCACATGACAGGTGTATGTTACTCTCACCGTTTACAGTGTCTACAGCACATGACAGGTGTATGTTACTCTCGCCATTTTACATTGTCTACAGCACATGACAGGTGTATGTTACTCTCACCGTTTTACATTGTCTACAGCACATGACAGGTGTATGTTACTCTCACCGTTTTACAGTGTTTACAGCACATGACAGGTGTATGTTACTCTCACCATTTTACAGTGTTTACAGCACATGACAGGTGTATGTTACTCTCGCCATTTTACATTGTCTACAGCACATGACAGGTGTATGTTACTCTCACCGTTTTACAGTGTTTACAGCACATGACAGGTGTATGTTACTCTCACCGTTTTACAGTGTCTACAGCACATGACAGGTGTATGTTACTCTCACCGTTTTACAGTGTCTACAGCACATGACAGGTGTATGTTACTCTCACCGTTTTACAGTGTCTACAGCACATGACAGGTGTATGTTACTCTCACTGTTTACAGTGTTTACAGCACATGACAGGTGTATGTTACTCTCACCGTTTTACATTGTCTACAGCACATGACAGGTGTATGTTACTCTCACCGTTTTACAGTGTCTACAGCACATGACAGGTGTATGTTACTCTCACCGTTTTACAGTGTCTACAGCACATGACAGGTGTATGTTACTCTCACCGTTTTACAGTGTCTACAGCACATGACAGGTGTATGTCACTCTCACCGTTTTACAGTGTCTACAGCACATGACAGGTGTATGTTACTCTCACCGTTTTACAGTGTCTACAGCACATGACAGGTGTATGTCACTCTCACCGTTTTACAGTGTCTACAGCACATGACAGGTGTATGTTACTCTCACCGTTTTACAGTGTCTACAGCACATGACAGGTGTATGTCACTCTCACCGTTTTACAGTGTCTACAGCACATGACAGGTGTATGTTACTTTCGCCATTTTACATTGTCTACAGCACATGACAGGTGTATGTTACTCTCACCGTTTTACAGTGTTTACAGCACATGACAGGTGTATGTTACTCTCACCGTTTTACAGTGTTTACAGCACATGACAGGTGTATGTTACTCTCACCGTTTTACAGTGTTTACAGCACATGACAGGTGTATGTTACTCTCACCGTTTTACAGTGTCTACAGCACATGACAGGTGTATGTTACTCTCGCCGTTTTACATTGTCTACAGCACATGACAGGTGTATGTTACTCTCACCGTTTTACAGTGTTTACAGCACATGACAGGTGTATGTTACTCTCACCGTTTTACAGTGTCTACAGCACATGACAGGTGTATGTTACTCTCACCGTTTTACAGTGTTTACAGCACATGACAGGTGTATGTTACTCTCACCGTTTTACAGTGTCTACAGCACATGACAGGTGTATGTTACTCTCACTGTATGTTTACAGTGTTTACAGCACATGACAGGTGTATGTTACGTCCTTCCTGCATCCCCGGGTGAGACGCGGCCTGTCCCCACATGCCTGTGCCCGCCTCTTCACAAGCCGCCCCGTGTGCCCAGGACCTTCAAGGCCTGGACTTGCTCTGGGACGGGGGTCGCTGCGGTTCTCACATCTTCTCTGGGGATCCCCGAGGACTGCACTTGATGGGTGAGAGGCAGCTCACCCTTGGTGGACGCCCTGATTGTGCCTTTAACCTAAAACATCCCCTTAACCTCTTGGGCACTAGTCTTTCTGGAGGAAATGACTTGTAAACGATTAAAAAATAGGCAAATGTGACACTCCCGGGATAGCCTCAAGCAAACAAAACAAGAAACAAAGACAGAAACTCAACTTCAGCCACAAGGGACGGCAGCCTTTTGAAAACTCAAAATCCCTGGAAACAAACCCAGCGCCCAGGCCACAAGCTCACGCTGCCCTCTCTGCTCAGCAAGGCGGTGTGGGGGGAGGAGCGTGAGCCCTGAGCCTCAGGCTCCAAACCAGGGCCCAGGGGAGGGGATGTGCCCAGTGAGGAGGCGCGGGGGGGCGGGGTGTCTGGGGACCTCCCCGAGCACCCGCATAGAAGGGAAGGACGCAGAGGTGAGTGTGGGAGAGAGACGATTCCGGAATGACAGGGATAGAGGTTAAGGGAGGCGATCCGCACCCTTTGAAACTGCAGGGAAGAGAAAGCCGCAGGGAAGGGGGAGCCAGGGCCCCATCACCGAAGAAAACCGAAGGGCACCCCACGCCTTCAGCTGCCGACCTTCCTTCCTCCAAAAAGATGTTACCCGCCCGGCTGGCGTGGCTCAGTGGTTGAGTGTTGACCTTTGAACCTGGAATTCACAGTTTGATTCCCGGTCAGGGCACAGGCCTGGGTTGCAGGCTCAATCACCAGTAGGGGGCGTGCAGGAGGCAGCTGATGAATGATTCTCTCTCAGCACTGCTGTTTCCCTCCCCCCTCCCTTCCTTTCTGAATCAATAAAAATAGATATTTTTTCATAAAAGAGGGTATCGAGCTGAAGATTAAGACAAAAGAAAAAGCCCCAAACAACATCGCGGGACTCTGCTCCTCTGAGCGCTCAGGTGCTCTTGAGTTAGGAATGCACACCCTCCCCCAAACCACGAGCCCTGCCCACAGAATGCAGAGCTGGACAGGGGCTTGTCTGCAGTCTGCCACCCTGAGAACCGGGCCAGGCAGCTAATGAGCCCCACCATGGACAGCCAGCAGCTGCCCCGCACCCACACTGGGCACCCAGCACCCACACCGAGCACCCAGCACCCACACCGGGCACCCAGTACCCACACCAGGCACCCAGCACCCACACCGGGCACCCAGTACCCACACCAGGCACCCAGCACCCACACTGGGCACCCAGCACCCACACCAGGCTCCCAGCACCCACACCAGGCTCCCAGCACCCACACCACGCTCCCAGCACCCACACCGGGCACCCAGCACCCACACCAGGCACCCACACTGGGCACCCAGCACCCACACCAGGCACCCACACCGGGCACCCAGCACCCACACCGGGCACCCAGCACCCACACCAGGCACCCACACTGGGCACCCAGCACCCACACCAGGCACCCAGCACCCACACCAGGCACCCAGCACCCACACCAGGCACCCACACCGGGCACCCAGCACCCACACCGGGCACCCAGCACCCACACCAGGCACCCACACTGGGCACCCAGCACCCACACCAGGCACCCACACCGGGCACCCAGCACCCACACCGGGCTCCCAGCACCCACAATGGGCACCCAGCACCCACACCGGGCACCCACACTGGGCTCCCAGCACCCACAATGGGCACCCAGCACCCACACCGGGCACCCACACCAGGCACCCAGCACCCACACCAGGCCAGGCACGCACACCGGGCACTCAGCACCCACACCAGGCACCCACACTGGGCTCCCAGCACCCACACCAGGCACTCAGCACCCACACCAGGAACCCCACACCCACACCAGGCCAGGCACCCACACCGGGCACCCAGCACTCACACCAGGAACCCCACACCCACACCAGGCACGCACACCGGGCACCCAGCACCCACACCAGGAACCCCACACCCACACCAGGCCAGGCACCCTCAGAGGAGCAGTTCAGGATATGGACACAACATGGGCCAGAGACTTACACCTCAGCACAGACTTCCACAACAAGGAACAGAGCAGACACGGAGTTTGACAAAGGAGGGGGGAGGCTCAGCGTCAGAGTGACGGGTCCAGACCGAATTACGGCCGCCCCAGGAGGAAGCGTGAGTGACGTGTAGTCAGCAGCGTTGGAGGAAAGCAGGAAAACCAGAGAAGGAAAACGAGATAGACAGAAAGAGGACACGTGATTGAAATGGACGAAGGCCAAGGACAGCCAGTGCACACGTAACGCCAGTCCCTGAAGGAGGAAGCGCAGAGGGGTGGAGACGTCAGTAAGGTTTAAAACCACCGCGTTCAAAACCTATAGAAACCAAACACTCTGGATGTATGTGTTGGAAAGGCTGTTGCTTTATTATCAACCCACTCAGCCGCAGCTTCTGAGGGTCAGGGCTCCGAGGAAATGAGCGCATCGTGTGAAAGTCGCCGACGTGGAGTATCAAGCCGGCTGTGGTGGGGGTGGTGGCCCATCACGGCGTCTCCCTCAGGATATGCAGCATTCACCGGAGTGCATTTCTTCTCCCTCCGAATCCAGAAGAAATAAGGTAGTCCGTTTGCAAAGAGGTTACAAAGGTTTTTATTTAGACACTAGAGGCCCGGTGCACGAAATTCATGCACTCGGGGAGGGGTCCCTCAGCCCAGCCTGCACCCGCTCACAGTCCAGGAGCCCTTGGGGGATGCCTGACTGACGGCTTAGCGCTGCCGTGGAGGCGGGAGTCTCACCAGCCGTGAGCCCAGCTTCTGGCTGAGCGGCGCTCCCCCTGTGGGAGTGCACTGACCACCAGGGGGCAGCTCCTGTGTTGAGTGTTTGCCTCCTGGTGGTCAGCGCGCATCATAGCGACCGGTCATTCGCCGTTCGGTCGATTTGCATATTAGCCTTTTATGACATAGGATTTAAAAAAAACCTCTTGCATTTTATTTCTAGTTGAAACAGCGGAATGTGTCGGCTGTTTGTGTGGGTGAGCCGTATGCAGTCTTCCCGCCTCAGGGAGACGCTCCGTGGCTCTTGATGTGCCGTTTGCCCAGAATCTAAAATGCGAGGTTTTGCCTCCTTGTTTTTAGGAGTTCAAGGTGTAAAATCATATCGATAATCATTGTGGTAGATAATTTATTCTCCTCTCAGCAGCTCCTCACGCAGCGGGCCCCGCAGTCTCGGCACAACACCCCTTTGGTGTCTTCAGCGGGACTGACGCACGCCCTCACTCGATAGACATCTTCGAATGCCCCTTTTTGTTGCAAACAGAGAAGATTAGTGTTTATTTCTCAATTTTAAAAAAGACCTGAAATAGGAAGAGGAGGGCAGGGAGGGGCTCTAACCGCGCTGTGTTGTCATCGCCGCAGGCTCAGGAGCGAGCTGGAGGAGGAGCGGCAGCGGCTGCGATGCGCTCAGGAGCAGGCAGGCAAGTCCCCGATGTCCTCCTTCCCGGCACGTCCCCCCGACCTCCGGGTGCGGACCCTCCGACCTGGTCCGCTGCCCAGGGCCTCCCGCCGTTCGTTATGTCAAAGAGTATTTTCTTTTCAGAGAAGTGATCACATTTTACTAATTTTCCCATCAAGTTCTTTAGAAACACAGTGAGTTTAATTTTATTGAAGTGTCTTTTAAAAAATATTTTATTGATGCCAGAGAGAACTAGAAACATCAATGAGGAGAGAGAATCATTGATCGGCTGCCTCCTGCACACCCCCTGCTCAGGTTTGAGCCTGCAACCCAGGCATGTGCCCTGACCGGGAATTGAACTGTGACCCCCTGGCTCATAGGGCGACGCGCAGCCAGGGCGTGTTGGAAGTGTTTAGCTGAGATCCTTTAGACACGGGCCGTGGGTGACCTGAGAGCCTCCGTCAGGGTGCGGGCGCTCTCCCAGCTCCGGTGGCTCTGGGCAGGCCGGTTGGCTCATGTCCCCAGAAACAGGGAAAACTATTCCCTAAGGTCTGTGTGGTTTCCAGGGGCCTCAGTGGGGACCCTGTGCAGAGAGTCAGGTCAGGTTTGACCAAGACACTGGGAGCAGATCCTGAGGAACCGGACCAGTGACACAGACTCGGGAATCCGGCCCCAGGAGGGCGGCTGGAGGACTGAAGGTGCCTGCCCTGCAGCGGGGCCATAACACATGATGGATGCGAGCGCGCCCGGGAGCTGTTGTTCAGAGCCGCCACGTGGGGATGACCTGGAAGGGGCTGTGGTCTCCCGTGGTGGTCAGGGTCGCAGCAATGAAGACAGTCCATTCTGGTTTCCAGAACCTTCTCAATCTTAGTCCCGGCTCAAAGAAGCCAGCTTTCTAGACTGTGAGGAGTTTCTAAGGATGTCCACGCTGGCGACGCCCTCTGCCTTCCACACACATTTCCATCTCTGCTCATTGCCAGGGACCCGCTCGCAGGGCGCCTCCATGGTGGCAGTGTGGCCAGCAGTATGACCTGGCAACGTGGCCTGGCAGCGTGGCTGGCGAAGTGGCCAGGCCA
This sequence comes from Plecotus auritus, assembly GCF_963455305.1. Taxonomy (NCBI): domain Eukaryota; kingdom Metazoa; phylum Chordata; class Mammalia; order Chiroptera; family Vespertilionidae; genus Plecotus; species Plecotus auritus. The sequence continues at coordinate 1,642,708 of NC_137775.1, forward strand.
TGGCCCAGCGATGTGGCCCGGTGATGTGGCCAGGCTGTGGCCCAATGATGTGGCCAGGCCGTGGCCCGGTGATGTGGCCTGGCAGCATGGCCAGCGACATGGCCGTGGCCACCCAGGTTCCGAGCTTGGTTATTTCGGCCTCAGGAGCCTCCGCTGTGAGTCTCAGTTGGTGAGTCGGGAGCAGGAGTGCTTCCCGTCAGGTGGTTGAGGAGGGAACGTGGTGACCGGCCCACGGGAGGCAGAGTCTGGGGCAGCGGGATCACCCCCATTCATCTTCCTGTGTCCTTGTTTCTTGTGAGGAAAACCACACAGTTCGTGGCAGATGGATTACGTTTCACAAATATTGACGCCTTACATACATATTGAAATCTCCCATAAGATTAGACGCACAGTTTAGCATGATTAGGTCATCACATGCAGCCCCATGAGGGGTCTTGCTCATTAACCTTCACTGTTTACCCCGATTCTGTCCACGCCCTTTCCCTCCACGTGTGTAACACGCTACTCGTGACTCACACGGGACCACGCTTTCCTGGGCCGGGAAGGTTGTCCTCGCAGACCTGACCTGCACTGAGCTCCGAGCAGACTCGCCCTGAGGCTCCAGCCAGGGTCCCTGGTCTTCCTGCTCCTCGACCCTCCCAGGGCAATGCTTCACCTGCTGTCTGTCTGTCTGTCCCCCCAGAGCAATGCTTCACCTGCTGTCTGTCTGTCTGTCCCCCCAGGGCAATGCTTCACCTGCTGTCTGTCTGTCTGTCTGTCCCCCCCAGGGCAATGCTTCACCTGCTGTCTGTCTGTCTGTCTGTCCCCCCCAGGGCAATGCTTCACCTGCTGTCTGTCTGTCTGTCTGTCCCCCCCAGAGCAATGCTTCACCTGCTGTCTGTCTGTCTGTCTGTCCCCCCAGGGCAATGCTTCACCTGCTGTCTGTCTGTCTGTCTGTCCTCCCAGGGCAATGCTTCACCTGTTGTCTGTCTGTCTGTCCCCCCAGGGCAATGCTTCACCTGCTGTCTGTCTGTCTGTCCCCCCAGGGCAATGCTTCACCTGCTGTCTGTCTGTCTGTCCCCCCAGGGCAATGCTTCACCTGCTGTCTGTCTGTCTGTCCCCCCAGGGCAATGCTTCACCTGCTGTCTGTCTGTCTGTCCCCCCAGGGCAATGCTTCACCTGCTGTCTGTCTGTCCCCCCCGAGCAATGCTTCACCTGCTGTCTGTCTGTCTGTCCTCCCAGAGCAATGCTTCACCTGCTGTCTGTCTGTCTGTCTGTCCCCCCAGGGCAATGCTTCACCTGCTGTCTGTCTGTCTGTCTGTCCTCCCAGGGCAATGCTTCACCTGCTGTCTGTCTGTCTGTCTGTCCCCCCAGGGCAATGCTTCACCTGCTGTCTGTCTGTCTGTCCCCCCAGGGCAATGCTTCACCTGCTGTCTGTCTGTCTGTCACCCCAGGGCAATGCTTCACCTGCTATCTGTCTGTCTGTCCCCCCTTTCCCAGCATCATCTCTCGATGTTATGCCCTGGTGCTCAGCCCGCCCCACGGGGTAACCTTTTTAGTGAAAGTGCCAGGTCCCGCCCCTCTTTCGCTCGTTTAACTCCTGTCTGTCTGTCTGTCACCCCAGGGCAATGCTTCACCTGCTGTCTGTCTGTCTGTCCCCCCTTTCCCAGCATCATCTCTCGATGTTATGCCCTGGTGCTCAGCCTGCCCCACGGGGTAACCTTTTTAGTGAAAGTGCCAGGTCCCGCCCCTCTTTCGCTCGTTTAACTCCTGTCTGTCTGTCGCGTCTCAGTGTAGTCACACTCCTCTGGCTGAGACACACTGTGTTTTCCCCACGCGGTCTTAGCTGCTCACATTACCCACTCAGGAAACCGTTATTGGCACATGAAGGGGTTAAGGGAGCAGCACCCCTATTCCTCAACCCCATAATTTTTGTTGGCGTGCTTGGAGTTCGGGCTACATTACATTTTATAGCTATAACGTATTAGCGATGTAAGACATGATGTTGTTAATAATGCATAATATCATCACTAAGGGCCATGCTGTTAAACACAGTAATGCTTTGCCTTTAAAAAATATCTCCAGAGTCTTCTGAGAAGCAGGAAAGGGAGGAGGAGGAGGAGCAGCTCACGCTCATCGACCAGGTGGAGAGGAAGAGATGCCAAGTCCTCCAGAAGCTGGACGAGATCCGCGCTCTGGAGGGAGAAATAAAAGCCACTCTGGTCCACACGGGGGTTTTACAGATCACGGAGAGCAGGGTCAAGAGCATCGAGGTACGCGGCTGGCCGACTTCCACGTGGGCCTTGTTCTTCCTCTCGCCGACCAGAGCAGACGTGAAGGGGTCTCATTCGCAACGGGATAAACAATTACACAAAATTTGGTAAAACTGGAGGCCTGGTGCACGAATTTGTGCACAGGTGGGGTCTGGCCGGCCCTTCTCCGATTGGGGCCCATCGGGGCCAGGCTGGCTGGGGGGAGGGGCTGCGGGAGGTTGGCCAGCTGGCCCTGCCCCTGATTGTGGTGGGGGTGCCGATTGGAGGTGGGGCCGGCCGGGAGGAGGGGCTGCGGGAGGTTGGCCAGCTGTCCCGTCCCCCGCAGGGACGGGTTATTCCGATCGTTCCGGTCATTCTGGTCGTTCTGGTCGCTTAAGGTTTTATACATACAGACATTTGTGGCCAATGATGAAGAAATGCTTAGAATAATTAAGAGATCTAAACAAACAAAACAAAATGAAGGTGATAGAAAATTCTGTAGAGTTCGGTTAAGGGCCAAATCTCTTTCAGGTCCGCTGAAAAATTTAGCATTTTGTATAGAAAATGCTCGTTATGGAATTAACGGTCGTCATTTAGTGTCGCGTATGCACTCAGCAGTGTAAGCGCGGCTCGGAGCACTTAGGTGGCCCGCCCGCTGGGAAACCGTGCGGAGGTGACGAAGTTGGGTTCAGGCGTAACCCTTTGGGGTCTCCAGCCCCTGTAATTGCTGCGCCATGTTGGCCTCAGAGGTAGACTCTGAGTTGGTGGTGCGGTTCTGCTGGCAGAGAGGGCTGAGTGGCGGCCATTGGAGGGTCTGCTGAGTTAAAAGCAGCTTTTTCAGTGACTGTATCAATTCTGTTGATGAACGATATATTGTACATGATAGTGTGTTTTAAAATGCTGTGGTGCCTATGTTATCTCCTCACTTTTATTTGGGCAGAATCTGACTCCATTTAACCTCTAGTTACGGAGTTTATAATTGACACTAGAGGCCCGGTACACGAAATTTGTGCACGCGAGGGGCGGGGTGTGTGTGTCCCTCAGCCCAGCCTGCACCCTCTCCAATCTAGGACATCCCTCTCACAATCCAGGACTGCTGGCTCCCAACCGCTCGCCTGCCTGCCTGCCTGCCTGCCTGCCTGCCTGATTGCCCTAACCGCTTCTGCCTGCCAGCCTGATCACCCCCTAATCACTCCCCTGCCAGCCTGATCAATGCCTAACTGCTCCCCTGCCGGCCTGGTCACCCCCAACTGCCCTCCCCTGCCGGTCTGGTTCCCCCTAACTGCCCTCCCCTGAAGGCCTGGTCGCCCCCTACTGCCCTCCCCTGCAGGCCTGGTTGCCCCCAACTGCCCTCCCCTACAGGCCTGGGTCCCCCTAACTGCCCTCCCCTGCTGACCTGATTGCCCCCAACTGCTCTCCCCTGCAGGCCTGGTCGCCCCCAACTGCCCTCCCCTGCTAGCCATCTTTGAGCACATGGGGCGGCCATCTTGTGTATTGGAGTGATGGTCAATTTGCATATTACTCTTTTATTAGATAGGATGGGATTATTCTTTCTTATTGTGGTTATATGGTTACATATATTTTGCCAGCACCACTTTTTCTTCCTTTTAAGCAGAATATAAAGTATATGGGAAGGTGGTAGTGGTCCAAACTTGCTTTGATTTCTCTCTCTTTCTCTCTTAAAATCATTATGTTCAGATCTCCTTCTGTGTTTTCCTTTAGAATCTTCTCTCTTTTCTTAAAAAAAACTACATAATGTCCTGAGAACAGACACTAATTTATTGTTGAATTTTTAAACTGAAAATAATAAAGAGTGATAGCTTTACATGTTATAAACGTGATGCCCAAATCATATAAACTCTTCTTTCATAATTAACATCTCTTTCAATGGGTTGAATCAATGAAATAGAAGATGCCCCATAATGAATCCATATCATGAACTTATATTGTGTTTTTTTTTTATTCCTTATACTTGGCTCCTTAATTCAAATAATGGCAGATAAATAAAATTGCATGTATTGTCCTATTAAGTCATTGATTTCTGGTTCTGCATATGAAGTACACTGTCTCCAACCCAATGAAAAATAACTAAACGTATCAGCGATGAACAATGCACCAGATACTGCTGCGAACATTTAAAAATGCATTTCACTGAATTTTCAGCGGCCCGTAGAGATAGTAAGGGACAGCTGCTGCTATTCACCTCCTTTTCCCGGCAAGGAAACCAAGGCGCAGATACGCTATGTAACTTGATTCGGGGCACAGGGAGCGGGCAGTCGTGTGAGGATTTAAACGCAGCCCAGGGTCTTAATTACATACTGTGCAGCCTCGCTGATGTAATTGCCAATCCTTTTCGAGCCGGATATCTGGAAGAACAAGTCTTTACAGCCCCTGCTCATCATTATTTGCTCACAATGATGTTGGATATTTTAATTCATAGTGTTAACTACATTTTTTAAGTCTCAATAATAGTACTCTTGGCATCTTGATTGGGTTTCCAATGAATTTATAGATTCACTAGAGGCCCAGGGCACGAATTCGTGCACCAGTGGGGTCCCTCGCCCTGGCCTGCGGGATGGGGCCGAAACTGGCTCTCTGACATCCCCCGAAGGGTCCCGGATTGCAAGAGGGCACAGGCCAGGCCGAGGGACCCCACCGGTGCATGATCAGGGCAGGGGAAGGACGCGGGAGGTTGGCCAGCTGGGGAGGGACCGCGGGAGGGCTCCAGGGCGTGTGCAGCCTGTCTCACTCAGTCCCAATCGGCCGGACCCCAGCAGCAAGCTAACCTATCGGTCGGAGCGTCTGCCTCCTGGTGGTCAGTGAGTGAACATCATAAAGACTGGTCGACTGGTCAGTGTGTCTGGTGGTCAGTGCACATCATAGGGAGCAGGTGAGTGGCCTTCGCATATCATTAGCATATTACACTTTGGTTGGTTGAACGGACAACCGGACGACTGGACACTTAGCCTATTAGGCTGTTATTATATAGGATTTGGGACCAAGCGACAGCTTTATAATGTTAACATTCCCATCAAGGATCACTTTATGTTAATTTAATTTTATGCATTGCTTTTAAATATCGTTTGTTGTTTATTTTTGTGACTTTATGGCATCTGTTACTATTGTGTATGAAAACTTTAACAAATGTTACATTACAATTTATAAACCGTTATTGCTGATGTATGTGTGACTTGTTGATATTTGTATTTTTATATTGTATCCAGTCACCTTAACAAACTCTATTATTAGTTCTGAAAAGTGAGGGGATCTTCTATTCTGAAATGTCCCTAAAGTTCTCTAGTCTTTTCCAGCACCCATCCCCACCTCTTCTAGCTTATTACCCAGGGGCCAGGCTCTGTCCATCTTACTTCATACCCCGAGTCATGCTTTTTCACTCATCCGTGTTAAGTGGTGTGCAATTCGTATTTTTGAAATCGGAATAACAGTATAACACATTTTGTCCCATAAATGGGGTAACTATTTTATTATATTATTTTATATTTATTATATTAATTTATATTATTATATGATTAACCAGGTATCTTTCTCTTATAATCATTTTTTTCTACAGACTGAAACTATAAAATTAGAAAGAACAAATATTATTTTAAAGAAGAAAATAAATGTAAGTTTTTGTGAATCAATGCTTTTCAATAGAACCATTTTTCTCTAGTGCCTTCTTGTACTATGTCAAAAATCAAATTAGAATACATGCATTAGCTTTCTAAATGATAACTTTCTGTAATGCCAGGAATAGCTGGCTATGCTGCTATTAGCTCAACATTAGAGAGGTGTAAGCTAATGTATTAAACAATCTTTCTAAACAGTTGAATGTGTCTGTCAGAATTTACTAACCCTTCTGCACATAACCATTACTTTTAATGCTCTGATTTGGTTACGGGAAATATAATGGACTAGCACCTCGAACAGCTTTCAGGTCACCCTTACGAAGTGCCTGCTAACAATTTCCTGCTTCATAGATTATAACTCTGTTTCTATCATGTATGTATCGCTCTCTGCATTACACAGAGCAGGAAGTAGAGTGTGATGCCCGATTCTGGAGGGGGCAGGCTGTTTGGACGCAGTATCATTGCCCGCATACGTGACCAGATGACTGTGACTCTTGGCAGGTCATTAACAGCCAGGTGAAGCAGTGCCTGGGGAAGAGTAAGATGAGTGTGGAGGAGCAGCGGTAAGTCCGATGCTGTGAAAACGCACTGGCACAATCGCGTGCTGTTCTCCGAACTGTGGGTTTAAAATTAGGTTAGACCGGACGATGCTTTCCAAGTATTTATATTCATGAGTCTTAACTTCCAGTAGAAATGTTACCCCACCCCCCCATGCTTCGGGATGATTAGCCCAAGATTTAAACCTCTCTCTCTCTCTCTCTGCATCTATCTCATCTCTGTCTATCATCTATATCTTCTATTTATCTATCATCTATCTCTATCATCTATCATCTATCATCTATCTATCTATCATCTATATCTATCTATCTATCATCTATATCTATTTATCTATCATCTATCATCTATTTCTATCTATACCTATCTATATCTATCATCTATCTATCTATCATCTATTTATCTCTATCTATCATCTATCTATCTGTCATCTACCTATCATCTATCTCTATCTATCATCTATCTATCTATCTACCTATCATCTATCTCTATCTATCATCTATCTATCTATCTATCTATCTATCTATCTATCTGTCTGTCTCTATCTGTCTCTATCATTTATCTATCTATCATCTATCTATCTATCTATCTATCTACCATCTATCTATCTATCATCTATCTCTATCTCTATCTATCTATCAATCATATATCTCTATATCTATCTATATCAATCTATCTATCTTTATCATCTATCTATCTCTATCTATCATCTATCTCTATCTCTATCTATCTATCTATCTATCTATCTACCATCTATCATCTATCTCTATCTATCATCTATCTATCTATCTATCATCTATCTATATCTATCTATCTATCTGTCATCTATCTATATCTATCTATCATCTATCATCTATCTCTATCTATCTCTATCTATCATCTATCTCTATATCTATCTATCTATCTATCTATCTATCTATCTATCATCTATCATCTATCTCTATCTCTATCTATCTATCATCTATCATCTATATCTATCTCTATCATTTATCTATCTATCATCTATCTATCTATCATCTACCTATCTATATCTATCTATCATCTATCTATCAATCATCTATCTCTATCTCTATCTATCTATTTATCTATCTATCTATCTATCTATCTATCTATCATCTATCATCTATCTCTATATCTATCTATCTATCTATCTATCTATCATCTATCTATCTATATCTATCTATCATCTATCTATCTATCTATCATCGATGTAAAAATAAATTCTTTGGAAAAAGCTGAAGAGTCAAGGGTTGGTTCTCATGGGCAGGGATCAGGAAGGTAGGGAGACTTGTGGCTGTGGGTGACTTTCCCCCCTCAATTATACGGTGCTTATTGATATTAAATCTTTGAAAAACTCTATACATGCATTCCTCTAAAGCTTTTAATTGAAAAATAAAATGGCTGGTTTATATTATCTGTCACATAAGCTAAGACTTTATATAGTTAAAGTCCGTAGAGTTTGTAATATGGTTCAAATCTTACATCTTGGCAAGGCTGGGAGCAACAGAGAACCATTGATGACTTAGATCGAAAGGGCCTATTTGTATCAACAGTCAAAAGGCATCTCGGATATGGGCTGGGTTCAGCGGTGTCAAACCCCAGGTTCTCCCATCTCTCTTCTGCGTTTCCCTCGAGTGCAGTTCCCCCTCAGAGCCTCTCAGTGAGGTGACTGCTTCAGGCGCTGGGCCCAGGTGCCCTGGAGGGAGGCAGGGTCTGAGAGGACGGACAATGGCTAAGAGCTTCTCCTCAGGAGGCTTGTTTCCTCGAGGAAGTAAAGCCCTTCTCTGCGCGCATCTCAGTGTCAGCACCACATCCCAAGGCCATGCTTGGCTGCAAAGGAGCCCAGCAAATGGGACATTTCACGCCCAGTTCACCTGGCAGAGAGGGTCGCGGGGAGAGCAGGTGCTGAGTGAGCCGCACAGGGGGATCCCGGCTTCGCCACATGGTGGGAGTCCTCAAAGGAAAAGGAAGGTGTAGAATCACAAAGAGAGAGCTGGGCAGCTCCTTCCAGGGCCTTGGCAAAGGGAATAAATGGGTCTAAAATGGAAATAGCATGTGCTCGGCCGCCACCCTCTCCTTGCTGCAGGGGGTGGCCCATCTCTGCGGAGGATCTCCGCTGGTTCGAGGCCACAGCTCTCCCGGGAATACTCTCCGAAGTGAAAGGGGAGCGTTGCAAAGACTCCTTTTGTGTTTTGGAGTAAACGTACCCTAAAATAGATGTTTATGTTGAAATTTCCTTGTATGCTTAATGTCCTTTCGCTCATCTTTGATATTTATTTCTTACGTATTTTAAGGAGCCTTTGGGAATTTATTAAAGAATACGTAGGACTGAAAGAAACAGATAACAACTCTGAAGTGGCCGAACAAAACGACCTATGAACATCCAGAGCATCATACAGACTGAGGACGTTCGCCTGTGTGTAAATTAACGAAGGTGCATCTCATTTTGTTATTTTTAACTTCCAATAAAATTAACGTGTATCTCACTCAAGATACGGAAATAAACACCTGTGTGCCTGTGATTAGTTTTACCTTTGTAAACATATTTATAGCTCTAGTTCTTAGAGTACGTTTTGCTTTCATTGGATGGGAAAGTACATTCGGTTATTTGATGGGAATAAGAAATTCAGTACTGTTGCGGAAGAGATCAAACCTGTCTTCATTTACAAATGTCAGCGTGTAGAGGCATTTGATAACATGTCGTCATCTAGTTAATTTCCATTTGGTTATGATCTTTGCTAATTGTCACCGGTGCCATGCTCCACCATGCAACGCCGCCAGCAAGGGGCTTGCACTGCGCGTGTCTAAGTGGATGGAGATCTTCCCGACAACACTGTGGCAAGATGCGCAAGGTAACATGGGCCCTGGATGAAGTGACCCCCCAACCATGGCTTTCCAATTTCTTTAAAAAAAAAAAAGAACGCCAATGAGAATGTGCAAAGGATATAGAAATCTCAATCTACTTGGATCCCTTCTGTAGTCTCCTGCTATAAAGTCCGCCATCAGAGTAATTTTTTCTCTATTTCTTACTGATCCACGAAGCACTGAAATACATTTGAAAAGAACAGATTAAATTAAGCATATTGTACGCATCGTTTTGTCCTGTCATTAAAGCCATTAAGATATCTGGAAATGTTTGCGGTGAAGTCCCTGCCAGAATACGCTGTGGGGTCAACATTACAATTGTCATCAGTGGGAGAGGTAGGAACGTATTTATTTTTAGGAACAAGACTTTCAGCCTAAAGATGGGAACCCGCACAAGGAGGGTCCTAGGGAACGTGTATTCCAGGCTCCCCCAGGCCCTGGTGAAATTATAGCTGCAAAGAACCTCAAGCTGGCTAATGGCGTTCCGCTCTGACCAGCGTGCGGGAGGTCGTGCTTCCGAGAAGAAGGTCATCTGTCTCAGCACGAACTCAATGCGAGCAGACCCAGGAATGACAGGAACCGCAGCGGAGCTGTAAGAATATTGTAAACCTGCCCATAGAATTGAAGGAAACACAAACATACGGAGGAAGAAGGAAAACGCCAAAGGACCCAGTGTTACCTCTGAATTTAAAAAATACCACCTCGATGGACGGAACGACAGCGTCGCAGAGAAAAGCAAGCACCAGTGAACTCGAAGACATAGAAACAGAAATATTCAAACTGAAGCACAGAGAGAAAAAAGCTTGGAAAATTTAATAGAACCTCGATGACATGAGGACATTCAAGTAGTCTAACACACATGGAATTGGAGTGCCAGAAGAAATAATGGAAGAAAGGATACTTATTGAGGATGTAATGGTAAAAAATCATCAAGCTTGATGAAAAATGAAAACACATATTTAAGGAGGTAGGAAAAAGCTCAAGAAGGATTAGAAAAGGCACATCATAATGAAATTGCTTAAAATAAGTTATGGAAAGAAAATCTCGTAAGAAGCTGTAAGAAAAAAGACATATGAACAAGCCACCGAAACAAGTAATATTACAGACTTATCAACAGAAATTCTGCGAGGCAGAAGACAATGGGCAATGTTAAAATGCTGATAATGCCCGGGGGTGAGGGTGGGCAAAAACCCTGCCAATCTAGTATCTACATAAAGTAAAAGTATTTTTGGAAGACTTATTTTCATACAAAAATAGCTGAGGATACTAGTTGTCTGATGAGCTGAACTACAAGAAACGTTGAAGGAAATTTTTTAGGACAAAGCAAGTGACACTATGTTAAAATTTGGATCTACTCAGAAGAACAAAGAGCACTGGAAATAGGAAACATGTTTGTAAATAAAAAAAAGCGTTGGTTTTTAATTTATTTTAAAATTATTGATTTTTAAAGCATAAATAAAGACAGTGCACGTGGAGTTGCTGGCATATGCAAAATTCAAAGAAACAAAAGCACAGAGAATGGGGGAATGGAGCATATTGCTTCAAGGTGTTCACCCTGAGAGTGAAGTGGTAGGAGAGGTTTTGAAGGTGGACCATGATTACATCAAGATACAGATGATAGCCAATATGGGTTTGGCTCAGTGGATAGAGCGTCGGCCTGCAGACTGAAGGGTCCCAGGTTTGATTCCGGTCAAGGGCACAGAACTTGGTTGCGGGCACATCTCCAGTGGGAGATGTGCAAGAGGCAGCTGATCGATGTTTCTCTCTCATCGATGTTTCTAACTCTCTATCCCTCTTCCTTCCTCTCTGTAAAAAAGTCAATCAATAAAGTATATTTTTTTAAAAAAAGATACGTATTATACACTCCAGAGCAGCCGTGGGCAAACTACGGCCCGTGGGCCGGATCCGGCCCGTTCGGCTGTTCTATCCGGCCCGCAGAGCCGAAAGAGCGGAGGGTTCTCTTGCTCTCCCCTCCTCTCCTTTACTTTGAATTTGTATTAGTTCACACAAACACTCCATCCATGCTTTTGTTCCGGCCCTCCGGTCCAGTTTAAGAACCCATTGTGGCCCTCGAGTCAAAAAGTTTGCCCACCCCTGCTCCAGAGCAACCACAGGAAATGCGAGACATCACGGTCAAAGTGAATCTTTGAGAAAACTTGCAAAAGGGCAAACCAGGGTCAGAGACACATGGGACGATGAACGAACGTGGTGTCTCCATCCGATGCAATGCCGTTCGGCCGCGAGGAGGGTTCAGTCACTGGGACCCGCGACCTGGGTGAAGCTGGAGAGCATGGCCTTCCGTGGAGAAGTCAGGAAGCAGAACCGGCACTGTCTGGTCCCACGTATTGAAAATCCTGGCGCAGGCTTACATGGACGCAAGCAGATGGTGCTTAGGGCTGCCGGGGGTGGGGATTTGCACAGAGTCACGAGGGATATTTCGGGGGTGATGGAAATTTGTGTACGTTGGGGTGACAGTAGCATTTTGCCTACCTTGGTCAAAACTCACTGAACGAAATACGTGACTCAATACATTTGTTTAGCAAAAGGCTCCCCGTGAATTTTGATGGAGAGTTTCAGATGTGATCCATAAACACACGGGTCCGGTCAACGTTGGGCCAAGGTGGTGGCCCCGCCATCGTCTCTTCTAGCTCAGGTTTCTGGAACATTCCATCTGGAATGGGGGTTTGTGCGTCCATCAGGAGCAGGGAGCTGTGTTAGCCACAAGGTGGCAGAGCAGCCTGCGCTGTGCCATGGAAGCCCCTGATGCAGCATCGCCTTCAGACATGGTTCCTGACGGTGAGCTTGGCCTTCGATGGCAGACTCCTCGGGGGGACAGGCTGCGGGCGGGCTGTGAGACGTGTGACCGGAAAAGCCCGCCGAGGCGCTGCCAACAACGATGGCAGCGGAACCGCCGCGCGGAAGGTGGGTGTGCGTGTGGGACTCCGAGCTACAATCAGAGGGAACAACTCTCCCCGTCAGCTAAGAAGGCGCTCCCTTTTAAATCTGTTTTTACTGACGTCAGAGAGGAAGGGGGAGGGAGAGAGGGAGACATCAATGATGAGAGAGACTCATGGACCGGCTGCCTCCTGCACGCTCCCCCTGGGGATCGAGCCCGCCACCTGGCCTGTGCCCTGACCGGGAATCGGACCCGGACCTCCTGGGTCCTAGGTCGCCGCTCAGCCCCCGAGCCCCGCCGGCCGGGCAAGAAGTTACCGGTTGTGCCACCTGTGATCAGAGAGGTGTGAGCAGCCGGGACAGTGACGCTGCCCAAGCAGCCCCGTGGCTATAAACAGCCTCCAGGGTGTTGCCTCCGGATGGACCGTCCGCCTCATCGAGGCCCCGGTTTGCAGACGTGTGAGCAGCGCAGGGGCCGGGCCGGAGCGCAGGAGAGGCGGTCACCGTCGGACAGCCTGCCCGCCAGGACGGTGCGGGTGCGATCCGGGCCTCCCCCAGCTGACCTGTCTCTCTCCCGTGCGAAGGCCGTGCGGTCCCTGTGCACCGGGGCGTCCCCAGGGGGACAGGACGGGTGTTCCTGGAGGCGGGAGGGCCGTCGCTGCTGCTGGGAAGGGGAGCAGCAGCTACTGCTTCCGAGGATTTGGAGGGAAAGTCCTCCGGGAAGACGTGTGCGGTGTCCAGAGCGGAAAGGACGCGGTTGGCCCTGGGAGCTGGGGGCATCCAGGCCGAGCCTTCCTCCCGGCCGGCTTCCCTCTGAGAAATCCCCGGCAGAACCAGAGACGTCCTTGCCAGGGCCGTGCCAGGGCCCCCGGGCAGGCCTGAGGCCGGGTGTCTCAGGGATGCCCTTCACCCCGAGGAGCCACAGGGCCGAGCCGGGCCTCCCAGGTGGACGAACTGCGGGTGAGGGCGGGTCTGACTTGGGCAGCGAGAGCAACGTGAGTGTCAGCAGGAGCCTGGGCCCGGCCTCGAGCAGGAAGAGCCGCATCTCCCCTCTCTGCCCCCCCGCCACAGCCCTGGGCGGACTGGTGTCTGGGGCTCAGGGCCATTGGGAGCTGGTGCCGACGCGGAGCCGACCAGCCCTCTCCCAGGAGGACAGGCAGCGCTTCATAACCCATGATGCCGCCTCCGAAGTACAGACACGGATATGTATTAGACACACATAGCCAGTGTGGTGCATACAGCGTGTAATACATGTACATGCACATGCAAGCTAGAGGCCTGGTGCACGAATTTGTGCATGGGTGGGGTCTGGCCAGCCCCGCCCCGATTGGGGCCGATCTGGGCAGGGCTGGCTGTGGGGAGAGGCTGCGGGAAGTTGGCAGGCCAGCCTGCCCCCTGGTCAAACTCCCGGTCAAACTCCCGGTGGAGGGGACAATGTGCATATTAGCCTTTTGTTATATAGGAGGCTAGTGTAGTCTGCTTCCCCACCTGTCTGTCTGTCTGTGTGTCCACCAGGAGATGTACCTCCCCAGGCGACGCTTATGGGAAAGTCCCGGAGAGGAGGCGAGGCCAGGCGGGCACAGGGTGGCCCTTCAGCCACACACGGATGCCCAGGTATTACATTCCCCTCTCCTGCGCGGGCCTCACGTGGCGTCCACACCCGGGGGCCAAACCTTGGGGAACTGGTGATGCGGCACGCTCCCAGGTCTGAGCCCTCCGCCCCGTCCTGGCTGTGGTCTAATGCCAGCGGGCGGGGGTGGTCACTGTGCGGGAACAGTCTCTCCAGAGGGAGCAGCCGTCGGGAAGTTACTGCAGCTGAACACTCACATCTCCAGCCGAGGCTGCCCGCCAGGGGGCCGGGTCTGTGGAGGGCACCATGACGAACGCTGAGATCACAGGGCCCAGGGGAGGGGTGGGGCATGCGAGGGAGGCGGCTCCGTTCATGCTCAGACTCTCCGCAGCCCGTCTCTGGGGGTGGGGGGCGGGGCGCGCGGTCAGTGCTGGGGAGGAGCCAGTCCTGGGCGGCCGGGGGCTCTGCCCTGGGCACCAGGTCTCCGCGGGAGTGGCTGCTGCAGAGCTGCCTCGCGGAGGGATTGGCGGCAAGTTCAGCTCAGCAGCAGAGGATTCTGTGTGCGTGTGTGCATGTGTGCGTGTGTGCGTGTGTGTGCGCGTGTGTGTGAGAGCATGTGTGTGTGTGACTGTGTGTCTGTGTGACTGTGTGTGTGCATGTGAGCATGTGTGTGTGTGACTGTGTGTGTGAGTGTGTGTGTGAGCATGCGTGTGTGTGACTGTGTGTGTCTGTGTGACTGTGTGTGTGCATGTGAGCACGTGTGTGTGACTGTGTGTGTGAGTGTGTGTGTGAGCATGCGTGTGTGACTGTGTGTGAGTGTGCGCATGCGTGTGTGACTGTGTGTGTATGTGTTTGTGAGCATGTGTGTGTGTGAGTGCACGTGTGAGCATGTGTGTGCGTGACTGTGTGTGCGCATGTGAGCATGTGTGAGTGTGTGTGCGCGCCTGTGTGTGTATGTGTGTGCGCGCGTGCACATGTGAACATGTGTGAGTGTGTGTGTGTGTGTGCGTGCACTCGGTCAGGAGTGTCTTGCTTCAGCAGTGAGATGGAGAACGGCACGCGTGTGGGGTGGATTTGCCATTCCGAGCACGGCTAGGAATATATTTAGCTCGGAGCGGAGCTGAGAGAAGTAGAAAAGGCACTATATTACACACACCGGTAGGGTGCTTAAAAAGAGCATGCCCGGATGTTGCTGGTAACCATGTAAATTAGTCCAAATATTCCAAAGAGCAATTTGCAGTATGTTCAAGGCTTACACGGTGCATGGTGCGCGCAGTTTCAACTCTGCAAGTTCACGGCCGGGGATGTCTCCGGGGAAAATAATCAGAGCCCTGGGTGTGGGTGTGGGTGTGGGTGTGGGTGTGGGTGTGGGTGTCCCCGCCTGGAGCCCTGGGTGTGGGTGTGGGTGTGGGTGTGGGTGTGGGTGTGGGTGTGGGTGTGGGGGTGGGTGTGGGTGTGGGTGTGGGGGTGGGTGTGGGTGTGGGTGTGGGTGTGGGGGTGGGTGTGGGTGTGGGTGTGGGTGTGGGGGTGGGTGTGGGTGTGGGTGTGGGGGTGGGTGTGGGTGTGGGTGTGGGTGTGGGTGTGGGGGTGGGTGTGGGTGTGGGTGTGGGTGTGGGTGTGGGTGTCCCCGCCTGGAGCCCTGGGTGTGGGTGTGGGTGTGGGTGTGGGTGTGGGTGTGGGTGTGGGGGTGGGTGTGGGTGTGGGGGTGGGTGTGGGTGTGGGTGTGGGTGTGGGTGTGGGTGTGGGTGTGGGGGTGGGGGTGGGTGTGGGGGTGGGTGTGGGGGTGGGGGTGGGTGTGGGTGTGGGTGTGGGTGTGGGGGTGGGTGTGGGTGTGGGTGTGGGTGTGGGTGTCCCCGCCTGGAGCCCTGGGTGTGGGTGTGGGTGTCCCCGCCTGGAGCCCTGGGTGTGGGTGTGGGTGTCCCCCGCCTGGAGCCCTGGGTGTGGGTGTCCCCCACCTGGAGCCCTGGGTGTGGGTGTGGGTGTCCCCGCCTGGAGCCCTGGGTGTGGGTGTGGGTGTCCCCGCCTGGAGCCCTGGGTGTGGGTGTGGGTGTCCCCGCCTGGAGCCCTGGGTGTGGGCGTTCGTCACGAGGTCAGTACCCCTCCACCTCTGGCCTTTCCGGTTCAGCGTGGAGTCTGTGTTCCTTTTCTCAGCATGTTTTATGTTTCCCACGAGGGCTTGGGTTCGGCCTTTGACGCATCCTCATTTGCAGGAGGGAAGGAAAATGGGGAAAACCAGCATTTGGGCCATTCAAACACATACACTGATTTACCTTAACTCTTTGCTCTGGAATCATTTTAAAGTTTGAAAGGTAACACACGCTCACACACACACTCACACTCACACATGCTCACACACACACACACACATGCCCACACACACTCACACACACACGCTCACACACACACTCACACTCACACATGCTCACACACACACACACACACGCCCACACACACTCACACACACACATGCCCACACACACTCACACACACACACGCTCACACACACTCACACACACACTCACATGCTCTCACAAACTCACATGCTCTCACACGCCCCCCCCACACTCACATACACTCTCACAAACTCACACACACTCACACATGCTCACACACACGCTCACATGCTCACACACACTCTATACACACTCACACATGCTCACACACGCTCACACACCCACACACACACACACTCATACACACTCACACACGCTCACACACACACACGCTCACACACACTCTATACACACACATGCTCACACACGTTCACACACTCACACACACTCACACACACTCACACACACATGCTCACACACACTCACACACGCTCACACACACACACTCATGCTCACACACACGCTCACACACACACACACTCTCACACGCTCACATGCTCACACACACACACGCTCACACACACACACTCACACACACACTCACATGCTTTCACACACGCTCACACACACGCTTACATGCTCACACACACTCTTCCGCATGAAAAGACCCGGGTAAACCGGAGGGCAGAGGGCCGGGCCAGGAGGCACGGCTGTGGGGGGCCCTGCCAGGCCTCCTTTGTCCCGAGCTGCCCATCACCTGCCCCGGGGCGGCTGGCGGTGAGAGCGCCAGGGCTACCTGAGCGGTGGTTCCCGGGAACGCCCGTCGGGCCCCGGTTCCGTGAGTGACCGTCGTGTCTTCCTGTCTGACGGGCCGTGGATTGGGCGCCCTGTGAGTGCAGCTGCCCGTGCAGGCGAACGAAGGGCTTCGTTTGGGGTCTGTTCCGAGTGGGACGACGTGGAGCCGGACACAGGAGGGCAGCGCCCACACCTGGCTGTTAGCCGTCTGGGAGCCGGACACAGGAGGGCAGCGCCCACACCTGGCTGTTAGCCGTCTGGGCGCCGGACACAGGAGGGCAGCGCCCACACCTGGCTGTTAGCCGTCTGGGCGCCGGACACAGGAGGGCAGCGCCCACACCTGGCTGTTAGCCGTCTGGGCGCCGGACACAGGAGGGCAGTGCCAGCACCTGGCTGTCAGCCGTCTGGGAGCCGGACACAGGAGGGCAGTGCCCACACCTGGCTGTCAGCCGTCTGGGAGCCGGACACAGGAGGGCAGCGCCCACACCTGGCTGTCAGACGTCTGGGCGCCGGACACAGGAGGGCAGTGCCCACACCTGGCTGTCAGCCGTCTGGGAGCCGGGCACAGGAGGGCAGTGCCAGCACCTGGCTGTCAGCCGTCTGGGCGCCGGGCAGGGCCTGATGCGCGTGGCGGGCAGGGGCCTGGGCCTCGCCTCGCTGACCGCACCCCCGGGGCCCGGTCCCACGATTCGCACTGGCAGGGCTGAGGGCGCTTGTTCGATGATAAGCCCACTTGCTGTGGCTTTAAGTGGAAACGTAGCAGGTAAATCTGTGGATCAGAGAACACGCCGTGTGAGACCAGGAGAGCATCAGCGTGAGCATGCAGGCGGCCAGCAGGTGGCAATGTCGGGCCATGCAGAGCGTCTCCCCGGGCGGCCTGAGGGGGGGACGGTGCAGACCACGTAGGGTGCACAGAAGGTGAGGCGAAGGTTTGCAGGAGGCCTCTCTGCGTGTTGGAAAGGCTGCTTGTGGGCAGCAGTGAGGACCGACCCTTCCCGGGGATGGCTGGCAGAGGTCGCGCGAGGGGCCTGAGCAGGGGCCTGGCTGGTCGCCTGGGAGGCGGGGAGGAGGTGGGGGGTGCATTCCCGTTTTCCCGGACCAAGCTGTCACCTGTCACATTCGCAGGCACTGGAGGTGCATTCCAGGGCACAAGGGACAGAGCCGGTTCACAGTCGGTGCCACGCAGCGTGTTGCTCAGAAGGGTAAGTGCTCGGTGATGTATGTGGGTCTGGCCTCTCTCTGCCGCCCCCCCCCGCCCCCCCCCCTGAGGCCGGTCAGGCCCGGAACACGGCCTCGCGGGTCAGGCTGGTGTGTGACTACAGCGCCCGATGGGGGACCGTTCCTGCCAGCGCTTCTCATGTAGGCCCTGCCTCTATCTGGTCCCAAAGGGACTCACTTGATAGCGCCGCCCGCCTTCCCACCGTCCCCGCCTTGAGCAGCTCAGGAGGGCATGGCTTCAGATGGCATAGAGGTGACATAGCGACATTAGAAGGCTGACTAAGCTCCAAGGAGAGAGTGGGGGCTCCCCCAGGACGGGATGAGCTCCACCGCAAGGTACCCTGACCCCGAGGGCCTGCCCTGGGGGAGGGAGGGGCGGGTGGGCGACCTGGGGACCGAGGCTGCTGCTTTCTTTCTTCCATCCTCACCAGAGGAGGCGTCTTTCTTGGTTTTAGAGAGCGAGGAAGGGAAAGCGCGCGAGAAGCAGCAGTGTGAGGGAGAAGCACCCAGCAGCTGCCTCCAGGGTGTGCCCCAGCCCCCAGCCTGGATGTGTGCCCGCGCTGGGCCGTGAACCGTGGCCTTTCGGTGCGGGGGACGGTGCGCCCATCAGCGAGCTGAGCCCCCGTCAAGTTCGGACTCGCTCAGAAAGGTTTTTGCTCGAATGTCTCTCCTGAGCCCATTTATTCCCCTCGGAGAGCATCGCCCACGCGGAGGTAACCCCTCTCCGCCCAGGTCGCTGGAGCTGGGGCCACGGGGTGCAGCCGGCGGGCAGGTGTGCTGTTTTCTAGAACAGGCCCCGCGATGCGGCGTGGCGTCTGGCTTCTCTCCGAGGCAGGCGCTGGCTCTCGTTTGTCCGGGGAAAGTGGAGCTGGGGACAGAAAGGTGAGGAAGGGGCTTGGGGGATGGCGGAGAGGGAGGCAGCTTGGAGGCCACGTGTGGGGAGACCAGCAGCTCAGCCCGCAGTGCAGCTTGGCAGCCCCCCGTTCTGCGTGGCTTGGCTTTCCTGCCAGAGTGACCAGCTGCTCCCCATGCCGGAGGCCCCCGGGGAGTCTTCTGGACCGAACTTTGGTTTGGTCCGTTTCACCACCTCCAGCAGCTAAATTCCCCATCATTGCTTACATGACTCCTCAAACCAACACTCCGTCGTTTGCCAATAGCTCTGACTCCACTCAGCCCCAGTGCACGCAATCGCAGCTCGACACACACTCACACCTGGCGTTCTCCTTCTGGAAATGTCTGCACTTGGAGGAAGGCTCTGAAGTGCTAGTCCTGGGCTCCTCCCCCAACACCCCTCCCTCCGCCCCCTCTGTGGCCACCACGCTCCCTTCTCTTTCTGGAGTGTCTCTCTCTTGGAGCGACTCCCTATCTTTGGATGCACTAGAAAAGCAGAGGAATTGTCAGGCTCTTTGCTCTCCTGTGCTTCTAGAACAGCCTTGGGCAAACTACGGCCCGCGGGCCGGATCCGGCTGTTCTATCCGGTTCTCTTGCTCTCCCCTCCGCTCCTTTACTTGGAATTTATATTAGTTCACACAAACACTCCATCCATGCTTTTGTTCCGGCCCTCCGGTCCAGTTTAAGAACCCATTGTGGCCCTCGAGTCAAAAAGTTTGCCCACCCCTGGGCTAGAAGCTTATCCCACCACGATTCCTCAACAATCCCTCTTCTTTTCAACCCTCACCATCTGATCCCCCTCAAATCCCCGAGGGTGCTGGTCCCTGGACGGGCAGGGGACTTGGGCACCTTTTGTCCTCTCTGCCTCGCCCAGGGCCAGTCGGATGTGGATAGGAGATGGCCTGGAACAGGACAGTCATGCCGCTCTGCTTCCCGGATGTGCCACAAACTCAGGCTTTCTTCCTTGGCCAGTTACCTGTCTTCCTTTCCAAGCGTCTTACGGTGAGAAGGAGGCTCATTTCCAAGGCTAACCCTTCCACCTGGCCTCTTGGTGTCCCTCAAGACTTTTTCTTTGAATTGTTCTTTTGTCTCCCTTTTATCTCAGCACTCTTCCTCCCACTGCTCCTGTGTGCCTACAGACAGACAGTTCCCGTGAGAGGGAACGTGGCTGAACACTGCCCTGGAATGTGGTCAGGAATCCCTCTAACACCAACATAACAGCCCTTTCTCTGAAAATCCCCTAAAAAGTCAGTATCTTTCCTCCGGAGTTTGACAGTAGTCACATAATGGGTTTCTGGTCTTCCATTCGTGCCCCCTCCATGCTATTCCTCAAGCATCAGCAGGAATGATTTCTTTTAAACAAATTCACATGTCAATTTCTGCCTAAAACACTCCAATATGTTCCAATTGCTCTTAGAATGGCTTCTCACCGTGTTGGGCAAAACCCATCACCATAGACGCCGGGCTCTGCTTCCCTGCAAACTCACCCTGTGCTACTGGGATCCTTGTGTGCCCACCGGCGCCCCTCCACCTACTGCGAATAGCAGATGCCACTGGGGTCTTTGTCTGCCTGTAGTCACACCATCTACGGTTAGGATCAGATCCCACTGAGTTCTTGACACCACAAAGCCTTCACATTTGCTGTTCCCTCTACTGGAACGCTCTTCCCCAGCGCTCAGTCTTACAGTGGTATTAATCCCGAGCCCTCCAACTTTTGATAAAAAAAAATTCCCTGTTGTTTTAACTACTCAGATAGTGTTGGGAGCCACGGACCCAAGAAAATCAATGAAGAAAGTCAGGTAGGGAACCAGACCGTTGTCAGTTTGGGATCAAAAGAGGTTCTCAAATGGGTATTCAGGCAGCAACGTACAGCACAGTCTACGCACAGGGGTGGGGGTGCTTGTTTGCGTGGAGAGAGTAGTGAAAAATGAGTTCATGATATTGCGCTCATGCAAAGGTGCGGTCCTGGCAAAGGCACGCTTAAAAGCAGTTCAGGGCCACCCACTGTTGGAGAAAGACGTTCTGACCCAGATCAACACAGCTTTGTGCTTTGGCTCTGATTCAACTGGGTAGAGTGATACCAACCACTCGAGTGCTCAGAAGGCTGTGAAACTTCTTCCAACCAAGATGCCCTGGAACAAGGTATCCGAGGCCAGGCTCACAGGTTGAGGATTAAAAGGTAATATTGAAGGAGACATTTGGGATGCGTTAGGAGTTGAGGTATAAGAATAGAAACTATAATTTTCAGAAAGCAACAGCCTTGATTGTCACTCAAGTATGAATAGATAGCAAACAGATTCCTGGGAGACAGTTGAGTTAAAGCCAGGCGATCGAAAGGGAGTTGGAAGCAAATGTGAAGTCAGAAGAAGGGACAGGGCGAGGAAGGGTGTGGAGACCCGCCTTCCTACTTTCCCTGGGAGAAGGGAGTACAGGAGTCTGAGCTGGTCTGCTTCTTCGCTCTCCTCCAAATGGCTTGCCTGTTGGGAGGAATCCAATTCATTCATTTGACAACCACTTGATGGAGTACCAATTGTGTTCCAGACAGCGGCTTGGCACTTGTGATTCATCGGGGAGAAAAGCAGACAAAGATTCTTGCACTCTGGAGTTTATATTCCAGTGGAATCGGTGGCGGTTTGAAGACAGAAAGCAATAAAAACATGATCGTCTTAAATTGTAATTTGTTATGAGATGATGAGGACTATGAGAAAAAATACATGAAAAGTAGAGCAGGGTGTGGGGAAGAGGGAGAGCAGTCAGGGTGACTAGGGTTTTTATGAACAAATCAGTAAAATGTGCCTGTGACCCTAATATATTTTTCTCGTTATTTTTCCTTTTCAGGGGGTCAACTATCTGGGCACAGAACGTGGACTAACGTAACCATGGTGGGGAGTCTGCATCTAACACGGGCCAGCCTGTTTCTCACAGAGAAAAAAGTCCATAGCTAATCCCTCTACAGAAACGATGAGCTGATTACAAAGGAAGGTAATAAGCGGAATGGATGAAGTACCGAAGGCTACCCTTCGCTGGAAACAAGTATATTATTGATCTTCTGAGTCTCCCTCCCCCAGCCGGTGGGAAGCTTGTCAGAGCTGATCTGGTGGTTATAGGTCTCCGTGGACCTGCATGCGTGGGAAGAATGTCTTTGACCCTCAGACTTATATTTGTGACCCAGAGGGACATTGACTTTGAATTAACCTTGTTGTGGGCTGGCATCAATCACTCGGGGACCATTTCCAAACAGACTGCCAAGCAATCTGAGTCCGGGCTTGATCACAGCGCAGAGTGCCAAGAACTCGCACGGGCATGATGACAGCAAGGGAAACGGGGCGGGAGGGGCATCTGGTCAACCCCAGATAGAGGGAGCAGTCCTGGCATGTGGTGTGGCCCTGCGAGGGAGTCTTCAGCCTTCTCTGATCTATCCTGGGTGGTGTATTTATAGGTGTCTGTCTCTCTGAGACATCGTCCACATGACAACTCTCCCCCGGAATGGCGGGCTCTTCGGGGACTCCAGCCGGTTTAATTGAATTTCTCCAGCTCCCCAGCTGCCCATCCAAGACACCATCAAATATGGCCTGTATCACTGCAATTACTTTTAAAAGACCACTCTGCTTCTGCTCCTTCCCCTTGCAACCTGTTACCTATGCAGGATCCCTAAGTAATGTTTCACACGAGGGTCCAGTGACGCACGCTGCACCTGGAAGAAAGACTCCATCTCTTTCCCGTGACCAGCTCTTTACTCTGGCCCTGCCCAGCCCTCTCATTGCCTTCACGGCGCCACCAACATGGTATAAATGGCAAGGGTAGCCAAATAGTACCTTCCCTGGATCCGTGGCTTGTGGCAAATAGGACTTTGAATCTTCTCCCACGTGACATGTTTGTTTCTCTATATCATGAATCTGGGTTGGCCTCCTTGGCCCCGTTGGTTGGAAGAAATGCAGCAGACCTGAGGTTGTCTGTTCCCAGTCCCGGCGTCAGCAGGCCTCGTGTGCTTCACCTTGCATTCTGGGTCCTCGCCCAGCCGCCGCGAGGGCTGCCTGCTGGAGGCTGAGAGAGCGCGTGGAGCAGAGACGCACTATCACAGTCGAGGCAGTCCAGTATCCAGTAGTGCCCCCGCCCCCCCGTCCCCCCAACTCCACCACCGACCCGGCCGCTGACCTCTGACGCGGGAGGGAGTCCAGCTGAGACCACATCTCTGACTCATAGAAAGGTGAGCCAAATTAACGGCCGCTATTTAAAACATTAAAATTTCAGGGTGTTCTGATACACAGCGAGAGCAGCCTTCTTTCTGTGCCTTTAACAGGCAAAACCAGTTCCTTCATCTGGATGGTGGTGCCCGCTGTTCCCTCCACCTGGATGGGGGCAGAGAGGGCACATACAGGTTTTCTACTTCAGTTCACCCCTTTGCAAAGTGGAAAGCCTGCGGTACTCCTGAAAACTCTCTCCAAGCAAATCCTCCTCCTCAGTCTTGGCTCCTCCTGCCCCGTGTCCTTCCACAGCTGGGAGAACCCCACGGAACTTGCCCGGCTTGTACATGGCCTGTTGGTGTTGGCTGGGGTTTCTCCTTAGAATGTGGGGGTGCTTAAAGCCAACAGTCCTCAGTGGAAATTAGGAATGGGGAAGTCTAATGTAATGCACTTAGTAACTCAGCTCCTTACAAGGTAGCTTAGATCCGCTCTCTGAGCAAACCAGTGTCCGGAGAGGTTGCGAGGTTGGCCGACCCCCAGGGTTAGGCAGGGTGCTCGCATGAAGTTCTCAGAACGTGGGCAGAGGGTGCTGTCTGCTGGCAGAGGCGAGGCAAAGACAGCGCATCACGGGGCACTGTGGCTGTGCCCAGGGTAAGGGTAATTAGTGTAACTTCCACGACAATGATCCGTCATTTCATTACCCGCGTCTTACAGAGGGAGGGGCACAGGTTTACATCAGTTCCATGACGTTTTCTGTTTTCTCGGCAAAAGAGACAGCGAATATTTCGATCGGTCCCATTGATGAGAATACCACCCAGCGACACTGT
Organism: Plecotus auritus; assembly: GCF_963455305.1. Lineage (NCBI taxonomy): Eukaryota > Metazoa > Chordata > Mammalia > Chiroptera > Vespertilionidae > Plecotus > Plecotus auritus. Next base: position 1,666,701 of record NC_137775.1, read on the forward strand.
GTTTTATTTCCTGTGTTCAATTTGATAAATAATTTCAGTTTCATTGCTTTGGTCATTATCGGCCCTCGAAGGAGTAGCATGGCAATCAACTTGAACTTCCCATGTGTTCCTTTAACTTTCATGTTTTATTTCACATTAAAATCTCGTCAACCATGGGATGGATGCCTTTTTTCAGCATTGATGGGAGTTGACCACGCTAGTTAATTCGTATTCTGATTTTTTTAATCGATCTGGACCGTTAACAGTAACAGTTCATAAGAACATCCAAATTGCACGGTGTCTCCCAGTCCTCCTCGGTCCTTTCACAATGACCGCATCCTTGTCACCACCGCCACCTGCTCTCCACCCGTGCTTCAGTGTCGGTCTGCAGCGTCTGGACTCTCTGAACCGGTCTCCACCGAGAAAGAGGCAGAAGCACTCAGCATACGATCCAAAGGAACCTGGTTGCGCCCCCTTATCTGCGCGCACACAGAGAATGTAGGAATAGTTGTCAAGTACCTGTTCGCCTCCGCAGAGATAAGAGACTCCTTTTGCACCTTCCCATTTATCACCGCCCATTGGCATGCTTATCCAGCCTCAGGAAAACAACCCCAGGCGTTCAGTGTCTGCTCTAATTCCCTGGCCAGACCCACAGACCCAAGAGGCTCCTGGGCGTGCAGACACTCTCCTTTTCATTACCCTCGCTGGCCGCGGATCGCATATTCCTGACGTAACAAACTTACAATCCACAACACGGCATGACAAGGGGCGAGGTGTGTGATAGTTCGGAGGGCGGTGTTGGGTTCTGGCATGGCTGGCCAGACTGCGGCGTCTCTCGGTGGGAGAATGTGAATACATCAGTCACATGACCAGCCTCTGCTGTCAAAGCTAATGGGATGCAGAATTTAAGCAAAAAACATGATCCCAGCAGCTCTGTCAGCGTTCCTATCAGAGAAGCAGCTGTGCCCACACACTGTCCCCCTCTCTCCCCAAACCCGTCTAGGCGTGAGATGTCAAAGGTCACCGTTGCTTACAGCTGCAATTCCCCGAGATCCTTCATCAGGATAACTAGCTTCTGGGTGAGGCCATCTGTCTTCATTTATCTCTGCAGAATGTCCAGTTTAGAAAGATGAAATGTCTCTATGAGTTTAAGATTTTCCGCTAGGGGAAGCCAAGTCGACATCTCCATCAATTAGTTGATTGGTTTTCCCTGCTATTGTCTAATCGCCTTTAATGCAGTAACGGCAGGCACACAAATACAGACACAATGGAAGATTAAGGCACAGAACATTTTTTTGGCTTGGGGATAGACCGAATTGAATTTTTATGGGGGCGATCGTGAATACTTCCCGTTTGCATGCCTTGCAAGAAAGCACTGTTGAGCCTTGGCCGGCTGACCCCTGCCAGCGGCCGCAGTCGCGAAGGCCAGCCCCGTCCCTCGGGAAGAGGGGCAGCTGGTGTCAGCAGTGTGACGCGCTGTCGGTTATGATTCTCCTCCAGGCGAGGATGCCAAGAGTAACTACTGACACTGAGATGGCATCCGAAATATTAGGTCCACAAAACGCAATTACTTGGACTGAAGACTGACCTGGTCACAAGAACAAATGCTCCGTGTGGCACCGGAGAGTCGCAGGAGGTCTCGGAATGTCCATACCGCGAGCTCACTGCACGGCCGCGGCTCGCTGGCCGCAGAGCCCTGCTCACCCTCTTTATTGCAGATAATAATTCCGACTCAGTCTCTTTGCAGCTATTGTCAGAGACACATATTACAAAGTTCCTGGTAGCCACCGCTGAGAGGAAGCAGACGTAAACCATGGGAAGGGAGTGGACAGTGGCCAGTGGCAAGTGGCCTGGGGTAAACAAGGATTCAAGAGGAGCAAATCACTGACGAGGGTCCTCATGCTGCACTCCATGTCCCCGCGACGGTTCTGTAGCTGGCAATGAGCGCGTCTTACTCCCGTCAACGAGACTGTGCGAACTGTGCACCGAGCAGGGGGGCAGCGGGGCTCTCGCCGGGATCCTTCCGTAAAGTGTGTGATTGTCTAACCCAGTGGCCGGCAAACTCATTAGTCCACAGAGCCAAATGTCAACAGTACAACGATGGAAATTTCTTTGGAGAGCCACATTTTTTAAACTTAAACTTCTTCTAACACCACTTCTTCAATAGACTCGCCCAGGCCGTGGTATTTTGTGGGAGAGCCACCCTCCAGGGGCCAAAGAGCCGCATGTGGCTCGCGAGCCGCAGTTTGCCGACCACGGGTCTAACCCTACGCGGCATCCCTGAAACTGATGGAAGGTAGTGCTGCATGCGAACTGTAACTGAGAAATAAAAGTGAAAAAAGAGGAGTCTATGAGGCAGCCCTCCTCAGAGCATCCCTCTGCCTTTACGACGTCTAGTCTTTTCCCTTCGCGGTCGGACCGATACCCAGGGAGGGAGGATGCCTGTGGTTTCAGGTAGCGCGAGGCGACACGGAGCGTCCAGACTGTTCCCGCTGTGGGCGTGGTCACGAGGACTCCCGCTCTCTCATGGGTTCTGCACAGAACATTCGTCCCAGGTGAACCACCCTTCTCGAAGGCAGCTTGGGGCAGACAGCGAGTTAGCCGTCGCTCCGGAAGCACAGCGGTCCTAGAAGGTCCCTAGAAGGTCAACAGGAGCAGGACGTTGTGAACGAAGGATGGAGGCCAAAGCTTGCATGCGTGTTGGAGGCCAGCGAGAGGAGGGCAGCGCGGGCCGGCCCCGTGTGGCTGCTTCTCACCGTCTACGCGCTGTCATTCAGCAAACAGTTAACACTCCCCGGGCGCAGTGCGTGTTAGGGATGGGAATGTGACCGGCGTAATGACGGCATGTAAAGGAGAATAATGACAACTATGGATAAGAACAAGAACCCTCCGTCGATGTCAGTGCTGCCTGCATTGCAAAGGAACAGGGAAGTTGCATTTCAAAATAAATGGATGATAAACTAAGTTTTCAAGAAAAAAAACACACAACTAAAAACGAGGAAAAGATTGAGGGCCCTCCATGAAGGAATGACTAAGAAAGCTATCGCTTCCTCTGTTTTGTTCTTTTTCTCAAATTGTCCCTTTTCCGTACGTGGAAGTCTGGGCAAAGAGGGATTTTGGATCACATTACAGATGCTGGCAAAGAGAGACTGTGGATCACATTACAGATGCTGGCTCAGCGCACGCTTTTAAAAAAAGTATTTGTATTCGTTTCAGAGAGGAAGGGAGAGGGAGAGGGAGAGACACATCAATGATGGGAGAGAATCATGGGTCGGCTGCCTCCTGCACGGCCCCCACTGACCGGAAATTGGACCATGAGTAATTCATAGGTCCATACTCAACCACTAAGACACTCTAGCCAGGCTCCATGCATGCTTTCAAACATCACCTTCATGTGCAATACGAAACACTCGTTTCAGTGTATATTTTGCTGTGTTTGACAAACTGGTGATGCCTGCATTTTTTGGAGGCTGCAGGGCAAAGATATTTCCGTGAAAAGGGAATTTTATGGGGAAAGATTTCAAAGGGAGGCCATCACTTCCGTTGAAAATATGTTGCCTTTGAGAATCCTGTAGACTCTCAGGTGCAAATGCCCAAAAGGTATCTATTCTGGGGAGTTACTCTGGGACTCACGCACCTTGGGAGCGGAGAACGGAGAGCGATTGGTGGTCACATGACGGCTCCAGTGTGGAGAGCAAAGCTCAGTGTTGTGTTTTGATTTTGACAGACAACCGGAACTCCTGGGACGAAGCGCGCTGTGGTGTGTGGAAAACGCCTCCTTGACGTATTGCCTGTCAGGGTGTATTCGCTTTATGAGGGAAAGCCGGTATTTATTTATTTAGCATCTCACCTCGTTATTAAAACATCCCAGGTGGCTTTCAGGGGTGAATAAGATGTGAGACTCGGGGATCTGATGATGGCAACAACCACCTGCAAAGAAAGAGGAGAAGGCCAGGGAGGAGGACAAGAAGAAGAGAAAAGAGATGGAGCAGACGCAGAACCAGAAGGAGAAGGAGGAGGAGAAAGAACAGGAAGAGGAGGAAAAGGCAGAGGAGGGGAGGAGAGGAGAGGAAAGGGAGGGAGATGGAAACAAGTTGCAGACAAGGAGAATATTAAACAGGTGTGCTAGGAGGGCCTGCATCTATTACACAGCATATACACTGAGTGGCCAGATGATGATGATCTCTGAACGCATAATCATCTGGCCACTCAGTGTATATCCTATATAATAAAAGGCTAATATGCAAATTGTCCCCTCGACCAGGAGTTTGACCAGCAGGCAGGCCGGCCAACCGCCCTTGTCCCCTCCCCCTGGCCAGGCTGGCCGGACCCCACCCATGCATGAATTCATGCACCGAGCCTCTAATATATATGTATATACACTGAGTGGCCAGATTATTATGCGTTCAGAGATCATCATAGTCTGGCCGCACAGTGTATATATGTGTGTATATATATGGACTGATCTGGGGCTAACATCAGGCAAAATGCATTCAGCGGTTCTAATAAAGAATTACACCCATGTAGCACCATGGAAGCCTCCATCACAGCTTTCAGGGGCACGGGGTTACTTTTAGGGTCTAGGAAGAAAAGCTGTTGCCCCCGACTCCTGAAGTCTCCTTCCAAGTAGAGGATGCTTTCTTACAGAGCCCCTCCCCGCTTCCTCACTTCCTGTGTGAGTTCTTGGGGAGCAGATCCTGGCAGGAGCAGCACATCCCGGCAGGAGTAGCACAGCTGTACCTCCCTCTGCCGGAGACGGAGGCACCTGCTGGGACACGGGCTCTCCTTTGCTCCCTAGTCTACTACCCGCTCTTCCGTGGAAACTTCTGGCCATGGACACCATGGGAAGGGTGCCTGCTACTGGTTGGCCTCGCCTCCCCATTCTGTGAACGAAGCTAAGTAGTTCTGTGGCCTGAATACTCTTCCGTCTAGTTTGTCATCTGAAGATGTTACGTTGGCTTTCCACCACGTCGCCTCGTTTGCTTATTTCTCAGTTGTCTCAGCTCTTGAATGGGGACGAGAGGCTCACTCACTGGCCTCCAAGAATACCATCTTATTCTCGAGATAATGGAAGTGAGCTGATGTCGTAAAAAGAAAACGTAACTTAGCATAAGTAATTCCACGCTGCACTGATTGGATGTTGGTCTCATGTTTCGCTGGATATTCTGGATCTGGAAATGCATGTTAGGGTATCTGGAACAATGGGATGGTCTGCTCAACCTTGAGTTCATTGTTTGTTAAATACTAAGAAGAGCTTGTTTGAAACCCGGGAAACCCTTATTACAGCTTTACCTCTGCGTCTTGATTACTAATATCGGGCAAATCAAATAACCTCTTGGGAACTCACACCTCCTCTTCTCGGCAGCTCTGCTTCCCCACCCTGCAGCGCCTCCCTCCCCCCTCCCCACCTCAGGAGCTTGTCCTGCATTGTGCCCTGAAGATTCTGGGCCAGGAGGTGCTGTGTGCTCAGTGCTGGCCCTGAACTTGGTCAGCAGCTCAGGGATGAAGGTCTTTTCCACTCTGAGAGTCCGTGACTCCCTGAACTTTCCCACCGACGGAGGACAGTTTCTGCCTCGTTCTCTGTAGGTCACCAGCCGTCCCACAGCCAGCATCCTCTTCCGCGGTGTTCCGTGTGGAAGACTCTCCACACCGATTGCCGACTTGCACCGGAGGAGCGTGCGTACAGCGGAGCGAGCACCGTGTTGTTGCAATCAGCCCTCATCGAGGTCTCCAGGGGGCCTGGGGCAGGAACCCCATCCATGTCGCTCTGTCTGGGAGTGACACGCCGTCCACAGTCTCAGCGGCTGGCTGACAGGTCCAGGTCGCTGCAAACACGACCCCGCCCGGTCCTCTTCAGATCACTCATTACTCACCCGCGCGTGATGCTTCAGGGAGAAACAGGAGCTGCCCGCGCCTGGCAGCCGGGGCCCCGACAACGCGTCCTGTCAGCCGGCTGCTCCCGGGCGCCAATGGGGTCTTTCAGACGGCGTGTCTTGTCAGTCGCCGTCTGCAGACATGCATGGAGAGGGTGTTCGATGGGACGCCTCCGAGCAGCCCGCATCGGCGCTCTCCGTGTCGGGGCAGGTCTGCTGGGACCTGTCCTGGGGCTGATCACGCTCGGGGCCAGGCCGGGCTCAGCCCTGGATGGGGCAGAGTGAGGGACATGGGGGTGCGGGGCGGGGGGCCCTGAGGAGTGAGGAGAACGGATTCACTGCTTTTGGCGTTTGCTGTGAAGGGACTCGGGCAGGATCACCAGTCGCTGGTTGCCAGCAGTCAGACGTGCTCACATAATTTAGAGCAGGGGTGGGCAAACTTTTTGACTCGAGGGCCACAATGGGTTCTTAAACTGGACCGGAGGGCTGGAACAAAAGCATGGATGGAGTGTTTGTGTGAACTAATATAAATTCAAAGTAAAGGAGCGGAGGGGAGAGCAAGAGAACCGGATAGAACAGCCGGATCCGGCCTGCGGGCCATAGTTTGCCCCCGGCTGATTTAGAGAAAACGTGGGTTGGGCAGTTTGTCCAGTCGCATCGGCTCCCGCAAACATGAATAAGACGACTTTCGGGACTGGGAAGTGATTCTTCCAGGAAGACCGGCTACTTGCTAATGGATCCGGAAATGCAGGCCCTTCGGGGCTGAGAACAGCGATGCCAGGCAGGCCCCCTCCAGCTTCCCGCGGCTGGGAAAGGCCCCCTTGGCCGCCGGCACAGGGACGCACTCTCCGATGGCCCCCGAGTTAGGCAGGAAGTGCCCTCCCTCCCTGGGCGCCCCCTCCTGCCGGCTCACCCAGCGTGGCCTCCTGCCTGCGGCCCCTGGGTCTCTGAAACCAAGATGGGTGGGACGTGGAACCACCAGGCTTGGCAGACGAGGCACGTCCTGGGTCTGAAGGAGCTGCCCCGACGTCATGCCTGTGCGTGTTTGCGGAGGGGCCCTGGGCTCGCCCCGTTTAAAGAGGGCGCCTCGAAGACCAGACGGAGATGGGGACGGGGTCAGAGCGCTGGCTGCGTCCAGCGAACAGCACACGCGGCGGGTTAGGACGTCAATAGATGCCGAGGCCCCACCACGTCGCACAGCCTCCCAGTCAGACGGAGGCTCTGAAGGCCCAGCTGGGGTCACTGCCGAGGCTGGGGGGGGGGGGGGTGGCGCACACGCCTCCTGAGATCGTCTCTTCAGGAGGCCCCTGGGTCGGACAGGCCGCAGAGAAAGGGTCCTCCACCCCCTTCTCGTCCACATGTCACATGCTCTTCGCTGATGGAGAAGACAGGCGCCTGGGACGGAATCTGAATGCACTTCCATCACCGCACACTCGGCTTCAGTCTTGACTCTGAAGGAGGGAAGGGGTGCTGTTAGGTCCTGGCGTCGGATCCGGTGATGACCGCGCTGGATCTGAGGCTCTGAGGCACGGGGCGGAGGCGGGTGAGGGGGGCGGGATGGTGGCCGTCGGTGGTTTCCTGACGAGAGCACTTTTCCCTCCCAGACTCTCCACACTGACCCTTTGGTCCGTAGCGTGATATTCTGGAGAGAACAGAGAGCGCGGGACGAGGAGGAGAGGCCATCGCCCTCCCGCAGGGACGGTGAGCAGGGCTGTGTGCGGGCGCTCTGGGCGGAGCTGCGGGCAGTGCCCGGGTGGGGAAGGGGTGGGGGGCTTGGCACCTAGGAACAGGGGGAGGCCCCAAGGCGGTCTGAAAGCACCAAGCAGTGACCTCCTGTTCCTTTCCCCACTCGCTGCATTAAAAAACGTAGACGGTGTCAGGATATGCAGAAAAATGTATTTTCTTCCATCATACCCTGGGGCCACCTCTGAAAGTACTGGTTTCCAAACTCGGCAGCTACAGAACTTATGAAAATAATGATTGTCTCCCCCCGTCCTCCCCCCCAAAAAACAGAAAAAAACCTCACTTCCCCAAACAAGACACTCTTGTGTGCTGGAATGTGGCTCAAGAATATGATTTTGAAGTCGACCATCCTATTTTGAGAAGGAAACCCTATCTTAGAATAATATACTAACGCTTGTTTCTAATCTAGGCATAAAATTGAAAATAATTTCTTAAAAATCATGTGGTCACTCTATGACCTCCATAAAAGCACCATTGTTACCCTAGGTTGTATATGCGCCCAGTGTTAGAACAATTGCCGAGACTGTGTCTGTGAGCATCGCCATGGGGCTGACAAGGCCCCAAGAATATCTCACAGCTTCTGTGAGAAACAAGCCTGAGACCTGGACCTGATTGCTCTGCTGTGACAGGAGAAGGTGGCGCTCCAGGAGGGCAGGTCTAATAGACACTGACCTAGACCGGAGTTACAATTAGGAAGCAGATCCTCATCCCTGATGCAAGGAGGCAGCAAAGTGGCATTTGTACTGTCCTCACCTCCTATTGGTCACCTGGACCAACCCTAGTGCAACGGGGGTGGGATCACGGGGACCATCCTAGAGCGACTGTGACTGTGAATGGACCGAATAGGATTGGTCCTCCTACTGATGCATGGATTTATTTGGAAAATGAGACCCATTGTGCTGCCCGACGTGGCCCCATGAAGTGAAAGTAGGAAAGGTTCTAATCCACTTCTCTTTTGTAATAAGTGGGGATGCCCCATATGCCTTGCAATACTTATAGGAAATAATTATACTTTCGTAATCTGGATCTCTTTGTGGCCTGTAGCCGACCGAGTATGCCGAGCTGGAGCTGGGACAGTTATAGATTTACTAGAGGCCTTCGTGCAATAGGCCTTCCTTCCCCTGGCTGCCGGCACCGGTTTTCCTCAGGCACCCAGGACCTAGGCCTTCACTCCAGCCACAGCGGAGAAGCCAAGCCTCTTCAGTCTTCAGTTATCTTCAGACTTCAGTCTTCGCTCCACACCTGCATATGCAAATTAACCCGCCATCTTTATTGGGTTAATTTGCATACTCACTCCTGATTGGCTGGTGGGCATCGCAGAGGTATGGTTAATTTGCATCTTTCTCTTTTATTAGTGTATATTCCTCTGAACTGAGGCTGGGACAGGGCCCCTGTGAGACCAGGCAGGAGAGGACAATGACCAGACCACAGTCCCTGTGCGGTGTCGAGCCTGAGTCCTGGTCTACACAGATGGTGGAACCACCACACAGGAAGACTCTTGGGTGGAAAAGTCTAGAGGGTTTACAAGTGAGTCACAGAGAAAATGTGTCCAAATTAAGCCCTTCAGCAAATCAGCATGTCTGGTGTTGGGGAGTCTGGGTTCAAGTCCAGGGCATGCTTTCTTTGAGCACCTTTTCTCCAGTTTAAAGCATTTCCGCTCCGGCTGTCTCCTGGCACCACGTGCTAGGGCTTCTGCCACGGCTAATGTAGGGCGACAGTGTCTAATGAGATGGAGGCCGCGTGGATAAGACGAGATTATGGGCTGTCCCCGCTGTAAGAGGCTTGCTCCAAGGTGGCGATTTGTGCCAATGTTATTAACTGCAGCTAATGAGGTCCCCCCGACCCCTGCCCGGAACCTGGATTCCAGACGCAGCTATGGGAACTCTTGGACCCGTTTACCGAATTACCAAGCAGCTTACGTGGGCCTGTGGCTGGTGCTTGTTCAAATCCCTAAGCAGAAAGGGTTTAGCTGAGGACATTCCGTGTGGCCTGAACGGAGAACTGTCTACAGAGACCTCGGGCTTATCCACTGGGGTCACCAGGGTTTCCACCGTAATTCTTCGATGGCGCCCACCCCGTCCAGAATATTTAAAAAAATGTGTTGAGGCCACTTCTCCTGAGAAGAGAGGAAGGCGCTCATTGGACCCGAGGCTCTTTGGTGGGTGAGGAGGCGAGCCGTGTCTCCGGGTGGGAGATGCCCGAGCGCCGGCTGCGAGTCAGGTGGGAGGGCCTTGCTTTTCTTCAGGTCCCACCTGGCCGAAGGCTGGTGCTTGACTCACACCGGGAATTGCCTCTTCTCGTCCTGTTCTGCCATCCTGGGCTTGGCCCGAAGCCCGAAGGCTGCATGTGGCCAGGCCTCACAGATGGCCATGGCCTCCGGCTTTGCTCACGTTCACGCTTCCTTCGACAGGCAGGTCTAGGCCCTGGTTGTGTCAAGGTTTGCATCTTCCAGTGCGTGCTGGACAGTTGAGCTCATGCACATCCCTGGGGGCAGCTCCTCCGGGTGCTGCTCCGGCCCCTCTCTGCCCCGAAGTCTCTCCCCACGGGGCTCTTGGGAACATGTGCTGCAAACCGGCCTTGGCTTTGGAACCCCTGGACACTGCCTGCGGGACCACATTCCACACTTCTGTTCAGAAGTCTCCCTCCTCCCTCCATCCAGCGCCAGCAAGTGCGTGTGGGCTCTGCTTCCACCCTCCATCCAGCGCCGCCCCAGCTCGTCTGATGGGAAGTCTGGAGCGGGGCTAAGATCTCCAGCTCCGGGGTCACACTGCCTGTGTCGGAGGCTGCCTCTCCTCTGGGTGTGACCTTGAGTGAGTTCCTCTCCTCTGGGTATGACCTTCAGTGAGTTCTCCATTTGAAAGTGGAATCTAGCTAGCTACCTACCTGCCTGCCTGCCTACCTGCCTGCCTACCTGCCTGCCTGCCTGCCTGCCTGCCTGCCTGCCTGCCTGCCTGCCTGCCTGCCTGCCTGCCTGCCTATCTGCCTGCCTACCTGCCTGCCTACCTACCTGCCTGCCTGCCTGCCTGCCTGCCTGCCTGCCTATCTGCCTGCCTGCCTGCCTGCCTGCCTGCCTGCCTGCCTACCTACCTGCCTGCCTACCTGCCTGCCTACCTACCTACCTGCCTACCTGCCTGCCTGCCTACCTGCCTGCCTGCCTGCCTGCCTGCCTACCTACCTACCTGCCTACCTGCCTGCCTACCTGCCTGCCTACCTACCTACCTGCCTACCTGCCTGCCTACCTGCCTGCCTACCTACCTACCTGCCTGCCTACCTGCTTGCCTATGTCACATAGGTTGCTGTGAGGATTAGACAGTCCCTGGCACACAGAAGGTGCTGAGTAAGTGTGAGCTCTGACACTGTCTCGTGGTGCCTTACGTCGCCCCTCCGCACACCAGCCAGAGCCTCCCCTCCGTTTTCTCGTCTGCACAGGCGCCCTGTGGCCTTGTGTTTGCCCGCAATTGCCATGCGGGCATCCCTGTCGCCCGGAAGGGCGTGAGGAAGGTGGGCACGCTGAGAAGGGTTGATTCCGGCTCAGTAAGTAGCAAAATCTATTGACGTAGCGACATTTCAAGCAACGTTTGGAACTGGACGGGGCTTTCTCTGAAGTTCACAACGTCAAAGTGCGTGCGAATGAAGATATTTCTATAAATGACTCACAGGGCCCTTTGCCATATGGGACGTGGCGTTGGTCGCCCACGGTGGGTTCATGGGAAGGAGTCGCACTGCGTGGGTATGTTCACATAAGTAAAGATAAAGGCTGTCCCGGCGGGAGGAAGGGCTGGTTACCGTGCCCACGGGGAGCCGCTTCCCACCGAGGCCGAGGCTGGTCTCCGCCACGGGCTGTGCTTCACCCACCACTGAGGCCAGAGCTCCGTCTCCGAGGGACCACGCAGAAGCACACGACGGCATCTCCGTGTCCTGCGGGCCAGGAAGCTGGCGCAGGAGGGTGTGCCAGTTCGAGCAGGTGCCTAGCATCGACCTCGACATCCCTGAGCAAGGAGGTGTGCCAACGGGGCCAGGGCAGGGTCAGCCTGAGCAGCTCACTCCGCCAGGAGCCCGCCCCTCTCATCCTGTCCGTCAACTACAGGACTTCTCTCCAAGGCGCCGGAGGGAAGCCAGCTCCCGGCCGGCTCGAAGGCCGCCCATCCCCATGCCCCCGACGGCTGTGCGGCTGCGGCATTCAGAACAACGTGGGCTGGCGAAGCTCTGGACCAGGGGTCCTCACACTTTTTAAACAGGGGGCCAGTTCACTGTCCCTCAGACCGCTGGAGGGCCGGACTATAGTTTAAAAAAAAAAACTATGAACAAATTCCTATGCGCACTGCGGGCCCGGGACGCGTCGGCTGCTAAGCAGGACAGGCAGCGGCACCCGGCGGGCCGGATCCATGTCCTCGGCGGGCCGCATGTGGCCCGCGGGCCGTAGTTTGAGGACCCCTGGCTTTAGGATACAAGGGACCTTCCGTGTTCCGTGCTGGCAGCCCGGGGACTCTCTGGTCACGTCGCAGGGAGATACACGGGGACGCGCATCCACGGGAGAGCGCAGTGCAGTTCTCGGCAGCTTGCAAAACTGCCACATGCCGCCGGCGTGGGCGGCGGAGACGATGATGGAAAAGTCGGACCAAGAAGCCCAGGTGTTCGTGTTATTTTAATTTTTACTGGAAGTCCGTTACATTTCCTAAGGAGTCTCTTTTAATTGACTTTTAGGGATTTTCTTTTTAAATACAAGCCAGATGCCCGTGAAGACTGACAGTTCTCACATTTTCTCTTTATACAGCCAAGCGTTCCTAAGCAAGCTCAAACACTCCCAGTAAACCAGAAGTATGTCTGTTTGTCCTCTTCAGCAACACGGGTGAGTGACACCTGCGCTGGCTAAGGCGTGCGCTCGGCCGCAGGCTGCTTTGGGCACGGGGTCCTGCGACCAGGGCACGCGTGCTCCCCATCGGGACAGCGGCTCCTCTCCCCTCGCGGTGAACCAGGACTTCGCACCCTGCGTGGCGCCTGCCGGCCTGGCCCGGGGAGGCCGCGTTGGTGTAAACCAGTTCCCTGGACCTGCTGTTAGACGGCCTCCGTCCTGTAGAACCGAGAAGAAGAGAGAGGGTGGAAGCAGATCCCACTACACAATGACCCGGGCGGGGGTGGGCTGGGGTGGGGCGGGTGCCTGTGGAGGTGGCAATGAACCGCCTCAGGGCCACTGCTGGTCAGAAACCTCTAAGATTCACAAAATCTGTGCTCATGAGGTCACAATCGTATGCTAACACTGCCCGGCTTTGCTTCCTCTGTCTTCTATTCACACAAGTGACTCGTTCTCAGCCCAACACACTTGCATACATTGTACTAGTCAGGACACATGGGCAGCGGAGTGTTGTCTGTGGAGGCAGCCAGCGGGGACTGGAAAGGCGTCCGTCAGCGCAAACCCGCTCCTCCTCTGCCCTGTGCGAACGAGGACGCGTCGCCAGTGATTGCCTCAAATGATAGGCCCCCCACCAGCCACCTCGCAGCCGTATAATTACCCAGTACTTAGCGGTTGCCCAGTAATTTTCCATTTGAAATGTGTCCGTTTTGGAGCGGACCGCATGCGAGATTCTGAAGTAAGAAGAGGAATAATGATAGCCACGTTGAGTGTCCTGATGAAGGAGAATCAGCTGCTCATTCTGTCTCCACCTCATCTCCGTGTCTGCGTCACAGTCCACCTTGAAGCTGCCAGGGCAGCTGGCATCTTTACAGAATGAAGATGTTTCAAAGCAAAGTATGAGTTTGGCAGCAACCCTGAGTTTGAGATAATAAGCAATCAATACATACAACCTTAAATGGGAGTGGACAGCTGTTGGCTTCCCTCTTTGCTTGAAGCTAATTACACAAGAACCTATTGCTAATGCTAATGAAGGGCCTTAATTTTGTGTGTGAACATGTATGGTATATATGGGATTGTTAGTGTACACTTAATTCTAGAAATTAAGCATGTATCGATGTTTCTTGTATTAATTTCAGAAAGCAGAAGAGAATAACTGGAGACTGAAAACGATATGATTTTTAAAATAAACAGCAAACATAGGAAACCCAGTTTAAAATGCCAGGTCTTTAGGGGAGCACATGTTCTGAGCCCGCGGATCACGTGAGTGGGGGGATGGGAACACTGGAAGGAGGTGGGGAGGCCTGGGCTCCCTGTAGTCCCTGCCCCCACTTCTCATGTTCCTCCTGAGAAGCGAGTGTGTTGGGTTGTTAGGTGAGATGATGTCAAGACGCCGGGTTCTAACATGACCTTGTGTTTGCAGATCTCGGTGTCACCTGGAGCGTAAGGACGTGAAAGGTTTGACGAACCAGAGGAGGAGAACCCGCCGGACCTCAGCCCGATGCAGGGCTTCAGGGCAAAGCCCCTCCGCTCGGGATCTGCGCGGACACGTGCCCTGTGTATTCTGGTCGCCGACTCTCCATCCATCTCACGACGGAAGAAACTGAGGCAGAGAACGCGACCGGATCGGTTCAGGTCAACAAGCCGCGAACGGCTGCTGGGTGTCAGGTAAGACCTGCTGTCTCCAGACACAGAGCAGCTCCCCAGGCCCCCGGGCCTGCGTGACGGCGCCATGCGGATCAGGCAACGCTGACTGATGTCACCCCACGAGTTGTTCACACACAGAACAGAGCGGAAGGCGAGGTGCCAGGTGGAGAGGGGCTGAATGCCCCTCACTGACCTCGCAATGACCTCTACAGGATGGCGATGTTGGGAATAAGCAGTATTTCACCTGCTGCATTAACTCCTCATGATTCAGTGGTGTGACTGGTGACAGAAGTGAAAGGATTTCCCAAGTTCCCTGCTCACTGGCCAACATTTGCTGACATGGCCATGGCTGTACTGAACACAAGTAAAAACTCAGATGTTGTAACTATCAAGAAAGGACATTGGGATAGAAATTGAAGTTTAGCTTCCATGTTTATTGCTGACATTATTACAGATGTCCCCCATTCCCCTCCTCCTTTGCCTCCCTTCACGAGGACCCGCCCTCCCCTCCCTCTGGCCCTAACCACACTGTTGTCTGTGTCTGTGGGCTATGCATCGATGTCTTAGAGAAGGGTTACAGAAAGAAAAAATAATAGTGAGAACATTTTCAGGAATTGAGAAAAAGACATGAATCAACTATGTGAAAAAGCGCAAGTCGCAATCACAACGAATAAAAAATTTGCTCATAGGCATGCCACGGGAAACCACGGGGCATGTAACATGTAGACAAATGTCTAAACATCTGCCAAACAGAAAAGACAGCGTGTCTCTAAAGCAATGACCATGGCCACGTCTGTTCTTAGGAGAAGCGCATGTCCTCAGCTGATGGAATAGGGGATAAGGTGTCCAGGGGATAAGGGTCATGACTTGAATGAGTCTCTTCCTACGTCTCCCCAGAAAAACTATGCAGTCATAAAGGAGCATGAGTAGAGTCCCACCATTCTAATCACTGGGACAGAGAGCATTCTAGAACTTTCAATTACCCCAAAGCAAAGAAGTAAATGCTGAATTCCAGAAGCGCTTCCATCACCATCGCAAAGACATCAGGTGTGGAAAATGGGAGGGGGCGCTTCAGAGACTCAACAACAACAACAACCAAACAGCAGGGAGTGGGAACTAAATGGAACAGAGACAAAAGCCCTCTCCCAAGCAGGGAGTCGCCCGAGTCTAATGCTGGCATTGGTGGGGCCTGGCATCGGGTGGTGGGAGGGGCAGCCCTGGGCTGTGGCCTCAGAGAAACACTCCTCAGCGAGCTTCCCTTCCCGCCTGTCAGGAGGCGCCTCTCAGAGGCCGGGCAGCTGGAGGGAGAAGGAAAACGGAAACTCTGCGGAAGCAAGGAAATGGATTTGATGGGAAAGATATCGTCTGAATATGTGAATATAAATAACCTGAATATATATAATACACACACACACACACACACACACACACACACACACACACACATATATATACACATCTATAAAATCTGGATATATATAATTTGAACAAATATAAACAGAATGTATATAATCTCTGTGTACATGTGTATCAACCAGAGTTGATAGAAATCAGGGAAATATGGAAGAAAGAGACAAAATCAATCCCAGGAGTGAAGCAATAATAAAACTCACCTGACCCACCAGGGTAGCAGGAGATACACTTTACACACAACAACCAATGGCCTTCAGGTTACAGAAAAAATAACCAATGAGACTATCATGGAGAAGAAAACACTATTTATAATATTAACAAAATAGATTACAGACTTAGAGGAAATTTATAATTTAAGTGGATGAAATTCATCTATTAAAGAAAAGAATTCTCTAAGTGGGTGAAAAAAATCTAGCTCTGTGCTGTTTTTAGGAACTCCGTACCTAAAATACCAGAGCCTGGACGGGTCAAAATGTAGATCCCGGCCAGTGTGGCTCAGTGGTTGAGCATGGACTCATGAACTAAGAGGTCTCAGGTTTGATTGAGGTCAGGCACATGCCTCTGTCCCCACTAGGGGGCGTGCAGGAGTCAGTTAATTGATGTTTCTCTTTCACTGATGTTTCTATCTCTCTTTCCTTTCCTATTTAAAAATAAAAACATATTTTTTAAAAATGTAGGAAGAAATAAGACAAATGACAAAAATAGTGTCTTAAAAAAAGCTATAAGAAAAAAAGTTATGGGGAAGCTCATTAAGAATAAAGAAAAATATTTCTTAATGATAAGAGCAAAACTTTACCAAGATGATAAAAATCACATCCCTAATTTCATGGCTCCAAAATATTTACAGCGATAGAAAAAGGGTGGGTTATAAAACTCATCAACAGATCTACATGCAAAGCAGAGATTCTAATAAACCAACAGATGAAATTGATAGGTCATTTCCCATGGCTTGTACTGCCTCATCTCATTCTTAGTATAATCCTCACTTAATCCTTACAGTAATCCTATGAGATAGGATTTTTATCTTCAGTTGAGAAAACTGGAAGCACAGAGTGGTTAAGTAACTTGCCCTAGGGCACACAGCTAGTACACCGCAGACCCTGGAACAAAAACTCGGCCTTCTGGCCCCAGAGCCTGTGTGCTGAGCTCTGAAGGCAGCAGGAAAGAGCTAGCTGATTAGCTGTGACCTCATGTGACCTTAAAAAAGTAACTTGCATTGCTTAGGTCCATGGTTGGCAAACCGCGGCTCTCGAGCCACATGCGGCTCTTTGGCCCCTTGAGGGTGGCTCTTCTACAAAATACCACGGCCTGGGCGAGTCTATTTTGAAGAAGTGGCATTAGAAGAAGTTTAAGTTTAAAAAATTTGGCTCTCAGAAGAAATTTCAGTCGTTGTGCTGTTGATATTTGGCTCTGTGGATGAATGAGTTTGCCGACCCCTGGTCCTCAGCTTTCCTTTTGAAAAATGAATGAAATGATTTGATGCAGGTGCCTGGTACAGCGTGGTCTCCGTAAATGGAACTCAGCAGCCTCAGCTTCTCTGCCATCCACCCCACCCCCCGGCAGAGCTCCCTACAGAGGGACTGTCTGCTCACCCCGGTTCCTTTCTTGCCAATCAGTCTAATTTGTGTCCCCAGGTTTAAAGAATTCAAAGGAAAACCTCAAGAGAGGCATTGCCAAAGGACAAGCACAAATAACTCACAACAAAAACCACAAAAGGCCAGTAATTTCGGTAAAGACAAAGGCCACCCTGACTAGATTCCAAGACATGAAAAACGAAGACGGCATTTTCAAAGATCAGCTTGGAAACTACTGTAAAGAGCATTGCTACTGCCCTAGCTGGTGTGGCTCAGTGGACAGAGCGTCGGCCTGCGGACCAAAGGGCCCCGGGTTGGATTCCGATCAAGGGCACGTACCTTGGGTGCAGGCTCCTCCCCAGCCTGGGCCCTGGTCAGATGCACTCAGGAGGCCACCAGTCGATGCGTTTCTCTCACATCGATGTTTCTCTCTGTCTTTCCCTCTCTCTCCCCCTCTCCCTAACATCCATGGAAAAGTACCCTCGGTGAGGATGAACAAGAAGAAGAAGCGTCACTGCTCACATCTGGCCAGGGCACCTGTTTGAGTAAAAGCGTGCGGACTGCTGGTTGGAATTCTAATTGGTACCATCTTTCCAAAAGAAACAGCAAACATTTGTATCAAGCGTGTCTTAAAGGTTCACGGGCCTGTGACTATAGCTCTACTCCCAACGCTGAGCGGGTGATGATAACAAGCGTGTGGTAAGTTCTTGTGACGTGCAGGCACTATTCCCGGCAGCTTAACTGCGACCTTCGCTGAAGTCACGTGCATCCTGTTGGTAATCGGCTCCCACGTGAGGCCCAGCTTCTGTGTGAGCCTGGGACCCTCTCCTGGAGTGTGGGTGAAAGGGAGAGCTCACATCCCCCGTATTCTCTTCCTCTCATCTCCCCAGAGTGGCCAGGGAAGCAGGCATCAAATCATAGGGAACTTTCTAGAGCAGGGGTGAGCAAACTTTTTGACTCGAGGGCCACAATGGGTTCTTAAACTGGACCGGAGGGCCGGAACAAAAGCATGGATGGAGTGTTTGTGTGAACTAATATAAATTCAAAGTAAAGGAGCAGAGGGGAGAGCAAGAGAACCGGATAGAACAGCCGGATCCAGCCCGCGGGCCGTAGTTTGCCCAAGGCTGTTCTAGACTCTCCACACTGCCCTTGAAGGCCCAGCCAAGCACAGGGCTCAAGTGTCCCCGCTGGTAACTGAGCCTGAGTGGACGATGGCCACAGAGGTCACTAGGGGTGGACTTGGAGGCTGTCGATGTCACGCCCTGGCCCCCGGCCGGGCCCGCGGTGGGGAAGGCAGCCGGGACAATGCTGGGCTCCCGCACGCACAGGTGACTCGGGGGGGGGGGTGGCCAATAGAGGCTTTTCAGAAGGCCTGAGAAATGCATGGTCCCTCCAGATCTCTGCCCTCTGGGTGTCCACCGCATGGTGCATTCTGGGCATTCAGGGCAGCCGCTCGGACTGTCTGGCCGCACGGTTCTCCATCAGCCACGCCTCTAGCTCGCCTGCTCCGGGGAGGGCGGTGCGCCCCGCACATTCTAATTCCTGGAGCAGGTGACCTCATGGCTGGTCACAGGTAACGTGGCGAAGGCATCGCACCAAGTCCTTCTGCGGGACCGGAGCTTTAAAGGGACTCGGTGGTGTGCAATACCGTTCTCCAGGCTGTTCCTTTGAAGGCGTCACATTCTCTCCATATTTTGTTTGAAGAGGGAGAGAGAAAATCTCGCAGAGCAGACAGTGTCTCTTGATCTGCTCAGGAGGCAGGGAGCTCAGAGGCGGAGCAGGGGTTGCTGTAGAGACGCTCACTCTCTCTTAGGTGTGCGGTGCCTCCGCTGGGGAAACTTCTCCAAGGGAGAAGGGGAGGTGCTGTGTGTGGGCAGAGGTCACAGTGCATTTCATTCACTGATGATGAGCCTTCGGGACTCGTTACTGATTAACATTAGCAGGTTAATTGTTCTGAAGTGTCTTGTATGATACCAGCCCTCAGAGACTAACAGAGAATGAATTTTCAGAAACTCTAATTCCGGGTTCTCTTTCCAGCACAGAGAGAATAATTGTGACAGTGAACCAATCAAAGGTGCAAATAAAACGTCCACCGTGAACTATATTCCCTTTCTAGTTGTGCTAGAGGCCCTGTGCACGGATTCGTAATCTGGGACCCCTCAGGGAATGTCAGACTGATAGATAGATAGATAGATAGATAGATATCTACTATATCTATCTATCTATCAATCTATCTATCATCTATCTATCTACTATATCTATCTATCATCTATCTATCTACTATCTATCTACTATCTTCTGTCATCTATCTACTATCTATCTATCATCTATCTACCTATTATCTATCTACTATCTATCTATCTACTATCTATCTACTACCTATCATCTATCTATCTATCTATTATCTACCTAACATCTAGTTATCATCTATCTACTATATCTATCTATCTATCTATCTATCTATCTACTATCTATCATCTATCTATCTACCTAACATCTAGTTATCATCTCGCAATCTGGGACCCCTCAGGGAATGTCAGACTGCCGGTTTTGGCCTGATCCCTGCAGGCCAGCCCAAGGGACCCCACAAATCCATGCACCGGGCCTCTAATATGCATATAAACTCTCTGGTTAATCTCTTCCCACCCTTTCCCTTCCCTCTGAGATTTGTTAGTTTGTTTCCATGCCTGTGCATTGAGTGTCTGCCCCCTGGTGGTTAATGCGTGTCATAGCTACTGGTCGACGGGTCACTTAGGCTTTTATATATATAGATTATTTATATTCTATCTACTATCTACCTAGCATCTATTTATCATCTATCTATCTATCTATCTATCTATCTACTATCCACTGTCTATCTCTCATCTATCTATCTATCTATCTATCTATCTATCTATTATCTATCTACTATCTATCTACTATCTATCTACTATCTATCATCTATCTATCTATCTACTATCTACTTACTATCTATCTATATCTCATCTATCTACTATCTACCTATCTACTATCTATCATCTATCTATCTACTATCTATCATCTATCTACTATCTACTTACTATCTATCTATCTCTCATCTACCTATCTCTCTCTATCTACCTATCTGCTATCTACTATCTATCATCTATCTATCTATCTATCTACTATCTACTTACTATCTCTCTATCTATCATCTATCTATCTATCTATCTACTATCTACTTACTATCTCTCTATCTATCTATCATCTATCTATCTATCTATCTATCTACTATCTATCATCTATCTATCTATCATCTATCTATCTATCTACTATCTATCTACTATCTTCTGTCATCTATCTACTATCTATCTATCTATCATCTATCTACCTATTATCTATCTACTATCTATCTATCTATCTATCTATCTATCTATCTACTATCTATCTACTACCTATCATCTATCTATCTATCTATCTATCTATCTATCTATCTATTATCTACCTAACATCTAGTTATCATCTATCTACTATATCTATCTATCTATCTATATCTATCTATCTACTATCATCTATCTATTATCTACCTAACATCTAGTTATCATCTATCTACTATATCTATCTATCTATCTACTATCTATCATCTATCTATCTACCTAACATCTAGTTATCATCTATATACTATATCTATCTATCTATCTATCTACCTCTATCTTTGATTTCAGTAAACGTGGGAAGCGCTGTTCCTTTCTAACCCATCACTGTAGACTGCTTGATGCAGCGCTTCCCTGAGCATTGTCGATGGCTGCACACCATCTTCTGTTAAGTCCACTGACATCACTGAGGTGCTGGCTCAGAGCAGCTTCTAACTATAACTCACTCTTGGAGTAAATCAGTTGTCCTGTCAGGATTGGGTTGCCTTTATGCTAATGTGGTAACGAGGTTATGCCTGAGTGTGTGCTATGCACTCCATCACATTTCGAGGTCTCAGCACAATTAGAAGCAAGCCAAAAGTACCAGTTTGTATGCGGGTATTAACTCATTAGCTTCTTTTGCAGTAATAACAATACATTTATGCTGTTACTCCTTTCTGTTCTAATTTTAAAAACATAATCTCATAGTAGAGTCTATTAGACATAAGAATAATTAAGGAAACAATTATAAATTGTTACAAGAAAACAATTACTAATACAGTTTTGTATTTATATCTAGTAGTTTCTATGCAAATACACATAAATAAACTTATGTTTATATAATGAAAAAATGTGCTATACAAATATATACATAGAGAACAAGGGGGTAACCCTGTAATATACAATATCCATGACATTGTATATTACAGAACTACAAATCATGTTTTAAATTAAAATGATAAATAAGCATTCCTAAATATTATTTATTAAATTAAACATTTAAAATATTACCTAACAGAACTGCATACAATTTCATTATAGATTCGCATTTTAACCATTGTCTTTTATTGGTGCTTTGTTTTCTGTTATAAATAATGCTGTTAATGATATATATTATTACAGTTTCTTTCAAATGAATTCTTGGGAATCTCATTACTGACTTAAGGGTACACTGTTTTTTAAAAACCTGCGATGATTTACACTCTCACCGATGACGCACATTTGTAAAGTCAGTATTTTCGCTTTAAAAGCTTTCGGATGAGATGTGAATGCATGGTCCGGTCACGTGGCCTTCCTGCCGCCCCAGGGGGCCGGGCCTTGCCTATCTCATCAGGCCTTCGTGCTTCCTCCCTGGACCGCCCGTGCTCGCCCTCTGCCCGCTGATGCCGGTGGTCTCAGGCCGGAACAAGGCGCCGGGAAAACGAGGCGTCCCCATTATTTCCAGGCGCCGATTACCCACTCCAAGTGCCTTCCCCGCCCCTGTGTGTTTGGACCTCCATCACTTGTTTTGAAAACTCACCCTGAGAAAGAACAGGCAGAAAGGACCCGGCTGGGGGGAGGCCTGGTGGCCGCAGGTGGACTTCATGAGTCAGGGAGGGGGGGGTGGAGGGCATGCTGGGATTGATGGCCAGGGCATGCTGGGATTGATGGCCAGGGCCAGTCAGCCGCAGGGCATGCTGGGATTGATGGCCAGGGCCAGTCAGCCGCAGGGCATGCTGGGATTGATGGCCAGGGCCAATCAGCCGCAGGGCATGCTGGGATTGGTGGCCAGGGCCAGTCAGCCGCAGGGCATGCTGGGATTGGTGGCCAGGGCCAGTCAGCCGCAGGGCATGCTGGGATTGATGGCCAGGGCCAGTCAGCCGCAGGGCATGCTGGGATTGGTGGCCAGGGCCAGTCAGCCGCAGGGCATGCTGGGATTGATAGCAGTCTCCCTTCTCATCCAGTGGGAGCGTTGGGGGGCCCCTCCTGGCCCGACAGAGCCCACCCGGATGGCCGTCTCCTGAGCACCGGGCAGTGGGCAGGCGTGATGCCGTGGCGTGTCCTGCGCTGGGGACGGGAAGAGGGAGCCGGACGGTGACCCACGGTAAGGTGGTTGGTGGGGAGACTGGTCAGCGGGAAAGCTGCCGGAGAGGGCTCTGTCCCGGAGGCCAGTGGGCAGCGCTGGGGAAGGGCCGGGGGAGAGGCAGCCGCGGGCAGGCCGCAAAGCGGGTCGGGAGGTGAGGTCGTGTGTCGCGGTCAGATGTCCAGGCCTTCGGGACGGGGGAGCCGCCCAGCGCTCCTAGCAAAGGCGCTTGGTGGGGGGCCTGTCCTCCCCGGGAGCGAGGCGCCATCCCTTCACCCCACTCGGCATTGCTTTGGGGTGAGCGCCGCACCCCTGTGTCCCGGCTGCCAGCCCGCAGCTGTGCAGGGGGGCGAGGAGCCCCATCTGGGTTTCCCCATCGCTGCTCCGGGCACAGGAGAGCATGGCCAGCGAGGAAAACGGAAGACTCATCCCGGGCTTGGTACACCCCCCGCCCCGAGAAATGCCGGGGTCCCGGCCGCTGCTCCCGGTGAGGGCGCCGAGCGGGAGGGGCCAGGCCGCCGTCGGACCGATGGGAAGGAACATGCATGAGACTGCATGGCCGTGCTTCCGCTGAACCTGCGGACATGGTTTCACAGTCTCTGCACCAAGGCCACCTCGCAGCGTTCTCAGAGCAAAGCAGCCCGTTGCCATGGCTCAGCGTTTGTGTTTTGGTCAGAGCTCTAAACAGGGGCCCTCAAACTACGGCCCGCGGGCCACGTGCGGCCACCGAGGACATGTATCCGGCCCGCCGGGTGCCGCTGCCTGTCCTGCTTAGCAGCCGACGCGTCCCGGCCCGCAGTGCGCATAGGAATTTGTTCATAGTTTTTTTTTAAACTATAGTCCGGCCCTCCAGCGGTCTGAGGGACAGGGAACTGGCCCCCTGTTTAAAAAGTTTGAGGACCCCTGCGTGGAAAAGGCAGGAAGGCTTGCCTTGGTGCCCTGAGGAATCCGGAAAACAGATCGTGGGCGGAGCTGACCCTACCGAGTCAGCCGGCACCGCTGGAAGGCTTCCTGAGGACACGCGGCAGCGACCGGGAGCCCCCCACACGGGAGCTGCTGATTGCTGGAGTTCAGCTTCATGTTCAACGCACACACGGCCCGCGTACCGTGTGCCATGTTTACGTATGGCCGTTCCTGACCGTGTGCCATGTTTACGTATGGCCGTTCCTGGCCATGGACTGATTGAAACTGAGAATCGGCAAAGACACTTCCCCCCCACCCCTGTTGGGAGCATAGCTTACTTCCTAGGCATGTATTTAAAAAAGAGAAAGAAAAACGGCTGCTGGGAGTTGATTTCTTGGCTCCGTGGACAGGAAGGTGGATGTTCGAGGGCAGAGCCATTCCCATCAAAACCTGCCCTGGCCTCTGCTTCCCCTCGCCGCCCTCCTGCTCCTGTTTATTTATTTGCTTGTTTGTTAATCCTCGCCCGAGGATATTTTCCAGTGATTTTTTGGGGAGAGTGGGAGGGAGAGGGAAAGACAGAAACATCGATGTGAGAGATACACATGGATGGGCTGCCTCCTGCACAGGCCCCGACCGAGCCCTGGCCTGGGGGGAGCCTGTAACGGAGGTCCGTGCCCTTGACCAGAATGGAACCCCGGACCCTTTGGTCCACAGGCTGACGCTCTATCCACTGAGCCAAACTGGGGAGGTGACTCCCTCCTGCTTAATCAGCTCACACGTAAGACCGTCTCCCCGGCTTTTGTCAGCGCGCAGGACAGAAACGCTTACTGTCCCTGAGTCCCTGCCTCGTGTTCTGACCAAGAACCTCCTAAATCACTCACTTCTCTCACTGAAAACGTGAAATGATGAAAGCATTTCGTTCCCATCGCCCAGCCTCCAGGAACGCTGCTTCTAAGCAGTTCTGCTGCCTTCGGTATAGGTCTAGGCCAGTGGTTGGCAAACTGCGGCTCGCGAGCCACATGCGGCTCTCGAGCTGCGGTTTGCCGCTCTGTTGACTGAGTTTGCCGACCACTGGTCTAGGCAAAAAGGAGAATTGATATACTTTTCCATTTGAAGCTGAAAAAATGTGCTTTCCTTGTGATTTTATTTTTTCTATTTTTAATGTATGTATTTTATTGTTGCTAGTATTACAGATGTCTCTCATTTCTCCCCCCCACCTCCCCTCCTCCCAGCCCCTACCCACCCACTCCAGGTCGTCACCACCTTACTGCCAGTGTCCGTGGACCGTGCATGTAAGTACATAAATTCTCTGGTTTATCTCTTCTCGTCCCCCCAACTCCACATCGAGGTATGTCATTCTCTTCCATGCCTCTCGGCTTGGGTGTTATTTTGTTGGTCAATTCATTTCGCTCATTGGATTCCACATATAAGTGAGATCATATGATATTTGTCTTTCTCTGACTGGTTTATTCACTTAGCATAATAGTCTCCAGCTCCATCATGCTGACCCAAAAGGTAAGAGATCCCTCTTATTTACAGCTGCGTAGTATTCCATGGTGTAAATGTACCACAGCTTTTTATCCACTCATCCACTGATGGGCACTTGGGCTGTTTTCCAGATCTGAGCTTTTTTTGTGCTGCTGTGAACATAGGGGTGCATATATTCTCTCTGATCGGTGTTTTGGGGGTTTTGGGATATATTCCCAGGAGTGGGATCCTTGGGTCAGAAGGAAGTTCCATTTTTAATATTTTGAGGAAACTCCTTACTGTTCTCCACAGTGGCTGCACCAGTCTGCATTCCCACCAGCAGGGCACGAGGGCTCCCTTTTCTCCGCATCCTCGCCAGCACCTGTTGTTTGTTGATTTGTTGATGGCAGCCATTCTGACCGGTGTGAGGTGGTACCTCATTGTGGTTATAATTTGCATCTCTCTGCTGATCAGTGACGTGAGCATGTTTTCCTATGTCTCTTGGCCGTCTGTATGTCCTCTTCGGAGAAGTGTCTATTCAGGTTCCTAGCCCATTTCTTAATGGGATTGTTTGTCTTCCTTTTGGTGAGTTGTGTGAGTTCCTAAATATTTTGGAGGTTGACCCTTTATCGGATGTCTCACTGGCACATACGTTCTCTCAGACAGTGGCTCCCTGTTCATTTTGACGGCGGTGTATTTTGCTGTGCAGAAGCGTTTTATCTGGCTGTGCTCCCATTTGGTTATTGTTTCCTTTGTTTTGATGAGTTGGCAAAAATTCTGCTACGTGAGATGTCTGAGCCTTCCCTGGATGTGTTTTCCTCTAAGGTTTTTGCGGTGATGTCAGTTCTTTGTTGCCCAGCAGAACTTCCCACAGTGCCCGCCCACAGCGGGCATGAGGTTGGTGCGGCGGAGGAACTTGCACCGTTTCCGTGTCAGTTAATTGTTTAAAATTTATCTTCGTTGTTGAAATCATTACAGATGTCCCCCCGCCCCCCGCCCCCCGTGACCCTCTCTGCCCTGCTCCCCACCCCCAGGCCTTCACCACACTATTATCTGTGTTCATGGGTTATATATGAACTTATATACGCATATAAGTTCCCCAGTTCACCTCTTCCCACCCAACCCCTGACCCAAACCCCCGCCTTCCCTCTGAAGTTCATCAGTCTGTCCCATGCTTCCATGTCTCTGGATCTATTTTGCTCATCAGCTTATTTTGTTCATTAGATCCCACATATGAGTGAGATCATGTGACACTTGTCTTTCTCTGACTGGCTTATTTCGCTTAGCATAATGCTCTTCAGGTCCTTTAAAGAGCAAAATTTTTAATTTTGAGGAAGTTCGAATTTTTTTTTAAATAAGAGTTTAATGAATATTAGAGAGAGGAAGGGAGAGAGAGAGAGAGAGAGAGAGAGAGAAACATCGATGTGAGAGTGAAACATTGGTCGGTTGCCTCCTGCACGCCCCCCAGCAGGGATGGAGCCAGCAACTCGGCAGGTGCCCTGACCGCAACCCCCCGGTGCCCGGGATGATGCCACCAGCCACAGCAAGGGAGCTCAACTGTCAATTTTTGCTTTATGGCCTGTGTTTTCTTGTTTGCTTTCTTAGAAACCTATTGTCACCCCACAGTCGTATTTTCAATTCAGAATATAGACATAGCTTTATTTTTAGTTCCATGCGGATTTAACTTTTGCTTCCAGTGGAGGGTGAGGACTGGGGTGTCCCGTTGTGTGGGAGCCATTCTTCGGCTCCTCCACCAGCAGGTGAGCCGCCTCCTGTGACCCAGGGAAGCCTGGCATGTGCCCTCAGCAGCGGGGTTTGGCATTATTAAGCTACTTAAACCGACAGCGCTTAGAGAAATAACCTTTAGAACTGTTCACATCCTTAATTTCACTAAAACCTTAGAAAAAATTTCAGTAATCCTTTTGGGAGAGATTAAAATTCAGGTTGAAGTTAACCAGTTAAAAACAAGCAAGAATCCTGAGGGGTTTTGCAGAGGAAATGCGCCTCTGACAGCTTGTGGTGCCTTCTTTGTTGTCAGAAAACACCGAAAACCCACACTCTGGGGAGCACCTCCGTCTCCTGAACATGGTTCCCCAAGTTCCGACTCATATGGAAACAATTCGGACCTGCCACCCCTTTCCTCACATTTCATCAGGCCTGGCCGTCTGGGCCTTCGGATTTGGTAGAACCTGCCTGGAATTTGCTCTGTCCGTTGACAATCTTTTGTTTAGGGACTCACAGTGTAGACGTTTGCCTGCCGCATTCATCCCATTGACCCTTAGGTGCTCAGCAACGAGGGGACCCGCTCAATAGTTTAAAACTGAGATATGGATGAAGACACCCGGGCGGCCGCTGACTTGCCTCTGTCTTGCATCCATTTGACAAGCATACCAATCTTCTCTTCCTAGCAGATCAAAATGATTAACAGGTTGTTGTAATAACGACTAGCCGAGGTTGGGGAGCTGTTTGTGGGAACTGGGAGAAGTGGGAGGTAGAGGAACCCAAGATAACAAGCCACAGCCCTGAGTGGAGCTTCACGCCCGTGCTGAGTTTAAGCCAGCCGTGGGCAAACTACGGCCCGCGGGCCGGATCCGGCTGTTCTATCCGGTTCTCTTGCTCTTCCCTCCGCTCCTTTACTTTGAATTTATATTAGTTCACACAAACACTCCATCCATGCTTTTGTTCCGGCCCTCCGGTCCAGTTTAAGAACCCATGGTGGCCCTCGAGTCAAAAAGTTTGCCCACCCCTGGTTTAAGCCAAAAGCTCTCTCCCCTCGGAGCTCCGGTGCTTAGTATTTGAAGAGTCACACGATGCATCCTCATCGGTGATGGTCCAGCTCCTTGTTCTCTCTACCTCTCAGCATCCTCCGTGGTGCTTCTGTTTTCTCAGCTGGAGACGGCAGCACCCTCGGATGCTGCGAAGGTTAAAGGGTGGCCCTCCCAGCCTGCTGGCTCAGTGGTTGAGTGTTGGTGAGAAGGGTGCTCGTTGGGAAGTGCTGAGCTGGGCTGAGTGTCCCACAAGTGTGAGCAGTGCTACTCCTCCGTGACGGCATTTGAACTTCTCACCCCCTCCAGCCTCCGCTCCAGGCCTCTGGGAAAACGTGATCTAATACTCCTTGTTCTAAAGCCTTCCATGTTATCTTCTTACACAATGAAATTCTCATATCTGGATTTCCTGACTGTTTTTTTTTTTTTATAATCTGGTATTTGCTATGTCATTTCTTATAAAAATCCTCATTCACAGACCCTAGTTTCTGAACACTCTCAGAAAGTAGAATATCTTATGACAAAACATATAGAGAACAGATAAAGTAGAGCAATCCTGTCACACTGGAACATTGTCACATTCCTGCTTATGACCTGCTATTTTTCTCTTGCTGGCTTTTTATCTGTAATATCTTTGTCTACAATCCTATGTGAGCTTGAAGGCCTAGCTCATGAGTAGGATCTGCAGGGAACCTTCCTTAATTTCCTTACCACAGTGACTCTGCTGTGCAAATCCTCACAGGCGCCTGAGATATGACACTCCTGCACATCTACTCTTAGCACTGTGTGCACTTCCACCGAAGCATGCATTGCCTTTGTCTGGTATTCTGGTAATTTGTAAAAATTGCCCAGAGGAAAGAGAGCTAATTTTTATAGAAATTTTCCTCAAAGCACTTCCAGGGTAAAGCATAGACTAGGTCCTTATCAAGTCTTTGATGAGTAAGCTTAAGCTATAATACAAAAAGCATTAAGATTTCACAATAGAGGAATGAAGACAAAAGTAATAAAAATTATTTGAATTTTCCCGTTACTGTTCTCAGTCCTCCACTCGGTATATATGGTTCAAACGGGGTCATTTCCTAATGTAAATGATGTATTGAAACAGCAGGTCTCATCTTCATCCCTCTCCTTAGCATCCATCAGTAGCAATGATCTATTCCTATATCCATTATATACATACTTCTTTTCACGTTACATGTAAAACTCAGACACTGTTTGTATGTGCTAATGCCTCAAAGTAGGAAATGAATCTTAAGGACATGCACCTTGACATAAACACAAAAACTATAAAGTTCATCATATAAATTATAAAAACATTTTAATAGGTCTTTTCTCCATAACATTATATGTAACAGGAAATGTATTGTATACGTACATATTTTTGTACATGTAGGGTATTTTGGTCCTATGGCTATACACACAGACAAACACATACTGTGCACATATAGCTAATTCCCCCAATGCATTAAAACTGAGCCTTTACATTGAGTGCCATTCCTTCCACTTTAAGACACGGAGGTTTTGTTGCTAAGTTTTCATTAGAGGTAGTTTCTCAAGGCTTTCTTCGTGTCCCGTGTTACTGGACTCCAACCTAGACTTGCGTGTTGTTGTGGGGTCTTAGCTTTGCTTTCGGTAAGAAGGTAAGAATTATCTTGACTTCCCATGGCCCAGGAACTCATGAGAGACTGAGTAACTTCTAGTTAAAAAAAAACAAAAAAAAAAAACAAGAAGAAAGGTCGCGCTAAATGGAACTGTGCCTAAGACATAATCCACTTGTGCTTATTACACACAACTCATATAATTTAATAAATATATCATAAAAGGGGACAAATTAAAACCTGAATAAACTTGGAATGTTTGACTAGCAATACATGTTGTTACAGTAATTATACTTCAACATGACACATTGTGAAGGCCACAGCATCACACTGGTGGCCGTGAGGATGAGGTGGGAATGGAGAGGGTCCTTTGCGGAGGCTGTGTTGAAGAAGGTAATTAGAAGAAAGCACCTCCCCAATTAAGCTCAAAAACCAAATCGTGCCACAAATATTGAAGCTAAGTCTTGGCGACAGCTGGGAGCTAGACTATAAAAAGCATGCCTGACGATTTAACTCCTCCTGGATGGATGAAGAAGTACCTCTTGGTGTTAAGATTTCCTCTATGTAAACAAGAGAGCGTGGTCTAAAGCCAAGAAGAATTAACTAATTCGGATTAGATTTTGCCTTTCGTTGCTAGAGACAGCATGTTGGAAACGAAAGGTGAAACACAGGTTTTGGTGATATGAGTAGCGAATGTTTTGTGTGCTGAAAGCAAATGCCCCTATGTTCACCCTTTATTACCATTCTTACAATAAAACTCAAAAGGAGCATCTGCATGTGCGGGGGGGAGGGGCGTGGAGTGGGGCATTGCTCTATGGAATGTACTTTGGACTAAATGGTGGATTTGCTGGGGACAAAGTCTCATGTGATAGTGGAACATGAGTCTCGGTTTGCACTTTTAATAAATCTTATTATTTTCTATCTTGGTAACATTTTTAATTCTTACACTTTTGTAGAACAAATGCAACAGTTACTTGCATTTTACAACGCCCAGAACTGATTTCACATACTGTCATATTTCTGTTCTGTCATATTTTAATACATGAACACAACCTCTCCTATGTATTTATATTTAAGTTGCAGCGCAAAGTTGGGGGTAGGGAAATACACTATTCTGTCCCCGCTGTTCCCAGTCCTGCCCTAGGCCTGTATATTCAGGACCACGGACAGCATGCCAAGGGCTGTAGCTGATTTCTAAGCTCTCTTCCAACACTGAAACTCTCATGACTTGTGTTTAATCTCTCTCCTTCCAGTGACCTTGGCTCCCAAATGCATTGAACAACATGGATTGTTCCTGTGCACACTTCTAAAGAAAATACCAGAAGTAGCAATTCATTAATGAAGAAACCTGGAATAAGAACTATATCTTACCACGTATCAATCCTGTAATAGGATTGCCAGTGTTTTCGATTCTGTTATTCTAAATCACTGCATCTATTACACATTTTATTATTATATTTTTGGAATCTATTTTCCATGGATACGTACAGGTTTGTGTGTTATGAAGGATTAAATAGGTAGAGGTTTGTCTGGGTTTTCTATTTTAATTATGCCTTTACTGGAGGTCATTTGACATCCTATTAAAACTGCACATCCTCAAACCTGACCTGTAGCTTTAATTCTACCTTAGCACAATAAAAATCAAAACACTGACTTTAGTCTGACTTTATTGCCTTTGACCCTTCCAACCGTACTCAGAGCACCCTTCCATTCAGACTGAGGCATTTAAACACCATCCCCGCTGCAATAAATAGAATTACTTAGAGAAGTGGCTCATTTTCGGTCCGGGGCAGTACCCGCTTTGGGCATTTTGTTGTGCAGAAAGCAGGGAGGCTACCCGAGACGACTAGGGTACCTCTGGGGAAGTTTTCCATCGTGGGAATGAGGTTCTGTGCTTGGCCTTCAGCTCTCTCTGCCTCTGGCTGCAGGGTACGAGCATCCATTTAAATATTAGCGAAGACGTGCACTGACCTTCACATGAGCTCTGAATTGCGATTAATGGGTGTGAGCCTGTCATTTTTCTCTTCTCGGTGTCTGTGACACTTAGAAACATCCACCCAGGTCTGCAGTCCTCATCATTCCCACTTTCCCCACGGATTTCCCCCCCCCAAGGTCTGAGGTATTGAAAGCGCCGATTTACCCCGTTTCCATTCACCACAGCTGCAGGCCTCAGCCATCAGACATCTGGGGGCCGGTCCTTCCAAACCCCACGTGCCACCCATCACTGGAACTTCATTGCCTTTGCCTGGGCCTGGCACCCAACCCTCAAATCCCAATGTCCTAAGAGGCTGCTTCTTAGGACCTCGACCATCACCACCTGCCTTGGGTTGAGTTCCCGCCAAGCAGCTCCTAACCCGGTATTCGGCGCACGTGCCTCCCTGAGAGGCAGCGCCTCCACCCAAGGCTGCAGGCCCTGAGGCCTGAGGCAGGAGCAGGGCTGAGCAGCCGGGCTCAGGGGAGCCCAGCGTTGGCCTGACCCACAGCGGGTCCACTGGAGCATAAACCACCCAGAGAGCTGGACCCCACACTGAGGCTAGGGCCCATCTCTACACCCCCGTGCCAGTCAGCCTTGGCTTGGGGCCGTTGTTTATGAGATGGGGGAGTGATTCCAGGCAAGTCTCCTCCCATCAGGTGTGGGAGCTCTCCGAGAAAGGGGCACCTGTGAGCCTCTGGCAGCCTTTGTCCAGCTTCCCCGGGGATGGGCTTGCTGGTCCGGCGGAGGTGACCTGGACAGGCCACCCAGCATTGCCGGCAACCAGTTACCTAAAGGCACGGGGCCTGGAGAGACACGTTAAAGCCAAAACGGAGGCTGTGTATCTGTTAGGGCTGCGTGACAAAACCCAGGTGAGAAATGCGAACTTGATCTACAGTTCTGGAGGTCGGAAGTCCAAGAGTGAGGTGTCGGCTGGCTTGGTGTCTCCTGAAACCCTCTCCTGGCTTGCAGGCAGCTGTGTCCTCACAGGGGCACCCCTCTGCATGCCTGGTCCTACCGTCCTCTTCCTATGCAGACACCAGTCAGCGTGGACGAGAGCCCCCCCCCCCCCCCCGTATTTCTCCCATGTGTTTATATGGAAGTTGTCATATTGTGTTATACTAGTGCCCGGTGCACCGATTTGTGCACATTGAAAGGAAATTAATTAGAAGGTGGCTGGCGGGGCGTGACTGGGCAACAAGCCCTGGTGCCAACCTCCCGCAGTCCCTCCCAGGCTGGCTGCACCTGGGGCAGCGGCTGGGGCTCAAGGGGCGTCTGTGGAGTGAGTGGGATCCATCCAGCAGGTGAGGTCTCTCAGCCTGGCCTGTGGGGATCGGGCCGATATTGGCTCTCTAACATCCCCCGAGGGGTTCTGGATTCCAAGAGGGCGGTTCTTGGGTGACGCACCCCAGAATCAGGCTCTCTCCTCTCTGGTTCTGGGGTGTGTCACCCGAGAACCGCTGCTGCCAAGTCACGGCAGCTCCTGCATTGAGGTCTGCCCCCTGGTAGTCAGTGTGTGTCATACCTACTGGCCAGGCAGATGGTGGACGGTCACTTAGGCTTTTATATATATAGATTGACACAAAGGCACCATCTTTACATTAAACATCCGATCTCCACATATAGCTACATTCTCAGGTCTGGGGAGTTAGAGCTTCAAAATATGCATTTTGGGGAACACAACGCAGCCTCTAGCAGTGGGACACTCAACAGGGAAGCCACCCATCTCCACACCTGTTTCAGGTCTCGCTATGGCCATGCAAGTTCTTATCAGACTCTGTCTCTGACTCAGTTTCCCATTTTCACTCACCCTCTGCTCACCACACCCCTTGCTTACTATATTCTGTCCCATGTTAAGGTTATTAAAGTATTTGTTTTATATTCCCTATTAAAAAGTGGGTTCCCAAGGACAGAGAATACATTTTCCTTACCTTGGTATATAGCTATTATATTTTTCCCCAGGGTCTTGCAAAAATAAATCCTCAATAAATATATGAATTGGCTACAGATTAGGACATTGGGGTCATATTATTTTTTAGTTCTTGCTACATGTCATACATTAAACTTTCTTTGCATGTATTGTTTTATATCTCAATTAATTTGGGTAATTTACCCAGAATTTTTTTTTCTGATTAATTTAGACTTCTAAATATTTCATATCCTGTAATTTGTGTCAATAGGGGCACGGGAAAGATTTAGATAATAACTGTCACACAAAATTTAATAGGCAAAGGGGAAAGGATGATGTGACAATTGAAACACTCTCAAACACTTTTTTTAAAAAAAAAATATTTTTATTGATTTCAGAGAGGAAGAGAGAGGGATAGAGAGCCAGAAACATCGATGGGAGAGAAACATCGATCAGCTGCCTCCTGCATGCCCCCTACTGGGGATGCACCCACAACCAAGGTACATGCCCTTGACCGGACTCGAACCTGGGACCCTTCAGTCCGCAGGCCGACGCTCTATCCACTGAGCCACACCAGTCAGGGCTCAAACACTCTCTTATTACGAAGAGTTGTGGTCACCATACTGATTGGTGGCCCATATATGAAGTGCTCAAAACAACCTTCATGGATTCAGTTCACATCTACTCCAGACCTCCGCTTTCTAAGGGCCCCCGCAGTGATTCCATAGGAGGCAGCGTTGAAAGCTCTAAACTTCCTGTGGACTGAAGGCCAGTGAGATGCTTGGGTCTCTCCCGGTCCTTCATTCTCTCTCTCTCCCTGTCTTTCTCCCTATCTCTGTCTCTCCGTCTCTGTCTCTTCCTCTCTGTCTCTCTCGCTATAAACCTGGTCACAGCCGCAGAGCTTAGAAGCTAAGGAGCAGGGGAAGGTGGCAGCGGCTGAAGGGCTGGCGTGTGGTCTGCGTTTTGAATCAGCGGCGTCCCTCTGTCCAGTCACCCACCGCATGATGACACACGGCCTCTGGCCCGCATGTGCCTGGCTCACCAGCTGCCCAGCGAGAGGCACACCGTGGCCCCTGACTTTGGTCGGCCACGGCGCTCACGTCCCCTTGAGGGAAGACGGATGGTCTTGCCTGTTTGACCCCTTCTCAGAACCCAGAGAACAAACCCAGAGCCCAGGGGGTCCTGGTGCCGCTGCTGACTCCCCCCTGGGGCCTGGATCTCCCCGAGACCGGCTGGCTTCCTGCTGCTCTCGGAGCCTCTCTCTGGCAGCTGGACTGCGGGCTGCGGCTCCGACTCGATGGCAGGGCCGAGCCCCGGGGAGGGGGCCCCTCGCGGTGCAGGAGCTTCGTTGTGAGGGCGTGCTGGCCATGGTCACCGCCTCTGCTTCCTCTGCTCCGCCCTCTGTCTTCTTCTTCTTTTTTTTTAATATATTTTATTGATATTTTACAGAGAGGAAGGGAGAGGGATAGAGAGCTAGAAACATCGATGAGAGAGAAACATCGACCAGCTGCCTCCTGCACACCTCCCACTGGGGATGTGCCCGCAACCAAGGTACATGCCCTTGACCGGAATCGAACCTGGGACCTTTCAGTCCGCAGGCCGACGCTCTATCCACTGAGCCAAACCGGTTTCGGCATCGCCCTCTGTCTTCTTTCTTCACCGGCGGCCCGGCCGGGAAGTGTTATCTTCTAGAAAGAATAACCCTAACTAACTTGTATTCACGGGCAACAGATAGGATTGTTAAATCTTTGCTAAATAAAGAGTCCTTTCCACCGAAGGGGCCTCTTTCTGAGGTTTCCACCCAAGGGCGCCGCGTTTAAATGCGCGCCGCCTTAGTCTTGTTGTGTCCGCGATCTGTACGTCCCTCGGCTCAGCAGCCGGCCCGGCTCAGCGAGAGCCCCCGCGGGGGGAGGGCTCCCGCGTGCCGTCACCGGGACACGCTTCCAGCCACCGTTCTGGGCCTTGATTTCTTTTTCTGGCCCCGTTTTCTGTTTGGATCCACTGTTCCAAAGCAGCAACACAAACAAAGTGAAACCGAAGCCGCCTTATTACTCCCCGCCGGAACGCACCGACCGCACGCAGCCGCCGAAGTGGGTGCGAACCCCGCGGCTGTCCCTCCCCGGAGGCTGCGGCAGAGGGAGGAGGACGTTCCCGTTCAGAACAGAGCCCTGAAAGGGTCAGGGCGACACCCACCCGGGGCCACCTGTTCTCACTGCAGCTTCCTTCCCTCCTGCAACTCCCACCGCCTTGGAGGTTGCACAGACACGGGAGGAAAGGAAAACGGGCTTTCCATAGAAACTGGGGCGCGGCGGCGACGGGTTCATGAGCGCTAGCCACCGTGCTGGCCCCCCAGTACATGCCACGTGCTGGCTCCCCCAGTACATGCCACGTGCTGGCTGCCCCCAGTACATGCCACGTGCTGGCTGCCCCCAGTACATGCCACGTGCTGGCTGCCCCCAGTACATGCCACGTGCTGGCTCCCCCCAGTACATGCCACGTGCTGGCTGCCCCCAGTACATGCCACGTGCTGGCTGCCCCCAGTACATGCCACGTGTTGGCTCCCCTCAGTACATGCCACGTGCTGGCTCCCCTCAGTACATGCCACGTGCTGGCTGCCCCCAGTACATGCCACGTGCTGGCTGCCCCCAGTACATGCCACGTGCTGGCTGCCCCCAGTACATGCCACGTGCTTGCTCCCCCAGTACATGCCACGTGCTGGCTGCCCCCAGTACATGCCACGTGCTGGCTCCTTCCAGGTACATGCCACGTGCTGGCCCCCCTCAGTATATGCCACGTGCTGGCTCCCCTCAGTACATGCCACGTGCTGGGCCCCCCCCTCAGTATATGCCACAGGACACACTCTGCATGTGCTCTCGGGGGCTTCCGATGGTGGAGCAAGGTACCAGGAAATAAAGGCATGTATATGGCACTTTTTCCAGATTAGGAGGGATTCCTTTGTCTTCCTCCTCCAAAAAATGAATAAAATACACACCTGCGTGCGCACACACACGTTCACCACACAAGTGGCCTCAGCGGCGCTGCTGTGACCGCTCAGGTGGCATTCACGGGCGGTATCAGACAGCACCACGTGGGGACGGCTCTGCCGGTGAGCGGCTGTGGCTGTGCTGCTCCCGCCAGCGGGAACTAGATGGGAGGGAGGGATGCGTGTCTACGGGACATCGGCCACTCTTCCGCAGGGGCGTGAGGGGAACGGAAATCGCCACCGCCGTGAGCGGGCTTGTCACACCCTCCGCTTGGAGGGAGCGCCCTTCGCGCTGTTGTCAGCTGTCCTGACGGAGCAGAGAGGCCTCCATTTTTTAGAGAAGATTCCATTTGGTAGTGGAAAGGGGTTTGTGCGGTGAGAGGGAGCGGGAATAAGTGGGACGGTACAGACACGTGTGGAAAATATATGTCTTCCCAGGCCTTACGGGACTCTATTTCAAAATGCCACAAAATGCAACGGAAGGGCCAGTTTTCTGTCATTTAGAAAACCCGTGAGTCTGGGTTGTGCAGGAAGGCCGCCCTGACCTGCTAACAGCGGGACAACATCACTGTCGTGCCTGCCCCTCTCGATCCCGTGGCAGGTGGCTGTGGGTGAGGCCGGGGTGTGGGTTCGCCCAGGGGGTAGCCTGTCCCCCGAGGTTCTTCCTTTGCCCGTTTTGTTTCTTAAGGCCGGCAGAGAGAAGAGTGGCCACATCCCCCCAAATTAACATGCGAGCGTCTGTCTTCATGCAGATTCCTCACCTTTAGGAGTTTCCCCTCCACGGCGCTGGCACGCCGTGTGTTGGTAATAAATGGAGGTCGTGCGTGGTGTTGTGGAGAGCAAGTCACAGAAAGGTCTCTGGTCCCCGGGGACCGAGAGGAAGCAGGAGAGCTCAATTAGCAGCTAATGGGAGCCCCAGAGAGACATCAAGCCCGAACAGAAGTGCATGCATTTTTCTTCCGCGAGGATTTTCAGAGAGCTAAACAAAGAAGGATATGAAAGTGGCGAGATAATGGCTTCTTTTATATGTCTTCCCGGGTAACAATGTTCCTTATCTGTGTAAAAAACATCCATTAAACCCCCTTTAATGGCACGCCGAAGGGTAATAATACTAATTCCATATTTGAGCCCAGAAATCATTTACAAAAGTTGTTCGTGCGATAAAATTCACCTTGGCTCTAAAAAATGTGCCGGGACAAGGATTCCGTCAGTTTCCAGCAGCACGCGCCACTCTTTCAGGGAAAGGAAACTGACATTCTTCGTGGAGTTTGGTGATATTTTCGTTGTCTCTTAAAATCATTTATTTTTCTGAATTTCAGAGATATTAATCTAATTTTGAGATCATTGAACCACCTCAGCGTGCTTCTGCCACAGCTGGGAGGGGCAGTGATGTCACAAAGCCAGCTCGGAATTGCTGACCAGGGGAGAAGTCATATGCCCAGTTATTTTTATAAATTTCTAAGACTATGAAATTCACAGTAACAATGTTTTAATTTTTTTTATTTTGCTTTTTAAATATATTTTTATTGATTTCAGAGAGGAAGGGAGAGAGATAGAAACATCAATAATGAGAGAGGATCATTGATTGGTTGCCTCCTGCGCGCCCCCTACTGGGGGTCAAGCCATGCCCGGGAATGGAACCGTGACCTCCTGGTTCTTAGGTCAATGCTCAGTCATGGAGCCACGCTGGCTGGGCACAGTGTTCTGATTTTGTATTGTCATATAATCCATTTGCAAAGTGATAAGCCATAAGCATATAGCAGAATGCCTAACCACAGGGGACCAGACCAGAGGACCCACTTTCCAGGGCTTGAAGTTGAATGGTCCGCGCACCTCAGAGGCCCTGATGTTTTTAGGAGTCGCTGCTCCCCCTCCTCTCTCTACCACAGATAACCATGACGCTGACCTCTAACATGACGGACCAGTACTACTTGCTTTGAATCCTACACAAAAGGATTCATGTATGTGTGTTCTTTGTATGTTCTTTCTTTCACTCTGTAGGTTTCATCCACGTGGTTCATTTTCATTACTCGGTAATATTCCCGTGTACCCCACAATTTGTTACCAAACACCACCATTTATTTATCACGAGGAAAGACCAGGTAAATCCAACTCGAGGAACGTTCTACACGCCTTGTCTGAGACTCTTGGTTTCAAGTACATGCATTTGGGTTGGGTGTGTCCATGGGAGAGAAGCCTTTTAAGAGAAGCGTCTGTTTCAATCTAAGAGAGAATGCCCGTTTCCCAGTGGGCTTCCATTCGCTGCCTGCTGAGCGGGAAGGTCCCTGCTGCTCCAAGTCCTGGCTACGTGTCCTATGTGTTAGTCTTTTGAATTTTAGTCATTTCTGTGGGTGTGTAGTGAGAGCTTGTGATTTTTTTACTGTAAGTTCCTTGGTGATTCATGACACATAATTATTTCCTTGGCTATCTCTTTGTGAAGTATTTGTTCAAGCCATTTGTCGGTTTTTTGGGGGGTAATTTCCTCACTGATTTATGGAAGGCATTTGCAGATTCTGGATTTGAGGACTTGACAGCTACATGTGTGCAATCCTTTCTCCAACTCTTCAGCTCACATTTGATCTGCTCAGCGGTGTCGTTTGATGGATATAAGTCCTTAATTTACATTCAGGCTCATCCGTCTTTTCCCTTATGGAGAACACTTTTTTGTGTTCTACTAAAGCATCTCCCTACCCCAAGGTCATACAGTCACTTTCTTTTTTTCTTAAAAATATATTTTATTGATTTTTTACAGAGAGGAAGGGAGAAGGATAGAGAGTTAAAAACATCGATGAGAGAGAAACATCGATCAGCTGCCTCCTGCACACCTCCTACTGGGGATGTGCCCGCAACCAAGGTACATGCCCTTGACCGGAATTGAACCTGGGACCTTTCAGTCCACAGGCCGACGTTCTATCCACTGAGCCACACCGGTTAGGGCAGTGGTTGGCAAACTCATTAGTCAGCAGAGCCAAATATCAACAGCACAACGGTTGAAATTTCTTTTGAGAGCCAAATTTTTTAAACTTAAACTTCTAACGCCACTTCTTCAAAATAGACTCGCACAGGCCGTGTTATTTTGTGGGAGAGCCACACTCAAGGGGCCAAAGAGCCGCATGTGGCTCGCAAGCCGCGGTTTGCCGACCACTGGGTTAGGGCATTTTCTTATGCTGTCATCTAGGATGGTGACGTCCATCCAGTAGCCATAGCCACAGGAGGAGATTTAAATTAAGTAAAACAAAGTAAAAATAAAAATGAAGGTGTTTAGTTGCATGAGTCATATTTCAAGTTGCTCAAAGTCAGTATGTGGCCAGCGGCTCCCAGGTTCAAGGTTCAGGCCTGAGGTATTTCCATTATGGTGGAGAGTTCCCTGGGGCCCACGGAGCTCGCCTGTGTGACCTTTCACATTTAGACCTGCCGTCAGAAAGCAGGGAGTTCGTTGGTGTGGTGTGAGATGGAGGTCATCTTAATCTTCCTTGTGTTGATAGCCAATTGACCCAGCACGATCTTGTGAAAATACCATTTATCTCCACTGCTCCGTGGGTCACACATGGTCATAGCAGAGTGTCCGCTCTGCGTCTGGGTGCTCAGTGCGTTATTTCCATTGGTGTGTCCCTGCGTCACCAGCACACTCTCCTCATTGCTGTGGCTTTACATCATCCTTCATGTCCACTAAATTATCTAAAATAGCCGCGACTTTCTGTTTCTGTGTCAGTGTTAGAGACATCTTAGGAATTTCTGCCAGCATGTTAACTTTATGCGGGTTTTATTATGGTTTCATGAGATCTGTATAAGGACGTGATGGAGAACGAGAGATGTGGTGTATCTTTCCCCTTTAATTTATGTCTCTGAAGTTGTATATTGTTCTGTAGAGAAAAACTGATTGCATAACAGTGATGTACATTTTTAATAGAAATGTACATGAGTTTTAAAGATGTTATATCCAGTAGTAAAGTACTTCTTTTCATTAAAAACAATCACAAAGTGATAGAAAAGTTGTGGAACAGTTCAAGACCTTTGTCCCCTGAATGGTGTGAGAGCAGTTGCCTCGCCCAAGTGTTTTATTGTGGATTTCATATGAACGATGATGTTCTCCTACCGAACAGCCATCAGCCTCAGGACATCCACGTTGGTGTGCAATGACAGTTACCCACAGACTGTTCTCACATTTCTCTAATTCTCCCCGTGACATCCGATAGCAAGAGAGTACAACTCAGGATTAGACACGGTGTGTATTGGTCACGTGCTTCAGTATTTGATTCATATGAACTTGGCGCTTTGGAAGATTACAGGCCAGTTATTTTATGGAATGTTCTTCGCTCGGATTTGTCTGCTGTTTCCTCAGGTCTAGACTTGAATTTGGATTTTCGGTGTGATGGTTAATTTTACGCATGAACCCGATGGGGCTGAGGGTGCCAGACAGCTGGCAAACACGACCCCTGGGTGTGGCTTGAGGGTAGGCACCCTCCAATCAGCTGGAGGCCCAGATGGAACAGGAAGT
This sequence comes from Plecotus auritus, assembly GCF_963455305.1. NCBI lineage: Eukaryota > Metazoa > Chordata > Mammalia > Chiroptera > Vespertilionidae > Plecotus > Plecotus auritus. Next base: position 1,707,307 of record NC_137775.1, read on the forward strand.
GAAGAAGGAAGGGCGACTTCTTCTCGACTTGAGTTGGACAGCCACCTTTTCCTGCCCTTGGACATGGGAGCTCCCGGTCCGCGGGCCTTCAGATTCTGGCTGCCCCTCCCCGGTTCTCAGGCCTCAGGCCTCTGGCCTTGGTCTGAATCTCACCGCCAGCTTCCCTGTTCTCCACCTTGCAGATCAGGACACTTCCAGATCTCCATGACCCCGCGGGCCAATGCTTTTCTAAATCTCCTCTCCTCTGCATCTCTCCTGTGGGTCCTGCTTCTCTGGGGCACCCTGACTACGGCCTCAGGAACGCGACAGGGGGAGTCTCTGTCTTCTCCCGCATCCCGCAAGGAGCCCAGAGCGAGCCCGTCTTACCACTGCAAGCGATACTGTGCCGGCCTCACCACTGCAAGCGATGCTGTGCCGGCCTCACCACTGCAAGCGATGCTGTGCCGGCCTCACCACTGCAAGCGATGCTGTGCCGGCCTCACCACTGCAAGCGATGCTGTGCCAGCCTCATTGGCACAGTGTCTAGCCCTGTGAGTCATCACTGTGTTTTTATGGGGAAGTATTTTCAAACGATGTACATAGCCTGTCTCTCACGTATGTGGTATGTATGCATGTTGTTAGGGACTCATGGTTTCCGATTTTATCCAGGAGCAAAACCCTATTTGCTTGTTTAGTTTACTTAGGCGCTCAAATTGCCCCAGGCTTGGCCGCCAGGAGTGCTTTCTAGATGGTCCCCAGGGCCTCTGACAAGTGTGCTGTGTGTGAGCTGCTTGCCTTCAGGGGCGACCAGGGGTCCCGGCACACGCCTGGCACCCTCTGCCCGGCCTGGGACAGCCCTTCCTCCGGCCCAGCAGCGGGCTCTTCCCGCACAGCAGGTGGGAGCGTGTCCTGTCCGCATGGAGGTGGGCGCTGAGCCCCGGGCGGGTCTGCTCCGGCCTCGCAGCAGGGGTGGAGGGATGAAACGTGTACACGTGTGTGCACAGGCGTGTGTGCGTCCTTCCATGTCCTCCCGCGTCTTCCTGTAGCCCCTGAGCTAGGTCAGCTCACACCGCCGCGGGGAGAATAACCCGGGCCCGGGGCTCATCCTGGCGCTGCTCTCCCTTCCCACACGCGCCGGGCCGTTTCTGACATGAGAAGCCTGTTCCCGGTTTCTCTTCTTCTTTTTCTATTGACTTGGGGGTGGGGGGCCCAGCGATCGGCCACCTGCGGGGATCGAGCAGCAGCCAGGGCGTGCGCCTGGGGACCGAACTGCGACCTTTGGGTGCGCGGGACTAGACACCCACGGAGCCCGGCCGGCCAGGGCAACAACGTGCGCCTTTTCTGGAATTTATCCACTTATTTGGACACTTGGCAACTTCAGCTCACCCCCGTTTCTCCTGTTTGTCCTCCGCCACCGTGTCCCTTTCGCTGGACGCTCTGAGCTGGGATTGCCTGCGTGGCCTGCTCCCCTCACTCAGGCTCTGAGCTCCCGGCTGTTTCACCCCAATTCTGGGCCCCCCTCCCGCCCTGCTGTTCTGACGCTGCACCTCGGGCCTGCCCTCCGCCCCTGAGACACTGGGAAGCTGCTGTTCACGTGAGGGCACCTCTCTCCTGCGTCCCTGGCTCCCCAACCGCAGGCCCGGCCCTGGCCCGGCAGCGCCGTCTCGGCTCCCCTCCGCGTGGCGCTAGGACCGCGTGGCCAGGAGGAAGGGGCGGAAGAGGACAGCCACCTCTCTGGAGCTTGCTTTCTATTTGCTGCTGCTGTAGAAAGTGTTTGCATTTTTATTTTTTTAATTTTGTATTTATAGCGAGGTTACTAGATAGATCAACCATTTACACACACCTATTAATTCTAATAAATTATTTATAGATTCCATTGAAAAATTTAGTACATAGTTATGTCTCTCATAAATAATTTCGTATTTAATTTCTCCTTTCCATCCATACACTTTCCCTTCTATCTCCCCTGATCGCGCTGGTGATGGCAGGAATCTCTTTAGCTCACCCCCTCCCAGAAGGAAAGACTTCAATTTCACTGTTGAATGTGTTTGCTTGTGTTTATAGATGCACTTTATCAGACTAATTGATTGTATTCTGTTTCTAGTTTTCTGGAGGATTTTTATCACTAATAGATACATTATAAAAATGTTGTCTGTATTTATTGATTTAATTATATGATTTTTTCACTTATTCTATTGATTTGGGGAATTACATTGCCTCTTGATATGATAAACACCTTGCTTTTGAAATCGGTTCAGTCTGTCTCAGCCTGTTATTCTCTGTATTTGCTAGTTGATTCAGTTTCCTGGTGGTTCGGGGTGTTTGTGTCTGTCTTTGGGACACTGGCCGGAGTTCCTTCCTTGTGTTACCCTAAGTTTGCTCTGAGGTCCTGGCCTTTCACCGTCTCCGGGTGCATGTGCACACGCTTGTCCGGGTGCTTCCTAAGGTTTGAGGCGTTTGTACTGAGGCCCCGGGGGCGGGCTGCAGTTCTCTCTCTGGGAGATGGGCTACAGCTTTACCCACCGCAATCCAAACAGCGCCGTCCAGATGCGGCCGTTGTACAGGTGTGGAAAAGCTGTGCTTCTTAAGGCATTTGCCAATTTTGTTTAAAATTGCAGACCTCTTGCTTACTATTAACATAACAGTCAGCTACGGGCAACGTCTCGTCGCCTAAGGCTGTCATTTCCGTTGAGGCCAGCAAGCATCTGGGTGGGTTTTAGAAGGAAACCTGGGCCATGAAAAGGAATCTGAAGAACTCAGATATACACACTGTGAGATCTGAAAGGCTGCCTGCATGTGCAAAGGTGCGTGGCCAGGGAAGGCAGTGGGAAGGGGGTGGTGCCAGCCCATCACCTCTGCCCGGCCTGGGTCTACACACAGCGGGGAGCAGAAAGGAAGGCAGCCTGGGAGCGGCCTGAGGTTTGGAGACGGCAGTCTCACCCAGACCCACGGGGCTGTGGGCACAGGATGCAGGGACAGCACAGCCATCTCCCACTGCATCATACCGACCCAGGTGAGACCCACGGGGAGCCCGTTTTCAGAGTAAAAGTAAGGATTAAGAGAAAGGTGAGCGGAGAACTCAGTCGGCACAGATTTCACGGGATAGAATCTGCAGAATTAACCCAGGAAGGTAGCTAAACGAGTGAGCTGCACGAGGAGAAAAGGAAACCAGCAACATAAGCAAACTTCGTGGGGTAGCGGCGAAGGAACTCAGTGCTAGAGTTGTCCAAAGACGTGGCTACAACGGTCGAATTTGCCTGCTCAGTGTGGCTCCCTGGGGTGGAGCATCGCCCCAGACACCGAAAGCTCAAGGGTTCGGTTCCTGGTCAGGGCACATACCGAGGCGGAGGGTTCAGTCCCTGGTTGAGAGGCAGCTGATGGATCTTTCTCACATCGCTGTTGCTCTCTCTCCCATCCTCTCTCTAAAACGAATAAACATATCCTCGGGTGGGGATTGAAAAATAAAATAAATGGTCAGGCTTCAACAAAATGGTATGAGACATGCAGACAAGGAAGAAAGTACGTCCCATTCAGAGTAAAAAGGAAAGAGCCGACATAAAAACCCCGCTGGGGGCTCACATTGTATTTAGGAAATGAGGACTGTCTAGACCAGGGGTGGGCAAACTTTTTGACTCGAGGGCCACCATGGGTTCTTAAACTGGACCGGAGGGCCGGAACAAAAGCATGGATGGAGTGTTTGTGTGAACTAATATACATTCAAAGTAAAGGAGCGGAGGGGAGAGCAAGAGAACCGGATAGAACAGCCGGATCCGGCCCGCGGGCCGTAGTTTGCCCGCGGCTGGTCTAGACGGTTAAAGGAAAGCATGGTGACAATGGCAAGCCAGTCAGCGAATATCCACGAGGAGCCGACATCGGGGCCTGGGGCCGTCGGTGTCAGTGTGTGCCCAGGACGCTGAGTGAGGAACTGGAAGTAAGAATGCTCTAGACGTTCCAGGAAGGTAGATACTGTAGCCACAGCCTACACGCCCTCACTCATTCAGTTGGTAACTCCGTGAGCTTCCGACTAACAGTCACCAAATACGAGAGCAGGACTTTGGATGGAGCCATGAACAGGCACCGTCATAACCTTAGGCCAGTGGTTCTCGAGCCTTCCTAACGCCGCGACCCTTTAACACAGCTCCCTCCTGTGGTGGGGGGACCCCCAACCACAAAATTATTTTCTTTTTTTATTTTTTTAAAAATATATTTAATTGGTATTTTACGGAGAGGAAGGCAGAGGGATAGAGAGTTAGAAACATCGATGAGAGAGAAACATCGATCAGCTGCCTCCTGCACACCCCCCACTGGGGATGTGCCCGCAACCAAGGTACATGCCCTTGACCGGAATTGAACCTGGGACCTTTCAGTCCGCAGGCCGACGCTCTAGCCACTGAGCCGAAACCGGTTTTGGCAACACAAAATTATTTTCGTTGCTACTTCATAACTGTAATTTTGCTATTGTTAATGAATCGTAATGTAAATATCTGTGTTTTCCGATGGTCTGAGGCTCTACACTGTCGCGACCCACAGGTTGAGAACCGCTAGCAGGGTTGCCTAAGACCATGGGAAAACACAGATATTTACATGACGATTCATAACAGTAGCAAAATTACAGTTATGAAGTAGCAACGAAAATAATTATATGGCTGGGGGTCCCCACACTGAGGAGCTGTGTTAAAGGGTCGGGCATCAGGAAGGCTGAGAACCACTGCCTGAGGACTCACAGTGACTCCTTAAAGGAGGGAAGGAGGGAGGAGCCCACTGACCTTAACCTTCCGTTCTCCCATCTGAGGGGGCGGTGTGAGTTAACCCTGCTGCCAGGGCCAGGCCTGGGCGGTTGAAGCGAGCCCTGGACCCTCCAGCCTGGCCACACGGAGCAGGGGCCTTCCCCGAGCTGGCTGTCCTACTAAGGGACACGCGGTGGTTGTCGGCTCCTCTGAGACACGCTCCGTCCTTCTTCCGCCTGCCGAGGCCCGCCTGTGTGACCTGAGTCCCGGCCGCCTGGCTGGGCGCCTGCCCAGGGGACTGGCCTGGAGCCGGAACGTGAGGCCTGGCGCGCTCTCCCCTGCCACCGTGTCCCCTGCGGGGTCATGGGCGTTGGTGGCATCACGGCCTGTGGATGGCCGCCTCCTAGAGCTCTGGGGTTGGGTCGCCCTGTCTCCTCCCCCAAGAGTGGCCAAGGCTCGCCCTGCTGTGGACGGGGGCCGACGCCTCCCCCTTGTTGATGTCCGCCCCCCCCCCCCCACCGTGTTGACCTGTCCCATCTGGAGCTCTCCTCGCGGTCCCTGTGAGCCCCCCTGGGCCTCCTGCCCGACCTTGACTGACACCAGAGGCGGCAGCTACGCCATCAACCAGCAGAATGACGAGATGCACGCGTGTGGGCTGCCTCCTGAGGGTCCCGTGTGGCCGCTGGGGTCCCTGGGCTTGGGTGGAGCCTGGGTGGGCCCGCTTGGCCTCGGTTCTGTGTCCCTTAGGAACGGTGAGCTACACCTGACGGCCCACTAAGCGCAAAGGTGGGAGCGCATCCTGTTAGCAGCGTCCCTGCCGCCGGGGAGCCCCCCTGCTGGGCTTTGAGGCGCCCGGAGACCCCCCGGGGAGGCACACGGAGAGGGGACGCTCTCACCCTGTGGCTGCGACACACGGCCCCCGCGCGAGGCGGGACTCGCCACGGACGTTCCGGTGTCAGCTGGAGACTCCAAGGACGGACGGACGCTGTAACAGATCGCCTGGGCGTGCCCCCGGGCTTCTTGCGGCCACTGCCCCGGGGAGCAGTCTCCCCCAAAAACAGCCCCTTTGGTTCTCCTGAATTTCCACGTGGGAAATAGGAAGACAGCCCAGCTCAGGAGTTGGAGTCGACCGGCACTGCTGAAATTAAGATTTCTCAATTTCAAAGGACTGGTGATGTCTCTTTCCTTCCCCCTCCCCCCCCCCACTGCCCCTCCTCCCCTCCCCTCCTCCCTCCCCTCCCCTCCCCTCCCCACCCCTCCCCCTCCCCTCCCCTGCCCTCCCACCCCTCCCCTCCCCTGCCCTCCCCTCCCCTCCCCTCCCCTCCCCTCCCCTCCCTTCCCCTCCCCTCCCACCCCTCCCTCCCACCCCTCCCCTCCCCTCCCCTCCCTCCCCTCCCCTCCCCTCCCTCCCCTCCCCTCCCCTCCCCTCCCTCCCTCTCCTCTTTCCCCCCCTCCCCTCCCCTCCCCTCCCCTCCCTCCCCTCCCCTCCCCTCCCCTCCCTCCCCTCCCCTCCCCTCCCCTCCCCTCCCTCCCCTCTCCTCTTTCCCCCCCTCCCCTCCCCCTCCCACCCCTCCCCCCTCCCCTTCCTGAGAGGCGAGTCTGCCCCGTGGATCCCCTTCCCTCTCACCTGCGGCTTCGGGGTTCCTCGGCGTCCCGGCGCCCTCTGCCTGCGCCGCAGTCAGGGCTTCTCTGCTCCCGGCCGCCCTGTGTGCTGCTGCTCACAGACCTCACCTCTACCCAGGATGGTCTCGGTTCAGTGAGAACAGGCAGGGAACACCCGCCCAGGATTCCCAGTGACTGTCCCCTTCCGGCATCTTCCCTCCCTCCCTCCCTCCCCAGCCTCAGTCTTCCCTGCGCTCCATCCTCCCTGCGTGCTGACTCCGAACAGGAATGGCAGTTTCTGACCTGGAGTGCCACTCCCCAGGACACACGGGCTGTGCACAGCGACGGCACCAGGACAGGAAGGATGGTCAGCAGGGCACCGGGCTCTGCCGTCACAGGCACAACTCTGCCCCCACCAGCCCCCCACAGGCCCAGCTCTGCCCCCACCATCCCCCCACAGGCCCAGCTCTGCCCCCACCAGCCCCCCACAGGCCCAGCTCTGCCCCCACCAGCCCGTCACAGGCCCAGCTCTGCCCCCACCAGCCCCCCACAGGCCCTAGCTCTGCCCCCACCAGCCCGTCACAGGCCCAGCTCTGCCCACACCAGCCCCTCACGGGCCCAGCTCTGCCCCCACCAGCCCCCCACAGGCCCAGCTCTGCCCCCACCAGCCCCCCACAGGCCCAGCTCTGCCCACACCAGCCCCTCATAGGCACAGCTCTGCCCCCACCAGCCCGTCACAGGCACAGCTCTGCCCCCCACCAGCCCCTCACAGGCCCAGCTCTGCCCCCACCAGCCCCTCACAGGCCCAGCTCTGCCCCCACCAGCCCCCCACAGGCCAGCTCTGCCCCCACCAGCCCGTCACAGGCCCAGCTCTGCCCACACCAGCCCCCACAGGCACAGCTCTGCCCCCACCAGCCCGTCACAGGCCCAGCTCTGCCCACACCAGCCCCCCACGGGCACAGCTCTGCCCCCACCAGCCCCCCACAGGCACAGCTCTGCCCACACCAGCCCCTCATAGGCACAGCTCTGCCCCCACCAGCCCCCCACAGGCACAGCTCTGCCCACACCAGCCCCCTCACGGGCCCAGCTCTGCCCCCACCAGCCCCCCACAGGCCCAGCTCTGCCCCCACCAGCCCCCCACAGGCCCAGACTCTGCCCCACCAGCCCCTCACAGGGCCCAGCTCTGCCCCCACCAGCCCCCCACAGGCCCAGCTCTGCCCCCACCAGCCCGTCACAGGCACAGCTCTGCCCACACCAGCCCCTCACGGGGCCCAGCTCTGCCCCCACCAGCCCCCCACAGGCCCAGCTCTGCCCCCACCAGCCCCCCCACAGGCCCAGCTCTGCCCCCACCAGCCCCGTCACAGGCACAGCTCTGCCCCACCAGCCCGTCACAGGCCCAGCTCTGCCCCACCAGCCCGTCACAGGGCCCAGCTCTGCCCCCACCAGCCCCCCACAGGCACAGCTCTGCCCCCACCAGCCCCCACAGGCACAGCTCTGCCCACACCAGCCCCCCGGTGCCTCGCGGCCTCTTCCCTCCGCCCCGAGTCGCTCTGTAAAAGGAGGTGCTGAAGTCACAGACCCGGGGGGCTTTCCACGTGGTTCCTTTTCCGCTGTGTGTGGGCCGACCTGAAGCCAGAGAACAAGGGGGGCATTCGGGGGACGGCGATGCCAGGCCGTCCAACAGGCTCTCCCTGCGCCCAGCACTGTGGCCTCGGCCCCCGGGACCCAGCTCCGCCGACCGTCCCCGGAAAACCCGTTTAAGAGGCGCAGCTGGCTTCGGCTTCGCAAGGAGCGCGCTCTGGGCTGGGGTGGTGCTGGGGGCGCGGGGACGCGTGGAGGACGTACATGGCACTGACCTGCAATCCCAGGAGCAGGCTTAGGAAAAGCGCTCACTTCAGACAGCCCCAGGACCCCAGGACCGGCTCAGAGCAGTGCTCAGGCCAGGAAGGGGGCGCCGCAGCTCCCAGCCTCCAGCCTGGCGGCCGGGTCTCTAGAGCCTGGATGGCCCCCCAGCTCCGGAAATGCCCAGGGCCGCTGGGGAGGGGAGGAGAAGGGGCTGAGCCCTCGTTCCTTCTGGATGCAGGGTGTGGAGGGACGGAGGCTCAGCCCCTTCCCCGCCTCTGCCCCCCTCCCCCCCCCCCCCATTGTGCACAGGACTGATGCACCACTGGGCCCCTGCCACGGTGTCAGAAAGTGTGACCTCCTATGAGGGTGTGTGGCTTATGTCTCCCCCATTTGATACTTCCTGAGGGACTCCCCATTGTTTAAGGCCATTTCCTGCCCGTGGGGGCGCACCCCCTCTCCCCTGGGGACGGCCTCAGCTGCCAGGGCCTCCCTGGGCAGGAAGTTCTGTTTGGGGACGCACCGCAGCTGGCTTAATGCGATGAACACGGGCTACGGGCGGTGCTGGCCGGCAAGGAAGAATATCTGCAATCAGCTGCGATGATTGTGCCTTAACTTCTCCAAATGGGGCGCTGATTGCCCATCTTAGCCAGTGTGGCGCCTTGGTGCCGCCCGCCGGCTCCTCCCCAACACCTGAGCATCGCACCCTTTCCCAGCAAAGGGAATCCTGTGCCTTTCCTCCTGGATCCTAAGCATTCCTGCTGTTCTCCCTTTAACGGCCACGGATACAGGGCGTCCGCTCACTGTGCCCACCTGGCTGCGCCTCCGGAAGATAAGATAACGTTACTCTCTTTTGGAAGGAGAGAACGCCGCCCTCCCGCTTGGCTTGCTCAGGGAAGCAGCTTAGACTGAGCTGGAAGTCCTGTTGTTTTCTGAGTTTCCTTGTGAAAAGGGATTTAAAATGAGCTCAGGATACATTAAGCGGCGGGGGGGGGGGGGGGGGGGGGGGGGGGCGACGCATTGATATCCCTTTAGAAGCCCCTTTTTGACCTGGAGGCCCCTGGAGAGGAGTCATTGCCTAGGAAATGCGCCAAGATTGCGCGTCCATCTCCACCAGCAGGGCTATCCCAGACCCAGAACCCTAACCTGACGTGCGGCTCCCTCGGAATGCTTCTGGGAGCCGCGTTCTCCTGTGGGTCACATACACGTCTTTGAAAGACCCCCACAGGCGGCTTCCTTAACCTGAAGTATTTACTTACCTCATCAAGCCAGTTCAGTTAGAATTTAGATACCGATGTAAACCAATGCTGATGATGCTCTGGCCTTGAAAATGTGCTCATTCTAGTATACAAGGAATTTAAATATCTTCAAACTTACAGAAGTTTATTAGGAGAAACAGCAATGGCTCTTTGTCTTCTCCAGGAAAACGTCTGTCTGACTCTGTCTGACTCTGAAGAGTGTGGCGGACCTCTCAACGGGGGATTAGCACTGACGGCCACCGGCTTCAGAAGTTTATTTAAGCCATTGCTTATTTGCAAAAGGGAAATAGGGCTGGATGGCCCAATATCTGTGACTGTCAACATTCCAGTGGGTCAGGCAGCGTATTGTGGTGATTTCATGCATGCATGCATCCATTTATTTATCCATCCATTATTCCATCCACCCACTCATCCATCTCTCCATCCATTCATCCATCTCTCCATCCATCCCTCCTTCCATCCCTCCACCCACTCATCCATCTACCCATCCATTTGTCCATTCCTCCATCCCTCCTTCCATCCCTCCACCCACTCATCCATCTACCCATCCATTTGTCCATTCATCCATCCATTCGTCCATTCATCAATCCATTCGTCCATTCATCCATCCATCCTTCCATCCCTCCACCCATTCATCCATCCATTCATCCATCTCTCCATCCATCCCTCCTTCCATCTCTCCACCCACTCATCCATCTACCCATCCATTCATCCATTCATCCATCCATCCTTTCATCCCTCCACCCATTCATCCATCCACTCATCCATTTGTCCATCCATCTGTCCATTCATCCTTTTATCCATCTATCTATTATTTTACCTACTCAACAAGAATTTATGAAAGTTCTCTATGCACAGAATTTTTTGGTAGTTTCTGATGCAAAGAGGAAGAAAACACATGTCTTAGTCATCGTCTGAGAGGAACAAATAATTATGATGCAGTTTAATTTTAGAAACTTACGGGAAGTGCCCAATTCAACTCCATGTGGACTTCATTCAGTGACCCTTACTTTGCCTTCTCCCCCAAAATGATGGATTAACCCTTTGTTCTCCCGAGGAGAAAATCAAGTATGCCTGTAGGACATAGTCAGTTACTATGTTTATAGGTCTAGGGGTCTGGGACATTGTGTATGCCAGCTGTGAAGTCTGCAATGACTGGAGGGCTTCAATTCAAATTTTAGATCACCATTATTATACATGAGAATAATAACATCGTTGTAAAGCACCTTGTAGATTTAGAAATAGATCCAATGGTTAGCCTTAGAAACTCAGGCCTTCCTTGTACAAAATCTTATTTATGGTGACTGGCTTTTTCAGACAGTGATTTTAATTGAGGATTTGTGGTGTCAGGAAGTAAAACTGTCAATCTTGCCATCATAAGAGAGCAACATTCAAAGCTATGCCTTTAGAAAAAAAATTATATTCCCAAAGCAAAAATTTACAACTTTGAAATATGTTCAATATTAGAAAACACTCAAAAGAAAGCTCCGTATTTCAAGCAGCATCTTGTACCTGACAGCTGTTAACAGTGAAATGTGCAGAAAATCCCTTTTAGTCTAAACACATGTTGTTTTTCAGCATCCAATCTCACCACTTCGTAGACATTCCTGCCATTTTGGAGGCTTTGGGGAAGAAGGCATAAAAATTCATTGTAAAACAAACGGCAGTTCCAGACAGAGCCTCAAGTCCCGTGTTTTTTGTTCTAAGTATTTATGGTGAAGCACCATGGATTATGCCTCATAAAACAGTCATATTACCCACAGAAAATTCAGTCTGGGATCTGGTTCCAGTGTACATTCGCACTGCTGGTCTATGGCCTATAGGAAGTACCGTATATCCTTCTTGCTAGAACATTACAGAATTTGGAAGTGTTATGGAAACTACACTCACGTGGTGAATTCACCTAAAAGAATCACGTCTCAAGTCAGCCATTCAGCTGTCACATGAGCATTCACGAAACACAAGTGTCACCATTTTTCCAATTGTTTTTACATCAAATACACTCCCACGGAGAAGAACATAACCCAGGTTACCTTGTATTCTCTGCAGCAGGAAAACTTTAATTAGTTGTAAATGAGTTTGATAAATGAACAATTAACTTCTATTAAAGTTTAAGGAGGTTGGCTGACCTGGCCCCTCTATTCGAAATTTAATCTGGAAAAGGCTGGATAATTAGTGTTAAAGGAATTGACGCCAGAGGCTGTCCTCCCTCTCTCACTGCACAGAGTTGAGTCAGCCAAAAAGTTAATTTTAGCATCAACTTCTCAGGGCCAGCAGGCCACAGTGTACAGCCTCACCACGAAGCATAACCTACAAGAGGCTGAGCGGACTGCTTGCACCGGGGGGCTGCCAACCTGTGGACCCTCTGTCACGCTGTCTGACTGCCTGATGGTCTATAGTTCCTGCATCTCAAACATGAGACCACACTTTTGAGTTTCACTGAGCAAACATGCCCCCACTTGTTCATCGGCTCATCGACCTTTTGTTTCCTACTTAGGATGGGTGGGCAATGTGTCTGCTGCTGGGGATAACAATTTAAACCAAACCCAGTCCCAGGTCTCAGGAAACCTAGAGTACTATGAGCGAGTCAGAGATGTACACGGGCGGTTTAAATGCCACGGAACGAGTGCTCTTGAAGGTTCCTAATGTGGGAAGGAGCAGGAGAATGGAAGCCCCAACGCCACTCGGTGACCAGCAACGAGCAAGCTGAGCCTGTGTGAGTTATTGTTCTGGCTGTTCGGTCACGGGGAGGGAAGAGTGACAGCCAGGCCGGGATACGCAGGGCAGTGCCGTGAACCCTCTCCTCCGTTGAACGCTGTAAATGACCCTTTATTCCAGTTAGTGTGTGCTTCCTTTCTGTCGGGCCCTTTGTCACGTCTTTGACCTTCTCACGAAGATCCTTCAAAGTCTCACCGAGTCCCTTGAATTTCCCATTAAGACCCTTGAGCAACCTTATGACCTTGTTGTGAACTCCGTATCCAGTAGTTTGCTTGCTTCCATTTCCTTTAGTTCTTTTTCTGGAGATTTCTTCTGTTCTTTCATTTGCGACATGTTTCTTTGTCTCTGCGTCTTGGCTGCTTCCCTGTGTTTGTTTCTATGTATTGGGTAGAGCTGCTGGTCTCCTGGAATTGGTAGAGTGGCCTTGAGTAGTAGGTGTCCTGTAGGGCCCAGTAGACTCAGCCTTCCCACTCACCTGAGCTGGGCGCTCCAGGTGCGCCCCTGGGTGGGCTGTGTGCACAGTCTTGTAATTGAGCCTTGATTGACGTTGGTGTCCCTGGGAGGAACTGACCTCCAGGCCAATTGGCTGTGAGGTCCCGCTGTGACTACAGTGGGAGAGCTGCTGTGCAGGAGACACCCCTCTGGGGCAGGACTTGCTTCAGTGGGGCTTTGGTGCTCACTGGGGCTGCCCCTTGAGTGTGTCCCTGATGGATGTGTAGAGCTGTAATCTGGTGTGGTCTGAAGCTGTCCACCTGGCGGGGCGGGGGGCGGGGAGTGGAATTAATACATGTAAGTAAGAGAGGTGAGGACAGATTCGAGAACGTAGGGAGCAGAAATCAGATGGCTTTGTAAAGCCCATGAGGTCAGTGAAAGGTCAAGGAAAATGTGTAAGAAAAGAATTGATGGAACTTTTGAACAATCCAGGAGGAATGACATATATAAATAGGAAATAAAGTTTAGATGGGGGACTCGCACTAAACAAGCTCTTTACCTGAGGGAACGATAAATAATAAGCAGAGCGCAGAGAATGATGGGGTCACATGACATTATTAACATCAAGGCTGCGGAATCTCAGGGCAGAGATGGCGACTCTGAAAACAATAAAGGCTCTATATTGTTCTCCCGTCCACACTCGACCCCGAGCCTGAGAGAAGGATGTGAAATGCCAGAATGAGTAGGACTGAGTGAATTTCGTGGGCGGTTTTTTATGAGTAATTTATATGCGGCTGCCACCAACTCGGTGCCCGGTCTCCCAGCTGCGGTTTTTCTATTGCTTCTTGGAACAACGTTATTTAGAACCATTCCTGGAGCCTTCACCATCTCCAGGCTCTTCCAGCCACCGTTCTCTGTGTAATCCTGACCATTTTTGTGTAATTGCTCTGTCATTTCACATCGGGGCTCCCTGAGGATACTTTAAGTTCTTTGTGGGGAGGGCCTGTAACCTCTTTGTATTTATAACCTATGTTTCCCTTCTCCAAATGCATTTCCTTCTTCCCCTTCTCAACACACACACACACACACACACACACACACACACACACACACACACACTACATACATCACATACACACACATGATCTCTCAAGACGTGGTTACTGACCAAAGACTTTGGAAAAAGTAATTGATCTTAGCATTTAATGGACTTAGCATTCTATTTTTTTAAAGTTATGGATAAGTGGGACTGGTCGAGTATTTACTTACACTGCATTTGGAAGGAGCAGTATTTACCCTGTGTTGGAAGTTAGCATACACGGAATTTAATTTTGACTTTGTCTTACTCTGTGACATTGGTGACCTATGTAATCTCCTCTGAAGTCAGTTTTCTCATCTATAAAATGTGAAGTTTTGTTAGATGACCTCTGAAATTTTTCCACTTTTTTTTTTTAGTCTGTGAAATAAATAGCTTGTTTTTCCAAAAAAGAAATAGAGAATAGATAAATGACAGATCGAAAGAAGGCAATTGATGCTAGCGATGGAGTAGAAATTGGAAAATGAAAACAAGAAAATGGGACAGTATGATCACTTTTTAGCTCTCCATCTTCAGTCAGTTCTCAAGGGCCTTATGAATTTCTTTTCTGTCTTCATCACTCCCACCCCTTGCTTCTTACCTCCAGTGAACTATTAATCTGTCTAATCCTCCAAACCAACCACTCTTCTTAAAAGAGACTTTATTATTTCCCTGCCCTGCCTAACGCATAGCTGCATCACCACCAGGAGGATTATTTCACAGTTGGCTGTTGTGGCTTTCTCATCACTGCTCTTTTCTCACACACTTACTTTTTTCTTTGTGTAAAATTTATAATTGTGGTAAGACACACATAACAGAACCTATCATGTTCATTATTTTAAAGTGGACCGTTCAGTAGTGTTAGATACCTTCACGATGTTGTGCGGCCAATCTCCATGTGCCAGTGTGAGTTGGTACTGGGCGCCGCTGAAGAAGGAGAAGGGCGAAGGGAACTTTGGTCAATAGAAGCATCAACCTGTGCATCTTCACGGAGAGGTGGCAGAGCCAGTGTCTTTGGAAGCTACAGCTGTGAGAACCCTGAAGAGCGAATCGTTCAGTTCAGGCTTGCTTACTTTGTCAAGACGTTGGAGGAAGGCCATCAGCCCAGACTTGAGCTAACTTCTCCGAGGGCACTGAGCACCCCTTCTCTCACCCTCACAAATGGACCTGGACATCGTTGGAACAATGCCGGGAACCTGCTGTCCGCTGACCCCACCTCGCTCAGACCAACATTTCCCCAGTCAGCACCCAGCTCTCTCCCCTCTCCCCTGTTTCAGTTGCTATACCTTTCCTTCCTGATCCCTTCTTCAGTGTGCTGTTGCCAACTCCACCCAAAACAACCCTCTACTCCCACAAATCCAACCAGCATGCCGAATAAGCTAGCTTGTGACGTCATGTTTCCTTCGGTCACTGGTCTCCGCTGTCCATAGTGGCCCTGGCCCATGGGTTGCTCACTGCACGCCCCTTACGTCTCTGTCCAGTTCCCGAAGGAGAGGTTGACATTTACCTTCAGCTCAATGTCTACTTTCAGACTATTCCTCTACCTTGCATTAAACAAACAAACAAATGGAAGAAAAAAACAGAGCCACCACCAAAAGACACACATAAAGAAATTCAATGTTCATGAAGGACGTTGGTCTATAACTTCCATTTATTACAGTCTTCCTCTGGCTTGTGTTAGTCAACGCTAGACTTACAACACGAGTGGGTGTGTGTTTCCTCCTCGAAGTTCTGAAACGTGGTAGTGCTTCGTTTCTAATCTTTGAAGTAATTTACCCGCGAAGCAGTCCAGGCCCAGACTCCTCATTGTGAAAAGGTTCTCAATAAGTAATTCAGTTCCTTTCACAGGTAAAGGGCTGTTCAGATTTTATACTCCTCTTCAGTCAATTTTGTAAAGTTGCATTTTTCAAAAATCTATGTTGTTCAATTTATTCTCATAAAGCTTTTCATTTCGTTCTCTCACTTACCTTTTAACTCTTGTACATTTTCAGTGAATGCACAAGGAAATAGAGAGCATTCCGCCTCTGCCTTCCACCGACATTGTAAACAAAGCAAGCTCTCTCACCCCGGAGCCTCAGTGTGTATGAAGTAGGGACAATAACAATAGACTTATTTAATGTCTCCTACTGCCTAGTAGTACCACTCCACCCTAATATATTATGTAATATCACATGTAAGACACAGCATATATCAGTGGCATATTGTGATAACCCACATTAAGAATTTCTATTAATATTCATTATTTTCAGTATCTTTATTTTATTACAACCCCAATACTTTGTCTTTTGCAAAGTCTCTCCGTAGTTCCATAAACAGTCTCCAGGACAAAGTACTCAGAGATATCATTTGCAGCTGCTCACTGAACCGCCTCTCAAATAACCCCTTTTGATGCTTTCTGACCTATCAAATCTGCTTGGTGCCGGTAACATCTTAATTCGTTCTACACTGAAGATGCAACTTTAGACCCACAGCGAAGCGTAACTCATGAAGAAAAACCAGTGCGTCCGTGCCGAGCGCTAAGCAGAGCCAGGTTTCTTGTCGTGCGGCGGAGCCGTGCAGTGCTCTGATCGGGGCACCGGTGGCCCCGCGTTCACCTCCTAATTGACGACGGCCTCCAGAGCCAGTGACTCGGCTTTGCAAGTGAACGTGCACGTTTTCTCGAGTTATCTCTTGATCCCGGGGCATGGTGAGCGGAACTGCCTGCACTTGGGTGAAAGACGGGATGATCCATAATTCAGGGGCGTCACCTGTTTAACAGGAAGGCACCACTGTAAGCACAGGCGTGACTCAGACAACGGGGGCTTTGTCATGGGAAAGGGGGACCAGCTATTGGGCCACAGCGCTGGTTGGGGATGTAGACCAGCTATGGACGGTTTGCGTTTGTTTTCCACCCTCCAGCCTGGGTTCGGCGGCAGGATCCGTAGCGGGCAGGTCGCTCTGGGGGATCACTGCACCCTGTGCTTAGTTAGCACTGCCTTTGATCTCGCGAATCACAGCTTCACGTTCCAGAAATATGCCAGGTGATTTAAGTGCCTTCAATTCCTGGGACAATTATCTAAGAGGCGATTACAATAGACACGCTAAGTAAATAAAGAAAGTGGCCCAAAAACCATTCTGTGAGGAGACCTGGGTGCTAGAAAGGGATTCTGTTGGCTCCCACTATTCTTCAGCGGTCGCCCCCCTGTCCACTGATAGCATTGGTGTTCTCGTGGCTAAGCCAGTCTCTCGGGAGCTGTCACCATGAGCCGTTCCGCCTGAACTCGGCCACTGTGATGAGCAGATGAACCCGAGCTGGAGCCTGCGGAGCGGCCACACGCAGCCAGGGGTAGGGGCTCCCGGGCAGGGGGCGCACTCTCCACCTCCCCGTGAGGCTGGTTGGCAGAGGGCCCCGCTGGCTCCTCTCCAGGGCCTGACAGGGCAGGCTGTCCCTGGAAGGGCTTTATTTAGAGCCAAAGAGCCCGATGCAAGCTTTCCCCGCGCTAAGAGGTCCAGGCGAACACACCCCACCAAGTGCCCCGGAGAGAAGTCCCGTCCGTGGGTCTCCCGTGTCTCCCCATTGTCGGGGCCGCGTCTCCTCGAATCCCAGCAGGTCACCGCACCAGGTGTACCTTGGCTCCGGGAAGGCACTTGGCCACGGGGCGGTTTTTAGGCCAACGTGCTCACTTCACGTTCAAATGACATCGCGGAAACAGAAGTCCTTTTCCCATTCCAAAAATGAGCGTTCCCACTGCCAGTGCGAGCTGGCAGCCTGGCAGCCCGCGGCGGTGCCCGGGGCGAATGCGGGCAGGCGTGTGGCACTGAGGCCTCGGAGTGAGCGTGTTCAGCGCGGAGCTCCCCGCAGGCTGAGGACGTGTCCGCCTGCTCCTGCCCCACCACAGCCTCCGGCGGGAGAGGGGGCCGCTCCCCTTAGGTTAGCGAGGCCGCCTGGCCCCACCGTCGGCAGTGGCTCCGCGGCGGGGAAGAGTGGCTGGCAAGCATTGCAGCGACAGGGCAGTTACACTGCACAGTGTCTGGGTGTCCATCTCCTGCTTTAGGGTTGATGCCCTTGTTTGCCATTTGGGGCCACTCTCGTCACATGAAGAGGGTGGCACGGACTTGTCACAAACACCCCACCTTTTATCCCTTCAACAATGACTTACTGAACCCACCCTGGGCGTGTAAGCCGCTGGGCCATAGAAATAAATGACTGCGGGGAGAAAGCGGGCGGGGGGGTTGGTGCGTGGTGAGGAGCAGGGTGCGGGCGGCAGGAGGGAGTCCCGTGAGCTAGAGGCAGGGATTGATTCTCCCAGCAGGTGACATTCGGTGGAGAGCATCTTGAACATGTAAGTGCGCATGTACTCATAGCGAATGCTAACCTTTATTCAGGTTCAGGGAGGCCTTCCCCATCTGCTTCCTGCTGCTCTTCCTTCCGGACTTACCAACGACTCTCAAGGTTTCAAATTCCCTTTGACCTCTTCCCAGAACGCTTTACGGAGATCTCTCTTTAGCACTGACCATTCTGTCTTACGATTGACGAGGGTACCAGGCACTGTCCTTTAAAAAGTCATCAGTATCAATAGCCACGGACACTGCATAGCGCATTCCTGTGCAGGCAGAGAGAAACCGTCAACCTCGAGCAGCCCTGGGGGTGTGCGCAGTGGTTAGACCAGCGGCCTGCGGATGAAGGGTCTCGGGTTTGATTCAGGCAAATCTTGAAATTCTAGAAATGGAACATGAGAGACGTTTGGTTTCCTTCTGTTTTACCTCCTGCATTGAAATAGTGCTATACAACCTTATGGACGGGGTTCACAACATCTTCAAGACTTGTGGCTCCTGTGGCTTTGCACCAGGTGGTGGTCTTGTTTCAGAAATAGAACGTGTGCCGCATTGAAAAGGTGTCCATTGATTCTCCCCCTTACCCACGGTCAGGATTGCGAGGACCAAAAGGAAGAGAACGTGTTGGAAAAGCACTGTGGGTTGCTCTCTATCTGTGTGCCTTGGGACCCTCCAGAAACACAGACTGTTTCACTAAGTTTGGAGTTTGTCTTCAGCCTCTTATTTATTTCTCTCATCTTTCCCAGGCAATCCTCAGGAAGACGAATGGTGTTGGTTTAATTATCTTTTAAGCTGCTCTAGACTATAACTGCATGCATCCTTATTTCTGAGAGTGAGTGATGGAGCGGTTCTATTACCGAAACTATTAGATTTAGAGAGTTTATCGATTCCAGGTCTTGGAAGAAGAAAGGTCAATACACTGGTTGGGTACTTTAGCTCATTTAGATTCAAAAATTCCTGGAGATAGTGGGGACCGAGGTTCTGCCTGTGAATTAAAGATTACAAAGGCTGAGCGATTTCCAAAGCCCCGAGCCTGCCTTCATGGAGTTCAGGAGATAACGTTGGAGTGATTTCTAGGCACACGCGCAGAAGCTTACTGACAGCAGTCCTCTGGAGCGAGTGTGGCCCTGATACCACTTGGGTCTTGAGAGATTGTGCCTCCTGAGAACTGACTCCTTTCCTTGAATGATCTTGGTAATATTTTCCCCAGCCTCACAAACTTGGTGTGTTCTCTGGTTAGGTTTAAAATTGATCATCCAACCATCATTAGTAGAAGAACTGATGATATATTTTTAGAAAAAAAAATCAATCAACAGTTATTGAATTTTTACGAGAAGCAGAGAGCTCTCGTCAGAATCATCTTGCTTTGTTGTAAATCAGGTTATATGGATAAATGATTCTGCAAGATATAAAATTAAATTGGAATTGCTAATCTCCATCCAAAATGGAAATGACTTTTGGCTCGGTGGTGCCGGACACCTGGCCCTTGTTTTTAGGGTCTGGACCCAGGCCAGCCAGCTGGAGCGGAGGCCGCCGAGGGCTCTCAGTCTCATTTCTGGAGCTCTGCTGTCCTCGCTTCCTCTCAGCCCCTCGGCACTTCCACACGCCAGCCAGCAGGCTGCTGCGGCCCCTCGGCCGGCCCCCACATTTAGGTTGGTTAGGGCCGTGGTCGGCAGACTGCGCCTCGTGAGCCACATGCGGCTCTTTGGCCCCTTGAGGGTGGCTCTTCCACAAAATACCACGGCCTGGGCGAGTCTATTTTGAAGAAGTGGCGTTAGAAGAAGTTTAAGTTTAAAAAATGTGGCTCTCCAAAGAAATTTCCATCGTTGTCCTGTGGATATTTGGCTCTGTGGACGGATGAGTTTGCCGACCACTGAGTTAATGCATAAGCCTGCCCGTCCACGGTGACTTCGGGAATGGCCCTTAAGAGGGAGGAAAGGACTGTGCAGCCAGGAGACCTCTTTGGGGTCCACACAGGCACTTGGAGGCACCCAATAGGGGTTCTATGCTAGTATCGGTCATCTTCAATAATGAGGGATTCCTAAATAGACAGGGAGACATTTGGACATTTTTTAAAAAATATATTTTATTGATATTCTACAGAGAGGAAGGGAGAGGGATAGAGAGCTAGAAACATCGATGAGAGAGAAACATCGATCAGCTGCCTCCTGCACACCTCCCACTGGGGATGTGCCCGCAACCAAGGCACATGCCCTTGACCGGAATCGAACCCAGGACCCTTCAGTCCGCAGGCCGACGCTCTATCCACTGAGCCAAACCAGTTTAGGCGAAATTTGGACATTTTTATCAGAAACTTGAATCTCTCCAGGGAAATAAGATTGCCCACTGGGTTTCTGCAGAGAGGAACCCACAGCCTCCTGTCGGGGGCTGACAGAAACCGGGACCCGATTTTGTAGTTTAACTCTGCAGAGAGGCCTCACATAGCAGAGAAGCAATAGGATTTGTGAAGAAAGATCGGACCACGGCTGGGGAAGCCGCGCTTCTGCTGCGGCTCTAAAGAGAGCTCATCGTCGATACCAAGAGCCCTAGTTGGCCTGTGAGTCAGACCTGTGCGCCTATGTGACATATACGAGTGTCTGAGTATATGCTCAGATATGCAGCTCACATGTGTGCGTGTGTGTAGGGGTGATGAGGGGAGAGAGAGCACGTACTATTCCAGTGATATTCTGATTTATTCGGATTCGGTAAAATGGACTTGGATTTTAAAGGCACGTAATTCCTTCTCTGTCACTCGAGTGCACGCATAATCTTACACCGGAATATTTGACTGTGACTTCAGCAGAAGTTCATAAACCTTAAAGTTCAGTTCCAGAGCACTGGGAACAGGGAGCAAAATCTCTATGAATAAAATTTCATGTCTTTACGTCTTAAAGGGGCAGCTGAAACTTCTTTTCATTAAATCGAGATCATAATTTTCCAAGTACTTTTTTGTTTTAATCTTTATTGTTGACAGTATTACATGGTCCCCTTCCCCCCGTTAACCTCTTCCAGGCACTCCCACCCCCCACCCAGGCCCTCACCACCCCATTATCTTCTAGTGAGAGTCTTTTCCTCTCTCTTCTCTCCAGGACAATGCGGTTCGTATTCTACAAACTGAGATGGTCCTTCCTAAAACGTGTCTGAGAGAGGGACATTTCAGTTACCCTTTTAAATAAATACAGGCTATTGGCTCAGTACAATACAGCAAAGTTAGAATATGCACACGTTTCTCTTTATCTTCCTCCAATTTGATTTCTCAAACTTCTTAACGTAGCTTTCTTGATGGTCCCGTCGCCTGGGAGACACATTCCCAGGCTGGGCGCCCTGGGTGTCCCAGGCCTGTCACCTCCTGCACCGCCTTCTGAGAAGCACTCCCGGGGCAGAAGCCCGGCCGCTCGCTGCTCGTGCTGCGCACACGCTTCCCTCATGTGCCGGCAGGTGCAGGCACACCTGCGTGGAGGTTAATAGCCAGGGCTCGCGGGCCGGCGGCCAGCAGCGGCTCACGCCTGGATTCTGGTTTCCTGCGCCAGGACCTGCGTTTCATCAGCAGCCGCCGCGGATCTCACAGGCGTGCGCGCATCCTCGGGCGGTGGCCGAGCAAACGGGTTCTTTTCGGATTTCGTCTCGTCTTCCTGCCCATCCGCACCAAGTTCACCTGCGGTCTGACCGTCGGGTCAGGGGGCCGTGGCCAGTGAGGCTGAAGCCAGGGGTCCTGTGCTTTCTCTCCGCCAGGCGGGAACTCCGGATGGGATGGGAGTTTCAGAGAAAGCAGGGGTTTCGGCTGCGGCATTCTGTCCACTTAGGTGGGCAACAAAAACCGTAATTAAACGAGGATGGGGAACAATGGCAAGTAGGCGCCATTGTAGAATCCTACAGAACAGGGACCCCCCCCCCCCACCCTCTGTGTTCTGCTCACCCCCGCCTCCTGGCACCGCTGGTTCTTCCGCCACCTCCATCTTCTGCCCTCTCCCGAAGACCACGTGGCTGCAATCACAGGGTGCAGCCTTTCGAGCGTGGCTTCTCGCACATTTTCTCCGGTTTGATGGCTCATTCCTTTTTTGTGCTGAGTTATCTGCCATCGTCTGCATGGACCACGGTGTGTCCGCCACCTACTGAGCGCCTTTGGGCTGCACCCATGTTTGGGCGAGTCTGAATACGGCTGCTACACACGTGTGGTGTGTGTAGGTGTTTGTGTGGGCATCAGCTTGTCATTCATTTGGGGAGAACTAAGCTGAGTGACTGCTGGGTTGTATGGCAAGCATACATTTGCTTTTGTAAGAAACTTCTAGACCACCTTGCCTGCCCGCCAGCAACGAACGAGTGTGCTTGTCACTTCACATCCTCACCAGCACTTGGTGCCAGGGTTCCAGATCTGGGCCATTCGGCCAGGTGTGGTGGAGTCTCTCGTTGTTCTGGTTTCCATTTCCCTGATGACATGTGACGTAAACATCGGCCCATGTGCTTATTGGCCCCTACATGTCCTCTTGGTGTGGTGTCAGTTCATGTATTCTGCCCATTTTAAAAATCTAGCTGTGTATTTTCTCACCGTTGAGTTTTGATAATCCTTTGTATATTTTGGCTAATAGTCCACTGCCAGGTGTGTCTTTGTAAACGTTTTTTCTTGGGCTTCAGTTTGTCTTCTCATACGTTGTACTTAATGTTGGAAACGCGTGCATATATAATTGCAGGTTAACCTACAGAATAAAGGTGCACAAATCGTAAGTGCACAGCTCGGCACATTAGCACATGGTGAATGCACGCTCATAACTCGTCCCGCGGAAGTTCGGGGCCCGGCCACACACCACTCTAGGGAAACTCTACACTAACGTGTTCGCGCGGATTAGCTTGGCCTGTCTTAGAAATTCAGAGAAATGGGCTCCTTCTGTGCCTGCCTTCTTTCATTAAAGGATTCACGTTTTGATGGGTGGCGGTGAGTCATTCATTCTGGCGCCGCATTCCATTGTATAAATGCAGTGCTCAGTAGCTACCTTTTCCTGCTGCTGAACATCTAGGTTGTCTCCAAGGTTTAGTTTTTATAATTAGAAGTGTGATAAATGGTCTTGGACACATATTTTGGGGCAATGTTTTAATTTCTTTTGTGTAGGTGCCTAGGGATAATGTTAATAGTTATCCTGTAGGTATAAGTTTAACTTTGTAAGAAAAGCACAATACTCTTTCAGGTTTGCTGGGACATTTCACGTTGCTGTCAGCAATACCCGGAAGTGTCTGCTTCCGCTCTGCTACACCCTTTCCTACGCGTGGATTGTCGTCTTCCTCGGTGGCCACTCCGGCGGGTGTGGCGCACGGTTGAGAGTGGCGCAGAGCATTGCTCTGGCGACTAATTACGTGTGCACTCTTTCACATGCGTCCTGGCAACTCACATGTCTTCTTTTGTTAAGCGTGTGTTCAAGTCACATGACAATTTTTAGTGAGTTCTTTGCCTTTTTATTGTTGAATCGTAGCCCTTTTTAATATATTCTGGATGGAAGTCATTGGTCAGCTCCATGTGAGGGGAACCTTTTTTCCAGTTACGGCTGTCCTGTTCATTGTTTTACTCAGATCTTTTATTGAACAGAAGCGGGTAACTGTGGAACATGAAACCACGGATCAGGGGGGTGCTACTGTCTATTTGTACATGCTCTTATTAGGAAATGTGGAGACTACACTACAACTACACAAGGAAAAGGCACAGCTCTGTCTGACATCCTGTTTACCAAGTTAGGCCTTGGAGCTAAAAATAAAGGATATAGGATTCGTAGGTAGAATAACAAAGTGTCTATGAAACCATAGTAAGAAGCACAGTGTAAAAAAATGGGCAGGTTGGTAATGCTTAGTGTAAAATCATGCAAGAATCTTCTGTGGTCACAAGACTGTCGCCTTATGAAAACGTACTTGTCCCAATGACTTACACGGAGTGACCATTTGTGTAAGTTCTAATTTGAGGCACCCTCTTTTCCAATTTAGACATCAAGTGTTTCGACACCGCTTGTTGGAGAAACTTTCATTTCCCTATTTAATTGTTTCACGTTTTGTTGAAAATTAACTTTCCATTCAAATGTGCGAGTAACTCTGAACTCTGTATCTGTTCCATCGTATATTCGCCTGTCCTCATTCAAATCCCACACTGACCTGATGCCTTTAGAAAAAGGGAGGAAATGACTGGTGCAAATCACTCACCATCCTGGCCTTTTCCATTTATAGTCATACTCTACACACATCACTTCACTTGGGATTTCTGTAATTTCGCATAATGAAGTTTTGTAATTTTCTGGGAAGAGATCTTGAACATCTCTTTGTAGACCTATTCACAATTATTTTAAATGTTTGATATTATTGGAATTATATTACTTTTAAATTGTACTTTCCAATGTTGGTTACTTAAACATAAAATTAGAACTGACTTTTGCGTATTGGCTTCGTATCCTGCTACCTTGTAAAGTTACTTACTCGGTTTAATTGTTTGTTTGTAAACCCTCTGGGTGTTACTCACACACATCATCTGCGAACACGGACCATCATCCGCTCACGCCAGCTCTGCGGGTCGCGATGCACATTTCCCACAGGGATGCGCCTGCGTGTTGGGAATGGAAGTGCTGGCAGGTTCGGACAGAGTGGGCCCTTCCACCTAGAAGACATCACTTGGTGTCCCTCACCCAGGAGGCCTGTCCTGTCGGAGCACATCTTCCATTTCCCACGTGGCTAATCGGAGGGCGGGAGAGAGTAAGCCGCATGACCAGCCACGTGGATGTGGAGTTTCTGAGCTGGGAGTAGACGCAGCTCTTTCTGGGGTCACAGCCTGGAGCTTTAGCCCCGTTGAGTATGGGATCTGCCGTTTGTCGCCATAGCAGTTTTTTTAAGTTGTGTGCATCACAGGCACATTTGCTGACTTCTGTAGCATTGATAAAAACTGAGAAAACAGAAATACCTTCTATCACCAGTGAGTGTGTAACATTCAAGTAGTTGTGAACCCACCCTCAGCATCAACATGCCGTCTCGAGCCTCTTCTTCGATTCCTGGCGCCAGTGCTGTGACATGCAGAGCAGTTCACCAGGGGCTCCGTGCAGGAGAGGCATCTGGACCCTCCAGCTCCGACTTCAGTGTCGGGGATGCGCTGCGCAGGTTGTGGGCTGAGAGTGATGGTGGCCGCGGGAGTCCGAGGGGCTCCGGGGAAAGCTTCGCCCACCCACTTAGTCTTTGATTTATGGGAGGCACTTATCCAATGCCCTCTGGGCATCTACTCAGCAGGGAACGTAAATTTAAAATACAAAAAACTCTTCTCCATAACATTTTCCCCCTAACATACTGAGAAAAGAAAATGCTACAGGGAAACAATTTAGCAGAGGAAACCATATGAGCATTAAGCAGAGTCATTAACAGTTGTGTGCTGGGAAATATAAATTGGTTTCACTGAATATTTAATCAAAATTAATTAAAAAGAAATCTCTCACAGACTCATTTCCCCGTGTATGTCTAAGCAGCAATAGATCCTACGGCCAAACAAGGCTTCATCGGGATCTCCAAGTAATGCATGCGTCCCTCTTGCTATTATATGTCATGTGTGTGAAATATGGGGATGAATTGCATGTGCATGTAAAAGTACAGCTGATAATAGAAATCCCGTGTAGTCACTGCAGATATTACAAAAATGTTCTTGTGACTTTGGTTTATATTTTTTTCTGTTTCAATAGCCATGACCCATAAATGGATTCCCCTCGATGGGAAGGAGTTGGGGATGAGGAGGGACAGGGATTCGACCACTGCCACTCTCTAGATCACAGAGCAAATGACAAGCCTATGGTTAGTGAGATGCTGGGCACAGAGATGGAAGGGAAGAAGAGGGTGTGTTAGGGGAGCTGTTGAGTGTCAAGGGTGATACTGGGGTTTATTTTACCCCAGGTTTTCCTAAACATACAAACAATAAAAAAATAGAGACAGAGATAGAGATAGAAATCACACTGGTGTAGACAGATAGAACTAAATACAACTGTGGGTTTTATTTACATCTTCCCATCCCATCTACTCATAAACATAGTTTTTAGTGGCTCAGATATAATGAATGTCCTATAGTTTACTTCACCACATCTGTGTGCATGGATTCCCTGGAAGCTCAAATACAAAGTAATGTCAGACCTGCCGCCGGAGAGTTCCGATTATGAGAGCAGGTTTGAGAGGCCTACTGAGGAAATTGGGACACATCCATTCACTTGTCAATTTTTAACAAAAATAAGTCACATCACCCAGTCATCAGTGGCCTCTGACATTGGAAAGTATGAAATAATTTATTGTTAGACATATGCATTTTATTTTATTTTATTTTTTTTTTTAAGATTTTTTTTTTAAAATATATTTTTATTGATTTGTTACAGAGAGGAAGGAAGAGGGATAGATAGTCAGAAACATCGATGAGAGAGAAACATCGATCAGTTGCCTCTTGCACACCTCCCACTGGGGATGTGCCCGCAACCAAGTTACATGCCCTTGACCGGAATCGAACCTGGGACCTTTCAGTCCGCAGGCTGACGCTCTATCCACTGAGCCAAACCGGTTTTGGCAATATATGCATTTTATTGAAAAGCCTTGGATCTGGTTGGTAAAATGAGACTTGCTTTTGTATTTTGCACCCTTTGAGTGGGAGATTAAGGTTGCTCAAAGATTGTAGAGTATACAGCCTAGTTATAAACTCAGAAATTACCCAGTACCGCTCTCCACTACCATGTTTACCAAGGTAGTCCCTTGAGGCTAAAAAAACGAAGGGTGTACAGTTTGCAGTGCATGGAAAATAAGAAAAGAATTACAAAATAATATTGCAAAAGAGGAAAAGGCAATGTAGTTGATGTTTAGTCCATAATCATAGGAGGGTCCTGTCTGTGGTAACAACACATCTCTTTCTGAAAAACGTATTTATTTTCATTATTTACACTAAGAGAAAAAATTAATAAATCTCCTTAAGAAAGGCGCTACTTGGGGACAATTTTTGCTTTTTATAATGCAGAGGCTCCTCCTCGCCTTTCGTAGGCAGAGACCAAGGAGGTTGATCACAACCTACAGCTCCTAGCACAGGCCCCACCCTGTCCCCACAACAGAGAACCGTCCGACCCCAAATGCTGAGCTGAGAACTCTGATCTACAGGAACGTGAGCCTTTTCCTAATTGGCCTAAAGCTCTGGGTGGACCAGCAATGTGGCCCGGGCCTTATGTGGCTAACTTCATCAGGAGAGGTTGAAGGTCATTCAACGCGCATCTCCGAGAACTTGTAACAGTCCTTCCAGAAGCTTCTTTAGATGCTAGGCTTTGTGAGCATTTCTTGACAGGCAGTCTCATGGGATGAAGGGCAATTTCTTTAGGCAACACACAGTGTTATCCGTGGGGAGCTCTCCGCGTCGCCGCCGGTTGCCAGGGGAAGTGGGCTTTTCGCGGGGTCATGAGGAAAGGGATTTCCCGAGACTTGCACGGGAGCATGAGTGGCATTTACTTGGTGGGAGTTAAGTCCCTGCGTTTCCAGGGTTCCATCTCCCGCCGAGGAGGAAGCCCGGCTGTGCCCTCAGCAGGGCCAGGGTGAAAGGCCTTGCCCAGAGTCTCCCTTCCACGTCCGCACAGGAACTCCTGCGCCAGGTCAGTGAGGCTGTGTCCCCTGCTGTGCACCTCAGGACACTGCATGGGTCTGCATGGCGGTGGACATGCGGCTGCTAGGGCCACATGGCCACGGAGGAGACACGGGCGAATGCGAGAGAGCCACAGAGTCACAAGCCAAGAGAGCGAGCTCCTGTGTCTAGGTCAATGGTCGGCAAACTCATCAGTCAACAGAGCCAAATAGCAACAGAACAACGATTGACATTTCTTCTGAGAGCCACATGTTTTAAACTTAAACTATATAGGTAGGTACATTGTTATTGCCTTAATTAGGGCACTCCTTCAATCTCACTGTACGTGCGCGCCCACAAGTGGTATTTTGTGGAAGAGCCACACTCAAGGGGCCAAAGAGCCGCATGTGGCCCGCGAGCTGCGGTTTGTCGACCACGGGTCTAGGGGATTATGGATTCCCAAATTTTCATGGGCTTGTGGTGGCCCCACTCCCTCTAGCCAATCCATGGTCTCAGCCTCCAGGCTAGACTGATGAACTTCACTGTCCCTGCATCCGTCTCTGCTGTGTCCCATCCTCGCCCCCACAGATCTGCGGGGGATGGACCGGTGGTTGCCGGTGGAGCGTAACATTGCGGCGCCCTGGTGAAGCTGCCCAGATGGCCATGCTTCCAATGACTGGCCTCTTTTTTGCCTCTTCCTATTATTAATAACTGATTCCAGCGGTATCCATAGGAAGTTACCTTCTTCAGGGTTAATACAAAGGCCACTCTAAAATATTTGCACAACCTAGCATTCAACCACATCGTGTTCCTTGTGCAGCTCATTTTAATCACGAACACATGCTGACATTTAATTATAATCACTAACGCACGCTAACATTTTCTTGTTGATGGTGCCGCTGAGAAACAGACAAATTCACGTCGCCCAGCTGCCTCTCGAAAGTTTCCCGCTGGAAATAAACTCCCACCTGAAGAAGATGAGTCACCGTCTCTGTGTGAAAACAGACATTTCTCCTTAAAATACCAGTTTGCGTGGGAATGGAAATATTGCACCTCTTTCAGAGAAAAATGTTCAAAAATCAAGAAAATTCATCACCAATTTCTTCAATCTAATTTCCAACATGAGGTTTGCCTTTTGGCTTTGAGGGGAGAGTTGATACTAAGTTCATAGTGTGTCCAGAGATGAGAAATTCATTTTCATAAGGATTCCGTAGCCAGGGGGGAATATGTGTGTGTGTGTGTGTGTGTGTGTGTGTGTGTGTGTGTGAGAGAGAGAGAGAGAGAGAGAGAGAGAGAGAGAGAGCAGAGAGAGAGCAGGGAGACAGAGACATTGTGTGTGTGCACACATGTTGGGAGTGTGTGTAGTGTGTCAGTGTATGTGTGTGCCTCTATGTGTGTGTATTCGTCTGAGTGTGTGCCCCTGTGCACGTACATGTGTGCCTGTGTAGTGCTATGGAGCTTCTCCAAAGGAGGCAGGCCACGTTGCCCTGAAACCAGATGCTTTCTGCAAGTGCCTTTGGAGGACATGTCCTTCGCAAAGTGAAGATGCAGCTAGTGTGCTGAGCATGACTCCTGGGCAAGCGCATTGGTTTCCGTTGTTCCTTTCTCATCCCTAGGAGTGGACATGGAGCAGCGCAGGCCCCTGGAAGGGAGGGTGCCTGCCACTCTTGTCTGCGGGCTCCTCTGAGCAGTGAGGTTAATCACTCAATTGCCGGGCAGATGTCTGCCGACTTTGTGGCACGTACTCATTGTGTAGCTCTACGTCGCTGGCAAGCTGTGTGAAAGCAAGGGCACCTTCGCTTCTGCCTCTTTCCTTCTCCACTCCGGTCCTCCTCCAACACACAATAGATGCTTGCGGTGACCTCATCCCTTAGTCACCGTCCACTGCAGGCCAGTGGGTCTGCTAAGACCTGGGGTCCTCGTGACGAGAAAGGCTGAGCTGCCGTGTGGCACGAGGGTTGTGATGAAGACACACAGCGTGGAACAGCCTCTGCCCTTGTGCACAGCCCTGTAGGGCGGCGGAGGCTCAGCCGCGGGGAGTCTTTTTGGAAGACACAGCGCTCTAGAGGAATCCGAGGAGACAAAGGCCAGGAGGTGATTTATGGAGGCAAGAAAAGAACTTGCTTGTTTCGAAAGAATTGGCTTGTTTTTGGTACGTGCGTGTCACCATGAGATGCCTGTCTGTGTGTCTGTGTCATTGGTCTGTCTGAGTCTGCTTGGACTGCCCTAACCAAGTCCCGCAGACTGGAGGCTTCAGCACTTAAGGCAGTTATTGCTCATTTAATGTGTGAAAAGCACACTTAGCAAGGACTAGCCCAGGAACTGTGCTGTTCGAAGCCATGGCATGTTCTGGAATATAGCTACACAAGTTGCTTATGCTCCCTCTGTACGGGGCTTCGGTTGACTCTTATTCTGTTCATTTAAACTAAAACATCCTCCTGCAGGAGGACCGAGGGAGAATTTAATCAGAACTCTCTCCGGCCTGGCTCGTGTGAACCCATGACGTGAGAAGGCGCTGGGAGGGCTTCCAGGAGTCCCTGGGTCCGCAGTCAAGAGGACGGCCATCTGCGCCGTGTGAGCTGGGAGACAGATGCTGGCTTTGCCAGGACGGCCCGTTCCCCCCGCCCCCAGCCTGTACAGAGGGGTCCACTGATAAATCTGCAATGAGCGTTCCCTGGAGTGAGCTTTTTGCAATATTAATGAAAGAAGTTAAACCACGGATCCAGGAAGCGTAGGACCACGTCTACCCCCTGGAGAAATAGCCACATACAGAGAAGCTCTAAAAGCAGTCACAGCGTGGGAAAGTCCCAGGAAACCAAGCCGGCGGTAAAAGACAGAGCACAGAGGCACATTCGTACAACGGAGCAGAGAGAACTTCCACCGTCTCCTCATCAGACACGGGTGGCCGAGAACACGGAGATACACCCCGAACGGACACAAAGGAGCGAACACGGACACGTCAACTCAGCGATCTGCGCCGCCCAAACACGATGCAAAACAGAAGCTCTCCGTGACGAGAACGCAACACCCCGAGGGAATTCATAGCAGGGACACTTTCAGTACAAGAAACAAAGAAAATTCCTCAGTGCGGGATCGAGGTAGCAGATGGGAATTTGGATCTACACAGAAATGAAGACCCCTGGAAGCAGGAAGTGGGGATAGATAGACACTAGAGTTTGTACTGTTTTCAAACTGCTTGAAAAGATAATCTTTTAAAGAAAATAGTAACCACGATTGCAGAGTTCATGACTCAGAGAAGTAGGAAGGATGTGTGAGAGCAGCAGCATGGAGAAGGGGGTAAAATTCCTGTGCTGTGAAGCCGTATACCTTTCCCTGGTCTGCTTCAACCAGTCTGAACACGTGTCACTGTTATGTCTGGACCCTCTCACAATGTACTCCGTTACAGATGCTCTTGTTGACTTGTGTTACTAAATAAATAAATAAATAAATAAACATACATCCATGTCCTAAAGAAGTTACTTGAAATTAGAATGCAATAAATTATCTTTTATGTCCTATATCAGCCAGTAGAGAGAAAATGAAATTATAAAAATATTTAGTTAGTAAAAAATGAATACTGGTAAAGAGGGCGAAGTAACAAAGAATAGGTCAGGAAATAGAAAACTCATGGTAAATGGCACATTTTATTCTAATCACGTTAATAGTTACATTAAATATAACTGACTCATCCATTTTACTCCTCATGATTTACCTGGGAGGAATGGAAACATATCCATGTGAACACATGCACACACGTGTGCACAGGGTCATTGGGAAGCTCTGTATCTTTTTTGTGACGGTTGTCATACAACTTAGCGCACTTATCTGTCAACGCAATTCAAGCTGTAAAACTTCAATGGGGAACTTTTATCAACTATAAAATATACCACATTCAACCTCATTTAGAATCTCCAATTGGCAAAAATGTTTCTCCAAAAGCTGTATAACAAAAAAATATCAAAAGTTGTTTTGCCCATTAAAATGTTATAACTTTATTGCATTTGGTTATTATTTATTCAAGATTTGTCAATACTTGTCTGTGTTTGTGAGAAAATGTTATACACTTTAAAAGAAACTATTTCCTAGAAGTTGCATATTTACCATTAGCAAATTAATGTTATTTTTAGGACAAATGAAGGGAAAAAAATTGAGACAACATTTTGACAATTTTAAATATTTTTTATATTTTCTCAAACTTTACAATCATTTTTATTTAAAATGAATGAAATCTAGATAATTACCTTTTTAATTTATTTTTATTTATCTTTATTGTTAACAGTATTACAGATGTCCCCTTTCCTCCCCATTGACCCTTCCTAGCCCTCCTCCCCCAGGCCGTCACCACACTATTGTCTGTGTCCATGGGTTATGCATATCGGATGTTTACTTTTAATGTGGCAGTTCCCTGCTTCCCCATAAAGCTATAATCAAATCAACGATATTTATAATTTATGGTGTTTTAGGCATGAGGAAATGAGGCGGTAATTCAGGAATGCAATGCCCCCTATTAGACCCTTTCAGTGCGCCCTGGACTAACTGACCACGCTGGACAAGGGAACAACCGTCAAGCGGGGGGCTGTGTGCGCCTGGGCGCTATCTTTCCCCCCAACTCCCTGTGTGATGGGCGCTATTTGTCTCAGACGTTTATGGGGGTTCATTTTATTCCTGCCATCGCTCTAAGCCTCCAAGACCTAGTCATTGAGTTTACTTGCCTTAGCTTTTTAAACTTTTATTGTATTTTTATTGACTTCAGAGAGGAAGGGAGAGGGGGAGAGAGAGAGAAACATCAATGATGAGAGAGAATCATGGATCGGCTGCCTCCTGCACGCCCCCCACTGGGGATCAAGCCCACAACCCGGGCCTGTGCCCTGACCGGGAATCGAACCGCAACCTCCTGGTTCCTAGATCGATGCTCAGCCCCTGAGCCACGCGGCCAGGCTACTTGCCTTAGCTTTTATCAGACCTCCGTATCACACTCTAAGATGCAGGCCAGGAGTCCTGTTTGCTGGGCATGACCAGCCCACAGTCAGGTTAGCACGGAGCCGTCCTGACCAGATGCCGTGCTTGCGTTTCAGACCATGAATGATCCCGGTGGTCGGAAAGGCCACTGAGGCAGCTCTGGGACATGCAGACAAGGGACCCGCCCAGCGGTTTCACTTTTGGAGACCGATTCTGTCTTTGTCACCATGGGCAGACCCCGCGGTCAGCTGTGCAGGCCTGGGCTGTGACCCCAGGCTCCTTCCCTCACAGGCCTCCTAACTGGCAGTAATGTTCTCCAGGCACACACGTCTCATTGCTCCTTGGAAAACCAATGGATCACGTATTGCAGCTTGAAAAGGTAATACAACATGGGCTCCAGGTTCAGGTTATCCGATGAGATGAGGGTAGGTGAAGGTTAGCAGTAGACAATAACGCCACGTGGGATGGGGCGTGTGGGGATCATCGCACTGAAGCCTGCAGTTGTCTCAGAGCTACCTGCGTGGGGACACACCCTCAGGAGGCGAGCACAACTCCTCAGCTGTGCATGTGACTTCCTTCTACAGGGCGGGACAAGCACACCCTCGCAGTGGAGAAACGTGACCAGCACTACCTCAGCCGTGGGAACAGCATCGAGCCTGAGAAGTCACGTCGAGAGCGTGCGCACTTGCCATAATGGGATAAAATGGCCTTCATCTCTGCGGTCTTGTTCCTCCAGGCCCATAACCCCAGTTTATGGATGAGAAAAACGTCAAACAAATCCCGCTTGAAGGACCTTCTAAAAAACATTTGACCAGTACTCCTCAAAGTTGTCAAAATATAAGTCCAAGAAACCGGCATAACCAAGACTAGCCCATTGAGACGTGATGACTGAATGTCCTGTGCTCCCCTGGGTGGGGACCTGGAATGGGGAAAGCACACACTAGACGATACTAAGAAAACCCAAGGACTGCGTGAATTTTAGTTCATAATGATGTGTCAGTATTGGTTCATTAATCGTGACAAATGTACCACATTAATGTAAGATGTTATAAATAGTGGAAACTGGGTATGGGGTAGATGGAAGATCTCTGTGGATTTTCTCAATTTGCTGTAAAACTATTCTAAAATATAAATTTGATTTTTAAAAAGACTTTGGAAATACAGTCCTGAAGTACATTACTTTTTCATTCTATTTCAGTTGACGTTGCTCTTTTTGAGCCTTCAATGATGTAATTTATTAATGGGGACTTTTACTCTTTGGTATTTTTAAACTCCTTTGATAGTTCCCACGTTGCCTTCTATTTCCTTGGACACACTCATTGTTTCCCATCAGCTGTTGGCAGAGACTATGCTCTCACAGGCCCCGTTTTCAGCTCAATAGTAAGCTTGAGTCCTGAGGACCCCAAGTGCTTGTATTGGTTAATTTGACTTAGAATCATTTGCGTCAAAATGCATTTTAGAGGAGGCTGAGTACAGCAAGTCTGTGCGAGATTCAGAATTAGTTTTTTAATAAATCTTTGTTGTTGAAGGTATTACATATGCCCCTTCTTCCCCACTGCCCTCTCCAACCCCCTCCACCCAAGCTTTCGCCACCCTATTGTCTATGTCTGTGAGTTATGCACATGAGTCCATCTGAAATTCTAATTTATTGGACTTTGCATTACAACCCAATTCACAAAGTGATCATCTATAATGGGATGTGGGCTACAGTTTATAATTAACTCGGTTACTTTGCATAACCTCAGTTTGTTTCCCTGTGGTATTAACTCTGTCACCTGGTTTCTAAAATAGGATCAGTCTCCTTCCGAAGGAGCAAGGAGCCACCAGGAGAGGATTGCTCCGTGGTTGGCTGAGCGCTCGTTTTTCAGACGTGTGACGAGAGCCCCAGGGAGCAGAGAGGCCTAAATAAAGACTCGAAGAAATAACAGGCAGGAATCCCTAACATTATTACAGACACCAAGCCACAGAGCCAGGAACACCAACAGGAACAAACACTCCGCAGTCAAACAAAACAAAGCAACAGAAAAGCTAGGGCAGCTATCCTGATTTTAGATGAAATGGTCTGTAGAACGTGAAAGGTATTTTCAGGGGTAAAGACCGACCATGTGTCATGTGGACAAGGTCAACTCTCCAAGAAACCGGTGCAGTTCGGAAGCGAAGCCTTTTCTCGTGAACCTGGACGGGCTGTGCTCACTTAGAACCGTGTGTTGAGTGTGCAGATTGACGCTCGGGCTCTCTCCCTGTGCCGTCTGTCCTGCAAGGTCTCTGTCACTGTCACCTCCACACTGTGCTGCCTGCGTCAGCTTGTTGTACAGATACTTCCCCCTTTGTTCACTAGGAAACTACAGACATTACTTAGTTATTTAATCAATCTGATTCTTTTTGTTTTTTTTTAAATATATTTTATTGATTTTTTACAGAGAAGAAGGAAGAGGGATAGAGAGTTAGAA
This sequence comes from Plecotus auritus, assembly GCF_963455305.1. Lineage (NCBI taxonomy): Eukaryota > Metazoa > Chordata > Mammalia > Chiroptera > Vespertilionidae > Plecotus > Plecotus auritus. The sequence continues at coordinate 1,742,244 of NC_137775.1, forward strand.
ACATCGATGAGAGAGAAACATCGATCAGCTGCCTCCTGCACACCTCCTACTGGGGATGTGCCCGCAACCAAGGTACGTGCCCTTGACCGGAATTGAACCTGGGACCCTTCAGTCCGCAGGCTGATGCTCTATCCACTGAGCCAAACCGGTTTTGGCTTAACCAATCTGATTCTTAGACATCCCCTCCCTGGGGGGTTCCCTCCATGAGTGTTCTTAGGGCATTGTCCTTCCATGTGAACATTTAAATGATCTTTAACTGGATATGAAATTCCAGTTTCCTTCATCCCTTCAACAGGGTCATTCAGTTGTCTTCCTTCAACTGCCGTTTTCACTGGGATGGCTAATACGTCATCTCCTTTAGGTTATCAAGTTTCTCTTGAAAGCCAGGGTATTCCCTCGCAGTCTTCGCTGCTCTTCAGTTCCGTTCTGTATGCCTGGCGTGGACTACTGAAACCCGTGTATCCCACCGCACTCGGTGGCCTCCCTCTCCTCATTGGGCTTTCGGACACTTCCTCGGGGCCCGTGGGTGCCGGTTTTCTCGTGCTGCTGTAGCGCGTGGCCATAACATGGCGGCTAAAGACACATTTCTCCTCTTTTTTAAAAATATATTTTATTGATATTTTACAGAGAGGAAGGGAGAGGGATAGAGAGTTAGAAACATGGATGAGAGAGAAACATCGATCAGCTGCCTCCTGCACACCTCCCACTGGGGATGTGCCCGCAACCAAGGTACATGCCCTTGACCGGAATCGAACCTGGGACCCTTCAGTCTGCAGGCCGACGCTCTATCCACCGAGCCAAACGGGTTAGGGCCACATTTCTCCTCTTAAGGTTCTGGAGGTCAGACTCTAACATCAAGGTGTTGTCAGGGCTGTGCGCCTTCCGGAGGCTGCAGGGCTCTCCCAACGCATGAGAGGCACCCTTACTCCTTGGCTTGTGGCCCCTTCCTCGCAGAACTCGGAATCCTTGCCTCCACAGCCACATCTCTTCTATTCGCACGATTACACCCAGCGTGCGCCTGGGTAACCCAGGATAATGGCCACACCTCAAGACCCTTCATTTAGTCACATCTGTGGGTGCTCTTTTGCTCTGTAGGGTCACAGTCTCAGGTTCTGGGGATGAGGACACGGACATCTTTGGGGGACCGTTACTCAGCCTTAACATCAATACTTCCAACAGTCCCTCCTCCCCTTGCTTTTGTATGCTTGGGTTTCCTCTGTGTCTGTGACAGCTTTTGCTAATGCTTCTCTTTTACGCCGTATCTTTAACCCTAAGGTTAGCACCCAAACACTGCTAGGGTCCTCTTCCCTCCCACTGCCCCGGTCTCAGGGAAGTTTATTCTCCCCTCCTCCTGCTATCTAGGGAGTTCCTGCCCTCTTCTTTTGGGCACACACAAAAGCATCTCTTAAAGGGGTCTGGGCTTTTACAAAAGAAAGAAGGAGAGAGAGAGAGAGAGAGAGAGAGGGGGAGGGAGAGAGAGAGAATATGAATGTGAGGAAGGAGGGGAGGGAGGAGGGAGGAGGAAAGCCTTGATTGCAAGCAGTTGTCTTTTCCCGCCTGCCCTACACGTTTCCTGAGACAAAGGAGCATCTTGTCTGACCTCTGCCTTAGCTGGGAGAAGGGGGAGAACAGGGAGAAAAGACACGAAGGACCCTCTGCAGTGGGAGGATCAGATCTGGGTCTACATCCGGGTCCTGCCCTGGCCACCTGGGGACTTCGTGTGTAAAATGGGTGGTCATGTGTCTCCCAAGCTGGTGAAACGGTCAGTACCCTGGACAGCGCCGCCGATAGCTGTGATGGTGGCTTCACTGGTGGGACAGAGCGCTCCTTCAGCGCCTCAGTCATGCCTGGCGTCTTGCTGTGTTTGACTTGTGATGGAGACAGCTGTGGTGATGGAGTGGGGACTGGCTTCCCTTTCCCTTTTAAAATCAAGGGAACAGACAATTCTAAGGCCACGTTTTAAATCTCAGGAGCTGCAGTGCGTGGGCCTCTGCCGGGTGACCTGCGGCCCAGCCCCGGGAGACCCCCTTACCGTGGCCATGATGCTCTCAGAGCTGCTCAGGACCCACCAGGTGGGCCCCAGCAGAGCCCGTTAGCGTGTGGAGAGCCCTTGGCCCTCTTTATGGCGGCGAAGTAAAGGGTCGTCAGCTCCCGGCACCTGCCCGCGGAGAGCCGGGCCGGGCAGGCGGGCACGACAGCACTCTTCTCCCTGCTCACGGGCACCTTTCAGTGGACAGTACGGCACACCACCCCTCGTCGGCCGTGGAGCCTCCCCCAGGGGACGCACAGGCTGCCAGCCGCTCCCCCCGCCCCCCCCCCCACCCCGCAGGGATTGAAAGGCCACAGTGACAAAGGCCGAGTGTCAGAGCCGAGGAGCAGGTCGGCAGGTCTGGATCTCCACAGGGTACTCCCTCCTCCATGGCCCGGACACGGGAACGCCTGGTCCATGAGCTCCTGCCCATGGATTTGGTGAAAATATTTCCCAACGTAAGTGCTTGCCCGTGTTTTTTGTGTCTTCAACTAGATTTTCCCGAATGAAATGATGGAGGCAGAGCAGTATAAACAAACACATGAAACAGACTCAGAGCCACAGGATGGCCTGCGGTGGCCAGAGGGGCGGGTGGGAGCTGGCTGCAAAGGGGAAGGGTCTGAGGGACAGGTGGGCAGGTGGGAGCAGTCCCGGGGACGGGAAGCACAGCACAGGGACCAGTCAGTCACGGTGCGGTGCAGTCACTCGTATGGGGCCAGGCGGGTGCTGGAGACATCGGGGACCGCGCCAGAAAGAGAGGATTGTCTGCTGCACACCTGACTCTAATACAAGATCACATCGCCTGTAAACTGTAATGAAAAACAGATCACGGGGGAGCGATTGAAGTTTGGAAGGACTGCCAGAAAGAAGCGTTAAAAACGGAGACCCTGTTTTTCTCCTTAGCTTGCCAGCCGCATTTTTGAGGAAGCTCATTTCCATGCTCTCAGGATGTGGGAGCTCTCGTCCTCCTCCGTCGGGGGGCGCACCAGGCGGGCTGCCTCCCAGGGACACGGAGTCCTCGGCTTCTGTCCTGTAGTTCAAGATTTGGTTCCCTTGTAATAAACGTTAATCCTTCATTACATATAACTCTCTAATCTGCACTGTGGAGGATTTCAGACGTTTCTATTCACATACTCACCCGTCTCTAAAAGTTCTTGTACATTCTCCCAAGTATTGTAGGGACAGTATTTCTGGTTGGCGAATGTGATCTGGTGGCCACTCTGAATGGGCACATGCTGTGAAGCGGTGTGAATTCGCTGTGGAATGCTGAACACATGGCCGGTTGCCTTCCTCTTCCCTAGTCGTTTGCTGCTGAAGCACGAGTGTGGGAAATGTCCATGGAGAAGGTTTGATGGCGCTAATTCGGGCACACGGTTTGTGTGGATGGCGCTAATTCGGGCACACGGTTTGTGTGGATGGCGCTAATTCGGGCACACGGTTTGTGTGGATGGCGCTAATTCGGGCACACGGTTTGTGTGGATGGCGCTAATTCGGGCACACGGTTTGTGTGGATGGCGCTAATTCGGGCACACGGGTTGTGTGGATGGCGCTAATTCGGGCACACGGGTTGTGTGGACTCTGGTCAAATTCTTGCTTCCTTCTGTAGAGCGCGGTGGGAACTTGGACCTGTTTCAGAACCGCTCCGGGCCTTTCCTTCCTTCCTGTGAAACTGGGGGGATACTCGGAGTTTGGAGATGAACTAAAACCCCGTCGGCGAAGTGTTTCGCACTACCCTTGGCACGCAGCGGATATGCTGTACATGCAGCCACTGTGCACGATTCAGCATCTAACCGTGCCTTCACCAAGCTCTTTCTCTGGGGAAATTCCTGAGCAGCAGACCTCCTGCTTCCCCGCAGGGTTCACTCGTCAGAGCCATTCCATGCACACATTGTCCCCTGGAGCCTGGGCCAATTTCGTCCCAAACAGTGGGTGTAGGTGCTAATTTCTACTCCCATGAATATGCCCTATTTTCACTGGTGAGAAGGTGTAGAAAGACTCTCATGATGAATTCCCACTTCCTTGGCTACTAGCGAGAGTGTACGTTTCACAGCGCCTATGTGTTCGCTCAGCTTCTCTGCTTCTTCTTTAGCGGAGGCTTTATTGAGGCATCATCTTGGTTCTCTATTGCTAACACCTAGGAGAAGGTGGAATTGTAACCCTTTTTGTGACATAAGCTGCAAAAATTTTTTTCCCGACTTTCATTTATTTCTCTTCCTTGCTCATGCTTGCTTCTATAAGGCTCCCCAGGTTTTTAATTATCTGTCCTGTCATCAATGCGTTCTTCTCTAAGATTTCGCCATTGAGGGTCATAGTTGGCCAGGATTTCTCCAGTCTCCGGTGGAAATCGGAAGGCACTCAGGTTTATTTAGATGCTAAGGAACATCTGCTTTGGTGAGAAGATTCCAAAAATGTTACGCACTTGAACGCTGGTAAGTATTGATGGAGTAGGCAAGCGGTACTGTCGTTTTCGTGGTCAAGGACTGATGGGAACATTCCCAAATGTGGGGGAAAACACTGTGGTTGTGACACCGAGTCCGACTGCCTCCATTGTGGGCGATGCCAACACCAACGTCCCCAGCCTCTGGCTGGGCACACATTACACACATTAGATTTCATCCAGATACTAAAAGAGTTAACAGCAACCCGAATGTTTCTAAAACCACAAGGTTATACAGTCTTCTATATTTTCTTTCAAAGGTTTTTTGGATAGAATTTATTCTATAAGCACATAACGTTATCTTGTTGAAATTAACAGGATAGCCTATAATTTCATACATTTTTAGTTGAGTAACTGGCTCAAAAATTATCTTAAAATATCATCCATTTATCATGGATTTGAGTTGACACCTACTCCCACTTTCGTTGAATACTAAATTCTGCTTTTGGACATGGACTTGGTGCTTTTGATTAGATATTATTTTTAATTAGGTGATTCTTAAATGAACACAAATACAATGTTTTCCTTGGGTTAATAATTTCTAACTTAAACTCTAACACATTCAATAATTTGCCTTTTTTTTTTCTTCTACAAATGGGTCAAAGAACATCTAAAATTGTAAACTGTGTCATCTTTTTAAATTGTAAGTTTTATAATTTTAGAGTTTGTTCATAAAGCATATTTCTTAGGAGAAAAGTTGTTTATTATATGAAGCTCTGTATTTCTGAGCCTCTGCTGGTTGTCTCTCCACTAAAGCAGCTCGCTGAGTAATGGCAGACATTAGCACAAGTAGCCACAGGACGCGCGAAATGACAACATTATGTCAGGAAACATGCATCCATCTCTCTCGTTCTCTCTAGAAAACACACAATTCCAGTAGAGACCTGCAACTGCAGAATTATGGTGATGGCCAGGGACTGCTCCTGTCTCTGTAGTCTTACTATCTTTATGCCTGGGGTCACCTGATCTATCATCTATCTATCTATCTATCTCTAGCAGTTTATAAATACTATTAATATGTTTATTAAAATACAGTATTAATTTTATATATTGGTAAATATAAATAGACTAGAGGCCTGATGCATGAAGATTCGTGCAAGAATGGGCCTTCCTTCCCCTGGCTGCCGGCACCACCTTTGCTCCGGCCCGGAGTCGCCTTTCCGCCTTTCTGCCTTTCCGCCTTCCCACGCTGCCCAGAGGCCTGGAGCGGGTGGGTGGTGTGGAACGCCTGTGTTGTCAGCATGGTGACAATGCAAGTGTCCCACCCTGCCCCTGGCCACTCAGTGCCTGTGTATGCAAATGAAACCACCATCTTTGTTGGGCTAATTTGCATACTCACTCCTGATTGGCTGGTGGATGTCATGAAGGTACGGTCAATTTGCATCTTACTCTTTTATTAGTGTAGATTTGAGTGTTTGTATGCAAATGTGTGAAAGAGACACACACACAGATTATGAAACCTTCAACCTATTTTAATCTTGTTTGTTTTTTTCTCTTATTGTCATTGACGTGTTAGAATTTTCCCAAATACCTTTACAAAATCTATTGTTATCATATTGCATTAAAGTATCATATTAATCAATTTTCTAAAAATAAAGCATCCTTTAATTTGAACAATCTAGTTCATTTGGTCATAGCAAATGAATTGTAAAGTAATGCTAAATTTCATCCTTGTTTATTTATATTTTTCCTAAGTAATTCTAGATGAGATTGGTTGCAGTATCCTCTTGATCTACAACTTTCTGGGGCTAATGTTAGCTAATTCTTTTAAAGAACTGTCAAAAGTTTTCCTTTTTCCTCTGTTATGAAATAGTCAAATTGTTATTGAAGTGATTTTTTTGTTGGAAGTTTGAAATTATTTCAATATGAAACCATTTGGATCTTATACTTTGAAGGGAGATATATAACTGAACACTTTTTAAAATGCCTTATCTTATTTTTGTTTTGCTTTGGATTTCTAGTATCTCTTGAAGCAATTTTGATAAAATATTTTCTATAAACTATCGGTTTCATAAAGCTTTAAAATTAATTTTTATAAAATACACACAACTATTTGGAAATTCGGTGCTGTGGAATGATACCAGGTAAACATTAATGCTAGCATTCGAAGACTGGTTCTATGCTTACCTGCAGGAATACCTGTTTTGTCTTTAGGAAACTTGGAAATACTAGTACAAGCAATATTTCCACCCCTGAAGTGTGTGGCCTGCTGGGCTTTTAAAATCAGCGCTGCCTGTCGGTGCGTTTTTAGTGTCAGATTCTTACCCATTAGGTGTGATAATGGGAAGAAGAGGTCAGTGGAAGCACTGGGCCATTCTCTCTACAACGGAACATTAATATTCCATGCTCCGAATCACGCTGCAGCCTCCAAAGGGAGAATTATGAGAAATGGCCAACAATCAGTAACCGCGAGTCACGGCCGAAATGGAAAATTTACAAAAAAGGTCTGCTTATCGCAGAAGTAATTTGTCGTGCTTTTGGCAATGGATAGACATTTCTTGAAATTAAGCCCTAATTAATTTGTCAGCTAGTTTACTTTATGAACTTGCTAGATGTTCTTTTTTTCTCATAAATATTTTATTACTTTGGTTAAGTAATTAAAGTTTCCTAAATAGCTTGAGTTTCACAGTGCAGCTCATCTATGAATTTCAATGGACTTGGTGTGAGGCTGAACAGGGAATCTGTTGGGGAAACCACAGGCTACCCAGGGAGATGGCTCCTGTGTCTCCACCGCCCTGTCCGCACCATCACCCCCGGTCCTGCCTGGAGCTGGCCTCCCACCCCCGGGATGAGCTGCCTCTGGGCTGTGGGCTGTGTCCTGACTGCAGGCGTCTCATGGAGCCACCTGGAACCCTGTCCCTCTGCAGGATGGAGCTCCCGCAGTGCCCTGTGACAGGAGAGAGTTTGGGGGATCCCTCTGTTCCAGGGGCTCCACAGCCCACCATCCCGAGTTGTAGGGATGCCAGCCCAGGACACGTGGCCTACGCCGTGTCCCTCGATTCTCCTTCTTGACTAATCCCAGGCTCTCTTATTTGATTGGGCAATTGCCTTTGGGAGAATGCAAATGGAATCTATAGATAAGCTTCGTTGATGGAATAGAGGTCATGGGTAGAGAAGACCTCACTGTACTGAAAAGACACCATGAGAGACAGGGTAAGGATGCTGAGCCTGACTGTGAGGAGTCCACCCTCTCACAGGGGATTCCTGGGTCCTGAAACTGGCAAAGGGCAGGAGGGAGCCCACACAACAATCGAGTCTTTGTCCCCGAATCACTGCAGTGGCCTCTTCCCATTGTGTACCCCCTCTAGCTTCCTGCGCATGGATGAAAGGAAAGAGAGCATCACCCATCATTTGATGGTCATGTTGTCACTTCTCTGCTGATGGGCCAGCCTCATTCTCTCCAAATTTCCTCTACAATTTGCTCTTCCCTCCCCTCCCCTCCTCGGTTCTCTACTCCTATCAGATCGTCATACGACTCTTTCTAGAATAGAGCTTCTTTGCTCTCATTGTGAAATTTTACTTGTAATTGTGTGTTTTCTTTTTAGATTTTATTTATCCCATTCAGAAAGGTTTTATTTTCTCCAAGAACATTTATTTTATCCTTGAAAATTTGCCGCCTTCACAAAGTCATTCTAAGACTTCAGCACCCTCTCTAACTCTGGGTTCCCACCAAAGGCATCCAAGGCCAGTTCTCTTGTAACCAGGCTGTGAAGTGGTATTTTGTTGTTGCCGTTGTTTTAAATTGGAAATTCCATTTAAAACTCAGATTCGGTTTCCACACACAGCTGGTCTGTGAACAGCCTGCACGAGGATGTTAACTAGCCAGGGTATCTGAACAGCTAATTGTTCATGGGCACTTGTCACTGAGTGCTGTGTTTCAGGAGAGAACGCTTAAAATTTGTTAGACTTCACTTCTTGATGTGACTTCATAGAAAACCAGAAGCAACTTGGAGGGGCAGACTCCCCAGCGGTACCCACAGAGGGGCTTTATCATGTTAGTGACTCACCTGTTCTTGGGTGTGTTGCGTGGGCAGAGTTTTTAGAGCTTTGTGTGGTAGCGACTCGAGAAGGTGGTGTAGTTCCTGGATGTCTGCTAACATCACTCCTGTCTTATTGTTGAAGGCTTTTATGATGTATGAAACTTGTCTTTTTCATAGATACACGAGTCCAGTTCTATTAGTTGGGGTAATGCCTGTTTTCATTGTAAGCGGTTCAGTATGGACAGAAGGGAAGACTTCTGATTTACTGCCCTGATCAGTTCTAGTTTTTCCTTTTATTCTTCGAGGATTAGGATTTGCTTTCAACTTTATGGACCTTCGCTCCAGGTTAGATTTGCAGAACTGAGAGCTTATATTCATGTACTGCAAACAGGGATGCGATTCAGCACTGATGACATGTTGAGTCATGGAAATGATAGATGCTCCGAACAGAGGAGGAAACAGGGTGGGCTGTTCCTTCCAGGACTGACTGACTCACGCGTGCTGGTCCCTTCCCTTCTCGGGAGCCGCCTCCCAGCCTACAGCAGCACCGTCCCAGCAGATGTCTTACCAGCTTCTCGTCTCCGCAATCTGTGTTCCTCGCCTTTGTAAATTGAGACTCATCCCTTAAAGCTCTATATTAGACACTTAACAAATATGAAATGATAAAACGCTAAAATATGATGAATAGTAAAATACGACATGAAACATATGTCCAGACTTCTTTCCAAGGTCAGATAAAGGGGGCACCAAGGAAGTAGGAACCAGATAGCTGACCGGTTTGTGGAAGATGACCTCCCGGGAGAACTCACCAGGTGACCGTGATCGCTAATGCCGCTGGCCTAGTTACGTAACATATTTCTCTTCTATGAATGGATGCGCATATTTGAAGTGAAAAAATGTTTCACATTTGGAATGAAATTTTCTAAAAATGTCATTCATTTTAACCGTGCCCTGCTTATGAATAAAGCCCGGGCACGTTCCCTGGGGACCGATGGGTCGGTGTTTGCAATATTAGTACTTGTGCTATAGCGTGAGTGAAGGGACACTGAATGCCTCGGTTATCTGTATCATCTTCCTCCAGACTGGTGATAATAATGTGTGAAAGGCATTTAACCCTGGTAAGTAAGCATCCTGTTCTTGGTATAAGTGAAAGTATTTCGTTTTCCTCTAATAGGTTCTGAAAAGGCACACGCCGTTGAGTATAAAATACAAAGTGTATTTTTTGTTTTGTCATGTCATTGAGTTAATTTATTATTTTTTATTTTTATTTTTTTTGTCTTTCATGTTATTTACGTACTTTATTTCAGACACGATTTAAATGTTTTGAGGAGGTAAAAACTGAGAGGAGGAAAGTTACTGTTGCATTCAATCTGTTTTCACTACTTTGACAGTCACATGTGAAAAACACATCCATTCGCTCACTGCTAATGTATCAAGTGGGAAAACTTGCTGTTTCTATAATGAAAAGCTTCAAGGCTATTTTCCTCAGGTGAAGGGAGGAAGTAAGTTTTTATAGTAGATACCATAGTCATTTCCCTGCACCGCGGCTCTCTGTAACTCACCAGTCTCCCTGGGGGCGGGGGGGGGGGGGGGCGGGACGCGCATCGGCCTTTTCCAGGGCCTGTGTTCTGAGTGGCTCTGGCCAGTGGACCAGGGCCCTGTCCAAGCCTCTCCCTTAGCCTCCGCGTGTACCCTGTGGCACAGCCACGTGAAGGGGAGGCTGGTCTACCTGACGTGGACTTGGTGGAAGGGACAAGTGTATTTTTATTTTGTCAGACTATGAGCGCTTTGGGATTTGAGCACCCAGGTGGGTGAAGGTAATGCAGATTCATACCTCAAATGTTATTTGAAAGGTTTGTCTTCCCTTCAGTTGTGAAAGTCTTATGTATTCCTGGCAAATAAAACTTAGAAGAACGAGCACATAAGAGGACAACCTTACACCACCCAGAGGTAGGGCTACCGTGCGTTGGGCACTCCCATAATGCTCCTCGGTTGTGAACCTAGAGACGCCCAGATGTGAGATTGCTTCCAGGTAGCCATGTTGGCCCTTTATTATTTCCAACACTTGGTAGGGGAGATTTATCCAGAGTATATACAGAATTCTTATAAATCCACCACAAAAAACTATACTAAATTTCACCAAAAATTCCGTAACTATTACTCCAGAAAAGATACTCATGTAACAAAACACAGGGAAAGATGCTCAGCACAGTCAGTACGAGATGGAAACGAGAGGACGGAGGCGTCCTCTCACACGTGCTGGGACGGCTGTGATCGCTAGGGTGGGTGAGAGTAAGCAGCGGTGAAGAGGTGGGCACGCCGGACCCTCAGACGGTGCCCATGGGGTTGTAAACTGGTGCCCTCACTTTGGAAAACAGCCTGGGAATTCCTCAAAATGTTACATATGCATTTACCATGCAACCAGCCATCTTAAGACCAGGTATTTACCCGAGAGCGTTACAACCTATGTTCACCCGCAGTACCTGTGCGGGAACATACAGTAGCATTTATACTTAATGGGCAGAAAGAGGAACCAGCTCAGATGCCCATCAGCTGATGAGTGGATGAATAAAATGTGATAAATCCATAAAACGGAATATTATTCAGCTCTACAAGTGAGCGAAATGCCGACACAGGCTACCACATGGATGCACCCAGAAGACATTGTGCTAAGTGAGAGAAGCAGAAACTAACGGACCAGCATTGTATGATTCTACTCACAGGAAATGTCCAGAATAAGCACATCCATGGAAGCAGAACACAGGCCCGTGGTTGCTCGTGATGGGAAGAGGGGACGGGGGCGATTGCTGACGGGCCTGGACTTATTCGGGGATGATGGAATGTTGTGAGATTAGATAATATTGATGGTCGCACAGCTGTGTCCACATACCAACCTCTCCACCAGCCCCCCACCCCACTGAAGGTTTCAAAGGTGAATTTTAGGGAAATGTGAGTTATATATCAATAGAGCTGGACTTTTTTTTAACACGTGAAGTTAGAACTACACCACTGAAATACAGAAGTGTTTAGTATTCAACCCTCTTTACTCCAGTAGATGATACACTGATCTATCTGTTTCTCAGTACCCATGTAGCACATGTTGGTTGGCTTCTGTAGCATTAACAGCGTTTATCAGCAGTGATGTTTAAAAGGAGCCAGCGTTATAGTTGCATTATCACTCCACAGAGCACTGAATTCTCATCACCGCTGCTCTGAGATTTTTACTCTCAGAAAAGCAATAAACAGGCTGCTGAGGGCAGGCCCGCTCCCTCCCCGCTGTGCTGTCGGCCTCCAGACTCCTGGGGTAGGTGTGGCTGGGTGAGTGAGTGCCACACCTGAGCGTTCCAGCTCAGCTCCTTGACGGAACCACATCTACTAGGACAGTAGTCGGCAAACTCATTAGTCGACAGAGCCAAATGTCAACAGTACAACGATGGAAATTTCTTTTGAGAGCCAAATGTTTTAAACTTAAACTTCTTCTAACACCACTTCTTCAAAATAGACTCGCCCAGGCCGTGGCATTTTGTGGAAGAGCCACACTCAAGGAGCCAAAGAGCCGCATGTGGCTCGCGAGCCGCGGTTTGCTGACCACTGGCCTAGGAGGTTTAAGAGCTCATGTTAAGCATCAGTCCACGCACCGAAAGGTCACCGGTTCGATTCCCAGTCAAGGCACATACCCAGGTTATGTGTATGGAAGGCAACCGATAGACGTTTCTCTCTAACACAGCTGCCTCTCCCGCGCTCTCTCACCTCAATAAAAACATGCGTTTGTTTCTTTAAAAGGAGTACATGTCTCCCCTTCGTGGGAAACGAGAGCAGCTTCTAACGGATATGTCGGCTGTAAGTGACAGGCAGAGAAGTCTTGTCACAAACACATTGTAACTCGGGAGCCCTCGTCCCAGTATCTCAGACCAAGCCCAGACACCCGGCCACTGGCTCAGAGGACAGACTTCTTCAACCAGGCTGCTCGCAAGTCATGCACGGTGAAGTTCTGCACCAGGAAGGCAGCGTGGAGAATTCAGAGTCTCACAGTGCAGTCCAGGGGCTGGTTTTACAGGCACTTAGCCCGTCACATGAGGAGCACTGTCATTTACTTAATGATAAAGACCAGATGTCCTTTCAGACCCGGAAGACCCTGGCAGGACGCCACAGGATACTCCAGAGTTTTCGGGAGAACGCGTGGTGCTTATGAGCGTAGGAGAAACGGTGATTCTGACCAGGGAGCTCGGTAAGCAATCTGTCCACCTCGGAGCTTGAGGTCTAAAATCCGAGGCACCGGTGCCCGCTCTCCTGGAGCTTGGTCAACGCGGGCACGCGGATGACCGTGTAAGAAGCGATGAGGCAAATGCTCTAAGCAGGGGAACATACATCGCAAAGCAAATGAGAGGCAGACACAACCAGTACTTCCTGGGTTTGGGAGAGATGTTGAAAGAAGAAATATGATTGGGCGTGAGCTCCATACCGGAGTGGACAGGGACGGGAAGGACATTCTCATCGAGGACAGCCAGGGTGAAGACGTGGGTGTAGGGTGTGTTTGCGAGTGAAACGGGTAGTAGATGTGTAAGATACTTGGGGAAACGTGACGTTGGCAACTTACAGCCAAGTTACAAAGGGAAATAAAGTATGCTGAGGATTCTCTTATTTTTCAAAGGACTTAACATCCATCTGTAGTGTGTTTAATGATGGATATTTTCAAGCACGTAAAAGCATAGAGGAAGGTACTACCTACTTATCATAGAGCTTCAGCCACTATCAACTCACGATTCATCTTGTTTATCTACACAGAACAGTGTGTGTGTGCATACACACACACACGTGCGCGCGCACACACACAGGTTCTCCAACCAAGATGACTTTGAAGCAAGGACAAGACATCAATGTATTTCATCCAGAAATATCTCAGTGTATACCTTTAGTAGCTGAAGATTCTGAAACAGTATGATGATACCATCGCCTACCTAAAACCATTAAGATAAATGCCGATATGAACAGCCAGCTGGTCGGTGTTCAGTTGTCCCATCACCTTAAGTTTGACTTTCGGGATTCTATCAAAGTACCGTTCAGGCCGTGGCCAGTGGACGGGACCTTAGTCTCGTTGAGTCCGCGTGCCCGGCTGACTCCCTTTCTCCTGGCAGTTTCGCTTGTTGATGAAGCTCGTCCTCTGTCCTCCTGTGGAGATGCTCACGGGGCCTTGTTGATCGCATCCCGGTGGCACCCTTTCATGTGGGGCCTCTTCCTGAGTTGCCTGTGAACGGCGGCGAGATCCAACAGCTTAATTTGAAGCCAAATTCTGGCAAGAACGCCCCTCCGAGAGTGGTGTCGGCTCCTTTCCATCAGGAGACGCGCCTGCGTCTTCCCTGTGTGATGAGAAGTGTTCTGAGGGTGTTTATAACCTGGCCCACGGTTTCATTGGGTGCCGTAACATGGTGACAATCGGATTATTATTCATTTATTCATTCTTCGTTAATTAGCTGCAGCACTTCTAGCAAGAAAACGCGTCACCTGGGTGTATGCTGTGATCGAGCTCATAAAAGGAAGGCGAGAGAAAGGGTTGATTTTTATTTTTAGCTTTTTTTCTCTCACTAGTTTTCAAACTGATGAGTGGGTTTTGTAGGACCCTGACAAGAAGCTTGTTTATTCACTTACCTTAGGACTTCAGGTCTGCCAGTCTTTCGTGCCTCAGGAACGAGTCGGCGTTCACCTAGTCAGCCTCAGGATTGTGCAGGCGAGGGCGTGAATTGGGGTGAAAAGTGGGAAGCCGGTATCTATTAAACGCTGTGACGTGCCTGCTCTGCCCCTGGTGCTCTGGGTAAGGGGCTCACCAGTGCTGCCAGGAGTTCTTAGAAAAGCGACCGTCTCCGTTTCACAGATGGAATCACTGAGACTTTTAAAAAAGTGAAGTAACTCACTCAAGGGCATGCGGAGGGGAAGTGAGCTCACGCCCTTTTTACCATGAACCCCTTTCCACTGTAATATTCCTTTGCTCCTCTCCACTCTCAGCTCGGGGGGAAGGGTGCACTGAGCCTCTTAAAGGGGACTGCACACTCGCACCAACGTGTCTGATACATCCCATTGCTAAGTCCCCGCGCTTGCAAGAGTCACTGCTCCCAAACGCGTAAGGACACACTCTCCCAAGCCTCAGGTCTGTCCACGCCCACACGGAGCCACAGAAGACGTAGGGCGGACACGAAGATATTCCGTGTGTGCTTTGTCTCCACGTGCCCCGCCCCCAGGTGAACCCTCACAAAGCACCATGAGTCCCGCCCCAGGACACTGGACGTCCCAGAACAGCGTCCCAGAAGGTGCAGAGGAGCTCCTGGGCGGCATGGACCACCGCTAGCCGGGAGGCTGTTCCTCCCAGGGTCACTCGGAAAGATGGAATGATTGGAAACATTTTCTGTGGGTCAGCTGGCTCTGAATTTTTATTTCACACCCAGAGGACAGGGGGGATCAGTGACAAGCCTTCTGTCTTGTTGTGGGCCATCCGCTTCCCCATCTTCGCGGCACCAAAGAGGCTCCATCGGGAGCTGTACGTGGGGCTGATGTAACTGGCAGAGGAGGGAGGAGCATGTGCCTTATCACAGGGGCAGTGGGTCCTCATTCTATTAAAAAATTATTGTACTACTAGAGGCCTGGTGCATGAAAATTCATGCACTGGAGGGGGGGGGGTCCCTCAGCCCAGCCTGCCCCCTCTCACAGTCCAGGAGCCCTCAGGGGTAGGAGGCGACCCGGCAATCAGGGGAAGGAGACACCGCCCCATCACACCTCTGCTGCTGCCCCTGCCGGCAGCGCAAGCCTCGGCCGGCCCTGGTTACCTGAGCCTTGGGCGGCCCTGGGCGGCTTGGGGGCTAAGGGGACTGGGGGACTCCAGAGGCAGGCACGCAGAGAGGTCTGGGCCCGCCTGCCGCCCCAGCTGGGCTGAGGGGACTGGGTGCCGCCATCTTGTGGCTGTGGGTGCCACCATCTTTGAGGGCGGGCAATCAATTAGCATTTCCCTCTTTATTGGCTGTGGGTGCTTCCATCTTTGCGACAGTGTGAGGGTCAATTAGCATATTCCCTCTTTATTAGATAGGATTGATTGCTTTAGAGAGAGGAAGAGGGAGGGAGGGAGGAAAGGAAGGAGAGAGAGAGAGAGAGAAAGAGAGAGAGAGAGACAGACATCAATTGTTTGCCTCCCACACATGCACCCCAACCAGGGATAGAATCTGCAACCTGGGCATGTGCCATGACTGTAGTCGAACCTGCCACCTTTTGGCGTACGGAGCGATGGTGCTCCAACCGGCGGAGTCGCCCAGCCAGGGCGGTGCCTTGTTCTTTATGACAACGGTTCATGCCTACAGGTGGCATCCCACAGTGACTTTGACAACAGTCCCCTCCCATCATAAAGCCCTCTGCCGTTGGAGTGCACTGGCCATTTCACCGCTGACCCACAGATCGCAGTCTTTAATGAGGACGCCCAAGAGCTTTGTCAGAACCAGGATTTTGGATGCAGCGTGCGGTTCCCCAAGCTGATCTGTGGGATTTGTTCGCCCGAGTCAGAATGTAACTGGGAACCCTCTGAAGCCGGTGACGGAAACGAAGCTTTTCTTCTCAGCTTGAACAGGGGAGCAGAACCTCGCCCAGAGCCCACCGCGGCCGGGAGGCAGCACAGGCCCCGGCCCGGCCCGGTGTCTGCCAGGGCCAGCTGACTCGGCCGCGTGTCCTGCCTGCATCCCCCGGGGCAGCGGGCTAATGCCTCCCCTAGTCCCTCTCTCCTGCCGCCATTCCATCACTGAACATCAGCTCCTCAGGAGGACACCGGAGGGTGCCACACCGTCTTTTAGATCAAATGACCTTGTTTTCACCCTTGAAGGATCATCGCTGTCATCACCAGTCCTCACGGGGCAGGCTCAAAGGCACATAATCTTGGTAATTTGTCATCGGATTACCATGTGCTCATCAGAGAGCTGTGGGCACAGAGCAGTTTCCCTGGCCTGACAGCAGGATCCAGAGCCAACAGCTTCAGTTCTCGAGGTTGGCATTAGGAGAGCTATCCCCTCCGCTCTCCCCAGTGCCTGCCCTTCCAGGAACGTGGGGGAGGGTCCTCTCCTTTCGTCTGTGCAGCGAAACTTGCTCTCAGGAAAGACTTGCAGGCGAATTAAGGGAGAAGCGTGAATCACGGATAACTGTGTTACTCCTTCTGAACCTGCTTCCCTTCAAGCAGGTGACATCACGTTAATCTGAAAGCAAATGGTTTCCTAAACAGTTTCAGGAAAAGCCTGTCTAGTCAAAAATAAAGTTTAGCTGGCTGGGTGGCTCAGAGGTTGAGCGTCGACCTATGAACCAGGAGGCCCCTGGTTCAATTCCCGGTCGGGGCACATGCCTGGGTTGTGGGCTCCATTCCCAGTGGGGGGCGTGCAGGAGGCAGCCGATCAATGATTCTCTCTCATCGTTGGTGTTTCTCTCTCTCTCTCTCCCTCTCCCTTCTTCTCTGAAATCAGTAAAAAATATTTTTTAAAAATAATAACGTTCAGTGAATAAATAGTTGCCTGTTTTGCCCACTTAAAGGGGAGGTACCTTCCTAATGTACCTTCCTTCTGGCTCCGTCACTCATGTGCTTCGACTTCTGCCCCATTTTCTGTGCCCTTCCCACCCTGGTCTGACTCGAGGGAAACACAGATCACCTTCTGCGGAGTTACGTGCAGGCGATCCTGCCTTCGCTACGACTCGAGGTGTCTAGATAGCAGAACCCGGGTGCTGTTACATTTTCAGGTGGGGATTCTTACTTTATCTTCGTTCTTTACAAATACTTAACAGAGATTCTAGTTCTACAAGAATGCTAGTTGCAGGTTGAGTCACTTATGTAGGTCACTGGGTAAACAATTGCACTGAATGACGGTGTCAAATCAGAACCTCAGTGTTGGGCTCGTGGCATCATAGTCATGACCGTGCATGTGACTTTAGGGCTCCTGGTATTTCCTGTCACCTCCTGTCCAGCTTCAGCGGCACCAAGGACCACGGAGCACACAGCCCGGGTGCTGCCCGGCAGCTCGGCTCCAGGCCCCGTGTCCGGGTGACCCCAAGGTCGACTCCCCCCACAGAACCTTCTCTCAGGCTCTGAGCTGTGCTCCCAACTCCCACAGTCCTTCTCTCTCCGGGAGGCCAGGAAAGTCACACCTAATAGCTCACCTCACCTAATAGCTCACCTAATAGCTCACCTTACCTAATAGCTCACCTTACCTAATAGCTCACCTTACCCACGGATCGTTTTTAGCCAAATTAAACGAGCAAAGATTGAACATATAATGCAGGCTGATAAAGTACAATAAGTTAATGCTTTTACATACCTTTTATGAGAGTCCACATTCCTTGACTGAAGTATTCGGGCTCTACCTATCCAAACCATTGACATGGTCTTACCATTTACACCGGTATCTCCGTTGCCGGGAATGTAGCCTGGGAAAATAGCCAGAAATGTGGACAAATGTTGATGTAAATTTTTGGTTGTTATACCTCCATTATGATAGGAAAACAAGGAAAGACTGTGTAGGTGCAGTTATTGGGTTGGGTGTGTATATAATGCAGGAGATACCAGCTTTGTAGGGTTAAGTAAAAACAGTGACTACAGTGGACACTGATGTCTCTTAAGAACCAGGTATGACACACACACGCACTCCTGAGAGGGAACCAGAGCGACAAAGCCCTCCGTTAGGACCGTTGTGCTGGGAAGTGGGGATGTTGCCCGTCGTGGTTTTCTCCCTTTTCTCCCGCACGCGTCTCTCTGTGCCGTGCTGGCCCCGACCTGGGAGGGAAGCGTCGCCTCTCCTGGCCCGGCCTGTTTCCTCGGCAGCGGGATGGGTGGGGGCCAGGCTCCTTCCAGAGGTGCCTGGAGGCCCAGCGGGCAGAGGACTTGGCCTTCCGGCTTCGTCGGGGGAGGTAAGAACTGACCTGAGAGGGTGACAGGCGGGTGGGATCCTTCGCGCTGAGCTCCTGCGTGCAGGGCGGCCTCGCCCAATACTTGGGTGGCTTCCTCTTTGGCGATTGTAAGGCACATTAAGAGTGGGTATGAGGCGGGCGCCCCCCTCACCCTCTGCAGCTCCCACAGCGCCCGGTGCCATCCAGAGAAGGGGCTGGGGACCACGTGCTGGCAGAGGGAGGCTGGGACGTGCTGGCAGAGGGAGGCTGGGACGTGCTGGCAGAGGGAGGCTGGGACGTGCTGGCAGAGGGAGGCTGGGACGTGCTGGCAGAGGGAGGCTGGGACGTGCTGGCAGAGGGAGGCTGGGACGTGCGCCCAGGTGTGTGACTCGGGCCCCTGCCCTGGTCACGGCCCGGCTGCTCGGTGGGGGTAGTGCAGGGGACTTGCTCCACCACCTGCCACTGCCGGGGAGTGAGTGTGTGCTGCTGCCAGGAGGCCCGGTGGTCACGGGAGGTGCAGGTGGGCCTGGAGGGAGAGCAACCGCAGGCCTGGCCCGCTCTCTCCCCCAGCACAGGCCATGCGCCTCCGCACTGCGCTCCCCTGGCGCCAGGCGCCACCCCCCCACCTGAAGCCACCTTGAGGCCCAGCCAGGGAGGGACCAATGCGCTTTATCCCAAATATACTAGAGGGAGAAGGCTGTGCTGCTGACTACTGGGTGGTGGGACCGCATGGGGAGCCCCCCCACCACCCCGCAGCCCAAACTGTGCACCTCCCACCTCCGAGGACAGACCGGAGCTCGGCACCCAGCAGCCGGTAGCCTGTTTGGGGCAGGTGCATGCGAGGAGCTGCAAACCGCGCCTCCTCAGGGCTCCCACAGGCAGCCGTGACCCTCCCCGCAGGGAGGCGCATGGCGGCTCAGTGCTGCCCCCTTCAGTGTCCTCTCTGCTCGGCTGGAAGGAAGCCGATGGCTCCACCGCACCCACAGTCCATCCCACAGGGCGCTGCCTGCTGCCCTCACCGCTGGGGGGTCCCTGAGCGCAAACCAGTGGGACGGCGTCCCTTCCCTCCCGCGGAGGGCACATCAGCGACGGAGCGTCTGTCTCTGTGTGACGCCCGTTTTAGAAGCAGGTGACTTGGGGGCCCCTGTCATGTAATGCACTCTGTTAGGAGGCGGGAGAGAATAGGCATTCTCTGCTCATACACAGACTCACGGCCAGGGAGCCGGGGACCTCAGGCCGAAATGCAGCAGTGGCCCCGGGGCACCCGCAGACGTGCCGGGCGCTGGGGCTCCAGCTGTTCACAGCCCCTAAGGCTCGTTTCCCAGAGGCCTCCCCTCCGCTCCCTCTCCACAGAGAAAACAGGGCTGCGTCCCAGCTCCTCGCGTGGGTGCCCCGGCGCACGCACTGGGTGGCTCACCACATCCCAACGTCTGTGCTCCGAGGGCTCAGCTCTGTTCTCCTCGCCTCCTCGCCTCCTCTGGCAGCTGGGATGCAGCTTGGGGGCGCTGGGGGGCCAGGGGGCCTGGGACTGCAGCTCCCCACTGTCACCAGTCTCCTGCGCTCCATCCCCACTGTCCCTGCTCCACACAGAGGCGATCGATCTCGCATTTCTGATGCGGTGAGAGCACGCTCCACCCCCCTCCCCCCAAAGGGGCAGGGACACCCGAGGGGGGCTGAGGGCAGTGCCCAGGGCGCAGCGCCTGAGCTCCCCCCACCAGCCCCTGAGGCCGGGCGGAGGCTCCAGGCGTCTCCCTCCTTTCACGCACGCACCCCTCGTGTCTGCTCTCACCATCCACCCCCGGGTCTCGCACTTTTCACAAATGAGCTACACGCAGTCCAGGAAGTAGCCAGCGTCCGGGGAGAGATCAGTGCCAAGTCAGCCAGGGGGGACAGAAGGCCTGGTGAGTCACTTCAGCACCGCTGGGCCTGGACAGGGGAGCGGGCCGGTGGCTGTGCGCCCGGGGGCGGGGGTTGGGGGTGGGGGAGTGTGTGGGGGAGGGGGCTTTGACCAAAGGCTGGCGTCCCAGGCAACGGTGCAGAGACTGACCCGGAAGGAACAACGTGAACAACGACCCCGGGTTCACACCAGTCGCCTCTCCCGCTCTGCCTTGATCTCCTGTGCATATTTTAAACGTATCCCTTGGTTTAAAGGAAGCACCGAGTGTGCGTTCCACACACAACACCCACTCGTGTCCAGGGCACCTTGCCCAGCGCTCCTGCCCGGCTTTGGCACGTCAGCTGCGGGACCTGAGCCAGCGTACAGAGAGGGCTGACTGCAGGTGGGCGAGGCTGCAGGTGAGCTGCCCCGAAGGAGAGGGATTGATTACCTTGCCCTCCCCGTGCCGCCAGCAGGGGGCAGCAGAGCCGGGGATCGCCGCCAGCCCGGCTGTAACTGGCAGAGGCTCTTCATTTCCATTCATCTTCACCTGTCAGATTCCGCCCAAGTGCTTTCTGTAGGACCGACCCTGAAACTGCACCATTTAATCCACAATCACATATTGCCAGCGTCTCTCCCTTTGGCTGCTTACCGGTGGCATTGACTCAGAGCGACAGGGACCCCTGGTAGCTCTGGAACCCTCTGCAAACAGGAGATAACCCTAGAAGGCAGGCACACCGCAGGGACAGCCGACCCGCCCGAGGCAGAGAAGCGGATTTTCGGGGAAAATATCGGGCGCGCGTATCACTCCCTTTGCTCGGCATGAGCCCGTTTACGCGGTAGTGAAAGCACAGATTAAAAAAAAAAATGAGGACACATTTGCTCAGATGTCCAGTGGGATATTTCCCTATCTTTAATAAAGCCTCATGGATGCAATGTTTTGAAATGCCTTTCCCGGGAAGGATAAGCGGACACTGACGCCGAGGGCGAATTTCTCAGCGTCCAAAGCGGGACGTGCTGTGCCCGCTCTTCCCGCGAGGTAGTGGGGACTAAGCTGCCATGAAGGTGGAGGCTGTGGGCACCCCAGGTGTCACTCGCTCCGGGTTAAACGATGAGATGTAAGGAGAAAAAGCGTCCCCTTCGCCCCCTGCGCCCAAGCCCTCTAAATGCCCAGGAGAGGGAAAGGATGTTTTTATTGGCAGGAAGATGGCAGTTGTCCTGTAAGGCCCTAGATGGCACTGCAGAACCACCTTGAATTTTCCGTGCTGCGTTCACACAGTCCTCTCCCCCACTCTTCAGCGTGCCGGGGTGCTTGCCTGAGAAATACGCTGGGAAGAGCAGAGAGATCGTAAAAAGGCGACGCTGCCAGTGAGTCAGTGGGAGCTGCTCCGTGCCTGAGGATGACCGGCTGGGAGTGCAGCCGTGGGTTTAATTTTAGTCCCCGTCCTTAGAACGATTTTCGACTGAGTAACAGCCAGAATGTTCTAGGAGTACTTAATGGTATTATGCGGCAGCCTTAATGAGTTATGCTAAACTGAAATGAGATATTTTTTTTTTATGAAACTTACTAGCAAATAAAGGAGGCCTGATTTGTCACGAAGTAAGAGCTGTGGGGGCTAACAGAATTGATACGCTCCTTCCCACCGCTCAAGGTCACCCAGCTGGGCTGATAATCAAATTAGCGGAGACAGGTTAGCAGGAGGAAATCACATTTCATACTTGTGTATGGGGAATCCACAGGAGCATGAACATTCCAGAAACAGGGAGGCAACATTGGGAGACATTGTGGCCATTGGGAGACATTGTGGACATTGGGAGACATTGTGGACATTGGCAGACATTGTGGACATTGGGAGACATTGTGGACATTGGGAGACATTGTGGACATTGGGAGACATTGTGGACATTGAGAGACATTGTGGACATTGGGAGACATTGTGGACATTGGGAGACATATTTGGACATTGGGAGACATTGTGGACATTGGGAGACATTGTGGCCATTGGGAGACATTGTGGACATTGGGAGACATTGTGGACATTGAGAGACATTGTGGACATTGGGAGACATTGTGGACATTGGGAGACATATTTGGACATTGGGAGACATTGTGGACATTGGGAGACATTGTGGCCATTGGGAGACATTGTGGACATTGGGAGACATATTTAGACATTGGGAGACATTGTGGCCATTGGGAGACATTGTGGACATTGGGAGACATTGTGGACATTGGGAGACATTGTGGACATTGGGAGACATTGTGGACATTGGGAGACATTGTGGACATTGGGAGACATTGTGGCCATTGGGAGACATTGTGGACATTGGGAGACATTGTGGACATTGGGAGACATATTTAGACATTGGGAGACATTGTGGACATTGGGAGACATTGTGGCCATTGGGAGACATTGTGGACATTGGGAGACATTGTGGACATTGGGAGACATTGTGGACAAAGGAGAACCGGGGGGAAGACGGGATATTAGGTTTCATAGTGAGAACGGGTCATTTACAGGTAGCTGAGGAAGAGCTGGCACGGGGCAGGGAAATTCTCGCAGGCGCCTCAGACACCGTGGCACACAGGGCCTGTCCAGCTAACAGGTTCCTGTCTGAAGCCCCTCCATGGACCGCACTTGGTTTAAATGAGGCTCAGGCTGCACCCTAAGATTCCCTCCCTGGAGCAGGTTTTTATATCTGAATCTCTTGGGCAGGAAAGCAGGGAGGGCAAAGGTTCTTTCTGAGTCTTGTTTCTTAATAATCAACTTCAAATCAGTAGCCTCACCCAGACGGCGTGGCTCAGTGGTTGAGCCAGGAGGTCACGGTTCGATTTCTGGTCAGGACACATGCCTAGGTTGTGGGCTCGATCCCCAGTAGGGGGCGTGTAGGAGGCAGCCGATCAATGATTCTCTCTCATCATTGATGCTTCTATCTCTCTCTCCTTCTCCCTTCCTCTCTGAAATCAATAAAAAAAAAAAAAGAAAAGAAATGTCACCTTAAAAAAAAATCAATATCCCCAAAGGCAGCTTCCGGGTGGAAATGTTGGCCCCTTCAGAGCCACGCCCCTTTTCTCTGCGTTCACTCCCTGCGCATGCACAAGGTTTACCGCTGCAGGTGGGTTCGTCTGGTTCCAGCCAGGAAGCGGCCCTTGGGTGAATGCTGCCTCTGGGTTCAAGCTCAGGTCCCCAGCCACACGCCCCCGCCCCCAGGCCAGGTGTCTGCAGACACGCAGGGCTGCGTGCACTATTCCAAAAGCAAGCTGTTGCCTTTCCAGACGACACCGTATTTCAGAAGGTCTTCCGTCTGTGACGGTAGGGCGAGGCGAGGACAAAGAAAGGCCATACAAACGAAAGGACAGGATGCGTGACTACGCGCAGAAAGCTTCGTGTGGCTGTTCGCAGAGATAGGCAGGCAGGAGGCTCTTCGCACAGATTACGAACAAATAGGTCCAGAGGCATGGAAGCACAGCACAGACTGACGGGTCTCAGAGGGAGGGGCAGAGGAGGTGGGCCGAGGCTAAGCGAAGAATTTATAGGCAAACTAGAGGCCCAACGCCTGAACTTCGAGTAGGCCTTCCTTCCCCAGGCTGCCGGCACCGGCTTCCCTCGCAGCCCCGGCTTCGTCCAGAAGGACGTCCAGTCTAATTAGCATATTACACTTTTATTATTATAGATATGCCTAAGCCACAGACACAGACAATACTGTGGTGAAGGTCTGAGGGGGTGGGAACTTGGTGGATGGGGGCAAAGGGGGGGGGATGGGAGACATCTGTAACACTGTCAACAATAAAGATTAAAAATAATAATATATAAATTCATTGATATAAATTCATTATTAATAATATTCTTTACTATTGTTTTAATATCTATTGTTCTCTCCCTCTTGTTTTAAAAAATTCCTACCAGTAAAACAACAGTTTGTGTATTTTAGGGACATATTGATCAAATTTGCGTTTTTTATCTTTGTTGATTATTCCTACTCACTACTTATTTTCCTCTTATTGGATTCTGTTTCGATTATTATTTTCTTCCCATTGCTTTTAATTAGTTAATTTTGTTGGTAACTTCCCATCTCAACTTCTTAAGCAAATTAATTTTCAGACATGGTTGCAGCTATGACAGTAATTTGAGGTAAATTTATAGCCTTAAATACGTGTATGTGTAAATATTTATTTAACTGGATGTACATCTTTAATCTCTGAGTTAAAGAAATTGTTAAGTAATTATCAAATATTTGCCTTCTTTCTAGGTCTTGATCTAATTTAAGTAACTGTACTTTGGGTCAGAGATCTGATTTTTAGCATGTTATTCTTTGAGATGAGTTATCACCTATTTCAGGTCTTATAGAGTTAATTTTCTAAAATTCTTAATGGCTTTTAAAAATATAGCTCCTGCTGCTTTTAATTCAGTCTTGCTTATTCTTTTATTCACCTCCAACTATTTTAGCGATAGAGGCTAAGTTCTCTTAAGTATTTTTATCCTTATATAATTCCCCTTTCCTGTCGAGTTGGGCATTATTCCTCCAAGTGTTTATTAAGTTTCTGTAAAGCTCTTGTCTGAGGAGTATTGTGTCATCCTTTACTTCTGTGGCGTTTTCTTGTGTGTTAGATCTCTGTCTTAAAACTAGCACAGGGTCTGGAATTGAACATTTTAACCCCACGCTCTCTCCTGCCTGGAGCACCGAGGCCCTCTTTGGCTGTGACTCGCTGTTAATGTGTCTTTATTCTGTTTATAACCACCAGCGACTAGGGGCTACCTGCCCCGGATGTTCTCCCTGGGACCTGCTGGGGGGTCTGGATGCCTCCTGGGAGGGGCAGAGTCAAAGGCAGTGCGTGAAGGTGGCTGTTTCTCCCCCCCGCTCAGGTGAACCCCTTTCTTCAGCCGGCGAACAGCCGAGAGCAGGGAGCCCAGCATCTGCTTCGGAATTCAGATCCACGAGCGCCTCTGACACTCTGGACGTGGAAGAGCCATCACTGGACCCCTCTGGGGTTCATTGCTCCCCCGCGCTCCTGTGAGCAGAGCCCGGGTGCCCTTCAGCGTGTGGCTGAGGCATGAAATAGCACGTGACGATTCTACAAGGACTGTCATTTGCTTGGAGTTGCTCTTCTGAGCAGTAATTTCCAGGATCAGATCTCCTTTCTGGGAATTAAAAAAAAAATGAAATAAACATGAACAGATTTGTCAGATGCCAGCGAAGAAAGTAGAAAACCAGTAACCAGTCTGCAGATCCGAAGAGAAGAGCAATCTCAACAGCCCACACATCCTGCGGTTCATTATTTGTCACTCATCGTGTGAAAACACAGCAAAAGTCCTGACCTTCCCCGGCAGGAGCGGGGCTCCGACAGTGGTCCGTAGTCACAGCTGCTGGGCCTGCAGCTGAAGGCCCGCCCTATGAGGACACGTCGGTAGACACATTTCCTTCCCAGCGCAATAGGAGCAGCGCGAGCAGCGTCCAGGCAGCGGCCTGAGCATAGACACCTGCCTGCCGGGTACCCCGCTCCTCCATTAGGATTCCTGGGAGACTCGTCCAGAAGGAGGCGCCCGAGCTGGTTCGGGGAGCAGGCAGAGGGGCTGGGGCTGGGCCTGTGGGGTGGAGAGGGTTTCTGTGTTCGTGATGGAGGGGTGTGAGCAGGCATGCATGTCAGGAGAAAGCGGCGTAGGTGGCAGCGATACAGTTTCAAGTTGAGCCCGTGGCCAGAGTCGCTTTCCAGCCAGAGATTGTCTGGGCGCCTGATAACGTCTCATTAGCTGCCCCCCGTTCCCGCAGTGCCGCTGCCCCTCTGGAACGCACGCGCTGAGAATTCGCCCGCGAGGAGTGAACGCCCGTCTGTGTCGGCTCGAAGATGCGAGTAGATACAAGCTGGCGGTCCTCATTCTGCTGCCTGCGCACCTGGCACTTCATCAGAGAACCTGCCAAACCATCAGAAAGGCTTCGCACCGGGTGCAGGCCGAATGCAGGTGCTAATTCCGAGAGCAAACGCAGAAAAACAGCAGGAAAGGCATGGCGCTAAATTGCATCGGACATTTAATTACCCTCCTTCCGTGCCTTCACACACACACACATCTCACCAGACGCTTCCAGATCAAGGACAATCACACTCACACTGCTCCTTTCCTCTCCCCGGTCCCCCAGCTCCCCAAGCTCTCTTTCTCTCTCTCTCTCTCTCTCTCTTTCTCTCTCTCTCTTTCTCTCTCTCTCTCACACACACACACACACACACACACACACACACACACACACAGGCGTGGTGCAGACACAGGTCTGAGCTGTGGACAAAGACAGGGCACCTTGGCCCTTCACTGAGATCATCGCTGTCTAGTGGAGAGACAGACAGGCACATACCGTAGAAAGCCTCCTCACTCCTCTGTGGGTGTCACAGGGATCTCTGCCATTTCACCCCTTTTTAGTTTAGAACGAGGACAGGTACCAAAGGTTCAGGCATCTGTAGAGCTGACTCGTGTCTGCATTCTGCCGAAGCTGAGGCAATTGTCTGAGAAGATGCAAGGGCTTAGAAACGCTACCTGCTGTGGCCGCAGCTTCCAGGTGAGCTGTGGTGTCAGCTTCCAGGTGAGCTGTGGTGTCAGCTTCCAGGTGAGCTGCGGTGTCAGGTTCCCAGGTGAGCTGTGGCTGCAGCTTCCAGGTGAGCTGTGGCTGCAGCTTCCAGGTGAGCTGTGGTGTCAGCTTCCAGGTGAGCTGTGGTGTCAGCTTCCAGGTGAGCTGTGGTGTCAGCTTCCAGGTGAGCTGTGGTGTCAGCTTCTAGGTGAGCTGTGGCTGCAGCTTCCAGGTGAGCTGTGGTGTCAGCTTCCAGGTGAGCTGTGGCGTCAGCTTCCAGGTGAGCTGTGGCGTCAGCTTCCAGGTGAGCTGTGGCGTCAGCTTCCAGGTGAGCTGTGGCGTCAGCTTCCAGGTGAGCTGTGGTGTCAGCTTCCAGGTGAGCTGTGGTGTCAGCTTCCAGGTGAGCTGTGGCGTCAGCTTCCAGGTGAGCTGTGGCGTCAGCTTCCAGGTGAGCTGTGGTGTCAGGTTCCCAGGTGAGCTGTGGTGTCAGCTTCCAGGTGAGCTGTGGTATCAGCTTCCAGGTGAGCTGTGGTGTCAGCTTCCAGGTGAGCTGTGGCGTCAGCTTCCAGGTGAGCTGCGGTGTCAGCTTCCAGGTGAGCTGTGGTGTCAGCTTCCAGGTGAGCTGCGGTGTCAGGTTCCAGGTGAGCTGCGGTTTCAGGTCCAGGTGAGCTGTGGTGTCAGCTTCCAGGTGAGCTGTGGTGTCAGCTTCCAGGTGAGCTGTGGTGTCAGCTTCCAGGTGAGCTGTGGTGTCAGCTTCTAGGTGAGCTGTGGTGTCAGCTTCCAGGTGAGCTGTGGTGTCAGCTTCCAGGTGAGCTGTGGTATCAGCTTCCAGGTGAGCTGTGGTATCAGCTTCCAGGTGAGCTGTGGTGTCAGCTTCCAGGTGAGCTGTGGTGTCAGCTTCCAGGTGAGCTGTGGTGTCAGCTTCCAGGTGAGCTGTGGTGTCAGCTTCCAGGTGAGCTGTGGTGTCAGCTTCCAGGTGAGCTGTGGGGTCAGGTTCCCAGGTGAGCTGTGGTGTCAGGTTCCAGGTGAGCTGTGGTGTCAGCTTCAGGGTGAGCTGTGGTGTCAGGTCCAGGTGAGCTGCGGTTTCAGGTCCAGGTGAGCTGTGGTGTCAGCTTCCAGGTGAGCTGTGGTGTCAGGTCCAGGTGAGCTGTGGTGTCAGCTCCCAGGTTCTATGGTGTGAAGGTGCCCAGATGTGCACGATCCTCGGTGTGCTGTGGTGTGTAGCATCCCAGGTGTGCCAGGGGGTGCAGGTCCCGGGGGGGCAGGTTCTCACTCAGGTAGAGTTTTGGATGACAATTCAGCTCTCAGGAAACACAGCGAGCACAGGAGAGGTGACCCCCCTGGGGTGGACAGACCATTACTGACGGGAATCAAAACCCACGTGGAAAATGTCGGTGCTCAGATTCCTGGGGGCATGTTCCGATGCACTCGTCTTTCAGCAAACGGACCGAGCAGCTGCCCTGTGTCTCCTGGACAGGATGCACCTCCCCTGGCAGCTCTGGCACCTTCCGACTCACGCCACGTTGAGCAGCAACGCTAATTTCAGTTTCTCACCATTGCAGCTGTGGACAACTGGAAAAGGCCATTTTCCGATACTTGCAATACAGAACACATTACATTTCCAATGGATTAGCTTAATGATGAAAACGGGGGGAAACACGCTTTTTTTGTGAGCAGAGAAGAAAGACAGCTGCTTCCTTACCCCAGATCCGCTTATTCGACTCAGTTTCTTCTCTGTAGACAGCCCTCGGTCCTCATGGGTTAGTAGGGTTAGATTTTGCCATGTGCTGTATGACTGAGGTGACCCAGGGCCATGTCATGCCCTGCAAATTAGTCAGGGTGTTAAGCTGTGGCGGTATCAGAAAATCAATATAACTTTAGTGTCTATCAAAAGGAATTTTTAAAAATAGCCCACTTACCCAAGGAATATTAGGCAGTGAATTAAAATTATGCTGTCGAGAGATATGTCCTAACATGGTTATCTGCTGTATAAGAGGCACATTTAAAAACACTGTGCCCTATATGATGTCGTTCTGAAAAAAAAAATTAAATAACATATAGAAAGAGGACTTGGCATATTATAATAAACTAGAGGCCCGGTGCACGACATTCATGCACAGGTAGGGTCCCTAGGCTTGGCCGGCTGCCAGCCAGGGCCTTCCTTTGTTCCGCGCCACCCCCTGGTGGTCGGTGCATGTCATAGCGAGCGATCGAACTCCCAGTCTCCTGGTGGAACTCCCCAGGGGACACTTTGCATATTAGCCTTTTATATATATAGATTGCGGAGAGAGAGCCTTGTAGATGAGCTTGTGGGTGACTTTTATCTTCTTACTATTGCTTTTCTGTGCGTTCTTATTTATACAGGCAGATGAGTTAATTTTGTATTGATAAAACAATCACAAACAAGGACGGGAACTGAGGAGAGCTGGCGGCCATAACATTTCTTTGCTGGTAGTTCCCTCACCCACCAGAATAGCAGGAACGCCACCTGGAGCCGGGCTTTCGGGAACATATGCACCGGAAACCTACAAGGTCTTCACACTCTCTCGGTTCCCCTTGGACAACTTACTGCAGCCTAAGGTAGAAAGCAAGCCATTTCCCCCAGTCACAGGTTCAACAGTGCTCCTCTCTCAACCAGAACAGAAAGAGTTAGTAATTGGTTAACTCCTCAGTCCGCAAATAAGCTAACACCCATTGGGTCTCTGCCCTTGGATTAGGCATTGGGGGCACTTTTGACAGATATGATTGGACGCCTACCCTCTGCACGCTAGGGCTGTGGATGTCATAGCACCTCATTGCCACACACCTTGACTGCTGCTCACAATGACGGGTTAAAGAAAGATTAGGTTGGCAGGTGAGCCTCAAAACTGTCCTAATGACCAGCTGCAGTATTGCATTCAACGCACTGTTTCTGCCCGAGGATAACAGCTTCTCAGTGTACATCTAAAAGGCTGTTGCTAACTGGGACCCATGACACATGGGATTAAACTAGCACAGCTCTTCCCACCTGATGAAGAGGGAATTCGTGGGTCTCTCCCAGGGCCCTGAATTCTTTCCTCTTCTGTTCTACCAGGAATGATCTTCTCATTCTCGGTGCTCATTTATAAATGGGGGAACCAGCACATTTTCAAAAATTATAGAATACCAAACTAGTTGATAGTGCAGGCATGGCGTTGAGGCTCTGCTTTCCAGGTAGCAGCGGTCACATGCTTCATAAACAGGCCTCAGGAGACGCCGCCCACCTGGGTAACACGCAGGAAGGAGAGTGCAGGCAGCAGTGACGGAAACACACATCCGATGAGCACGCTCCTTCCTGGGTCTGAAACGTGGATACAGTGCTCCCTGCTCTCTTCCCACGTCTCCGCAAACCCCCTCTCTGGTTTATGCACCGAGGCGGGGGTGTCCATGGGACACCCAGAAGTCTGATCAGGGAGAAAAGATCAAAGCTTTTTTCCTTTCCTGAGCCAAGAGCTAAAACGAGGGGGATCTCTCTGCGCTTCCTGTTTAACCAAAGCTGCAAAGCAGTGATTATGCCCAAGGCTGCCTTCCTCTCCTTTTATATTCAGAAGATGGAAGTCACCATCCCTCTAATCATAGCACTGAGTCCCTAATAGACTTTTCTGAAAGAAGATAAAAAAACTCCCCTTATCTCTGCTATAATAAAAATTTAGTGCCACATGGAACTAGAAATGCTTTTCAAGCTCGCTGCTCCCTGCAGAAGGTGAGCAATTCGCCCGGCAGTAACACGCTCTCTTCTAGAGAGAATAATCACGTCTGCCCTCTGCATTGGAGACACTCATAGGGACCTACTAGGCTTTATCGAAAGGTCCAGCAAATTCCACCAATGGCTACTGGGTGCTAATGTAATCGTCAGAAACCCACCGCCTTGACTTAATGTGATGAGCTTCTGAACTAGTTGCAGGCACAGATTCCCAGCATTATTGCTTTCGTGTAGGAAGGAAAATATTGCTCACCCTCCTGAGTCAGCAGAACAGGTGGATTTCAGAAGCAGATGAACTGGGCTGCGTAAGAGTAGAAATGAAGTAAGTGGTGAACTTCCTGCTTCCACGCTTTATGCCTCCAATACAATCTGCCATTCAGTTACTTTTAATCACAAAGTCTTTGCCGCGTGATCTCCTTGCTGAGGTGTGTTCCAAGGTTTTCCATTCATGAGTGGGTTACAAAGGCAAGGTGCCTGCCATGGGGATAAGGCTGATGTGGGGGGACAGACTGGGCAGAACTGGTGGCCAAACCAGGGCGTGGAGACTTAGAGGAGTCCTTGAGCTCAGCAGGTGAGGGAAGTCAAGGTCAAGAAAAGCAATGAGGCCAAGAAAGGCAGGCAAACGAGATTCGGTTAAACATGGGGCAAGCAATGGGGCCAAAATCCATAGAGACAGTCCTCAAAAGCAGTGGTTACACAGAGAAGACGTGAGCACCTGAGAATTAAATTAGAGGTCATGGGTCAAAGGGTGAAAGAACCAGAGACAACACAACGCAGGGGATTTAATAAAGTCCAGGCAAGTAGTTCATTATCAGTGTCATCAGATACATGGCTAGGTGAGTGAAGCAAAGGTGACCCCCTCTGTGTCCTAGCTCGTCAGATTCCCATTTCATTTTCTTAAATGAGAGACAGGAAGTCAAACCACAGCAGGGGTGCAGTCTGTACGCCCATCCCGGCTCCGTGCAAATGACAGTGATAATCCTCAGGGCTTTCAGGAGAGGGTGGGGCCAGGTCTCCATACTAATGGCATTTCATATCCTGTTTACTGGGCATGCAAAGGTTATTAGACTCCTGCATATACGGTATTCTATAAGTATTATTTGTAACACCAACCTAAAATATTTTAGTATATGAAATAAACACATAGAAACCTGTCGAATTGAGCTGTCTTCATCTAAACTAGAGTTCTTTTAGGAGAGTCAGGGGAGAAATTGAGGAGCTATAATTGGGTAATAATACCTGTGCGGGTTGGGCATGGAGAGATAAGAGAAATGTTCGTACACTGATGAGATTCATTTCACGTATTTCCTTAGGAGCATTTCTTTTACATTTTTAGGTGATCATTTGCCCACTTGTTAGAGCTGCCAGTTTCCAGGGGGACCAGTACTGTTTCATAAAGACCCATGATCACTGCATATTTCTCTCAATAAAAATTGACTCAATGAAGTATACCTAGGGTCAAGGCTCCATGTTAAGCTAAATGAAATGTGTTTTCTCTTGCACTGTCAATTTGTTTCCATTAAATATTGTTTACAATGTCTGGAGGTTGGAACTCATTTTTCCCTCCATAATGGGATCTCATGACAGTGTCTAGATCAGGGGTCCTCAAACTACGGCCACATGCGGCCCGCAGAGGACATGTATCCGGCCCGCCGGGTGCCGCTGCCTGTCCTGCTTAGCAGCCGCCTCGTCCCGGGCCCGCAGTCCGCATAGGAGTTTGTTCATAGTTTTTTTTTTTAAACTATAGTCCGGCCCTCCAACGGTATGAGGGACAGTGAACTGGCCCCTGTTTAAAAAGTGTGAGGACCCCTGGTAGATCATCACTGGGATGAGGTGCCTCCCGTCTTAGCCCACTCACCTCACCAGCTCTGTTCCACGCGATGCACGGAAGCTTTGCAGCCGGGGCCAGGCTACGCCCCACGCCTCTACACCTCCCAGCTCAGCCAGAGCGGCCGGAGTGGGCACAGAACTTAGTGTCTAGGAGCCATGGTCGCTTACTGGTACAGGTTGCCTGATGTTTTCACCCAAGTTCATCTTTTTAAAAAAAATGTGTTTGTATTGATTTCAGAGAGGAAGGCAGAGGGAGATAGAAACATTAATGATGAGAGAGAGTCATTGATCGGCTGCCTTCTGCACACCCCACACTGGGGATTGAGCGCGCAACCTGGACATGTGCCCTTGACCAGAATTGAACCATGACCTCCTGGTTCATAGGTCAATGCTCAACTACTGAGCCATGCTGGCTGGGCCCAAGTTCATCTTTTTCTTTTTTTTTTTTTTAAATATATTTTATTGATTTTTTTTTACAGAGAGGAAGGGAGAGGGATAGAGAGTTAGAAACATCGATGAGAGAGAAACATCGATCAGCTGCCTCCTGCACACCTCCTACTGGGGATGTGCCTGCAACCAAGGTACATGCCCTTGACCGGAATCGAACCCGGGACCTTTCAGTCTGCAGGCCGACGCTCTATCCACTGAGCCAAACCGGTTAGGGCCCAAGTTCATCTTTAAAGCAATTGAAGGTGATGGGGTCCAGATGTGTTTCTAAGCACCTCTGGTTTTCTTAGCAAACAGAGTATTTGCTTCCAGGTGATCTGGTTTTGCTGGTTAGAACCGGAGAGGAAGGTTAGAGGAGCGATGAGTACAATGGTACCTGCTGATCTCCATGCACAGCCCGTCCGTCGCGCTTGGCTTTCGTGCAAACCCCCTTTGCTGGCCAGGGATGTTCCCCGTGACAAAGCATTTAACCTTTTTCCCCCGGAGGGGCAGAAAAGACAATAGCTCTACCCTGTTTGGCCTTTGGTTACAAACTCCTCAAGGGTGTGAACTTAGTATGATTCACCGTGATCAAGCACAGCACCTTCACAGGAAAAGCGTGGCCCGCCTCTTCACGGGTGACTTTTTGCTCCTGTAAGTCACTGTCCACGCAGCCCTTTTCACGTCTGGCTTCGGACCGGGGACCTCTCTCCCTGCCTTTTGGAATGTCACCAACAAGACGGTGTTTCTCTGAGTGACCGCCCGTGGAACTGGTTCGCAGCATCAGACGTTCCTGCACGTGCGGAGGGTGGTCTCACGCTCCTGAAGGAATGCCGCTTGCCGCCTGATGGGCTCTTCGCTTGAAGTGGAACTTAATTCCAACGGGACGTTCTCATCCTGAGGTGCCTTTGAGTTGAGCGGTGCCAGTGGCGGTGGCCGCGAACCCGGGAATTTGAGGAGCAGAAAGGCGGTGCCACTGGATCGCCACGAAGCAGATTGTTGCAAAGAGCCAGCTGCCTTGGCATGTAAGGATCAGTCTGGAGCGTTTTCTCCTAAAATCCATGCACCCCCTGCAGCGGCTAACGGAACGGCTTCAGCTCTGAGTCAGCTTCCCGCCCCCCAGCCGTGCCTCTCAGAGTGTGGTCCGTGCGTTAGCCTCACCAGCATCACCTGCGAAGTCGTCAGAAATGCAGAAACCCAGCCCGGAGCCCCCACACCCACTGCCTCGGGCTGAGCACCGCGGCCACGCTGGGCGCCCGGCGTGATTCCCGAGGTGGGGCGTCCGCGGCTCCTTCGCGTTGGCTCGTGGGGATCAGACGCCTGCTCCAGCGAGGCCCTGGGGTCCGCTGTGCACGAGCGGCCCAGTGAGAGCAACCAGCTTATGGAAACCCAGCTTCTGCCGGGGCCGCCCCAGGCTCAGGGCTGTGTTACCGGTGCTGTTGTCCTGCAGCCGCTTCGCACTCGAAGCCACTGCTTCCTCTTTGTCTGGTTTTTCACGGGAGGTGACACAGAGGACAAAGGCCCCTTAGCCCTGTGGCCCCA
The DNA here is from genome assembly GCF_963455305.1 of Plecotus auritus. Classification (NCBI taxonomy): domain Eukaryota; kingdom Metazoa; phylum Chordata; class Mammalia; order Chiroptera; family Vespertilionidae; genus Plecotus; species Plecotus auritus. The sequence continues at coordinate 1,776,534 of NC_137775.1, forward strand.
CTGGGTCCGGCGCTTTGACGCTGCCTCCTACCCTCGCCCCCGATGTGTGAAATGAAGGCAGGTGTCGTCTTAGCGTTGGGCCGGGGCGTTCAGGAACTCTCACCTCAGTGAGTACATTCACCATTGAGATGTCAGACAGAGAAGCTGACCTTCGGAAGGGAAGTGGCTTATAGTCAGCTGCACTCCGGGAAACGCCCGGATGATGCCGAGGCGGGGGGGGGGGGGGGCGCCCGCCCTTTGTTCTGTCAGGAAGCATTCCCTCTGTGGGCTCTGAGCTTCCTGGCATGTAGTCCGCGTGCCCCTGGCATGGAAGGAGGACAGTCCCTCACCCGCCGTTAGCATGGCCCACAGTTTTCATGGGAGGGTGGTTTTGGAAAGTGGCAACTACAGACTCCTAAAGGCGTCCTTCCGGGAGCGTGGGTATGGAGCGGAGGGTGTTCCTCTGGGTCCCACCAGGGCACCCTTCTCGCCGTTACCTCCTGTCATCACTTAGCCGTAGCATGCGACCGCCAAAATGAGCATAGAGGGGTGGGCAAACTTGTTGACTCAAGGGCCACCATGGGTTCTTAAACTGGACCGGAGGGCCGGAACAAAAGCATGGATGGAGTGTTTGTGTGAACTCATATACATTCAAAGTAAAGGAGCGGAGGGGAGAGCAAGAGAACCGGATAGAACAGCCGGATCCGGCCCGCGGGCCGTAGTTTGCCCACGGCTGGCATAGACAGTGTCCCCCATCTGGCGTGCTGCCAAGTCTGTCCCGAATGCTGTCGCATAAGCTGATTTTCAACCATCTTTGTTTGGGGTCGAGGTGAATGGCCTGGGATCCTCTCCATCCCAGTTAGATAACGGAACATCCTTTTGTCATCTCTGCAGAGTTCGGCTCTATGGAAAGGCTTGTCCAGGGCACAGAAGTTTAAGGATCTCTGTCATTCAGTCCGGGAGTGGCGTCTCAAGAACTGTCACGGCGATCACCATTAACCCGGGGCTCTCGGCCGATAAGAAACCGCTCTTCTTGTTAGCGGTGCTGGCTCCCGTGCCCGACGACATCTGAGCATTAACCGCGGTCATTTCCGGATGCCCCTGTCCGCAGTTTAGATCCTGTGAGCTGCTCTCCCAGGTGTCTAATCCGACCCCTGGTTCCAGGTCTCTGGTCGTCCTGGGCACGGAGCGCGGGCGAGAGGGGAGGAGGTGACGGTGATGTCTGCAGCCAGCCCCGCCCGTCTCTGGCCTGGTCTGCAGCTGGGAGCAGACACTGCTCTGGAAGCACTCCGGGCGCGGGACTGCTTGAGAATTACATTTCCCACGTGGGGCTTCAGCGGCCCTGTCTCTGGAAGGTCGTTTGCCGCATCGAGCAGGCTGGGGGGTAAATGGGACGACGTGTTGAGAAAATAAAAGGCATCTGTCGTTGCACTCACGCCGGGGCGGTATTGCCCGGAGGCCCAGCGTGGACACCCCGGGCCCACCTCTGGGGTCTGGGGCTGACAGCAGCCACGGCTACTCCTTGGGACAGCTTTTCGAGAATCGGGACGTTAGAAGCGGCATGGGGATTCCCGGGCATTGGAAGCCTTGCCCTCTGGTGCCTGGGGTTTGCTGAGGTGCAGCGTGCAGGAGAGGAACCCTGAGGGAGTCGCCCCTGGGGACTCGCTGGGGTACGGAAGGGGGGCTGCATCTGTGGGAGCTCAGAGGAGGCAGGTGCTTTGATGGGGGGGGGGGGGGACCCTGCGGGAAGGTTTCGTGCCGAGAGACTGAGAGGTGCCAGGAATGGGCTTTTTGTCCTTAAAAGATTTAATCCCCTAGAGCAGTGGTCGGCAAACTCATTCGTCAACAGAGCCAAATACCAACAGGACAACGACTGACATTTCTTTTGAGAGCCAAATTTTTTAAACGTAAACTTCTTCTAACGCCACTTCTTCAAAATAGACTCACCCAGGCCGTGGTATTTTGTGGAAGAGCCACCCTCCAGGGGCCAAAGAGCCGCATGTGGCTCGCGAGCCGCGGTTTGCGGACCACTGCCCTAGAGCTTTCCTTTGTCCAAAAACCGATTATTGATTAAATAAATAATAACGATCTCTAAGCATGTTGGGATTCACGTTTTAAAAAATAATATCAAGATATAAAAAATAATCTTTGTCCAAAAATAGGGTATTGATTAAATAAGTACTAAAACGCCATCTTCTTTTATCTTCTGGAGCCCATATACATGCGCATTTTTAAGTTTTATAAAAATTATTTCCATGAAACGCCACGTTACCAGAGCAGAACGTGAGGGCCACACCCTGTGCCAGCCTGTCTCACTGCTGCCACACGGGCACGGACACCGTGAGCATCGGGACTTGGTTATGGCGTGAGGGCACTTCTGGCGTTGTCTTCTTCGACCTTTCTACGTTTTCAAATTTTCTGCCGTGACTGCGTGTCGCTGAGTGCTGAGGCCATCGGTAAACTACAGGCCGCTGTGGCTCTCTTCCTGCCGGTGCCTGAGGTTACGAGAGATCGTTACCCAGGTTTCTTTAGGGTGGAAGTGTACCAGTCATTCCAGTCGGGCCCCAACGTCCCGGGTTTCCTTAAGGTAAGCTCCCTCCTGGCTGCATGGAAGTCCCTTTACCCACACTCTCCCTCCTCCTCGCTCTCCCTGGCCCCTGCGCTGTGCCGTCAATGTCACTACCGGGCGAGGTCAGCTCTCCTGGTCTGCGTTTGCACTTCCATCGTCTCGCTCCCAGCATCTGATTTCTTAGTGGTTTTCGCCGGTGCCGTAGCAACCGAAGCGTGTATAGCAGTGTGTCTCGGGGTGCAAATCAAATTCAGTGACTTCTGAGTCAGACCAGGTGAGATGCTCTGTCAGACGTGACCGTTGTGAACTCTCATAGATCCAGCGCCGTCGGGGAAGGAGGCTGGTATTGATTATCGCCCCCTTACTGGACGGCGATTGTTCTCCCAAGAGCACCCGGGAAGGAGCCGGTGGGAAGCCGCTGACATTCCTGCCCGGGACTGCATTGCTGGCCACTAATAGGCTCTTTGGGGAATCGGTCCTCTGACTCCCAGGGCAGGCTGGTCCCAGTTTTAAAAGATGCCCGCTGTGCGGTCCTCCAGGTCTTTCTTTTTCCATGAAACGAGATTTTATTTCTAAAAAGCAAAGGTTTGTGGCCAATGAATAATAGTGTTTTCTCTCTTTTCATGTATTTTTAATTAAGTATGTTGAGGTAACCTGGGTCAGTAAGATTATGTAGGTTTCAAGTGTACGTTTCTGTGACACATGATGCATTGTGTGCTCAACACCCAAAGTCAAATCATCTTTTGTCACCATATGTTTGATCCACTTGTCCTCCCCTCCCCTCCCCTCCTTCCCTCTGCCACCACCATCCTGCTGTCTGTGTCTCTGAATTTCCATCTGATAGCCAGCATATAAATCAGGTAATTCCTGACTTTTCTGAGTGGCTTCTTTTGCTCTGCATGAGATTCTCGGGGTCCATGCATGTTGTCACAAGGGCAGTATTTCCTCTCTCCTCACAGCTGAGCAGTGTTCCACTGTGTGTAAGTCCCACGTATTCTTGACCCAAACGTCTATCCCAGGGCAAAGAAGATGTGGACAGCCCAGCTGGCGTGGCTCAGTGGTTGAGCGTCGACCTATGAACCAGGAGGTCACAGTTCCATTCCCAGTCAGGGCACATGCCTGGGTTGCAGGCTTGAACCCCAGTGGGGGGCATGTAGGAGGTAGCCGATTGATGATTCTCTCTCATCATTGATGTTTCTGTCGCTCTCTCCCTCTCCCTTCCTCTCTGAAGTCAATAAAAAATATATTAAAAAATAAAATAAGACTAACAAAGGCACAAATTAGGTGGTCATCACATTTGTCCATGGCAAACAGGGACCATAAATGAAATAACTTTTCAGATATAGGTGGCTTTTCTCAGTGATATTATTTGTCCTCTATTGTATAGAGTCCAAGACAATAAACTTCAAATAAACAAATGAATAAACTTCTGATAAGGCGTTAATACCCAAGATTTATAAAGTTTTACACAACTCAACACCAAGAAAACAATCCAGTTAAGAAACCGCAAAGGACCTGAATAGACACTTCTCCAAAGAGGACATACAGAAGGCCAACAGACATATGAAAAGATGCTCAAAGTCACTGATCATCCGAGAGATGCAAATTAAAACGACAATGAGATACCACCTCACACCTGTCAGAATGGCTCCCATCAATAAATCAGCAAACAAGTGCTGGCGAGGATGCGGAGAAAAAGGAACCCTCGTGCACTGCTGGTGGGAATGCAGACGGGTGCAGCCACTGTGGAGAACAGATGGAGGGTCCTCAAAGATTAAAAATGGGACTGCCTTATGACCCAGCAATTTCACTTCTGGGCACATATCTGAAGAAACCCAAAACGCCAATTCTAAAGAACCCACGCACCCCAATGTTCATAGCAGCATTCTTTATAACAGCCAAGATTTGGAAGCAGCCCGGGTGCCCCTCAGCACCAGGTGAGAGGAACAAAGCTGCGGTGCATGTACACAATGGAATACCGCTGAGCCATGAAAAAGGAAAGCTCACCTTTTGTGACAGCATAGATGGACCCGGAGGCCCCTAGGCGAAGCGAAATAAGCCCGTCAGAGAAAGACAAGCACCCTGTGATCTTACCTTTGTGTGGAATCTAGTGAACAAAATAAGCTAACAAACAAAATAGAAACAGAGTCACAGAGACAGAGAACAGACTGACAGCTGTTGGGGGGGGGGGTGCGGGTCTGGGGAAAAGGTGAAGGGATGCAAAAAGCGCACCAGCACAGACAGCAGTGTGGGGGTTTGGTGATTGCCAGCGGGGAGGGGGTTAGAGGAATGTAGAAGAGGGCAAAGTGGGGGGGGTACATGGTGGTGAAGGAGATTTGTCTTGGGGTGGTGACAGCATGATGCAATAAGCAGATGATGTATCATAGAATTGTACACCTGAAGCCTGTATAATGTGATCAACCAATGTCACCCCAAGACATTAATTAAGAAGTAAAGTAGCGGCTTCCATGCCGCTTTCTCTCTGTACGACAACGATGTGAAGGGAAATATATATATAAATGTGATTTACCATAGAAAGATTCCGTTTTTAAAGCAGGCCCTTGTGCACAACTGTGACAGAAACGACCACTCGGTATTTCCCACTGCGTTCTGCCTTCGCACAGATGGGTCCCTTGAACTCAAGTGCTGCCGAGGTAAAAATCGCCTCGGGTGGGGACGGCGTGGCCATTGCGGTGGGGCGGAAAGAGGGCAGTTCTCCAGCAGTGGCAGGGCACTTGTAAAATTTCACCTATAAAACTTGAAAGCAAGCCGCATGCTGAAGTCTAGTGCAGGGAAGGGGCAGGAGGAGTCAAAATATGGCCTGATGCTGCTTGTAGAGAGGCATTTAAAAGGAGGAGGTGCAGGTAGGCAAACATCGCTGGGAGAATAAGTGAAATAAAGGGAAGCCAAAACGCTGGGACTTGGAAAGGTTGGAACGTTCGGCTGCCTGCTGAGGTCAACAGGACGAAACAAGATTAAAAACAAAAAAAAGGTGGTGGGACACCTTCCATGCTCATGGCGACGGGTGCTGTTTTACAGATTCACCCTTGAGGGTCTCCCTCATGGAAGCTGGATCTCAGACGGTCTCCCGCTGACTGGCATTAAATTGAGGAGCGAGGCCTGGGACAAGGACACGGGCTGGAGGTCTAGCTGGGAAGACGCTGTGGTTACGGGCACGTGGCGCTGAGCAGAGGCGAGCGGACCCGACACTCACTAGGTTTTGGGGCGCGTTCTGTGCCCGGCGCTTTACCACGGGCCCCTTCACCCAGTTCCTGATGAAATCCCTGTACAACCTCAGAAAGCAGACACCAGTAACACCCCGATTCACATAAAGAAGGAACTTACCGGCGTTTACATTCGGTGAGAATGCAAGGCCATGCTCGGCTCCTGACTGCAGCAGGGGAAGGCCCGTGGCGGCTGGCAGCCCAAGACAGACGTCATCTCAGCCCCCAGCGGATTTGCCCTGGAGAACGAGGAGCAGCAAGAATTCCCAGGAGGGAGCTGGGCCACAGAGGAAAATGCGTGAGCCGCGGAGAAATGGGGGCGCTGGTCAATTACCTTCAGGGCGACCAAGCATTGGCGTCGCCTGGCACTTTCCCGGTTCAGCACCGACAGGCTCACGTTTGGGGAAAACCCTCAGTTCCAGGGAAACCAGCAGGCTGATCGCCTTGCGATTGCTTGAGGACCGGGCTTTTCCAGGTGAGTGCTGTGATAGAACAATGAGGCAGAATAGCTGGAAATATCAGCAAAGGGATGGTGGGGCGACGGAGGATGATTGAAGCCAGGGGGGTGGGGAGGACAGGGAAGACGGGAGCGGAGTAGGGGGAAGCGGGCCTAGAGGCTAAAGGAGGAGTGGGGGGAGGGTAGCCACAGTGGGAGGGACATGCAGATGTGGAGGAAGAAGGGGTGGCCACCACGCCAGGACGCCCATGGGGGGCGGCGTATGGACGTATCCAGAGGATACCAAACTCTGAGAAGGACCGCTGAACTCGAGTATGAAAACACTCGGAGAAAGAGAATTGCCGTGTTCCTGTGCGTTAGCCCTGTTGCGTTATATACAGATTGTCAAAGTGCATTGCCTAAGATACGACCCCCTGACATGTAAGGGCCAGCCATTTCATTTGTTTGTTTGTTTGTTTGTTTTTTAAAAATATATTTTATTGCTTTTTTACAGAGAGGAAGGGAGAGGGATAGAGAGTTAGAAACATCGATGAGAGAGAAACATCGATCAGCTGCCTCCTGCACACTCCCTACTGGGGATGTGCCCGCAACCAAGGTACATGCCCTTGACCGGAATCGAACCTGGGACCCTTCCGTCCGCAGGCTGACGCTCTATCCACTGAGCCAAACCAGCTAGGGCACATTTCGTTTTTATACCACGTAGGTGGAAAGCTGAAATTTACCGATACGAGTAAAGAGTATTCCCCGATGTAAATGCAATGCTCACTAATTTAGCGGCAAATGTCCAAGAGGAAAGAACACACACAAACATACACACATTTACACACCAACTTTTTTTTTTTTATCCTTGCCCGAGGATATGTTTATTGGTTTGAGAGAGTAAGGGAAAGAGAGAGAAATAGAAGCGAAACATCCGTCAGTTGCCTCCTGTCTGCGCCCTAACTGGGGATGGAACCCACATCCTTGGCATGTGCCCTGACCAGGAATCAACCTGCACCCCCTTGGGGTACGGGATGACCCTCCCATAAACGGAGTCACTGTGGCCAGGACCACACCTTCCATTCACATACTCTTACTCACTGATGCAAAATACTGTAAAGCACAGTCTACACAGTGTCAAGAATAAAGACTTCGGGCCTGTCCGATATCTTTAAAGATATCTTTAAAATGATTTATTCCTTTAACTTCACGGTCTAATTCATTTCTGTCGAGACCCTAACCCAATGGAAGTGTAGGTGGGACATTGTATTCTCTTGTCCATCCCTGACCCATCCCACAGACGTAAGAGCGGGGAGGAGGGTGAATGTGAGGGCGTTGCAAGTCAGGATTATTTGATTCTAAAGCTTCTGGAAAAGTATGAAGTTCATCCTGAAAGATATCCTGACTTCCATCCCACCCACACCACACCCCCGCTTGCTACTAAAATAGAAAGAAACGACAGGTGTGACTTAGAGAGCCACTCTTTGCTGAACAATGCGAGCAGGTTGGAGTGGGCTGGCCGTGAGAGCACTGCCTCCAGCAGACCTGGAAGAAAGCAGCGGCCTGACTGTTTCACTGTGTTTGCTTATTGTGTAACCGGAGCCGATAGCTTTGGGAGAAGGCGTGGGGCATGGAGGGTGACTTTTAGTTCCACTCGAAGTGTGCACCGCGCAAGCTTGGGAGGACTGTGCAAAGCACAAGCCTTATTAGGGGGCCAGGGGGGTGAGCTTGGAGCTGAAGTGCATCCTTCAGGCTCTGTTTACGTTTGTGTGAGGCACGAAGAACCGGTTCCTGTGGACGAGACACAGCCCAGGCATTTGCCAATGAGCACTCACCCCATCCAGATGCAGTGTTATCTGCGTGATGGCGCCATTGGAGAAGCCTTTAACAACCATAGGCAAGCAACACGTTTGAATCAAATAATTGTCCTGGCCATCTTTGTCTTAGGGGAGAAAATAAAAACCAGCAAGAAAACGACCGGTTTTGAGTTATTCTTTAATGAAATGGATAAAAATGATTTTGAGCACTCAATTAAGAGCCACCCCCGTAGCAGAGAGACCAGGCTGGAAAGATAAAATGCTGTAGGGTGGCAAATGGTTGCTATATAATATTGATGCACCCTCGTAATGGCTGCGAACCAGCTTATAAAGAACACTCAGGGCACCATTTAGCTGGCTCCTTGTTCCTTTTATTCATTGTTTAGAGGCATTGACGTTCATCAAGGTAAATCTGTGGCTGGCAGTTAGCAGCAGAAAATAGCCGTGTTATGTATCAGTGTCCTGATGAACGGAATCAGCCAGCTTGAGCCTCTGCAGAACGTGGCGGGGCGCAGCGTCGGCCTCATTAGGCAACGGAAGGGACGATCGTGTTACAGTGGGCTTCGTTACCCTCCGTCCCTTGCCTGTATGTTCCCAGGGGCCATCGGTTAGTAGACGACTGTTAAGGGAAATGGGACTTGCTAAGAAAGGGAATCAATTTGGTTATATCACTCATGATTTTTTTTGCCTTTGGTCAACCCAATAATTATTACAAGTAACAGATACATCCCAGTAGAGTGCACAACAGGAAGATAGAGGAATATACTGGGAACCTCCTTCTTGATTTCTGAGAGATTTCGGCAAGATTTCTCCCTTCACATGTGTGGGGGGAAATGTTGTTCTGTGGTTGATGTGGTGGTTGTTTAAGGAGCGAGGTAGCAACACCTCATGGACCCACTCTATCTGAAAACACCAACTCTGAATCTATCCTTAACTCACTCTGCAGCGCCAACCCTTGCCCTCCTGGTCCATGAAGGATGCCGTGTCTTGTGATTTAGACTTAAACGCACCGTAACTGACTGACTCGCAGTGCAGGTCCCAAGGCACTGAGAAATCTCCGAAGACAAATGACAAGGCCCTACCTTAAAGAGTCGACAGAATCGGAGCTTGTGTGCAGTTTTTGTCAAAAGGAATACCTTCCAGCATAGGCTGCTGTTGTTGCATTACCTGGAGAGGCAGTTTACCCTCGTTTTTGTTGCTGCTTCCTTGGCTGAGCAGACATCACCAAGGCAGCTCCTAAGTAAAGGCCCCGCACAGACACACAGATAGTAAAAGCAAGGATGCTGAGAAGGACCCACACCCGAAGCCCCGGCGCAGGGAGCCGGACTGAGACCGACACGGAATAAGAGAATGAAAGTAGACTCCTCCCTGCCCCCCCACCTTCTTACATGGGTTTTCAAATAACTATGATTCATACGTGAACGGGTTTAGGAGAAAAGGTGGCCAGCACACATGAGCAGATGGGGATGTACGCCAGCGTGACTTCAGGAACATGTCAAGACCCTGCTCCTCGACCCTTGTCCGTTATTAACATCCCAGAATCACGTCTTTGTCCATTTTGTGTCCAAAAACAGAGACGAGTCGTTTTTATGCTTCAGTCTAGAAATCGCATGTAAAACAAATCGTGGCATTCCATGCCAAGGCCCGTGTATTTACTTTAAACAAGATCTCTGTTTTTTCCTATGGATTCGGCTTCCTGGCCAGCGTTCTTCCATTTCCACCTGTAGAAATCCCTTTCCCGTTCCTCCCAGGACAGGCCTGGTAGCTTTCGTGTGTCTGGAAATGCCTTCATTTCTTCCTCACTTTTAAAGACAGTTTTGCCAGGTATAGTATTCTTGTTTGACGTTTTGTTTTCTTTTAACACTTTGAAAAGCTAGGAAAGTTCCGGGACAAGTGGAGTAGGGAGACTGAGACAAGGAAATTAAACAAAGCCGAAAAGCTTTGCAGGCCACGTGTAGCCCGACCTTATCTTGAGAACAAAGGGCTCAAACCTCTTCTCACTAAAGCACGCAGGAGAGCAGGGGAACGGGCGGGGGGTGAGAGAGAGGAAGAATCCTAGTTCACGAACCAGAGATGACAAACCGCCCTGGAGCTGGTAAAGCAGCAGGGAGGAGCGGGAAGGAGAAGTCCAGTCTCATCGCATCCCACTGTCCAAACAGAGAAGCGCTTCTCATCAAGTGTGGGAAAGCCGTAACAAAGCAGAGGGGAGGCCTTCAGCATCCATCTGTACCAGGACACCTAGCGGAGGGATTTAAAAACCTGATGGACAGCAGGGCGTACACGGCAGAGCCCCACCCACCATCCTTGCTCTTCAGACCAGCTGAGAGCCCACCTGTGTTCATACGCCAGTTCATAGATGTGCTCGCCTCACGCACTCAGTCACTGTGCACGCTTTAATTTTTTAACGAGTGGACTTTGTCACAATGCAATGATCTGGAGTCACCCACGTTCATTTACATGAGCGTGTCGGGAACCCAGGTGGGGGACAGCCCTTCCCTCGGACTCAGGGCCTGTCCAGGAACACCGCGCTGGCGCCTGTAACAAAGCCATCTTCTCTGGGCCTTTTCCTCGGTCCTATTCCAGGCTCACTCTCAAGGGTGACGTGTTCTAATCACGACCAGGTAGGTGTTCGCTAACTATGCGCGAAGGCCTGTGCCTCCTACTGGATCAGGGGTGTGAGGTGAATAGACCTCGGTCTTTCCTCCCGTACATCCAGTTCTTCTCTCAGAAGATGGTGGGACAGTCCCCAGGTGCCCACGTCAGAAAACGGGGTGTGATCTGCGGATCGTCCCCTTCCTTTCCCGATGGATCCCGCTGAACCCCAAGCCCGTCTGTTCTCCCTCCTTTCTCACAGGAGACAGCATCACCTGTACCTTCAACTTCTGCAACCACATCAGACTGGCATTTGCTTCCAATCGCGCACTCCTCTAGCTGTTTACTGACAAACACTCTGTGTATGTTTCCCCCAAGTTCTTGTGTATAATGGCCAGCAGGACGCCGTCCCTGCTCTAAAGGATCAGAGATAACAAAGCAGGCTCATCGATTCCCTGGGAGAAGAGTGGTCATGAAAGAGAGCTAAGATATTGATAGATGACAAGGGCTCTTCCAGAGAGATTTGAGGCCGCTGCGGTTGGAGAGGGAAAAGCAAACATATGTGAGGGTGGGGATCACCCTCTGTGCAAACAGCAGCAGGCAACGCGGCGCCCGGGACCTCTGGTCACCCAGTCACTTAGCCACAGACGGGGTTTCTCCAAGTCCATGACTTTTTCGTTTTAACAACAGACAACAGATTTCATTCTTTTAACTCACTATATTTTCAGAATTGACACGCGTTTAAAATTCTTCTTTGGAAGTGCAATACTGGCTCTCTGCATATCAGATGGAGATAATTATTCCTTTAATTGTTATCTGAAAATGGACAACTCAGTTAACTCCTGTATGTATCAGTTTGGGCCATAAATTATAATCTCCATGAGGGCCGGCTGGCAAAGTTCCCTCCCCAACAATGTGTACCTCTGTTTGGCAATTTTGGAGGAATAAAAATGAAATCAGAAATGTGCCTCTCTGAATTGCCATAATTCAAATGTTCAAATCAAATTTTGTAGGTTTTGAAAGCTGTTCAAAATGAAGGATTCCAAGTGCTCTAATGATGTCTCCCAGGAACACGTGAGAGCATCCCACTGGGTGCGTTTATGGCCTCCCAAGGCGTTGCCTTAGCAACTAGCATGACCATCTGCATGTGTAACTCTGGCACATTTTAAAGCCGTCATTCTGTCATAGGAATAATAATAGCTGGCATTTATCAGTGCTTTTTTTTTTTATCAGGTACTGTTTTACATACTTTATCTCTGTACTCCCACTTAATGTTCCTAATAACCCTATAGGAGAGATATGATCAGCATCTTAATTCCCAGATGGGAACGTGGAGGCACAGTGATGTGAGAGCTTCTCTGGGTCCCGGACTCGGCGAGGGGCGGAGCCAGCGGCTTGCTGTGCGTGTGACTAGGGCCGCCACGCAGCGTTCCATCTGCAGCCCCGTCTGGGAAAACGGAAACTCACAAACCCCGCACAGTGCACTTCCCCACGGCGGCCCGCGGCCAGGGATCTCGGGCGGTGCCTGGCGAGTCATGTTTCTGCCACAGCCGCGCAGGGCAGCGTGCATCTGTCCGGAGCAGGAGGATGGAAGGACTGGAGATTCCGAAGCGGGAGGATTAGATACTGAGACCAGTGTCGTCTGACCTTGTGGTCATTTACATCCGGTTAAGGCCCCGGACGCCACAGCAGCAGCAGCAACAGCAGCAGCGAGGGTGCAAAGCCAAGCTTGGGGGGCTCTGGCTGCCGTGAAACCTGGATCACCTCCTCACACACCCCAAGTCAACATGCGGTCTGAGGAACACGCATGCTTCGCACTTTCCGGAAAAGTTCTACCACGAGATTTGCTCCCTCGGGTTCCCTTTAGGATACAGGCAGCATGGGTGAGCAATGGGTTACGTGTACGACGACAATATCCCGGTGTTCATTCCTCATTGATCTGTGCTGTCCCCTCTTGATGCATATGCTTGTATATGCGCACACACGCACACACACACACAGGAACACACATGTACATGCACACACATGCACCCACACCCCCCGCAGAGAATAGAGTGATATTATCACGTAGCAGAATTAGGAACATAATTCCATAATTTCAGTCTGTCCCGCTCGCAGGATAAATCTTGACTCCCAACCTGATAGCTATCGTATGGAAAAACTCACGTTAAAGTGCCCGCAAATAGCATTTCATGATCATTTCACGTTTAACGCCGCTGCTGACCCGTGAAGGCTGAGTCCGGAACTCGCCATGCTTTCATGCCACGCACACACGGACTGTTACTGGGAAGTGGTGCAGGACAGACAGCACCTGTCTCTGCACACTTTACACTCCATTGAAGCCCCTTCCTTTGCCAGTCCCATCCCCTGGGCCGGTCACTCGGGCATTCCCCCCATCCCCTGAGGCCTGTGAGGGCGCCCCCCGGTGTCAGGAGCTTCGCTTCGGAGACTTCAGCGCAGTCTCTGTAGGTTCTTCCCGGGGGGCCCGTCCGGAGGCACTGGAGTGTCCTCTGGGCACAGCGGGGTGGATGTCCCTGTGACCGGCCACCAAGACCCGGCTGCACCCCCCTGCCACCGGCCTTCATTCCTTATACATCCCTTTCAGCCCGCAGGTGGGCACCCGTGCCAGGAAGATAGACGGGCCCGCGCCCCGGAGATGCCAGCGCGTGGCCCTCCGGGTGCCAGTGCCGGGTGGTGGCCATGTCTCTGAAATGCTTTCCCTCGTCGCCTTCCATTCCAGCCTCCCTTCTTCTCAGGATCTGAGGGCGCCCGCCTTTCCCTTCCCGTCGACTCAGGGGAAAATAATAACTGTTTCTCACAGCATGTGCCCCGGGGTTTTGTTTTGCTTCCCCAGAAATGACCAAGAACGGCGCAGTGCCCAAATCGGAGACCCTTGGGCCTACCGCGAGCCAGAGGAATTAACACGGAAGCAATTAGAGTCCATTCCTGGTGCGACTTACGTATTTCAGCTGTATGCTTCAGACACAGGTGTTCTGTGAAAGGCTTTCTTACAAAAACAGTTTCTATGGCAACCGCATCACACGCGAGGCCCAAAAGAATGAACTTCAACTTGAATTGGATACTTTCAGCTTGTGCTTAGGCCATCCCAATAAATGGCACCGCACGTAATCCGCGCCCACCCGCCGGTGTTACTCCGTTCTTACCTTCCCGTTTCTCAGGGCACACGGCGTGGGCGCTGCGTGAAGGCTCGGGCTGTGGCATCCCCGCTGGCGGGCTGTGTTTTCTTTCTTCAAGGAGAGACCCCACAAAATGACCGTGAGCCGCGCGGGACAGGGACGGAGCCTTCCTCACGCCCGCCAGCGACGGAGGAACACTGTGCATGTTCCCATCTAAGGCAGGGGTGGGCAAACTTTTTGACTCGAGGGCCACCATGGGTTCTTAAACTGGACCGGAGGGCTGGAACAAAAGCATGAATGGAGTGTTTGTGTGAACTAATATAAATTCAAAGTAAAGGAGCGGAGGGGAGAGCAAGAGAACCCTCCGCTCTTTCGGCTCCGCAGGCCGGATAGAACAGCCGAACGGGCCGGATCCGGCCCGCGGGCCGTCGTTTGCCCACGGCTGATAAGGAGTGGCAGGTTACCTCCAGTCCATTTTGCATATTCTGTAAGGACTTCCCATTTAATAACAAATCTTTTCTTCCTTTTACTGTTACTTTCCCGTTTTTATTTTACTTCTAATTGTAGTTTTTCAGTGAACTCACTTGGATTTTCTCTGAAGACTCTCTCAGTGTCTGGGAATGGTTACAATGTTTCCTTTCTATTTTAGTCTTGATATTTATTTTATTTTTTCCAATGATTTATCCTTTATACCTATCATTTTATTTAATTGTTTAAATTTTTTTCTTTTCCTGTGAATGCTGGGCATACATGATCGCTCCACCCATAATTTATTTTACCGAATTAGTCCATTGCCTCTTTGCTGATTCTTTTTTTTTTTTTTAAATCTTTTGCCCAATTTTATTTTTATTTTTTTCAAATATATTTTCTTGGTTTTTTACAGAGAGGAAGGGAGAGGAATAGAGAGTTAGAAACATCGATGAGAGAGAGACATCGATCAGCTGCCTCCTGCACACCTCCCACTGGGGATGTGCCCGCAACCAAGGTACCTGCCCTTGACCGGAATCGAACCTGGGACCCTTCAGTCCGCAGGCCGACGCTCTATCCACGGAGCCACACCGGGTAGGGCGCTTTGCTGATTCTTACTGCCGCTCTGCTGTGTGATGGCGGGACTTGTATTTCGCGTACTCTTCAAGGCAGAGCGGCGAAGAGCTTCCGAGGAAGTGTTCCCTGCTGTCCTCACAGCCTCCTCTCCCCCCGGAGAGGGCTTTCATGGACCCTGTCAGGGCCTCTGTTTTTCTTTCCAGCACTAGCTGACACCACTTTTTAAGGAACAAGTCGAGTTGCCCCCCCCCCCACCCCCGTGTCATTCTTCCATGCTGTTTAGCAAAAACAGTTGCCCAAGGATTATGGTGTGTGCGTTCCAGGTTTCCAGCGCTGAACTGGTTTTCTGCCAGAACCTCCTTTTGTTTGTCAGTGGAAGTTCATTCTGGGGAAGCAGCTGGAGTCCGGGTGGTGGACAGTCCGAGGGCAGCGGGCCGGCTGTCCTTGTTCCTTTGTTCCTGCAACAACTGATCCTCCAACTCCTGCAGGAACTCCCAACTGTATTGACGGCGGCTTCCTGGATGGTGTGTGAGTGTCAAAGGGCTGCCTTAATCAAGTACCACCAACGGGTAGGGAAAGTTAAACCACAGAACGTTATTCTTTCATCATTCGGGACCCTAGAAACCCACAATCAGTGTGCCGACAAGCCAGGTGCCCAGCAAGGAGGATCCTCTCTTACCTCTTCCAGCTTTAAGTGGCCCCAGACCTTCCTGGACTCGTAGATGCATCCTTCTCCTCTCGGCCTCTGCTGCTGCCATGTGTCCACCTGGTCTTTTCCCTGGGTGACTCTCTCTCTTTTCCTTACAAGGCCACAGTCATCTTAGATCAGTGACCACCCTACTGCCCTCATCTTATGATGATTACATCCGCCAAGACCCTATTTCCAAATAATGTTGGTCTCCTTCACATGTACCAGGAGTTAGCACTTGGACATATTTTTGGGGGAGTCACCCTTGAACCCATAACCAACGGTGTCTACGAGTTTTGAAAACATTTGAAACCTATTCACATTTAAGTCTTGATAATGGAATAAAGTAAAAAGTCATAGTACAACTTGGTGTTCAAAACATGGTTTAGTCACATGGATGGAAGAACGATTTCTTTTGTGTCAGCTAAAATGCTTTCGGAAGAAAACTTAAAAAACTGTTTAGCGACAGCAGCATCATTGCAATAAATACATGAGCTCGCACACTGTCTGCTTGATTTATAATTCCTGACAGACATGATAATACCTAAGCTTTGATACGTCTTGTTACTTATGTTTACGGCACACATATCCATGTCACTTCTAATCTGCTGGTGATTTGCAAGTGTACTTCTGTTATAACTGAGCATCCAAATATCCATTTTCAGCTGCCGGGGCTAGTTCCCTGAGCGGTTGCTCTGTTATATTCTCTATTTTATTTGGCTTAAAAACATAGAAGCTCTGGATACTAGCCTAGAGTGATACCATTGAAGACATTTCATCCATAGGAGTAACACTTTACAGTCATCAGAGCTGCTTGACAACGAGTCTGCGTGTCCTAACGTCTCCTAACTGCGTGGCCCAGCAGATCCAGTCGAAGACGCAGAGAACTTGAAGAGCCGAGGAGTTAAACTGTGTCTGGGAATTTCAAAGGCAATAAAAATGCCCTCGGAATCGTAATTCCTGGAGAAAGCTGCATCGTCAGAGTGGCACAACTCCACCCGTGCGCCCGTGAACCGAGGGCATCAGAAGCGACTACTTCTAATTAGCAGGTGCCAACAGCCCTGTTTAAATACTCATTGCCTGGCGCTTACGGAACCATTTGGACAAAATGCGCGTGGGTGAGCAAAACCCTCACAAGAAAGGTGAGTGCAACACCTGGAAGGGCTGTTTTCTCCCACATCTTGTAAACGTCTACGTGTCCAGGCGCTGGGAGGAGCTGAGGCCGCTGCTCAGAATGACATTCTGTCTGGCTCCAGCGGCCCCGGCAGGCACAGGGAGTGCCACCTGGACCAGGCGGCTGCTCGCTCTTCCCGCCCGCACTGCACTCCTCATCCTGCCTTCTCGCTCCCCTTGGGCATCACCTCCCACAGAAACAAAGTCCACCCAAATTTTGCCCCAGGCTCTGAGTAAAGTAAGCTGCCAGACCCACATTTATAAAAATGGGCTGTTACAGAATTTCTTTAGAAGGTCCTTCAAAGGCCACCAAGCTTATTTTTTTTAATATATATTTTTTTATTGATTTCAGAGAGAGGAAGGGAGAGGGAGAGAGAAGCACTGATGATGAGAGAGAATCATCGATTGGCTGCCTCCCACATGCCCCCTACCAGGGATCAAGCCTGCAACCGGGGCATGTGCTCTGATGGGGAACTGAACCGTGACCTCTTGGTTCCTGGGTCGATGCTCAACCACTGAGCCACACCAGCTGGGCTGGAATATTTTTCGCATCGTGATTCTCACATTCCAAGTTTTTGTGGGGATTTCTCTTGGTGTGTTATTGTGTACAAGTGCACCTCTCACAGCTTCCCTCTCCCTCTCCTCCCTGAGCATATCTATCATCTGTTTGTTTCTCTTTCTGAGACTTCATTATTGGTGCATAAAGATTTTCTCTCTATATAAAGTTAGGTATATTATATACTAGTATACTTGTTGTAAAGCTATATTAAATTTAATGTTGATACAGATTTAGGGGTCAATAAACAGATCCATGCATATATAAAATCCTAAAATATATCAAAGCTGTTTTTTTCATATCAATGGGAAAAATAATCAATACATAGCACAGGGAAAACCAGTGGTTATTCAAGTGGGAAAAAAAAGGAACATTTATCTTGATTAATAAACCAACATTCCATCTGACGAGTGAAGTTTGGACACGACATTTATTTTAGTTACGGGGTTGTGTGGCCTTGGGGTCCTGCTGCTGATCCTGAGCGGACATTGGAGGAAGCCGGGAGAAGGAAGGGGTTCCTGTGCTGGTTTTGTAACCGCTCTAAGCCTACAGTTCTTTCAAATTACGTTTCAAACCGAGGCAGTGCAGCTGATACATGGAAAAAATGGATTTCACATGAGTCACGAAATTAAGTACGAAGACTAAAACAATATATTTTGAAAACAACACGTCAGAATATTTTAACTCTTTGCAGTGAGAGGAACTTTCTTAAATAAAACAATAAATGTAAATGATAAGTAAATATGTTAATAAATCTCAGTGCATTAAAAACAAGCATTTCTGTGCATTATCATTTTTATCTCATTGCCACAGTCGCCGTAATAATTCTTAGGAACAGAATGTTGTATTTCATGCTATAATCTGTTCTTCCCCTAAAATGATATGTTAAACTATCATCTAATCAACCTACAATATGAAAAAAGTGCACAGATCAAATGACCTACAGTTACACATAAGTAAACCAAAAATTAAGTATTCTATCTTTCAAATGAATAAAAATATAAGAGGAAAGTGATAATAAAATTATATACATTTTAACACGTAAATGATTGGGGGATAAATATATGAGCTGATGGCATAATTGGATGCCTGCATCCACTTAAGTACATATTCAGGATACTCAGTGAGTCAGAATTCACACTTTTCTGTGGTTTTGACATTTTGAAACGAGACACAGCGAGGATATGCTTCTGTATAAATGTTACTGTGTATGGTACAGTCACACACAGACTGCAGAGCTCCGATTGGTGACTGCACCACGAGTGGTATGGACACTGGTATTTCGATTTTCTGACCTTATGAATACCTTTTGGTAAGTGTCTGAACAAAACAAAGAATACTCTTCACTCACTCACATAGAAACCATGTTTCTGGGTAATGCCATGAATAGTAAGCCCAGGGGGGAAATATTTATGTTTCAAAGACTATTAAGTTCCTGGCTCCGCTAGTCTTCCACCTACAGGAACGTTAGCGGGATTGATGGACAAGTAGGGAGGACTTACTTGTAGAACACATGTGTGTTGGGGGAGGACTTGGGACACTGTGTGTTGGGGGAGGACTTAGGACACTGTGTGTTGGGGGAGGACTTGGGACACTGTGTGTTGGGGGAGGACTTGGGATACTGTGTGTTGGGGGAGGACTTGGGACACTGTGTGTTGGGGAGGACTTGGGACACTGTGTGTTGGGGAGGACTTGGGACACTGTGTGTTGGGAGGACTTGGGACACTGTGTGTTGGGGAGGACTTGGGACACTGTGTGTTGGGGGAGGACTTAGGACACTGTGTGTTGGGGAGGACTTGGGATACCTGTGTGTTGGGGGAGGAGGACTTAGGACACTGTGTGTTGGGGAGGACTTAGGACACTGTGTGTTGGGGGAGGACTTGGGACACTGTGTGTTGGGGGAGGACTTAGGACACTGTGTGTTGGGGGAGGACTTGGGACACTGTGTGTTGGGGAGGACTTGGGACACTGTGTGTTGGGGAGGACTTGGGACACTGTGTGTTGGGGGAGGAGGACTTGGGACACTGTGTGTTGGGGAGGACTTGGGACACTGTGTGTTGGGGGAGGACTTAGGACACTGTGTGTTGGGGGAGGACTTGGGACACTGTGTGTTGGGGGAGGACTTGGGATACTGTGTGTTGGGGGAGGACTTGGGACACTGTGTGTTGGGGAGGACTTGGGACACTGTGTGTTGGGGAGGACTTGGGACACTGTGTGTTGGGAGGACTTGGGACACTGTGTGTTGGGGAGGACTTGGGACACTGTGTGTTGGGGGAGGACTTAGGACACTGTGTGTTGGGGAGGACTTGGGATACCTGTGTGTTGGGGGAGGAGGACTTAGGACACTGTGTGTTGGGGAGGACTTAGGACACTGTGTGTTGGGGGAGGACTTGGGACACTGTGTGTTGGGGGAGGACTTAGGACACTGTGTGTTGGGGGAGGACTTGGGACACTGTGTGTTGGGGAGGACTTGGGACACTGTGTGTTGGGGAGGACTTGGGACACTGTGTGTTGGGGGAGGAGGACTTGGGACACTGTGTGTTGGGGAGGACTTGGGACACTGTGTGTTGGGGAGGACTTAGGACACTGTGTGTTGGGGGAGGAGGACTTGGGACACTGTGTGTTGGGGAGGACTTGGGACACTGTGTGTTGGGGGAGGACTTAGGACACTGTGTGTTGGGGGAGGACTTGGGACACTGTGTGTTGGGGAGGACTTAGGACACTGTGTGTTGGGGGAGGACTTGGGACACTGTGTGTTGGGGAGGACTTGGGACACTGTGTGTTGGGGAGGACTTGGGACACTGTGTGTTGGGGGAGGAGGACTTGGGACACTGTGTGTTGGGGAGGACTTGGGACACTGTGTGTTGGGGGAGGACTTGGGACACTGTGTGTTGGGGAGGACTTGGGACACTGTGTGTTGGGGGAGGAGGACTTGGGACACTGTGTGTTGGGGAGGACTTGGGACACTGTGTGTTGGGGAGGACTTGGGACACTGTGTGTTGGGGAGGACTTAGGACACTGTGTGTTGGGGAGGACTTGGGATACCTGTGTGTTGGGGAGGACTTGGGACACTGTGTGTTGGGGGAGGACTTGGGACACTGTGTGTTGGGGAGGACTTGGGACACTGTGTGTTGGGGGAGGAGGACTTGGGACACTGTGTGTTGGGGAGGACTTGGGACACTGTGTGTTGGGGAGGACTTAGGACACTGTGTGTTGGGGGAGGACTTGGGACACTGTGTGTTGGGGAGGACTTGGGATACCTGTGTGTTGGGGAGGACGTAGGACACTGTGTGTTGGGGAGGACTTGGGACACTGTGTGTTGGGGGAGGAGGACTTGGGACACTGTGTGTTGGGGAGGACTTGGGACACTGTGTGTTGGGGAGGACTTAGGACACTGTGTGTTGGGGGAGGACGTAGGACACTGTGTGTTGGGGAGGACTTGGGACACTGTGTGTTGGGGAGGACTTGGGACACTGTGTGTTGGGGAGGACTTGGGACACTGTGTGTTGGGGGAGGACTTGGGACACTGTGTGTTGGGGAGGACTTGGGACACTGTGTGTTGGGGGAGGACTTGGGACACTGTGTGTTGGGGGAGGACTTAGGACACTGTGTGTTGGGGGAGGACTTGGGACACTGTGTGTTGGGGGAGGACTTGGGACACTGTGTGTTGGGGGAGGACTTGGGACACTGTGTGTTGGGGAGGACTTAGGACACTGTGTGTTGGGGGAGGACTTGGGACACTGTGTGTTGGGGGAGGACTTGGGACACTGTGTGTTGGGGAGGACTTGGGACACTGTGTGTTGGGGGAGGACTTAGGACACTGTGTGTTGGGGGAGGACTTGGGACACTGTGTGTTGGGGGAGGACTTAGGACACTGTGTGTTGGGGGAGGACTTGGGATACTGTGTGTTGGGGAGGACTTAGGACACTGTGTGTTGGGGAGGACTTAGGACACTGTGTGTTGGGGAGGACTTGGGACACTGTGTGTTGGGGGAGGACTTGGGACACTGTGTTGGGGGAGGACTTAGGACACTGTGTGTTGGGGGAGGACTTAGGACACTGTGTGTTGGGGAGGACTTAGGACACTGTGTGTTGGGGAGGACTTGGGACACTGTGTGTTGGGGAGGACTTGGGACACTGTGTGTTGGGGAGGACTTGGGATACTGTGTGTTGGGGAGGACTTAGGACACTGTGTGTTGGGGGAGGACTTGGGACACTGTGTGTTGGGGAGGACTTAGGACACTGTGTGTTGGGGAGGACTTGGGACACTGTGTGTTGGGGGAGGAGGACTTGGGACACTGTGTGTTGGGGGAGGACTTGGGACACTGTGTGTTGGGGAGGACTTGGGACACTGTGTGTTGGGGAGGACTTGGGACACTGTGTGTTGGGGAGGACTTGGGACACTGTGTGTTGGGGAGGACTTGGGACACTGTGTGTTGGGGAGGACTTGGGACACTGTGTGTTGGGAAGGACTTAGGACACTGTGTGTTGGGGAGGACTTAGGACACTGTGTGTTGGGGGAGGACTTGGGACACTGTGTGTTGGGGAGGACTTAGGACACTGTGTGTTGGAGAGGACTTGGGACACTGTGTGTTGGGGAGGACTTGGGACACTGTGTGTTGGAGAGGACTTGGGACACTGTGTGTTGGGGAGGACTTGGGACACTGTGTGTTGGGGGAGGACTTAGGACACTGTGTGTTGGGGGAGGAGGACTTAGGACACTGTGTGTTGGGGGAGGACTTGGGAGACCTGTGTGTTGGGGAGGACTTGGGACACTGTGTGTTGGGGGAGGAGGACTTAGGACACTGTGTGTTGGGGGAGGACTTGGGACACTGTGTGTTGGGGAGGACTTGGGACACTGTGTGTTGGGGAGGACTTGGGACACTGTGTGTTGGGGGAGGAGGACTTAGGACACTGTGTGTTGGGGGAGGACTTGGGACACTGTGTGTTGGGGAGGACTTGGGACACTGTGTGTTGGGGAGGACTTGGGACACTGTGTGTTGGGGAGGACTTGGGACACTGTGTGTTGGGGGAGGACTTAGGACACTGTGTGTTGGGGGAGGAGGACTTAGGACACTGTGTGTTGGGGGAGGACTTGGGACACTGTGTGTTGGGGAGGACTTAGGACACTGTGTGTTGTGGGAGGACTTGGGACACTGTGTGTTGGGGGAGGAGGACTTAGGACACTGTGTGTTGGGGGAGGACTTGGGACACTGTGTGTTGGGGAGGACTTGGGACACTGTGTGTTGGGGAGGACTTGGGACACTGTGTGTTGGGGGAGGAGGACTTAGGACACTGTGTGTTGGGGGAGGACTTGGGACACTGTGTGTTGGGGAGGACTTGGGACACTGTGTGTTGGGGAGGACTTGGGACACTGTGTGTTGGGGAGGACTTGGGACACTGTGTGTTGGGGGAGGACTTAGGACACTGTGTGTTGGGGGAGGAGGACTTAGGACACTGTGTGTTGGGGGAGGACTTGGGACACTGTGTGTTGGGGAGGACTTAGGACACTGTGTGTTGGGGGAGGACTTGGGACACTGTGTGTTGGGGGAGGAGGACTTAGGACACTGTGTGTTGGGGGAGGACTTGGGACACTGTGTGTTGGGGAGGACTTGGGACACTGTGTGTTGGGGAGGACTTAGGACACTGTGTGTTGGAGAGGACTTGGGACACTGTGTGTTGGGGAGGACTTGGGATACTGTGTGTTGGGGAGGACTTAGGACACTGTGTGTTGGGGGAGGAGGACTTGGGACACTGTGTGTTGGGGGAGGAGGACTTAGGACACTGTGTGTTGGGGGAGGACTTGGGACACTGTGTGTTGGGGAGGACTTAGGACACTGTGTGTTGGAGAGGACTTGGGACACTGTGTGTTGGGGAGGACTTGGGATACTGTGTGTTGGGGAGGACTTAGGACACTGTGTGTTGGGGGAGGAGGACTTGGGACACTGTGTGTTGGGGGAGGAGGACTTGGGACACTGTGTGTTGGGGGAGGACTTGGGATACTGTGTGTTGGGGAGGACTTAGGACACTGTGTGTTGGGGAGGAGGACTTAGGACACTGTGTGTTGGGGGAGGACTTGGGACACTGTGTGTTGGGGGAGGACTTGGGACACTGTGTGTTGGGGAGGACTTAGGACACTGTGTGTTGGGGGAGGAGGACTTAGGACACTGTGTGTTGGGGGAGGAGGACTTAGGACACTGTGTGTTGGGGAGGACTTGGGACACTGTGTGTTGGGGAGGACTTAGGATACTGTGTGTTGGGGAGGACTTGGGACACTGTGTGTTGGGGAGGACTTGGGACACTGTGTGTTGGGGAGGACTTGGGACACTGTGTGTTGGGGAGGACTTAGGACACTGTGTGTTGGGGGAGGACTTGGGACACTGTGTGTTGGGGAGGACTTAGGACACTGTGTGTTGGGGAGGACTTGGGACACTGTGTGTTGGGGAGGACTTGGGACACTGTGTGTTGGGGGAGGACTTAGGACACTGTGTGTTGGGGGAGGACTTAGGACACTGTGTGTTGGGGGAGGACTTGGGACACTGTGTGTTGGGGAGGACTTGGGACACTGTGTGTTGGGGAGGACTTGGGACACTGTGTGTTGGGGAGGACTTAGGACACTGTGTGTTGGGGAGGACGTAGGACACTGTGTGTTGGGGAGGACTTAGGACACTGTGTGTTGGGGAGGACTTAGGACTACACTGTCTCCATGGGGGTTTAACTGAGAAAGGGCTGTGACTTGCTCCGAGTCAGAGGGCCAGGGAGTGGAAGAATGGCTTCTCTTCAGCTGTCAATTAAACACCAACCCCTCGCCCGGAGTGGGTCTGCCCGCATCCCCACGTGTGGCACTTTCTGGGCTGGGTGCAGAGAGGCCGGCAGAGCAGGAGGCCTGGCCTCGCTGCCATCTCCAGGGTTCTGCCCGCGGGTCCCAGGGCCGCACCGTGTCCCTCGCCTGCGCTGGGCGGTGCAGCCGCCTGTCGCCGCGATGCGCCGCGTTCTCGCCGCCATGTGATGCAGTAAGAGGCTGTGCTCACTGTTGAAGGTGACCATCTGCCACTCGTGCTGACGCGTCTGTTCTGGGAGCAGCGCTGGGAACACAGGGAACAGAGCAGCGGGTGGTGGGGACAGAGCGAGCGCCAGCAGGAGCCCAGGAGGACAGCCTGGACAGCGACGCCTCCTTGGGGACCAGAAAGGCCCAGCGCCCTCGCATGGGCAATGCTTTCTGTCAGGCCTGGGACCTGCCAGAGGGTGGAGTGAGCACCTGGCCGGCTCTCCTGGGCGCGGGGGAGTGGGAGCCCTGGAAGCCCGTGCGGTGTTTGCAAACGCATCCTGCCTTTTGGAGCAGCATCCTGATAGGGACGCACTGTTTCACTCCGTGGTCACAGACCCCTGCTCGCAGGCATCAGCTAACCAGGGGTCCTCAAACGATGGCCCGCGGGCCACATGCGGCCCGCCGAGGACATGGACCCGGCCCGCCGGGTGCCGCTGCCTGTCCTGCTTAGCAGCCGACGCGTCCCAGGCCCGCAGTGCGCATAGGAATTTGTTCATAGTTTTTTTTTTAAACTATAGTCCGGCCCTCCCACGGTCTGAGGGACAGTGAACTGGCCCCCTGTTTAAAAAGTCTGAGGACCCCTGGCTAACCTGTGCTCCGCTTTTCAGCAGGGGGGATGGGGTGGGGCGGTGGGGAGGGAAGAACGTGCAGACCAGGACGCCAGGCAGGCGCCCAGCAGTGAACACTAAAGCAGCAGCGTGTGGGGCGGGGGAGGCAGAGTATCGCCCCCAAACGTCCACAGGTGAACCCCTGGGCCTGCGAACGTGCTGACCCCTGGGAGTCAGTCTGCGGTGGGGTTCGCTGAGCAGCGTTCTGAGATGGGCGGTCCCTCTCCATTCCCCGCATGGGCTGGTGGAGGCCCACAGGCCCTGCAGGCCAGGGAGGCAGAGCCTGTGGGAGCGGCGCAGCGGGCGGGCGTGGACCACCAGCCCCGGGAGGGGCCGGGCGGGGAGCTGGGCAGACAGCAAAGAGGATTCGCTGCTCGGCCTCCTCCGGAGCGGCACGCAGCCGCCGGGTCTCACTCCGAGGCCCGTGGACCAATTCCGACCTCCCCCCTCTAGACCGCGTGCAAAGAACACGTGCTTCACATGTCAGTATGTCTGTGACCATTTCGGACGGCAGCAAAGTAAACGGATGCAGGGTCGCGGGCCCTGGTGACATCATAAGGGACCGGGCGGCGGCCGGGCCATTTCGCAGCAGCCACTTCCCCGGGAGAGATGCTCCCGCGTGGAGGAGACGGCTCTCCCTTGGGTAGATGCCTGCTTCCCGGACGCATGCGTTTGCCTCGGGTGGGACTCCGCCAGATGCGGCGCCTTGTGCTTAGCGCCGTCCGTCCGTCATGCGGGAGCAGCGTGTCCCCCGGGATCAGAAGCGATGCCTGCGCTCCGCACGGAGCCGTCGGCCTCCTCGGGGACAAGCTGCTCTCCTGCATGCGGGTCCCACAGGCCGGCGTCCTCCCGCCGTTCCCGCTGAGCGGCAGGGAGCTTTCCCCAAGCTTTCCCCTCCTGCACACGGTCTCCGTTCCAGAACGGCCACCATCGGATGTCCAATTCCAGAGACAGAGCGCACCGCCCCGGGGAACTGGAAAGTGGACCGCCGTCCGTCCGGGCTGGCTGCGAGGTGGCGCCTTTCCCAGGTGAAGGCCGTGTGCTGGGTCTCCTAGGGTCAGCGATGGGCGTGGGGCAAAGTGACGAATGGGCTGGAGATTTCGCTGGGACTGCCCTGAGGCGCCCCAGGCCGGGCATCATCATAGGCGCCTCTGCCTACACCTGACCCAGGGGCAGTGGTCAGACCCCTGGACACACTGTGAGCTGTCAGGGGCCTTCTTGTGGCTACAAAACTCTGGCCTGAGCCCCCTCACCCACCCATTTGAGCAGGGGTCCTCAAACTTGTTAAACAGGGGCCAGTTCACTGTCCCTCAGACCGCTGGAGGGCCGGACTATAGTTTAAAAAACAAACTATGAACAAATTCCTATGCGCACTGCGGGCCCGGGACGCGACGGCTGCTAAGCAGGACAGGCAGCGGCCCCCGGCGGGCCGGATCCATGTCCTTGGCGGGCCGCATGTGGCCCGCGGGCCGTAGTTTGAGGACCCCTGCATTTGAGCCTCTGGCTGTGTCCCGTGGCCTTTTGTGGCCCACCCACCGGCTGAGGTCATCCTTCTACTCCGAGCATTTCCCTGCGTGAGACCCAAGGGTAAGCCAAGGAAATCCTCTCTCATTGGCTCACAGGCTGTGAACAGGGTGTATTGGTCGCCCGGCTGCACTCGGGGACACTCATGAGCCCCGTCTCCAGAGCTCCCGGGCCCCAGCAGCGCTTCCCCGTCCTGGGCAGGAGTCAGCCAGCCATGGCAGCCCCAGCGGTTTCCTTGACGACGTTCTGCGTTCCTTTCCGCAGGCGCGCTCCCTGCTGAGGGGCTGGAGGGTAGGAGGGTGGACACAGTCCCTGGAATTGAGTCACTGAGGCGTCCTCGTCTCGTTCTGTCACGCGATCTGTGGGAACCCTTTCTGAAGCCTGGCTGTCGAAGTGCATTTCACACGCTCTCCAGCCTGTGTCCCCTGAGATTTTAAAGGCGGGTCTCCTCCTAGGTCATCAACACTCCAGTTCGCAGCCGGAAGAAAAGGTCATGGTCAGGAACACAGCCCATGGGGGGGCGGGGGGGGGGGGGGAGCTGCCAGCTGTGCAGCTGGCATGAGCTGGAAACCAGCACCTGTCACGTTTACTTTAGGCTGCAAGGCTGCCCGACCACAGGCTCCAGTCAACACCTCCGCAATGCTCACGGTTACGTGTCATGAGTGATTTTTTTTCAAATGCTTCGTAAACACCCACCGGTATTAACTGCATTTAGGAAAAGAAGGAAACGCAAAAAAAATAGGCAAGAAACGCAACAAATAATGAGGTGCTAAAAGGAGTTTTTAAAAACCATACTTGAGATTTCTTGGCATGATCTGATGACTGAAGTGCTAGAAACGGAAAACCTAAGTTTGGGTATTATCAGGAAGTTATCAGTGTGGACGAAAGGCAAATTACAAACCGGGAAGAATATTTATAACGTGACAGGCCAGTGATTAATGATTTTATTACTTGAAAACCCCCACAAATTCGGTAAGAAAAAGACAACGACTCCATTAAAAATGGCAAAAGATATGAAAAAGGAATGCATAAATTACTGCGATAAAGTCCAAACTGGTTTAATTATCTGGGAAATGCAAATATAAACAAAACGAGGAGCCATTTTTCATCTTTCAACCTGGCAGTGGCAAATGTTAATGCACAGCGTTGGCAAAGCTCAAGATGGTCTCCTGGAAAGCTGATGGGAGAGGAAAAAGCTTATAAATCTCCATTTGGCCAAGCGTGTGAAAATCCGTAGACTATGCATGCCCTTTGACCCGCAGCCTCGTGTGTAGAAATTTAGATCAAGGAAATAACCAAAGTTGTGTGCCGAGATTGGCCGTGGGAATGCAGAGCAATGCTTCTAACTAAAACCTTTGAAAACAAAATTAAATGGGAAACAGTACGTTCAATGGTAACTTTGTACTTCCGTATAAAGGTGTGTGCTCTACCCACAAGCCACGTAGAGCCAATTCAAGAAAAAGCAACCCAATATTTTTTCCATGATTCGTATGTATTCACCCTCTGCTCTGTGTGAGGGACTCTTCCGATGCTGGCGGTGGGTAAAGTCTCTCAGCTCACCGAGTTTGCCTTCTGAGAGGTACAGGTAATTCAGGTCATAAATGCTTTGAAAAAACAAAGCAGGTAACTGGAATGGAGCAAACCAGATTATGAGACCACATACACAGCACGATCCCACTTTAAAGAGGAGCAACCCCCTGTGGACGTGCAGGGTGGCCCCCACAGGTGGGGACGGGAGGTGCTGGGGCAGTTCTTCAGAGTGGCAGTTCTGGAGGCCCCTGTCTGATTCCAGCAGCCCAGCAGGCACGTGCTGAATAACCGAGCATTTCCTACGGATACCTCTACAGCAGCCGTGGGCAAACTACGGCCCGCGGGCCGGATCCGGCTGTTCTATCCGGTTCTCTTGCTCTCCCCTCCGCTCCTTTACTTTGAATTTATATTAGTTCACACAAACACTCCATCCGTGCTTTTGTTCCGGCCCTCCGGTCCAGTTTAAGAACCCATTGTGGCCCTCGAGTCAAAAAGTTTGCCCACCCCTGCTCTACAGCCTTTGCCAGTTAACTATATTTCCACCTGAAACAGAGAAACTGTGTACATTATACTCCAGTAAAATGTTGAAGTGACCTGAGACCCTTTCTCTAGTATAATACATATTCTGATTTCATCCAGAATATAACCAAATGTACCTCATTAACAAGCACTTTCTCTTTTATTCAAAATTTAATTGTTGTCACTGGCAAGTGAAGCCTTTCTGTAGGAACGCCGTTCCTGTAGATTCCCAGGATGCAAAGCAATGCCAGAAAGCCCCCGCTGCTGCTGCTGCTTTGGGCAGGACATGTTCCAGGCAATGCCACGCTGGCATGAACGTGGGAAGGGCCGCAGCAGGTGTGGCACATGGTCATTTATATAAACGGATTGATCTCCACCTAGCGTAGATGAAATGCCGGATCCTCGCTCTTCTCCCCACTGCCTCTTTCTTCCCTCAGAATCTGCTGAGGCGATAGCAACCTGACAGCCTGTTCTATTTGTCGGGACCAGAAAGGATGGGGCGCGTGTCGACATGAACTCTGAGCCGAGTGCTCGGTGCAGGCAGCACGCCGCGGGGAGACGCGTCTGCAAACCCAAGCGCTGGCTACGCCGAGTGCAATACGGCCCTTGCTCTTTTTCATGGGAATTGCAGATGGCAGGAGGGGATGCATGTCTGTCCGTCGCCTTCAATGCATCCGTGCTGGCTTGTCCTTGGGAAGCGTGGGGCGGGAATGGCAGTACAGAAGTACGTTCATTCTCACGGTCTTCCCTGCCTCTGAATGACTTGCTGACCTTTATCTCGATGCATGTTCTGTTAGCCCAGGCGGCCTGTGTTGTTCTGTGAGAACAAGCATGTAGGTGAGCCAGCCACAGAAGCGTGTTCTCTCTGCGTGGGCCCTGGGTGTAGGCAACTCCGGGGCAGACGGCTCCTGTGTCAGCTTGACCTTCTGGGCCACGTCCACCAGGCACCTGAGACGCAGCACGTGCTCCTGTGGTCACTGCCCCCTGGGAAGAGCCACCGGAGAGGGAGCGCCTGCCCAGAGGGGCGTCCAGCTGGGAGCAACTCGGGGCCCTTCTCACCAGCCAGGCCAAGGCACACGCAGCGAGGTGCCCGCACCCCCAGGCGCAGAGGAGACGGGGCGTTGTGAGCGGTGCGTGCCTGCTTCCTGGCTGCTCTCTGGATTCTTCCGTCTCGCGTTCGCCGATCACCTGCCCCACGGCCTTCAGCACCGCGACAGTCACAGTGGTGACTGCTCCATACAGGGCCCGGCCCTGCGCTCAGCACGGGGTGGGGGGGGCGGGGTAGACTGTCCTGCTCAGTCCGTGGGGGACTCTCCCGGGCCAGTGTGTGTCACCCCCGTGGTGCAGATGGCGGGGCTCTCATCGCCGTGCCCCTGCAGTCAGCATCCGTGCCACATCCTTTTCCGATTTCAAACCCCATTCCCCACGCCGCTGTCTCCCACTGTGATTTGCTGCCGTTTGCCCATTCCTGGCTGAATTCTGCTATTTTGAAACGTAGCACAATAAAGCGCCAATGGGACGGGCTTCGGAAATGAAGACTGGGAAGGAAGAGCTAGAATAGCCTTGGGCAAACTACGGCCCGCGGGCCGGATCCGGCTGTTCTATCCGGTTCTCTTGCTCTCCCCTCCGCTCCTTTACTTTGAATTTATATTAGTTCACACAAACACTCCATCCATGCTTTTGTTCCGGCCCTCCGGTCCAGTTTAAGAACCCATTGTGGCCCTCGAGTCAAAAAGTTTGCCTACCCCTGGACTAGAAGCTGGTCTGTACGCCATCCTTCTACCAGGAGAGGACCAGCAGGAGAGGGGAAGAGCTGGGGAAGTCTCCTTCCGAACGTGCCGATCTGCATGCTGCTGGCACTGGCTAGTGGGAGGTAGCGGAGAGTCCTCCCCAGAACGCACTTAGCAGCTGCGAGCTTCACGGGCTCATGGAGTGTGAGGTGTGTGGTGTGTGGCGAACGGCCCGCTGACAGAGCATGGCAGCTGTGGTTCCGAAGGGGTTACACCCCCAGTGGTTCCCTTTGCCTGGGTGAGAGCTAACGTCACGTCGGGGTCTCATGCCTTCAGTCTGGGCCAGTGAACACCCGGTGCTGGGGGAACAGCCTGGCACTGCCAGGAGACTTGAGGCCTCACGGATCCTGACGCCACCGCCATCCTCTGGCTGCAGGGAAGTCTCAACCCGACTGAGACCTCCACCTCCGGGGTCTGACCTGGCCCCTCAGTGTCTCACCAACATGCCTGTCTGATCTAGAGCACTAGCACTTGGGGAATAAGGTGATTTCCTGTTTGGGGATTACCTAAAGGCGGACACTGTCAACCAAAGGTCATTGGTGCCAAAGCCATGCCAATGGGAACCCCCATTTGGGGTGCAGCGAAGAAGAAGCCATTACCTGGTGCAAATAGCTCAGCTGTGATGGAGCGGGGCCGGGGACAGCTCAATAGTGTTCCAGCTGCACTGTGACGGAGCAGGGCCCGGGACAGCAGGGCTGTGGGGCAGCACAGGGCCGGGGCCACGTGGGGCAAGGCCCACCTGGGGGGAGGCCCACCTGGGGGGAGGCCACTTGGCAAGAAGCCCACCTGTGGGGAGGCTCACCTCAGGAGAGGCCCACTTGGGGGGAGGCCCACCTGGGGAAGGCCCACCTGGGGAAGGCCCATCTGGGGGGAGGCCCACCTGGGGAAGGCCCACCTGGGGAAGGCCCACCCGGGGGAAGGCCCACCCGGGGGGAGGCCCACCTGGGGCGAGGTCACTTGGCAAGAAGCCCACCTGGGGTGAGGCCCACCTTGGGGGAGGCTCACTTGGGGGGAGGCCCCCCTCTGACTGGACAGCTCTGCTCTGGTCCACCTGCTCCAGGGAGGCATCGTCAGGAGCTTTTCAAAACCCCCCCAATACAGAGTCCATGTCTTGACAAGGTGCTCATAACGCCGGTCCCACATGGCGATATAGGTGGTCTCGGCAGCGCAGGACCGTGGTTGAGGGCTTCGGTGTCTGCGAGGACTGCAGAGTGGTCTCGGTCCGGATTGGGGAGCACCGTCATGTAGATGGAGCAAGCAGGGCTGCGGATCGACTTCCTAGTTTAACGGGTTTTCCTGAGTTTTCTTTGTTCTCGGAGCTTCTGTCCGTTAAAGGAGAAGCCAGGGCGCACTCTGAGCAGATGCCCGTGTCCAGTCCCGGGGAGTCTCTGTTTAGGCGACGTAACCGCGTTGGTGGCAATGGCCTGACTCAGGGCAGGATGCCGATGCAGTCGCCGGCTGTGCCACCTGGATGGACATCAGCTCCCAGGACCCCCGGGAGAGCAGCCGCCCGCCCGGTTGGGAGGAGCAGCCTTTTCCGGAGCCCAGGCCGAGTTAGACCGCACATCGCCTCCCGGGTGCTTTGCCTTTGGCTACGCGCGTTCGCTTCCTTGGACGCTCACGAACCCCCGACAGCGAGGCTCTGCGCACCCACCCAGGTGCCTTCGGAGGCTTCCCGGCGAGCTGCAGACCTGCAAACACAGACTCGCAATCTGCGTGTGGCCGGGGCCTGGTGACCCCAACGGAGACTGCCTTTCTGGGCTGCTGGAGGGACAGGTCAGCCGGTGACCTTCCCTCGCCGGGCCTGGGAAGGGACATGTAAAAGCTCTCCATCCTTCACCTGAGTGTTCTCCAAGGAGGGAACAGTGCCAAGAAAAGAGCCAGCCGCTCAGACCCGCGGGGCTGCCAGCAAAATAGTAAGCACAAATAACGGAGAAATATGGTGAGCGCCCTCGGTCCTGCCAGCGCCGGGCCGGTTCCCAAGTTCCTGTCCACTCCGAAGAGGAGGGAGAAGGAAGGACAAGCATGCAGCAGAGAGAAGGGGCCCTGGTCACCAGCCCACGTCTCCGCGCAGCAAAGCGAACGCTAAGTGGCTCTGCCGGCAAATAGTGCAGAGGAGGCCACGTTACAAGAAGGCAGTGCCAGAGGGAAAACGAGCGTTCGCAGAAGCCTGCACGGAGCCTGGGGCTCCCGATGGCTCCCTGCGCCCACAGCTCCCTGCCACCAAGCTCCCTGCCACCACAGCTCCCAGCGCCCACAGCTCCCAGCGCCCACAGCTCCCAGCGCCCACAGCTCCCTGCGCCCACAGCTCCCTGTGCCCACAGCTCCCTGCCACCACAGCTCCCTGCGCCCACAGCTCCCTGTGCCCACAGCTCCCTGCCACCACAGCTCCCTGCGCCCACAGCTCCCTGTGCCCACAGCTCCCTGCCACCACAGCTCCCTGCGCCCACAGCTCCCTGCCACCACAGCTCCCTGCGCCCACAGCTCCCTGTGCCCACAGCTCCCTGCCACCACAGCTCCCTGCGCCCACAGCTCCCTGCCACCACAGCTCCCAGCGCCCACAGCTCCCTGCGCCCACAGCTCCCTGTGCCCACAGCTCCCTGCCACCACAGCTCCCTGCGCCCACAGCTCCCTGTGCCCACAGCTCCCTGCGCCCACAGCTCCCTGCCACCACAGCTCCCTGCCACCACAGCTCCCAGCGCCCACAGCTCCCTGTGCCCACAGCTCCCTGCGCCCACAGCTCCCTGCCACCACAGCTCCCTGCCACCACAGCTCCCTGCGCCCACAGCTCCCAGCGCCCACAGCTCCCTGCGCCCACAGCTCCCAGCGCCCACAGCTCCCTGCGCCCACAGCTCCCAGCGCCCACAGCTCCCTGCGCCCACAGCTCCCTGCGCCCACAGCTCCTGCCACCACTGCTCCCTGCCACCACAGCTCCCTGCGCCCACAGCTCCCTGCGCCCACAGCTCCCAGCGCCCACAGCTCCCTGCGCCCACAGCTCCCTGCCACCACAGCTCCCTGCGCCCACAGCTCCCTGCCACCACAGCTCCCTGCGCCCACAGCTCCCTGCCACCACAGCTCCCAGCGCCCACAGCTCCCTGCGCCCACAGCTCCCTGTGCCCACAGCTCCCTGCCACCACAGCTCCCTGCGCCCACAGCTCCCTGCGCCCACAGCTCCCTGCGCCCACAGCTCCCTGCGCCCACAGCTCCCTGCCACCACAGCTCCCTGCCACCACAGCTCCCTGCGCCCACAGCTCCCTGCCACCACAGCTCCCAGCGCCCACAGCTCCCTGCGCCCACAGCTCCCTGCCACCACAGCTCCCTGCCACCACAGCTCCCAGCGCCCACAGCTCCCTGCCACCACAGCTCCCAGCGCCCACAGCTCCCTGCGCCCACAGCTCCCTGCCACCACAGCTCCCTGCGCCCACAGCTCCCTGCCACCACAGCTCCCAGCGCCCACAGCTCCCTGCGCCCACAGCTCCCTGCCACCACAGCTCCCTGCCACCACAGCTCCCTGCGCCCACAGCTCCCAGCGCCCACAGCTCCTGCCACCACAGCTCCCTGCGCCCACAGCTCCCAGCGCCCACAGCTCCCTGCGCCCACAGCTCCCTGCGCCCACAGCTCCCTGCCACCACAGCTCCCTGCGCCCACAGCTCCCTGCGCCCACAGCTCCCTGCCACCACAGCTCCCTGCGCCCACAGCTCCCAGCGCCCACAGCTCCTGCCACCACAGCTCCCTGCGCCCACAGCTCCCTGCGCCCACAGCTCCCTGCCCCCACAGCTCCCAGCGCCCACAGCTCCTGCCACCACAGCTCCCTGCGCCCACAGCTCCCTGCGCCCACAGCTCCCTGCGCCCACAGCTCCCTGCGCCCACAGCTCCTGCCACCACAGCTCCCTGCCACCACAGCTCCCTGTGCCCACAGCTCCCTGCCACCACAGCTCCCATCCAGCCGCTGAGCCACCCACCGAGGATGCGCCCCTGGGAAGTTGGGTTTCTCTGCGCAGCCAGGGAGCGTGGCTGCCTCCATCCAATGGACTCAGCCTCGGGGGCCTTGATGGAGGACAGTGACGTGGCCGTGGCCTGCTGCTGGGGCTGCTCCTCCCCCGGCCAGGCCTGCCCCGCCCGCTCAATCAGACGCAGGTGCGTGCCCTCTGCGTTCAGATCTTCACCAAACACCTGGTCCCAGCTCCAGCTCCTTTCCACGGTCCCGCAGAGCTGGGCTGGAGGAGAGTGACTGTTTGTGGCCGAGGTGACCGGGCGGCGGCGGAGAGCAGGGGCCTGGGTACCCGCAGAGGCGGGCTAACGGCTCAGCGCCGTGGGGAGCTGTAATTTCTCCGTGTTTCCTTTGAATAGTGACGGAGGACTGAGGTGTGAGCTTCCCTTCGGATGGTCAGGAGGGACAGCTAAGCCAACATGGGCGCCGTGGGGGCTGGATGGCCATCATGCCTGTCTCAAGGGGAGATTCTTAAAACCCAGTCCCGGCTTCTGGGTGCAGACACAGCCCACCAATATCTGGATGATTTGACCAAGGTCGGCTTAAGAAGACTGACCGTGGCAGGGGGAGGGGATTGAATTATTACTGTGTGTGGGGTTGAGGTTGGCTGAGATTTCCCGTACGCTCCAATAGTTCATCTGTGTAAGCGCTAGCTTCCTCCTCATAGCTTTCCTTCCAATGTCCTTGGATATTAAAGACTGACTCCTGGTGTTCCCCCAGATATTTGGGGAACCTACCCCAAGTGCAATGATATCAGCAGGTGGGACCTCGGGGAGGTAATTAGGTCATGGGGCGGAGACCTCAGGAATGGGATCAGTGCTCTTGTAAAAGACCCCTGAGCGCACCCTCTCCCCTCCCCCTCCCGCCACAGGGGGCACAGAGCGCCCTCCCCCTCCCTCCACAGGGGGCACAGAGCGCCCTCCCCCTCCCACCACAGGGGGCACAGAGCGCCCTCCCCCTCCCTCCCGCCACAGGGGACACAGAGCGCCCTCCCCCTCCCTCCCACCACAGGGGCACAGAGCGCCCTCCCCCTCCCTCCCACCACAGGGGCACAGAGCGCCCTCCCCCTCCCTCCCACCACAGGGGACACAGAGCGCCCTCCCCCTCCCTCCACAGGGGCACAGAGCGCCCTCCCCCTCCCTCCCTCCACAGGGGGCACAGAGCACCCTCCCCCTCCCTCCACAGGGGCACAGAGCGCCCTCCCCCTCCCTCCACAGGGGCACAGAGCGCCCTCCCCCTCCCTCCACAGGGGCACAGAGCACCCTCCCCCTCCCTCCACAGGGGCACAGAGCGCCCTCCCCCTCCCTCCACAGGGGCACAGAGCGCCCTCCCCCTCCCTCCACAGGGGCACAGAGCACCCTCCCCCTCCCTCCACAGGGGCACAGAGCGCCCTCCCCCTCCCTCCCGCCACAGGGGACACAGAGCGCCCTCCCCCTCCCTCCACAGGGGCACAGAGCGCCCTCCCCCTCCCTCCACAGGGGCACAGAGCGCCCTCCCCCTCCCTCCCGCCACAGGGGACACAGAGCGCCCTCCCCCTCCCGCCACAGGGGCACAGAGAGCCCTCCCCCTCCCTCCACAGGGGCACAGAGCACCCTCCCCCTCCCTCCACAGGGGCACAGAGCACCCTCCCCCTCCCTCCACAGTGGCACAGAGCACCCTCCCCCTCCCTCCACAGGGGCACAGAGCGCCCTCCCCCTCCCTCCCGCCACAGGGGACACAGAGCGCCCTCCCCCTCCCTCCACAGGGGCACAGAGCGCCCTCCCCCTCCCTCCCGCCACAGGGGACACAGAGCACCCTCCCCCTCCCTCCACAGGGGCACAGAGAGCCCTCCCCCTCCCTCCCACCACAGGGGACACAGAGCGCCCTCCCCCTCCCTCCACAGGGGGCACAGAGCGCCCTCCCCCTCCCTCCACAGGGGACACAGAGCACCCTCCCCCTCCCTCCCTCCACAGGGGCACAGAGCGCCCTCCCCCTCCCTCCCTCCACAGGGGGCACAGAGCGCCCTCCCCCTCCCTCCACAGGGGGCACAGAGCGCCCTCCCCCTCCCGCCACAGGGGACACAGAGCGCCCTCCCCCTCCCTCCCGCCACAGGGGGCACAGAGCACCCTCCCCCTCCCTCCCGCCACAGGGGGCACAGAGCGCCCTCCCCCTCCCTCCCACCACAGGGGGCACAGAGAGAGATGGCTGTCTGAGGACCAGAGAGTGAGCTCTGACCAGACAGAGCCTTCTGTCACCTTGATCTTGGGCTTCCAGCCTCCACAACGCTGAGAAATGAGGTTCTGTTGCCAGAAACGACTCAGTCTGCAGGTTACTGTCATGGCAGCCCCGAGAGACCAGGACAGCCATGGGAAGTGTCCGGCACCGCTCCCTTGCTGTCCTCACAGCGAGTCGTCTATGCTTAGGCCAGTGCACGTTTGCGAACGTGGAGATGGACAGGTTGACGTGAGAAGAGCGTTGAGGGCGTGGAGATGAAGCAGCCATGAGCGGGGACAGCGACCTGTGAGGGCTCCGTGGGGCCGGTGCCGCCTCAGCCAGGGCCGCCACCTCCACGGGAGACGCGGTTGTCACTCTGTCTCAGGCACCGCCCTGCAGCTCCTCCTCTTGTCACCCTGCGGGCGGCCTGACCTTGTCACCAGAGCCCAGAGCCCAGCATCCCAACCACGGCATTCAGCCCTCCGTTGTCCCCGCTGCTCAGTGCCTGCGGTGTCATCAGAGCACTGTCCCTGGTCTGCCTCCCTGTCCCCGCCACTTGTCTCCTGGGGCCATTTACCGCCCACCAGCCCCAGGCGCCCTGATGAACCACCCGAACAACATTTCACGGACCCTCCGCTTCCTTGTGTTGATGCAGCGACTAACATAAAGACGTCCAACTTAGCATCCTCTTGTCATGGAGAGCCTCTGGCCCTGACGTCCTTCAACTTCTCAGGCCCCCAGGAATAAAGCTCACACCACAGTCACCCCTCTGTCCGCCCCGGCTCAGGGGTCACCTGTCCTCTCCCAACGTCTCCGTGACCCTGCAGCAGCTCTGTCCGTAGGGAGGCCACTCCCGGGAGCACGCCTCTCGGGCTCTTTAGCTTCTGCCTCTCCCGGAGTCACCCACTTGGCGTAGGAACTCCTCCGGCCGATCCCAGGCACCCTCCTCAGTCCCCACGTCCCTTCCTCTCTCTGCCCCTGTGGCCCTGTGGCCCGCTGCTTTCACAGCACCCTGTCCGCTGTCCTCCGGAGAGCCCCGCTGACCACGCGGGCCAGCTTTCTGCACCTGCTTCTTCTCCTCTTTGTCTTTTCCTGCCACGCCCGCCTCCTCCTGAAGAATGTTGTCTGCAGTCCCCCTCGCTTGTCACCCTGTTCTCGGGGATACTGCAGTCCTGTGCCACCAAGAGGCCGTCCCCCACCATGTGGGGCGAGAAGAACAAGGATCCATTTCCTGCCCATAAACAACATGTAATAGTGCTCCACGCATTCATTATCTTGTTAAGGTGACAATGATATATAGTTATATGATGACAATGATATAGGTGTAACTAACATGCTTGATACACTATACAATGGCAATATACAAATATTGATGACAGCTGAAGATACTATCTCTAAGTTATCGTATAAAGTGAGAGATGTCAATATTATAACAAGTTTAAGGATTGAAAATATATACCAAAGCGTAATAAAATTATGTTAAACAATGCAATAGCTACAATTAATATAAACAAAATATGCAACATAGGGTTTTTCTTAATCCCCAAAATTTAGATGATATTTCAGGAAGATTTTACTTAAATAACATTTCCAACATATTCAAACAAGCACAATAGCTATAATGAATATAAACAAAATATGTAATACAGGGTTGTTCTTCATTCTCAATGTATAGGTGATGATTCAGGAGAATTTTAGCTAAAAAAAATCTCAAATATAGGCAAGATAATTTCAAGTACTGCTCTCTTTTTATATTGAAAATGTAACAAGTGGCCACATAGTATTATTTATTGGAGAATACGTGTGTAATATATGTGATAAATAGTGGTAGTCTTTATTTATAAAGGTTACTTGTAAAGTAATTAATAAAGAAAATGACAAAAAAACTTGAACAGGTAGCTAATAAAAAAAGAAACATAGCTGGCCAGTGAGAGGAGAAAGATTCTCCATCACCAGGGTAAGCAGAGCTGTGCCATCCACAAACAATGAGAAGTCTACAGTGGTGGCCCTCGGAGAGGGTTTAAAACAGTGACGTGTAGAGAGCTTATATAGCATGGGGGTGCACCAAGTAAATCCTTCCTACCCTTAAAAAGTATCTCCGTCCTAGCCAGTGTTGCTCAGTGGATAGAAAGTCAGTCTGTGGACTGAAGGGTCTGGGGTTCAATTCCAGTCACGTGCAGGTACCTCGGTGGCAGGCTCCATCCTGGCCCCGTGGGGGCGTGTGCAGGAGGCAAACAATCAATGTGTCACTCTCACATCGATGTTTCTCTCTCTCTGTCTCTCCCCCTCCCTTCCATTCTCTCTAAAAAGCAATGGAAAATAATATCCTCGGGTGAGGATTAACAACAACAACAAATATATATAGACTAGGGGCCCAGTGCATGAATTCGTGCACCTTAAAAGGAACTGTGGGCCTCGAGGCTGCGGTGGGCACAGGGGCGGGTCTTGGCCCATCCTCCGCACCCCTGCCCAGCCCCTCCTGCCGTGGCTCCCGCCCCCACTCCCATCCTGTCTGCCTGCAGTCCCACTCCTGCTGCTGCCGCTCCCTCAGGGGTAATTGGTGCTGGCAGCCACCAAGCGCACCCGCGGACAGCACTGAGCGATATTAGCCTTTTATTGTATAGGATATTTCCTCAGAAAAATATAAGGGCTGTGTGCAAAGATGCCTAGACCGAGAATGCTTACTGCAGCATTCTTTAAATGGTGAAGAAATGAAAACAACGTATATATTCAATGACAACAGTTTTGTAAATATTAGAAAACTACTAAAATGTTATGGAAAATCTGATATAAGAAATATTAATAATACCCATTTATGTAAAAAATATTCCCAAGCTCTCTGCAATGGGCCTTTATTATTTGTAAAATTATAAAGTTATTAAATATTTCATTGATCTAAGAATGCCAGTAGAAATTTAATACATCCTCAAAGCCATTTTTACTAATTAGGTATTACATGTACTTCCAAGAGTAAGTTATACAATGAAATGTAGCTTATAACAACAGTAATAGTAACATTTAAAATAAAGTTCTAACATTTTTTTCCCATAAATTTAGTTTAATTTGGGCAAGTGTTTGGAAAAAGAATGAGATTACCTTCATGGAGGAGTCTTGTACACTACCCAACACTATTTGATCATTGAATATTTTTCTCAATCAACGTTACAAATGTAGCTGCTCAAAATATTACAGGCTTTTGATGTTTTCAGCTTTTATTTATTTATCTTTTAATATATTTTTATTGATTTCAGAGAGGAAGGGAGAGGGAGTGAGAGATAGAAACATCGATGATGAGAGAGAATCATGGATGGGCTGCCTCCTGCACGCCCCACACTGGGGATGGAGCCTGCAACCCTGGCATGTACCCTGACATGGAATCCAACCATGACCTCTGGGTTCATAGGTTGACAGTCAACCACTGAGCCATGCCAGCTGGCATATTGTTTTCGGCTTTTATTCGCCTGGTAGCTATTGGCATACTCCCCAATTCACTGGGAAAAAACCCCGGAAAATGTCAGCTCCCTCACTTGGACTTAAGTTGTTTCTTCATGTCACACAGCGTCACTGCAGAAGGCAGAGCAGTGTCTTCACGGAGAAAACGTGTTGTGTTGACTCAAACATTGAAAGAATGAGGGGATATGGTCAACAGGACAGAAATGTAAAAACTAATAGATATCTTAGTAAATGCACTTCTAATTATTGATTGAATCCATGAAATTAGGTGATATATATGTAAGAGACAGAAAGAATGTATAAGAGAAAATTGTATAAATCCTATATAATAAAGAGGTAATATGCAAATTGACCATCACTCCAACACACAAGATGGCTGCCTCCATGTGGTCAAAGATGGCCACCCCCATATGGACACAAGATGGCTACCACAAGATGGCTGGCAGGGGAGGGCAGTTGTGGGCAATCAGGCCAGCAGGGAAGGGCAGTTGGGAGGGACCAGGCCTGAAAGGGAGGGCAGTTAGGGGTGACTGGGCTGGCAGAGGAGGGCAGTTGGGAGGGACCAGGCCTGAAAGGGAGGGCAGTTGGGAGCAACCAGACCTGCAGGAGAGGACAGTTGGGGGGTACCCAAGCCTGCAGGGGAGGACAGTTGGGGTAACCAGGCCAGCAGGGGAGGGCAGTTAGGGGCAATTGGACTGGCAGGGGAGCAGTTAGGCATCAATCAGACTGGCAGGAGAGTGGTTAGGGGGTGATAAGGCTGGCAGGCAGAAGCGGTTAGGGGCAATCAGGCAGACAGGCAGGCAAGTAGTTGGGATCCAGCAGTTCTGGATTGTGAGAGGGATGTCCGACTGCCCATTTAGGCCCGATCCAGGCCTGGTGGGATCAGGCTTAAACAGGCAGTCGGACATCCCTCTCAGGGTCCCAGATTGGAGAGGGTGCAGGCTGGGCTGAGGGACACACCCACCCCTCCCCAGTGCACAAATTTCATGCACTGGGCCTCTAGTTTAATATAAAATATGTTTATTATATATGTGAACATAATAAATAATGAATCAATAATAATTTTTAAATAATATTGCCACCATGTAAGGATGTAAAATAGCTAAAGAACAATGTTGTTAAATCCAAATTTGACTTTACACATTAGGTGATTATAAAGTGCTAATATAAATTAAAGTTTGTAATGGGATCCCAGCCAAAATGCACAGATATATCCTTCCATGTTTGACTATATTTACCTGTTATGTTTTGGGCTCTGTGTCACACACACACACACACACACACACACACACACACACAACATTATTATAGACATTTGATAGGTTTGTGCTATTTGGTGCAGTAAACTGAGGCTTAAATTAATGGGTAAACCCAAATCTTAGAGTAGGTGGGAGAGTTGCCACAGAAACCTGTTAGTTACATTGCAGATGTGGCTGTTATTCTGGAATTATGCTGAGAATACAGAAAGCACTCAGTATCTTCTGAAAATATAAATAAGTGATTGCTCATTTTAGTTTGGCCTTACCTGCCTCATTGGGTGGCTGGGAATTTATTTATTTGCTTCGGATCCTGGAGAAAGTTTAGAAACGAAAGTAGTAAGCCTGAATGCTATATATTTCATTTCTCATTTTTTCTATCTGGCCCTAGGGGACTAAAACATTAATTATTAATACCCTGATTTATATATTTTTTGTTCCTAAAGATAGAATAATGACTCTCCCTTGTGAATCATGATTTGTTATTAATTCAGTTCTCATACCTCTCTCCAAAGTTACAAAAAATATTACCCAGTGACAGAAATTTATTCCAGAAGTAATCTCAAATATCTAAAGGAAAGTAAGCTCAAGATATTTTAGATATTACAAATAGTCAAATTACATGGAAACCATTTGACAACTCACTGATGTTTTCATTCTTTTTTTTTTTTTTTTTTTTTTAAATATATTTTATTGATTTTTTACAGAGAGGAAGGGAGAGGAATAGAGAGTTAGAAACATCGATCAGCTGCCTCCTGCACACCTCCTACTGGGGATGTGCCCGCAACCAAGGTACATGCCCTTGACCAGAATCGAACCTGGGACCTTTCAGTCCACAGGCCAACGCTCTATCCACTGAGCCAAACCGGTTAGGGCTCATTCTTAATTTTAAGAAAATATCTTCATATTTGAAAAATAAAGAACTCAATTATTGACAAAATTCAATTTGCTTTTTGAAAAGTTAAAGCATTTCCTGAAAGTGACTGAAAGCTCCAACTGGCAGAGCAGGGTGAGGCTGACTACCCAGAAAGCACCACACGCAGAGTATGCAAAGTGTTCCTCCCCCCCCCCTCCCCCCAGATTGAAAGTGCCGGCCACTGACGCTTTGATTTAAAGAGAACTTCGGTTCTGAGAACTCTCGCTCCACAAACACATCACCAAGTGTGTGTAATGCGCCCATGATTTGTTGTGTGAAGGCCTGCGTGTAGAATACTGAGCAGAACGTAGCGGCCCATAATAGATTATGTTGATTGGCTTGGCTGGCAGATGGGAGAGAACATCATTGCTCATTATGTGGCTGTGTTAATTGGTTTTCTCCTGGAATACATACACAACACTCCCTTAGTCTGTTCCACACAGCGTACTTAAAACCAAAGCCTCTGAATTATGGCCCAATTGTTAGTATTTTGTGGATGGCGGTTATGTTCTGGGATTGGTTTATGTGAACACACTTGTTTGTCTTCTGCATGGAGACTCGTGGAGGGCAGGAAAGGCCATTTCTGCATTTTTTAAGGAAGTAGCCGCTTACTGAAGTGAGGTTCCACTCATTTAAAATATCAAACACCGTATTAGGGTACAGAACCTAATGAGGATATTCCTCTCTTTGGAGAATCACTTGTGTTGTCCTGTGATACGCAGCAGAAAGGTCAGATGATGGATGCGATGAGGATTACAAATCTGGATGACTTAGGAAGGTCGCATCTGCAAAGGGCAATCAACAACCATGGGGAGACTTATTTCAGTTGCTTGCAGGAAACAATGATCAAAATCTCTGTTTAAAATAGCTTTAATACTTTTGTTTTGTAGTAGAACATTAATAAACAATGTCTGCAAAAGTACTTTAAGCTATGATTTTATTTATTTATTTATTTATTTATGTATTTATTTATTTATACATTTTATGGATTTTTTACAGAGAGGAAGGGAGAGGGATAGAGAGTTAGAAACATCGATGAGAGAGAAACATCGATCAGCTGTCTCCTGCACACCCTCCACTGGGGATGTGCCCGCAACCAAGGTACATGCCCTTGACCGGAATTGAACCTGGGGCCCTTCAGTCCGCAGGCCGACGCTCTATCTACTGAGCCAAACCGGTTAGGGCTATGATTTTTTT
Organism: Plecotus auritus; assembly: GCF_963455305.1. Taxonomy (NCBI): domain Eukaryota; kingdom Metazoa; phylum Chordata; class Mammalia; order Chiroptera; family Vespertilionidae; genus Plecotus; species Plecotus auritus. Next base: position 1,819,773 of record NC_137775.1, read on the forward strand.
ATTATACTTTAGACAGTAAGAAAAATCTAGGCTAGAGAAGAACAAGCTAACTTTGTGTTAAATTGGTCATTGGGAGCAGCAATCCCTGAAATAGCCTCTCTCCCTCGCTCTCGTTAGAAGGCGGGAGAAGACAGAGAGCGCGAAGAGGCGTCAGGAGGTTGCAGACACAGCCCAGCCACCCTAGGCTCCTCAGCTGTAAGGAAGGATGAACTAGCGTCATTTGCCACAACGTGGATGGACCTTGAGAATATCACAGTAAGTGTGATAAGTCAGTCCGAAAAAGCTCATAACATATCATTTCACTCCTATGTAGGAGATGAAACTGGGTATCCTTTCTTTCCACCTCAGTGGGTTTCTGCCTGCCTCCGCAGGGAGGAAGGAATGAAGGAAACCAGTCTTTACTCATCGCACGCTTGCCTGGACGCTCAGGAGGGTGCACCTGTTACAATTCCCTGGTCCCATCACTCATCTCTGCCCAACAGATGCTCCACGAAGGTGGAATTGGTTGTAGGGTCTCCGACAAGATACTGCGTCACGTTATACAGTTTTCCTGGAAAACCCTGGGACTTATGTAAGTTGGGTAAAATGTATGTATTGATGGTTTTAAGCAGGCGTCCTCAAACTACAGCCCGCAGGCCACATGCGGCCCGCCGAGGACATGTATCCGGCCCGCCGGGTGCCGCTGCCTGTCCTGCTTAGCAGCCGACTCGTCCCGGGCCCGCAGTGCGCATAGGAATTTGTTCATAGTTTTTTTTTAAACTATAGTCCGGCCCTCCCACGGTCTGAGGGACAGTGAACTGGCCCCCTGTTTAAAAAGTTTGAGGACCCCTGGTTTTAAGGTTTTAGCAATAATATAACTTACCAATTCTGAAATGACCCACACATAGTTTAGAAAGAGATGGTGGATTGGTAACAAGTAGATAAGTATTGGCATAGGTACAGATATAGACGCGAAGCAGTATTGTGTCATTGTGCACATTTGCAGACATGTGTAGTGTGTGTAGGTTTTTTCCACCTTTGTGTTGTCATTACAGCAATATTTCTTGGTTTCTAAATTAATCCAATAGGTTATACCACAGCCTCCATAAGAGGTCTGCTACAGCTTACATAAATACAGACGACAAAATGCAATGTTACAAAATTTATTTTTTGATTATTTAAAAAAACACATATTTTTGTTGATTTTAGAGAGAGAGGAAGGGAGAGGGACAGAGCGAGAGAAACATCAATGATGAGAGAGGATCATGGATCTGCTGTCTCCTGCACGCCCCCTTCTGGAGATGGAGCCCACAGCCCAGGCATGTGCCCTGACCAGGAATCCAACCTGCGACCTTTGGGTACATGGGAGGAAGCTCAACCAACTGAGCCACACAGGCCAGGGCCAACGTTATAAAATGTATAACGATCCGGTGGATGGGAGAGCAAGGCCGCAAGGCTAGGGAACTATGGGAGGAAATAAACAAACAACAAACAAACGGAAACTAAGAGAGAGCACAGAAAAGCTGTGCTGTCCTGCTCTCTGTTCCTCCGCCCGCATCGCTGCCCCAGGCCGTCCAGGGAGGGCCAGACACTTGGTGTCAGATTTTCAGAGACTGTCACCACGTAGCATGGAGGTCTGAGGCCTGCTCAACGGGCCCCTTGGCTGGCACTCCCGGGAGCCAGGAGACGTCCATCCTGTGCAGCAGTGGCCCACGCCCGGCAGCGCTGGCCCTGGGTGTTCACTGGATCCCTCTCGGCCATTTCCTGCCCGGATACAAGCCCTGCAGTATCACTTCCGACATCTACCCCTGAACACGCATCTGCTCCTTGAGACTGTGTCAGCCTGCGTGTCCGTCAGCGGGGACAGCAGGAGCACAAACCGGTGACAGCAACAGCAGCAAGAGTGGTGCGAACAAGCACAGGTCCGCCCTTCCTGTTCCCCGGCTTGCGGTCCTTAATTTCCTGTCACTCTCTTAACATCGGGAAGCCGAGGGAATGCTGGGATTTAGAGCTTATTTTCCGTCTGTGGCTGCTTCGGCCTGTCTGGGACCTGTGAGGGGCCTGTTGTGGTGACAGCAGTAGGGGAGGGGGAGGAGTGGGAAAGAGGGGTGACCGCCCCCCAGCCTCCCCTCGGTGCTATCTACCACTACAGTAACAAAGCCCAGGATCCTCTACGGTAGCAGGAACATTCCAAGAAACTGAAGACAGAAACTGCAAGAGCTTTGGAGGCCTAGACTCTGAAACTTCCACACTTTAACTTCTGGAACATTCTGTTGCTCAAAGCAAACCACCAGGCCAGTTCTGATGAGCAGTGACATAGGCCCCACCTCTCAAAGGGCGTTGTGGCCTTCCCCGATTGACGGTCTCTATTAAGGATATGGCCTGTGTTTCAAAATAATACCTGTTGCCTAGGAGGCCCGTGGAAATGCATCATAAACAGATAAAGAAACGAAAAGAAAGAGGGTAAAGAAAGGGTTCTTTACTGTAGTGAAGTAACTTAAAACCCATAGAGAAGGTGCAGGAAGAATTCAAAGAGCTTCCACGTGTCACTTATTTAAAATCCCTAATTTCAATATTTCTTCTTTATTTGCGTCATCACTAGGATGGTGAGGAATAGGCAAATCCAAATCCAGAAAGCAGGCTAGGTGTTGTCCAGCTTGTGGGTGGGAGAAGGTAACAGAGAGGGACTGCTCATGGCTAGGGAGTGACTTCGGGAGCGTGTGTAAAAGTGTCCTAGAATGAGAGTATTCTCACAGGTCACAACTCTGTGAATACCCTAAGAACACTGACTTCTACACTCCCTGGGGGAATGTTATGCTATGCAAATTCTATCTCAACAAAGCTGTTAAAAATACTCTATAAGCACTAGGTTATGTGAATGAATTTCATTACCGGTGATAGTCAAGTCAAGGTGGTGGCTCTTTATTTGTGCTAGGACAGTGCTGAAATAAATATTTCTAAAAACAGATAATCAGAGAATCTGCGTAGTGAAAATAAACGGGTACCCGTGAACTCCACAATGGGAGTTGGGAATTTATAACGTGGTCCTTCTGAGGATGTCCTTCAATCCCGAGGCAGCAGGCAGATGGAGGTATTTCATGGGCCTAGACAGGGGTGGGCAAACTTTTTGACTCGAGGGCCACAATGGGTTCTTAAACTGGACCGGAGGGCCGGAACAAAAGCATGGATGGAGTGTTTGTGTGAACTAATATAAATTCAAAGTAAAGGAGCGGAGGGGAGAGCAAGAGAACCCTCTGCTCTTTCGGCTCCGCGGGCCGGATAGAACAGCCGAACGGGCCGGATCTGGCCCGCGGGCCGTAGTTTGCCCACGGCTGGCTAGCACGTGATTCAGGGCTCAGTGGGGTGAGAGAAACTGAACCGCCTGCCAGTGGCCCCCTGGTCTGCATGTGGCGGTGCTGGGCGAGAAGGCACAGGGCCTGACCCGAGTGTATCGCACCCACAGTCTAAGTGGGTGGTGATCTGATGGGATGCTCGTGGGAATGTGGCGTGACGGTAGATGTATGAGCACACATGGAAAAGTGGAAATATTGAATATTGCCCGAAGAAGAAGAAACAGAACTAGCTCATCACGATGCACATACGCTGCTGCTCGGACTTCTGGTTGATTGCCAGGCTCCTTGTGCTGGTCACGTTCAATGTACCGGCTTTCCTTCATCCCACATTCGCTCCAGGTCCTCCTTCGTGTGTGTGTGTGTGTGTGTGTGTGTGTGTGTGTGTGTGTGTGTGTGATGGGGGGTGATTGCCACTATAGCCAAAGCATGTGTTCTGTGAAAAATACGTGTTGTTTTCTCATCATGGTAAGGCACTGAGATAAATCACAGGGGATTTCCATTTCTTAGGACCATTCTTACGGTCACAGAAGCAATGCCTATTACTTCAGCATATGCGACCATGGCGTCTTCACATGATTCCAGGTTATTAATGCACTGAGGATGGGAATAATTTGGTTTGTTGGTGGCTGAATGAAATTGTTCAAGTTGAAGAGAGGGAAGTGCCCTTTCTTGTTAACGTGGAGCATTTCCCTTCTGTCTTCAGTTTCTTGGAATTTCGTGGAATGTTCCTGCTACTGTGTAAAAGGATCCTGGGCTTTATTGCTGAATAATAGGAGAGAAAGGGAGAGGAAAAGATGAGAGAGAGAGAGAGAGAGAGAGAGAGAGAGAGAGAGAGAGAGAGCCAACAAGCAACTCCAGCCGCACGTACCTGAGGATGTGCCTGAGGCCCTCTCAGAGCCTCCTCACCTGAGCTGCCAGCTGAGGCAGCCAGAGTGACTCCAGCATGGCCAGCAGGAGAGTCCTTGCTGTTCTGAGCCAACAAGACGCAGGCGGTGTTTGCTGCAGCCCAGAAGGCGGGCACGCTGTGGCCGTCTGCCTGTCTATGTCTAGGCGGATTCCTCAGCTAGTCTTCTCTCTGGTCACACTTTCTGGACCTTTTCACACGTCCCAATCCCTAGCGGACCACGGACTACCCCATCAATGGCCTCTCCCAAGCCCCCCTCTTCACATCTCTCAAATGAGGAAAGAATGTCTCAGACTGGCTTGGTGACAATCAACAACTTTAGGAAAAAAAACGCAATCCCATCCTTACTGGATACTGATGTATCACAACAGAACACGCAGGCGTTCGGGAGGAGGGCAGCGTGTCAGCGGGGCCTGTGGGCTTGGCCTCCAGCTCACGGGCTCCCATGTTTCTGTTCCTCAGGGGGAGTCTTTTCAATAACCAATTATTGCGTGTTTAGCCCTAAAGTCCATTGTCCCTTGGCACTTAAACAGTCCCTGCTCCTTTAAAAGTTGTCAACAAATATTTGTTAGATAAATCAATGACCACACAGAACTGGCGGGCTTAGGGCGGGCGCTGTCCTCGGTGCTGAACTCGGCCTGTCTCCCTGCAGCTCAGGATGCAGACAGCGCCCGCTCACGGCTGGTTTTTCTGTTTCTGTTATAATGCGTTGGTACACATTTCGTCAAAATCAAGAGGGCTTTTGGGCTTCAGGAATTTCGCAGTATGTTTACCACTTCCTGGGTTTGTTTCTCGATCAAAACGTCATGTGTTTAATGTGGGTATTAAACTACCAATATGCCCACTTTCCCCGTGTCGCCACACACCAATGCAGATAACCCTTTCCTGTGCATGTTTGTCCCCATACATTTGTCGACAGCACACACAGGAGCCGGCACAGCAGAAGGGTGGAGCTGGTGTTGCACTCTGCTCAGGGGTTGTCTGTGAAGAGAGCCGAGAACAGTTATCAAACCGGTCAGGGTGGGAGCAGTGGTTCTCCAACCAAGTGCCCTGCCTGATCGCAGTGTCTGCCTACACAACGCCTCCGCCGGCTAGCTCCCGACCCCACCCTTGGCGTGTAATGGCAGGGAGCCGCTTGCTGCTTCCTTTCCCTGCTTCTCAGACGACGCTTTCCATGGTCTTCTCGGTTGATTTCAGGGGGAAGGAAACAGAAAATAAATCCTTTTAACTGGCTCTGTCTACGGGTCCCCCTGCTGCCCCAAAGCAGTGGGTTGGCCTTACCAGCTGCTACTCTGCAGCTTCAGACCCCCTGGGGACCGGAAGCCCTCCGAGTCCGCTGTTTCTCAGGATAAATTCTAGGCACAGCGAGGGAAGGAGCAGCTGTCTCCTGCGTATACTTAATGTTCTCTTCCTTTCCTCCTCTGCCATAAACAAAAGCAAGAAACAGCTCCTACTGGCTGTGCAGAAAGGGGGGCATTAAAGAAAACCAGGCACCAGGCCAGTGCCCAGAGTACCCACCCTAAATACAGAGGGCTTCTCTTTTCCTGGGCAAAATGCAGAAACTATTCTTACAAGGCTGAAAAGGAAACTTCATCAGAAGGGGGATAAGTGGGTTATATTTTTTCTGTAATCTGTGTATTTCCCATAGTTCTAGGGAAACAAGAGGCCCTCAATAAATACTCATCGATCGACCACCTGCAGATAATTCAGTAACTTATTGACAGAATGAGCAAATAAGAACGCATGACGAATCACAGTGATGGCTCCTGAAACACGTCTGAAGTAACGTCCAAACACCCCCCAGTTTGAGCATCTTACGCCCAGAGTTGCACCCTTGAACGGCAGCATGTTAGTGTGGGTCAGCGTCTGAGAGCAGCTGCGCTGGAGCTTGTGTCTGGTCCTCACAGGCTGCAGAAGAGTCCTTAGCCCAGGTGCGGCCCCTCACGTCAGCGGGGGGTCAGCCTGGGGGTCCTGCCCACGCCCACTCATTGGCTGTCGTTCTCCATGACCCTTTGCAGGGACATCAGCGTCTTGCCACGTGGGCTTTTCCCTGGCCGCCTGCACCCCGGCAGGCGTCTTCTCACGGCAGGAGTGAGAGGAAGAGTTAGAAAGGCACCCGGTCTGCCGAAACCGGTTTGGCTCAGTGGATAGAGCGTCGGCCTGCGGACTGAAGGGTCCCGGGTTCGATTCCGGTCAAGGGCATGTACCTGGGTTGCGGGCACATCTCCAGTGGGAGGTGTGCAGGAGGCAGCTGGTCGATGTTTCTCTCTCATCGATGTTTCTAGCTCTCTATCCCTCTCCCTTCCTCTCTGTAAAGTCTCAATAAAATATATTTAAAAAAAAAAAAAAAGAAAGAAAGGCACCCGGTCTCCTTGTACCTGGACGTGGAAGCCGAATCCCACCCGTCCACCAGTTCCTACTTGTCAGGAAGAATCATCAGGCCGGTTCTACACTGAGGAGGGAGGAGGTAGGCAGGAACATGAGTACAGTAGGCAGGGATGGAGCGGGCATTTGCGGTGTCCGCTTAGCGCAGTCAGCGCCATGGGACCGATCCTCTGTCTTGTTTATTACCCAATGCCCCGTTCGCCCATGGCCCCTGGCACAGAGCAGACATGTAAAGACTCGTGCGATGGATGAATAAACAAAGGTCCTGGTAGTCCGACGACCGGAAAACCTATGGTCGGAGCACACGTACTAAAACAACAACTTGGACATCATGATTCAGATGCCATCTCTGTCGGTAATCAATAACTTGGGAAGATGAGTGGTCCACGTTCCTACAGCGGCCTTTTATTTCCAGAAACCAAGGGTTTGGCTCCAGCTGGATGAACGAGTGGGTGGACTGAGTTCTATTTATTTCACTTTTTAAACAATGCAATTAAATAGATTTTTTTTTTTTTCTTTAAATCGTTCCGTGGTGGCTTGTGCTTCTGTGAAGAGAGAAACAACAGGACGACGCCTTTCACAGGCTTGGAATGGGCGATTGAACTCGGGTAATTCTTCCAGCGTTTTATTAACTGCCTGGATGTATGTAGTAATGAAAAAACATAAACCCAGCCATATTTCAGGGGAAATAAATGAAGCCTCGTCCTGGGAGGCTTCTCCTTCATCACGAAACGTGCACCGTGTGGCTGCTGTGCAGTAGCCATCTGTCTCACTAACGCGAACTCCCAGGCTCTCCGGGGCCCAGCGTCAAACCCACGGGCTGGGTTCTGTGTCCCGCAGGAGCCCGGCCTGTGGGAAGCACAGGTCCCAGCGTGTGGATCCCAGATCACATGTATGTCAGGGAAGTTCCACCTCACGTGCTTCATTGTCTCTCCGAAGCCCCCAGGAATAGCTCCCCAGAGACCCTGCCCTCTCTCAGCCTTGGGACACCTCGTAAGAGGCCACGAGCCTCCTCGCCCCGGGACTCACCGCAGGTGCTGCTGGCGGTGGTGTCGCCGGAGACACCTTTCCGGGGGTCAGAGCCGCGTGGTTCTGGCGGTTTTCTGCATCTGTCTCTGGTTCCTCACACTGGCTGCGAGGGGACAGCAGAAAAGAAAGCTGTATCAGCAAATTCCCAAATGCCAACACCTTGGGATCAGTCCACCTACCATAAATGTGGCCGTTTTGATCAACGTGGTCCATCTGTTTTATTGCAAACTATTCATCAGAGCAGGCCCGTCTTCCACGAATGCCATGAACAGCTGACCCGGCCTCTCGCGGGGATGGCAGGAGCTGTGTGTGACTCATGCCAGCTCACCGCGCTAATCTCGTGGGTCTTTAAAAAATTGCATCTTCGCCAGCAATTGTGTATTTTTTGATCCATTTAACCGGATTTACTCTCTGACCTCATCACTCAGCTGATACAGATGGGAGGTGGTTCCCAGCAGGATGAAATCACAGTTTATCTTTAATCTTGTTTCTCTAAGAGAATTTTCTCTTTTTCTTGCCTTCCTTGCATTTAAAAATGACGCTATTATTTGAAAGATCACCCCACTGAAAAAACAGGGAGAGCGGAGCTGTGTTTAAAGAAAGTCGCGTACGGATTGTCAATACTATTTCTTAGTTAATGTTGATAATGTAGAAATAAAAGATGATCTTTAGCTATTCACCTCATAAGAAACACTAAAATTCTAATACATTATTTACATTAAAAAATAAAAGCCAGAGAAGAAAAACAAAATTATAGAACATGTATTTGATTTTGAAACCAAAGTCACTTTTCAAACACGAATCTGTAAGAAATACAAAAGAAGAAAATACACAGTGAATATGGATTTGCATTTGAAGATGTTAAAATAATTACAAACAGTTTTTAAGTGCAAATAAGAAAAATAATTACAACAAATATAACTAAGAAGAAATAATGAATTATTGTAGAACAAGTCTATAGAGGTAGATAATAAAAATACTAAAATTTAATAGGTCAATAAAACAACAATTAGAGAAGAATTAAATTATTAACAAAACTATTAAATTTGCTGAGCTTCATAATAAAAGAAAGTCAAATTAACACAAAAATATAACATTTTTGGTTGAGAGATCAATGAACCTTTTCTGAATGATAATACCCAAATTCAGAAAGGTTGGAATAAAATGAGCTCTCGCATATATTTTTTGAAAAAAATGAGAGATGGTAATTTAGCTCCCTCTCTCTCTTAAAATATTCATTCTCTCACAAAGTAATCTAAGGAAAACTTGATGTAGGCAAAGATTTTGATTAAGGATGTTCATTGAACGTATATATAACACCAAAAGTGTAGAAATAGTAAAATACTCCTGGACAGTCAAATTATAAACTTATCAAATGTTTACTTCAAAACAAAAGCATCAAATTATGAAATATTATTAACACCCAAATTTATATTTTTGAAGATTATTTAGTTATACATAAAACTGATTAGGATTTATTAAAATGAACATAACCATATTTATCCTATCTCATAAAAGAGTAATATGCAAATTGACCATCACTCCAACACACAAGATGGCCGCCCCCATGTGGTCAAAGATCCTGCCCCCATGTGGACACAAGTTGGCCGCCACAAGATGGCCTGCAGAGGAGGGCAGTTGGGGGGGACCAGGCCTGCAGGGGAGGGCAGTTAGGGGCAATCGGGCTGACAGGGGAGCAGTTAGACATCAATCAGGCTGGCAGGGGAGTGGTTAGGGGGTGATCAGGCTGGCAGGGGAGTGGTTAGAGGGTGATCAGGCTGGCAGGGGAGTGGTTAGGGGGTGATCAGGCTGGCAGGGGAGTGGTTAGGGGCTGATCAGGCAGGCAGGCAGAAGCGGTGAGCAGTTGGGAGCAATCAGGAAGGCAGGCAGGCAGGTGAGCAGTTGGGAGCCAGCAGTCCTGGATTGTGAGAGGGGTCCCAGATTGGAGAGGGTGCAGGCTAGGCTGAGGGACACATACACGCCCCCTCCCCGTGCATGAATTTCGTGCACCGGGCCTCTAGTATAGATATAAGTAGATTGGTCTATAATTTCCCCACTTGCTTTTACAAAGCAGAACATCGCATGCCGCTGGTTTATTTAGGGTTGCGCCTGGAAAGGAGTAACTGCTACTGATTTTTAATTTCGTGACAGACGTTAGGAGGTGCCAAGATCTGGCGAGAGCTGAGCGGGCGGGGCCCCAGGAGAGGACTGACGATGCCGCGGAACCTGCACCCCGACGTTTGACGGGGTCCAGGGTCCCTTTTTTCTCCGCTGTGTTGCCTTTATTCTCTGACCTGCAGTTTATTGAAGATCTTCTGGGAAATTCTAACCTGTCTCAATTATTCTAAAGGGAACTGATAGAAGGCATGTCTGCCTTTAACATATTTAGAAAGGCTTCTTTTGGCTGTGTTTTAAACAACTGTAGTATTGCGTCTTCTTTGTAAAACAACTCATATTTTCCTTCTACTGTGTAATGCATGTTTTTTTTGCAAGCAAAAAAATATATAAATATATATATATATAAGTAATCCTCCCGTGTAAAAAGACCCTTTTTCAGCATGGTGAGAGACATACATATACCCCCCACGTCCTGTGTGTGCTTGTTTATGTAAACAGAGGAGAAGGCTGGTAACGTATGAATCACGGGCGCACATTTTTGTGACATTATTTCATAAATATCCTTTAGAAAATCAATTGCAATGGCTGGAGCACCCCATGAATAGAGCCTGTTTTATTGAGCTCCTCCACCATCCTTTCCGCATCTACCATCATAAAACACCGCGGGGCACAGAGTTGCCGTCCCCACGTATTTCTCCTGTGTTCTAAATGTGTTATTAAGATTTCCCCTGAACAACCGAGGACTGCCCTGATTGTGATAACAGAGAAAACATCGTTAATGTGCCTTATTTCATCGTTGTATTTCCAACATTCCTTTTCCCCACAGATAGCGGCAAGTTATCTCATTATATGCCTTGTTGAGTGCGGTGATTAACACTTCTATTAACATCGTGCGAGCTGGAGAGAATTGTTCGAGACTGTGGAAAAGTGTGGTAACTGTTAATAGTTGCCAACTGTTCCTAATGCACTTACTGAGTTTGTGCAGAGAAGTCGTCCGCAAGCCAGCACGTGGCGTGTGACATGTTGCCAGCAGCACCACCCCTGTCGCCTGGGGACCGGGGCCCGCTACCCGGCGAGGGTCAGAGAGGCCTTCTCGCAGGGCCTTTGTTCCCGTGGGCGCCTCGTGGCGGGCTTTCGGCTTTCCTGGGGGACAGCTGGCGCCAGCCACTGTCACGGGCAAAGCTCCTGTCGCAGTGGGTCATTAGTTTGGGGCAGAAATACATTGGGATCCCGAGAAGGCACTCCTGAGGGTCTGTGATGGAGGCCTGTGCTGCTGGCTGCAGACGGGGCGAGCTGGCTTTTGCTGAGATCATTACAGTTCCCCGCGTGGGAACCTCTGGGCTGAAATAAACCGAGAGGTGCTGGGATTGTGGGGCGAAGGGGTCCTCAGAGGTCTCTAGGAGGCAGCCCCACAGCCCAGGACGCTGATTGCCGAATGGAGATGCCGCGAGCTCACCGTCCAAAGAGGAGTCTCTTCTCTCACCATGTATCCCCCTCCCCCCCCCCACCTGCCCCACGGCCCTGCCCTCTGGTCCCCCCACTGTTGTCCCTGAGCACGAGTTTCCTTTTGTTTTTGCTTAATCCCTTCACCTGTGTCACCCGGCCCTACCACCCCCACCCGCTGGCAGCCGTCAGTCTGTTGTCTGTACCTATAATTCAATTTTTTTTAAAAATATACTTTATTGATTTGTTACAGAGAGGAAGTGAGAGGGATAGAGAGTTAGAAACATCGATGGGAGAGAAACATCGATCAGCTGCCTCCTGCACACCTCCTACTGGGGATGTGCCCGCAACCAAGGTACATGCCCTTGACCGGAATCGAACCTGGGACCCTTGAGTCCACAGGCCGACGCTTTATCCACTGGGCCACACCGGTTAGGGCTATAATTCAATTTTAAATTTCAAACTTGGAAAATGAAACCCTGTCGCAGGGACATTGTCCCTGTGCGTAGAGATGGAAAGAAAACTAGGGTGATTTAAATAAAGCCGTAAGAAGCACTACGGTTCTTCATGCTTGTGGGGGGCAGTCCTTAGCCTTCGTTGTAAATACGTGCAGGAAAAGCCAGTGCCAACCACAGCAGTGCAGCAAAAGGCGCAATGCCTCCAGTTACAAACGACCAGGAGCTCTGTGAGCCTTAAGGGCCGACGCAGAATTCCCCGCGAGTTCTTGCATTTTTAAAGATGTTGACGAAGTGAAACGGGGAGGCCTAAAACCCACAGCCTCTCAGCACCCCCCGGGGGCCACGGTGCATTAACTAATGAGAGCGGACGCCGCGGCAGCCGCTCTGTGGGGTCACACAGCACAAAGCATCATTAATTATGTTAAGTAATCTCTATCCAGGGGAAAATAAATCATTTCAGTGCTGACGGTTCTTAATGACTCAGGCTGTCATTCAGAGGGAGACAGGAAGCTGACACAGTACGAGGCCTCCGCGGTGGGGCCTTCGCAGCGCAGCGCTGCTGTGGTTTTTCTTGCCAGAGAAACGCGGAATTTATTAATAAGTGATTCTGACACATTCGCAGTAATTAATAGCAGACACCATAAAATGTGTCAGAAAGGGGGAATGCTTCACAGATAATCAGCATCCTGGAAGTCTTTAGAGCGGGGATTTCCAACCTTCCTCATCTCATGGCATACACAAGCTAAGTACTAAAATGCTGCGGCACACACACCAAAAACAGTATACTTTTGCCAGCCTGACAAAAAATAGGTGTGATATCTATTGATTTACAAAAAAATGATCACAATTGTAATTACCTACCCTTTTTGCTCCAAAGTGACTTTAAAAAAAAATCAAGTGCCTCTACTTGGGAAGGATTTGTAGTATCAGGAATTAGCCAATCAGATGCAGCCTTATTATGTGACATGACCAATAAGATAAACTCTATCATATGACCTACACCAGTGGTCGGCAAACTGTGGCTCTCGAGCCTCATGCGGCTCGCGAGCCGCAGTTTGCCGCTCTGTTGACTAATGAGTTTGCCGACCACTGACCTAGACTCTCGATTCCAATAATTATAGGCTGTTGTTGTTCCTTGTGATTAAGCTCCTATCCCAGTGGTCGGCAAACTCATGAGTCAACAGAGCCGCAGTTTGCCGACCACTGACCTATACATTTATGGGTCAAGACAGGGGATTCACTCTGACGGCTATTATTGTTGTGTTGGCTGTTGTCATTTTCTTATTTAGCAATCCAAGGGAAAAGAGGTCAGTGCCCCTGACTAAATAGTCAGGGACTGCATGTTGTTGAAATTCATGTGTCACACGGGTTGAAAACCGCTGCTTTAGAGTCTTTAAAAAGTTGTTGTTAGTTAATTCATAAATAACAAACGTCTATGAGAATATTATTAACTAGAGGCCCAGTGGTGGGGGGTCCCTCAGCCTAACCTGCGCCCTCTTGCAGTCCAGGACCCCTCGGGGGATGTCCACCTGCTGGCTTAGGCCTGATCCCTGGGGGCACGGGCCTAAGCTGGCAGTCAGACATCCCTCTGGCAGCCCAGGAGCACTCGGGGGATGTCTGACTAACGGCTTAGGCCCACTCCCCTGCTGCGCTGGCCAGCCATGTCTGCCCCCTAGTGGTCAGTGCGCGTCATAGCGACTGGTCGTTCGGCCATTAGGGTCAATTTGCATATTACCCGTTTATTAGATAGGATAAGAACCAGAGAGGTCTTTCTTAAAAAGCTCTCCTGATTTGGAGAGGTAACTAGCCCTCTCTTTTGGCGTTCTAAGTACAGAAGCACAGCACGGGGTATTCTGGGAAGAGGGTAGCGTGTAGACAGCACCTTTCTCCCATCTAGTGGACAACGTCAGGGGCTGGATCCGTCTGCTGCAAGGATGCTGGAACTCTGAAGGCCGCTGAAGGCTGGCAACGTCCAGCGAAAGGCGTGGGTGGTAAATTGTGGTGAATTTATTCTTCTTATTTTGAACCTTTGATTTCCAAAAAAATGTCGGAATCATTTTTTAAATTTCCACCCTCTCAAATAAATCTGCTGGAATTTTGCTTCAGATTGCTTTGAAACTACAGATTATCAGTAGAACTAATCACATCTTCACCACACTGAATCCTCACTGCATAGAAATAGCATCTTGTTTCATTTGTTGAAATTGTCTGCAAGTAGTATCAGCCTTTTTTATAAATTTCAGACGAAAAGTTACGGACATCATGTTTTGATTCACTGTGACAGTGTAGATTTTTGTGATAATGTTAACGCTATTGATTCAGTTTACATTTATTTCATTCAGATTTATCGACTTAAATGTGTGTATTTTATTATTTTTAAGTTTCTTTGCTTATTGCTACTCTGTAGAGCTATAATTAATTATCATATTGAACCTGTACCCAGTGACATTTTAAAACGTGTATATGGCCCTGGCCGGTTTGGCTCAGTGGGTAGAGGGTCAGCCTGGGGACTGAGGGGTCCCCGGTTCGATTCTGGTCAAGGACACATACCTGGGTTGCGGGCTTGATCTCCAGTAAGGGGTGTGCAGTGTGGTGCGGTGTTTCTTCCTTTTCCGCGTCCCGCACGGAAAGGGAGAAAGACAGGTTCCTGAGGGGAGGAGCTGGGGGTTAAGAAATTAGAGAAAGAAAGAGACAAGAGACAGAAATAGATTCAAGCTGGGTGCCGGGTGGCTTCCTGTCCACTGATAGAGAGACAGTCACCCTCACCTCAGACAACACAGCATATTTATTGGTTTCCAAAAGGGATTTTATGATCAAAAGGAGTTTCGGGTGTGCCCAAATCCTATTCATCAGGATCTGAGTAAGCTCCTTATTTTGGGTGGGTCAAGGTCCTTTTTGTTCCTCATTCCAAGTACATGGGTACTGATAACAGGATTCTGCCAGTGCCCTTGGGCTCAGCTGATAAGAATTAAAAAAGTATCCATGTGCCTTCCCAGACGGCCCTCTACAGTGCAGGAGGCAGCCGATCAATGATTCTCTTTCATCATTGATGTTTCTATCTCTCTCTCCCTCTCCCTTCCTCTCTGAAATCAATAAAAATATATTTTAAAAAAGAAAAGCTTGTATATGAATTACCCTAATGTATCTGCAGACTCTTTTGATTTCTATGTACTAGTACACCAATATGCAAATAACAACACCTTCTTATATCACTATCACGTTATTTTCTTCGATAGTGGATCCGATTTCACTTCCTCTGGCAGGAACTGAGATGCTTTGCGCCAAGCTTCAGGCTCTGGGAAAGCCGGTCTGTTTTCAGTTGTCCCTTCCCACCCGGGGAAAGCCACTCAGGGTCCGCCCTCTGCATCTCTTCGGGTCCCTTGCCCATTTGGTGATGGGATTGTCTGTCTTCCTCCAGCTGAGCTGTGTGAGTTTTTTATGGGCGTTGGAAACTAACCCCTTGTCAGATGCTCCCTGGCACATATGCCCCCCGCACCGTGGCTCCTGGTGCTGGTGTCGCCCGTCTGCCCCTTTGTTCTCTCGCCCTCGGCCTGGCGGCGGTGACGGCTCTGCCACGTGAGGTGCCTGATACTTTGCAGCCTCCATTTTCTGTGTTTTCATTTGCTTGTTTTGTTTTATTTTGTTTTGATGGTTTCACGACATGAAATAGAACCAGAGGCTTGGAAACAGGGAACAGTGAGGAGGTGAAGAGGCGGGAGGGAGGGGGGAGCGGGGGGGGCGGGCAGAACTCAGCCGAATGATTTATACGCCTATAGGCAGTGCCCAGGACACAGGCAATAGGGTGGTGACGGCCTGGGGCGGGGCAGGGACCAGGTCGGGGGGCGGGGGAGACAAAGGGGAGAAAAAATGGGGGACATCTGCAATACTCTCAGCAATAAAAATATTTTTTTTAAATATATTTTATTGATTTTTTACAGAGAGGAAGGGAGAGGGATAGAGAGTTAGAAACATCAATGAGAGAGAAACATCGATCAGCTGCCTCCCGTACACCCCCTACTGGGGATGTGCCCGCAACCAAGGTACATGCCCTTGACCGGAATCGAACCTGGGACCTTTCAGTCCGCAGGCCGACGCTCTATCCACTGAGCCAAACCGGTCAGGGCAATAAAAATATTTAAAAAAAAATAAAATATTTGTTATCCATGCCAAAAAAAAAAAAAAAAGAAAAGAAAAAGAAAGCTTAGGGTGTTTCAAGACTCCTCCTCGTTCAGCGGCTCTAAACCCCCTTGTGTTCCTCTGGCCCCGCGAGAAGCCAGAGGCTCTGCTCCGACTCCCAGCCTCCTCGCAGCAGCTCTCTCCTGGTTTCCCAGCCTCTGACCCCTGAGCATCTGGGGACCGGGTCATGGCCTCAGGGCCACGGGGAGCTCAGGTTGTGTGTGAGCGGCGGGACCAGGCCGGGCCCTCCTTCCGTAGGAGGGAAGTCCTCTCCTGGGAAGAAGCAGGAACCGATGCGGGTGCCAGCAGGCATGGGTGTGGGTGAGTTCGGGAAGATCAGTCAGGGGTCCTCAAACTTTAAACAGGGGGCCAGTTCACGGTCCCTCAGACCGTTGGAGGGCCGGACTATAGTTTAAAAAAAACCCAAAACTATGAACAAATTCCTATGCGCACTGCGGGCCCGGGACGTGTCGGCTGCTAAGCAGGACAGGCAGCGACACCCGGCGGGCCGGATCCATGTCCTCGGCGGGCCGCATGTGGCCCGCGGGCCGTAGTTTGAGGACCCCTGATGGTTTTACTGAGCACCGTGCCCTCACTAAAGGACGTCGGGCCACCAGCTGAGAGCAGCAGGGTGAAGCACTGCCTAGCGGATGAGGTGAGGGTCCAGGAGAGTGCGAACAGGAAGAACACGGTAATCTTTAAAAGGCAGGAAGTGCGCTTAGTAGAGAAGGCTGGTGAGTTGCCAGGCAAGTTACATCGGTTTTCTCCAAGGCCATTTTCTCAGCCGTTATTTATCCCGCCTCTCTGGCAGGAGGGCTGTAGGCTCTTAGGAAATAATAATTATAAAGTGTCTCTGAAAGCTCCAAAGTGTTATGAAAACATTAAGGTACAGATAATAATAATGGTTAGCCAAAGAGAAGATGGTTTTGGGAGGTGTCACGGGAAGGAAGGGAGGGGGTGAGACCTAAATGCTTGCGATGGGCCTCGCGAGAAACAGAGACACCTGCTGAGGCATCTGACACATCTGAGGCTGGGAGCCCCCTTCCTGCCCTCAGGGAGGAGGTGGGGAGCCGGGCGCTCCCCGGGGCAGGGGGGGTCGGATCGGGGAGCCCCGCTAGTGGCCCAGGAAGGGAGCTGCAAACCCTCCACACGTGGGTGCAGTGTTGGGAGGTTGTTAGGACTTTGTTTTATGTAATCAGAGCATCGGAGGGGTCGGCATCTCTGAAGGAAAGACGGGAAAACAAGCGTGAAGACTCATTATCGTTATTATGGTTATCGCATGTTTTAATAAAGGCAGACTCTCCACCTACTGGCCCCGGAGGGGCTCTGCAGGCACTGACTAGGCACTCAGCCAACCGCCCTGCATTATTCATGAGGCTGGTTTGTTTACTTTAAAAGATATTTGAGAGCGGTTCCCACCGCCTCCCGCATGGGCCTCTGCACTGCATCCCTGAGCATCCGTGAGCAACCGTGCTGCGGGGGCAGCCCTCCCCTCGGCAGGCGGGAGGCCCAGGGTCTCCACCCCCCTCCCCAGGCCGCTGGGATCCCTGGGCCTCGTCTGTGTGTGTTCTCGCTGCGAGGAGCCATGACCCAACGCGTTACCGGCCCCACGGTCCGGTGATGTGGGGTACCAGCGTGCATGGAGCCCCTGAGCATCACTCCGCTGTCGCTCCATCGCCGCAGGCCTGCCTCTGCGCGTGGCTTCGGTGCTTCCGGGGACAGGCTCGCAGCGGGAGCCAAAGAGGGGCCAGGATTTCCTGAAAGTGACTGGGGAGGTCCCAGGTGTCCCAGCAACGGGACAGTTGGCGCTCTCCACAGTGCGCACGGGAGGGAGGGAGGTCTGGCCGCTGAATGACGGCTTCCCTGTTGGCGACAGAGGAACCAGCCCTGGATGAGCCAGCGGTGACGGAGCACCCAGGGCGGGCGGCGGGGCTCGGCGCTTCTGCCACACGTCGGTGAAGTCAGTGGAGGATCAAGTGCGGTTTCTCCTCGTCCGTACGTGTAACGCGTGGAGGAGACCCAGCGCCCACACTGAGCGGCTCTAACACCACGACTCGCAGCGGAGAGCATCTGATGGCTACAAGGCGCTCCGACCACCTCCAAACTCCCAGCCTCCTCCGAGCTGGCGTAGGTCACCTCCCTAAGCCACAGCGAGGGCATCGGGAAACAGGCGGAGTGGGGCTCCAGTTCCAGGTGAATGACGCCCCCCCCAGGGAGGGACACCTTCTAACCCAGAGGGAGGCCCCGACAGAGCCTGGCGTGCGGAGACCCGCTGCGGGCTGAGCGAGGTGCAGCCGCGGAGTTCAGTCTCGGTGCGGGAAGCACCCTTTTGAGACGATTTGCACCTGACCTCCCAGGGGGTGTGGCTCGGAGGACAGGGCAGCTGGGGCGCCTTCTAACCCGGAGCTGGGTCCCCCTGAGCTTGCACCCAACACTGAGTGTGACAGCCCACGCAGCCCGGGTGCCACCCGCCAGCAGAGGCCTGGGTTTGGGTAAGAAAACGGGGGACGGAGAGGAGCAGGCGGCGGGAGCCATGGCTGGGCGGGTCTGGGAACTGTCAGGGTTCTAGTTCTACTCAGTGAGGGCTTCTCCCACTTTAACGTTGGCAAGGAGCGGCTGACGGTGTCTGCCACAGATCCCGGCACGTTCGTTTTCAAAGATGGAAAAAGTCTCTTTGTGCCCTAGACAGGGTGGTTCAGTGGACAGAGCATCGGCCTGCGGACTGAAAGGTCCCGGGTTCAGTTCTGGTCAAGGGCGCATGCCCGTGTTGCGGGTTTGATCCCCAGTAGGGGGCGTGCAGGAGGCAGCCGATTAATGATTCTCTCTCATCATCTATCTGTCTATCATCTATCCTCTATCTATCTATCTATCTATCTATCTATCTATCATCTATCTATCATCTATCTATCTATCTATCTATCTATCTATCTATCTATTTATCATCTATCTATCTATCATCTATCTATCTATCATCTGTCTATCTATCTATCTATCTATCTATCTATCTACCTATCTATCATCTATCTGTCTGTCTATCTTTCATCTGTCTATCTATCATCTATCTATCTGTCTGTCTGTCTATCTATCTATCATCTATCTATCTATCTATCTATCTATCATCTATCTGTCTGTCTATCTGTCTGTCTGTCTATCTGTCTGTCTGTCTATCTACCTATCATCTATCTATCTATCATCATCATCTATCATCTATCTGTCTATCATCTGTCTGTCTATCATCCATCCTTCTGTGTTATCTAGATTAGAAAGGCGCAGCTGGGCTGTGGAACTGGCAGAGCCCTAGCCACCCCAGCACTGGCCTGTCCTGTCGCTCAGTGGGAGCGCTCCCGTTCCTGCCACAGGCTCGCTCAGGCCAGGCAGACGCAGGGAGCTTCCACCCCGAGCCAGGCGGCCCGTTGGTCTGCGTTCCTGCTGCGAGGAAGCCAATGAATGAACACGAGGGAGCCAGGCCACGTGGGGAGTGAGACGCTGATGTGAGCGCAGCCACACACACACGAAGGACCGCGCCTACCATTCGCCTGGACAAAAATGCACTTAATTTAAAAAGCACTGCTCCGTCCCACCCCGACCAGATCCTGTACCGTTTCTTTACTTTTGTTGTTTGTCCTTGAACCCCAGATGATGGCTTAGAAAGAAAAGGAAATAGGCTCCCTGCCTTTATATCAAATGAGGAAGAGAGAGAGAAAGGGGGCGGAATTCTTGCCAATAGCAATGAAGCATCACGTTTCCACTGCTAGAGCTTTAACGTTATTCAGAGAAACGTATGCAAATGAGACAGCAAGGGAGCGTGAGAGGCTTGGTTCCTGCACTGCGGTGCTGGGCGCGGCTCCCTGAGTGTCTGCGCCATCATCCCGCGGGAAGCGGTCCGTTCAGGTGAACAGCGCGCCCCTCGATGTGCTGGGTGTGCCCTAATAGTTTCCATGCGAGGTAAGTGGCTCAGGCCCCCGACGGGACAGCCGGTCTCACCCGCCAGCTGCCGCGCTGTTCCCTGCGGGGCCTTCCCTCAGGCCGGGCAGGAGGAGGGGGAGAGCTGCTCTCCGGGTCGGCCTGGGGTCACCTGTGTCCCCCGCACCCCGGAGCCTCGGAGGCGGCCCTGGGCCTCGCCGATTCCGGGGTCACAGGCTTATGCCGCTGCATTTGCATGTTTTGGACTCCATCGAGCTTCCCTGTCTGAAGTCACTTCTGAAGAAACGTCCCAACTTCCCGTCGAGGGTTTGATCACTAATGGAAAGCCGTGCTCTGCCCAACACGGAGCGGGCAGCCGGGCCCGAGGGAGAGCAAGGGGGTGCTGTGGGCTGTCCCCCGGAAGAGAGGGCGGCACAGGGGACGCGAGTTCACGGGAGAACCGGTGGCGCTTTGGGGACGCTGATCTGGCTCAACTCAGACCAGCCGTGGGCAAACTACGGCCCGCGGGCCGGATCCGGCTGTTCTATCCGGTTCTCTTGCTCTCCCCTCCGCTCCTTTACTTTGAATTTATATTAGTTCACACAAACACTCCATCCATGCTTTTGTTCCGGCCCTCCGGTCCAGTTTAAGAACCCATTGTGGCCCTCGACTCAAAAAGTTTGCCCACCCCTGACTCAGACAAAGGGCGGGGAGCTCTCAGGAAAAGCCCACTCAGACGCAGACAGTCCCACGCTGTCAGCATTTCACCTCCAAAGCTGAGCAGGGAGCAGATTGCGTTTTTAATACCATAGCTAGCGTGATTCTAGCATGCTGTAAAAACGGGAGGAGTGGGCCTGAAATCAAGATGGGACCAAGACAGGAATAATAAGTTAAATAAGCGAGGCCCTCGCTGGTGTGGCTCCGTGGATAGAGCATCAGCCTGTGGACTGAAGGGTCCTGGGTCTGATTCTGGTCAAGGGCACGTGCCCCGGTTGCAGGCTTGGTCCCCAGTGGGGGGCGTGCAGGAGGCAGCCGATCCATGATTCTCTCCCATCATTGATGTTTCTATCTCTCTCTCTCCCTCTCCCTTCCTCTCTGAAATCCATAAAAATATATTTTTTAAAAATTGAAAAAAAATAGGTAAGTGAGGCAGTTAAATGGGAAAGGTGCATACAAATCCTGATGCAACGACTACTTATCTAACTGCATTTTCACCTTGATGTGATCATGACCTCCCACAGACAAACTGCTGAAGGTAGATGAAGAGGGAACAGACAGACGATTCGCAGTCTGTTGTCGCTCCATCGCCCCTCAGTTGCTGCGTTAGTTTTATTTTCATTGAACTTTCTTTGGACCCAAGACTACTTAGAAGTGTCTGTTTAATTCCCAGATGTTTGGAGATTGTCCTGTTCTCTTCCTGTTACTGATTTCTGGTTTGATCCCATTATGGCCAGAGGACAAACTCTGTGTGACTTAATTTCTCTCAACTGCGTTGCGTTTCCTTTGATAAACCGGACGGTGGCTCCTCCGGTGACGGTCCCAGGGCTGCGCGCAAAGAACGGCATAGAAAGGGCGTGGACTGACACTCCTCGGGCGGAGAGGGGGGTGGGGGTGCGGGAAGAGACTGGACAAAAATCGTACACCTATGGATGAGGACAGTGGGAGTGGGGGTAAGGGCAGAGGGAGGGATGAGAACCGGGTGGAGGGGAGCTATGGGGGGAAAAAAGAGGAACAATTGTAATAATCTGGACAATAAAGATTTATTTAAAAAAAAAGAAAAAAGAATGCTGTGTGGAGTGCCCTCTAAGGGAGCTACATCCCGCAGAGCGACGGCTGGTCCTGTCTATGGGAAAGGGCCGCTTTGGGCCTTTGCTATGCATTGCAGCCTAAAACCGTGACACGTCGCTGTCATGTCTGTTATCTAACTTTCCTTCAAACACGCAGGCACATTGCGCTCTGTAGAGGAGTCTGATAGGGTCTTAACTAGAGTGGAGCCGCCACACAGGTTTCTGTAAACACGTTCTTTCCCAGGGTTGTACGAGGTGCTCAGGGACCCCATTATGACAATGGTGAATGGACGTAGGACTGGGCAACGTGGGCACGTGTCGCCACTACGGCAGCGTTTCTCGGAACATCGCTATGATAGCAGCATTCCTAGGACGAGGCCCCGGTGGCCTCTGCCTGCGTCTGCGGTGGCCCGTGTTGCTTTCCTTCCCTTTTCTCTCCGTCAGGCCTCGGCAGCGGGCGGTGAGAAAGGGGACAGAGGTGTTACTGAGGCCTCTCCTCTGGACGGTGACAGCGCCTGCTGCTGTCTGCAGAGCTGCACTGCCGAAAGCTTTCCACACTTGGAATGAATGGGATGCATTTCACGATGTACCTGCCAGCCATTGCCCCCCAACCACCACAGAGCAAGCAGACCCCCCCCCCCCGGACGACGTCAGTAAGAGCACTTCTCATGCTCACCCAGATGCAGACGCCTGACGCATTAGTGACCGAGTGACCGGATGGCCGGCCCTACTTCCCATGGTCCGTGTCCTGCGACGTCTCCAGGTGTCACAGGCTCAGGTGTTCCATCCAAACCTTCGTTCTTGGGCCCGGGCTGAGGACCCATCAGCTCCCGGGGATGCTTCCCCTGTTGAAATCACTGACCCATAAGGCAAGTCCACGCCGCACAGCGTGTGCGGGCCTCGGCCCACATCACAGGCACTGGTGTCCCGCGGGCCAGAGCAAGTGCCATGAGCACCACGTGCCAGGGTTAAGGAGCGTCCTCTGCTCTCCCCGATTCATGGGGGAGGAGGAGGCATGTCTGCTTAGCAGTAATCACAACCGTTCCGTGGGCCCCACGCTCCCCCTCCTTTCAGCATATTCCAATCTGATTTTTCTGATCAGATGCTAACAGCTATTTAAAGGGGACCACGGGAAAGGAGATGCGGCAGTGAAGCAGAGAGGAAGGAAATCCACGCTTCCTTGGGATGAGAACTGATTTAGAGCAGAAACAGCAGAGTCAGGATCAATAATCCCATATAATAAAGAGGTAATATGCAAATTGACCCTCACGCCCTCGCACAAGATGGCTGCCCCATGTGGTCAAAGATGGCCGACCCCATGTGGTCAAAGATACCCGCCACAAGATGGCCAGCAGGGGAGGGCAGTTGGGGGGGACCAGGCCTGCAGGGGAGGGCAGTTGTGGGGGGACCAGGCCTGCAGGGGAGGGCAGTTGGGGGAGACCAGGCCTGCAGGGGAGGACAGTTAAGGGGGACCAGGCCTGCAGGGGAGGGCAGTTAGGGGCGACCGGGCCCGCATGGGAGAGCAGTTGGGGGCGACCGGGCCAACAGGGGAGCAGTTAGGCATTGATCAGGCTGGCAGGGGAGTGGTTAGGGGGTGATCAGGCTGGAGGCAGGCGAGCGGTTGGGAGCCAGCAGTCCTGGATTGTGAGATGGATGTTCAACTGCCGGTTTAGGTCCGATCCCTGTGGATCGGGCCTAAACCAGCAGTCGGACATCCCCTGAGGGGTCCCAGTTTGGAGAGGGTGCAGACTGAGCTGAGGGACCGCCCCCCGGTGCACGAATTTCATGCACTGGGCCTCTAGTAAATGGAATATGAACAGTAGTGAGGTAGAGAATTACTCCTCCTGGACGGGCAGACAGGACACCTGAGCCCGTTGCACCTGGGGAGGGTGCGCATCTGCTTCTCTTCGGTTAAGTTGCCTACACGAGGTTAGTCAGCAGCAGGGAAGCCTGCGCTGGAGACATGGAAAGGCCTCGCGCAAAACTCTTGCCCTTCTGGTTCTCCTCCGGAATGTAATTGGACCTAATTTTTGTAAAGTGCCTTTGTGTTTATTTCTTAAACCGAAATGTGTTCCTTGTGTGTTCAATGTTAGATTGGATTTACTGCCCGAGGAAAAATACACTACACAAATAAAACCCTAGGTTATCACATTTTCAAATCATGGAAAACAGTTCATTTTCCCCCCATAAAGGTAAGACATTGATCAGGTGGGTGACTGAGCCCACAGATTTCCATGTCGGTCCCACGTGTAATTTCTAAATATGGGGGAGGGGCGTTTTTAGAAAGATCAGTCCAAAGCTCCAGGGAAAGTGAGGTGCTGTTAGTGGGCCCCACATTATAAGTGTGTCCGAGAGGTCAAAAGTGGCTGCAAATGCTTCAGAAGTCCCCGCAGCGGAACGGGGGCAGCTCTGAGGCTCAGGTGGGGCCTGTGGGATCACCGGAGAGGCCCTGGCAGGCGGGATCCCACAGCACGCAGCAACTAAAAATGGTTCACAGAGCTGCTGATGACATATGTATATACAATATGTATTTTCATGTATTAACAATTCAAATAACATGTATGTCATTACATGTGCATGGCTCCATAATCTTATACATACACGCAGTATATGAACATTTCTCAAAGATTATGCTAAGAAAACCTAAAACTCAAGAGTGTAGAGCAGCCCTAACCGGTTTGGCTCAGTGGGTAGAGCATCGGCCTGCGGACTGAAGGGTCCCAGGTTCGATTCCGGTCAAGGGCACGTACCTTGGTTGCGGGCACATCCCCAGTGGGACGTGTGCAGGAGGCAGCTGATCGATGTTTCTCTCTCATCAATGTTTTTAGCTCTCTATCCCTCTCTCTTCCTCTCTGTAAAAAAATCAATTAAAAATATAATTAAAAAAGAGTGTAGAGCAATGTATGGTAGGGTACAGGAGGAGCTCATTTGGTCATTTTTATCACATAAAATCGATGTCTTTGTTTGACTGTGAAATTACAGAATGCTGCGTAACTACGGGGTCTGGAAGGAAACATCCCTGAGTGGGTACTCCAGGCTTGAGAAGTCTAGATTCCACCGGTAATTTCGCTGTAACTATATGATGTGAACTGTGAATGGTGACACCGGCTACACATATATATCTTATGTAATTAAGAATGCATGAGAGAATGAAATATAAATCCATACAGATCATTAGAAAAGGAGCAAATGTAGACAAAAAAGAAAATCAACTACACTCCAGCTGTAAATGTGTATGGTGAAGATTTGGGGAAATTCCTTGATTATTTGCGGATTTTGCATTATTTAACTTGAAATAAAGCATTCCCTCAACTTACTATGCTCATTATTATATTTACATCTATTATTTATTCAACCTTTCCTATTTGGCATGCTCTTGCCCACACTAGATGCCCGACTCCAAATGCTGCCTACTAAAAACTTATATTTCAGACTTAGCTATCGTTACACTTAATCCACAGTCTTTCTTATAAACCAACCTACAGCACATGGATCTCTCGGCGATTAATGTATGTATCAGTCATTTTGTCATTCAAGTCTATTCTCTCGTGTGCAGTTCTGGGCATGTGGAGTGTATGTGTGCCTGTGCACACACGTGTGTGTATGTGTATGTGTGTTCTTTACAGAAAAAGAAAACACTGTAGACCAGACTCTCACTCATGGCTGGTGGGGGCAGGACATGGCACAGCCACCCTGGAAGACAGTTCGGCAGTTTTCCAGCAAACGTGCCTCTGGGTTTACACAGAGGGGTAGAAAACGAAGCCCGCAAACCCGCACTTGAGTGTGACCGCACTTTTATTTACATTAACCAAAATATGGAAGCCACCAATATACCCATCCGTAGGCAGACGGCCGGTGCGTTGTGGTATAGCCAGTCAATGACGTAGTATGCAGTGCTGAAAGGAAGCGAGCTCCCAACCCATGCAATCAGAGAGAGGAAACTGAGGTGTGGGTTACCGAGGGACAGAGCCAGTCTGAAAAGGCATCTGACATCCTGGAGAAGCCCAAACTATGGAGGCAGTGACTGTATCAGCAGTTGCTAGGGGTTTGAAGGCGGGATGAAGAGGTGGGGCACAGGGAAGAATTGGACAGTGAATATATTCCGTTCTAGAATTCATGCACCAGTGGGGTCCCTCGGCTTGGCCTGCGGGATCAGGCCCAAACCCGCTCTCCAACATCCCCCGAGGGGTCCTGGATTGTGAGAGGGTTCAGGCCAGGCCGAGGGACCCCACCGGTGCACGATCGGGGCTGGGGAAGGACGCGGGAGGTTGGCCAGCCAGGGAGGGACTGCAGGAGGACTCCAGGGTGTGTATGGCCCATCTCACTCAGTCACGACTGGCCAGACCCCAGCAGCAAGTTAACCTACTGGTCGGAGCATCTGCCCCCTGGTGGTCAGTGCACGTCATAACGACTGGCCAACCAGTCGACTGTCTGCCCCCTGGTGGTCGGTGCATGTCATAGCGAGCGGTTGAGCGGCCTTAGCATATCATTAGCATATTACGCTTTGATTGGTTGAACGGATGACCGGACGACCCAACACTTAGCATATTAGGCTTTTATTATATAGGGTGATAATGTAATGAGGGGCATGTGTCGGTACAGTTTCATCCAAACTTAGAATGTACAACACTAAGAGGGAACCTTCAGTCAACTGGAGTGATGGATGATTACTGCGGTGGGCTGAGTACTTGTCTTCCCCCAGAAATTCACGTGTGCACACCTTAGCCCACGAAGGTGATTGTTTTTAGTAGGTGGGCCTTTGGGAGGTAAAGTCATAGGATTGAAACCCTCATGAATGGGACTAATGCCTGTGAAAGAGACTCCAGAGATATCTCAGACCCCTCTGCTGCGTGAGGATTCAATGAGAAGTCTATGACCCAGAGGGGGGCTCCCACCCACCCAGGTGGCACCCTGGTCCTGGACCTCCAGCCCCCAGAACTGTGAGAAATGCATTTCTGTTACGTACAAGCTACTCCGTCTGTGACCCTTCGTTATAATAACCCAAGGAAACGAAGGCAACCCTGGTGTGTGACCGCAGACTCATCAATTGTAACACGTATGCCACATGTTGGGCATATTGGTGATGGGGAGGGTGCTTTGTGGGGGCAGGGGTAGATGAGAAATCTTTGTATCATCCTCTCAATTTTATTCGAAACCTAAAACTTCTCTTAAAAATAATCTTAAAAAACAAAAACAGGAAACCAAGTCAATATCATTGACCTTACAGAGAGACTGAAAGATGATGGAAGCCTGAGCTCATCTCACTCAATTCAGATAAAACATTTGACAAAGTTCAACATCGATTTGTGATGAAAACTGAGCATAGAAGGAAGAGAAGGGGACTTTCTCGTGTTCTAAGGAATATCTATTTACCAAACAGAAATAAGAATGCATATTGAATCAATAGCTCACTCTGAAGTGAAATGGAGCCTTACAAAGAGGAAGGTTTTCGGACCATGAACATGGTTTTGCTGATCATTTATTTTTCTCAATGATATTTGATAATTTTCAGGACTTGAATGTCTTTTTAAAGACTTATACATCAGCGTTTGATATTTTTGATGCTATTATAATAAAATATTTTTAAAACATTATTTTCCAGTTGTTTGCTCTTACTATACAGAATGTAACATTTTTTTGTTTGTTTTAATCTAATGCCATGGGGAGGCGGGAGGGATGCGCAGGCCGGGGCGGAAGTGGGGAACTTGGCGGTGTAAACACAGTCCCCCCATGCCACGCCAGCCCCTTGCGCCGCATTCCCGGACCCCTGGGCGTCCCTGCCCAGCACCGCGCTCTCGGGCCTGGGGTGGGGGCGAGGGACCTGGGGCTACGGCCTGGAGGCAGCCCTCGCTGGCTTGGAGTCACAGTGGTCGGTCAGGGAGGAATGCGGGGTGCCATGAGGCAGCCTCACGCAAGTCCCCGCTGCAAGTCCCCCCCTCTCTCTCTCTCCGAGAGGTCAACAGTTCAGCCCACTCGGCATGCTGTGCGCGCAGCCTGGTGTTCAGTCGAGCCTTTGGACGTTTTGGATGTTACGGACACTGGCTCTTTATATATACAGACTAGAGGCCCGGTGCACGGAATTTGTGCACTGGGGGGGGGGGAGGAGTCCCTCAGCCCGGCCTGCGCCCTCTTGCAATGCGGGACCCCTCGGGGGATGGAGCAGTGAGCCAAGTGGCAGGAGGCCAGGGAGGAGCCAGAACCAGGGCCGGCGCTGCGCACTCCCACTCATCCTGGCCCGCTGTGCCTGTTGCTGTCCCTTGGTAGCGCTGCCGCAGAATCAGGAGAGGCTCCTGCTGCCGCCGCTGTGCTCGCCAGCCGTGAGCCCGGCTTCTGGCTGAGCAGCGCTCCCCCTGTGGGAGCGCACTGACCACCAGGGGGCAGCTCCTGCATGGAGTGTCTGCCCCCAGGTGGTCAGTGTGCATCACAGTGACTTGTTGACTGGTCATCTCGTTCATTCCAGTCATTGCACCCTAACGATACCTTAGGGCAGCCGTGGGCAAACTACGGCCCGCGGGCCGGATCCGGCTGTTCTATCTAGTTCTCTTGCTCTCCCCTCTGCTCCTTTACTTTGAATTTATATTAGTTCACACAAACACTCCATCCATGCTTTTGTTCTGGCCCTCCGGTCCAGTTTAAGAACCCATTGTGGCCCTCGAGTCAAAAAGTTTGCCCACCCCTGCCTTAGGGTGTGTTTATATATATATATATAATTTTTTTTTTTTTTTTTTTTTTTTACTGACTTTAGAGAGAAAGGGAGAGGGAGAGAGAGAAACATCAGTGATGAGAGAGAATCATGGATCGGCTGCCTCCTGCACACCCCACACTGGGGATCGAGCCGCAACCCGGGCCTGTGCCCTGACTGGGAATTGAACCGTGACCTCCTGGTTCATAGGTTGATGCTCAACCACGGAGCGACACTGGCCGGGCCTCTGTGACTTTTGATGCAGAGGTAACAGGCTAGTTTGGGACTTCTGCATGCCATCTGCTCGCATTTGGGCCTTACTGTTTCCTTGCTAGAGACGAGCTGTTTTTAATTTTTCGTTCTTACAGTGGTGGAGCTCAGCAGAGGCTGGCCTCTGGGTCAGAGGGACTGTTGAGTTAGCCTTGCCTACAAGTCGGCACCACCGGGACAGACAATTACTTAAGCCATTGCGTTGTTTGTCACACATTGCCGCAGTCCGCGCTGCCTCCCATTCATCAGCCTCATAGCTCGGCAGGTCTCTTCCGGCGTCTCTATTGTCTGACCGGTTGCTCTGGAGCTCGGAGTGGTGATGAGAGGCTAAGGCTGTAGTTTCTTTTTTTAAATAAATCTTTATTCAGATTATTACAATTATTTCTCCTTTTCCCCCCCATAGCTCCCCTCCACCCATTTCCCACCCCACCTTCTGCCCTTACCTCCCCCCCACTGTCCTCATCCATAGGTGTATGATTTTTGTCCAGTCTCTTCATGAACCCCCCATACCCCTTTCCCCCTGAGAATTATCAGTCCACTCCCTTTCTATGCCCCTGATTCTATTATATTCACCAGATTATTCTGTCCCTCAGGTTTTTAATTCACTTGATTTTTAGGTTCACTTGTTGATAGATATGTATTTGTTGTTCATAATTTTTATCTTTACTTTTTTCTTCTTCCTCTTCTTTAAGAATACCTTTCAGCATTTCATATAATACTGGTTTGGTGGTGATGAACTCCTTTAGCTTTTTCTTGTCTGTGAAACTCTTTATCTGCCCTTCAATTCTGAATGATAGCTTTGCTGGGTAGAGTAATCTTGGTTGTAGGTTCTTGCTATTCATCACATTGAAAATTTCTTGCCACTCCCGTCTGGCCTGCATAGTTTCTGTTGAAAAGTCAGCTGACAGTCGTATAGGTGCTCCCTTGTAGGTAACTAACTGTTTTTCTCTTGCTGCTTTTAATATTCTCTCTTTGTCTTTTGCTCTTGGCATTTTAATTATGATGTGTCTTGGTGTGGTCCTCTTTGGATTCCTTTTGTTTGGGGTTCTGTGGGCTTCCTGGACTTGTAAGTCTATTTCTTTCACCAGGTGGGGGAAGTTTTCTGTCATTATTTCTTCAAATAGGTTTTCAGTATCTTGCTCTCTCTCTTCTTCTGGCACCCCCATAATTCTGATGTTGGTACGCTTGAAGTTGTCCCAGAGTCTTCTTACATTATCTTCAACTTTTTGGATTTTTTTTTTTTTGCTTTTTGCTTTTTCGGTTGAGTGTTTTTTGCTTCTTTGTAATTCAATTCTTTGACTTGATTTTTGTGTTCCTCTTGTCTGTTTTTGGGTCTCTGTATAATATTTTTTATTTCAGTCAGTGTATGTTTAATTTCTAGTTGGTCCTTTTTCATATCTTCGAGGGTCTTGTTATATTTATCGGCCTTTTCTAGGATATTCTTAAAAAGCCTTATAACCGTGGTTTTGAATTCTATATCCAGTCGTTTGTTTTCCTCCATTTCTTTCGTTTGTGATCTGATTCTTTGACGCCGCATTTTCACTGCTTCCCTGAGTTGGTAAGGTAGATTTGTGTGCTAGGTTTCCAATATGGCCCAATGAGTCTGCCTCCCCAGTTAACCTGAGGTGGACACTCTTGGTGAACCCCTTTGTGGACTGTGTGTACAGCCTTGTTGTAATTAAGTCTTGATTGTTGTTGGTATCACTGGGAAGAATTGACCTCCAGGCCAGTTGGCTGTAAGGATCAGCTGTGTCTATGCTGGGAGAAGTTCGGTGCTGGAGACAGCCTTATAGGATTAGACTTGCCAAATTGCAAAAGCCTCTGTGCTCAGCTTGGATGGGGTGGATTCTCAGTCTTGGCTTCCTGTCAGCCTTGCCCTTGCGCACATGTGCGTGCCTTCAGACCTCTGCCTTCCCGGCTCCTGAGTCTCTGCCCGAGAGTCCAGACTCCCCCCACAAGAGCGTGGGTCCCCAGGGGCTCGCCTGGAACTGGGGTTCAGTGCAGTCAGAACTGGGGCTCAGTGCATTCAGGAGCCTCTGACTCCCTTCCACTAGGGAAAGCCTGTGGCAACCTCCGCAGCCTTTGTGCGTAATGGCGCGCGCGCGCTTTCAGTCCTCCACCTTCCCCAGCTCTCGAGTCTCTGCCCGAGAGTCCAGACTCCCCCCACAAGAGCGTGGGTCCCCAGGGGCTCGCCTGGAACTGGGGTTCACTGCAGTCAGAACTGGGGCTCAGTGCATTCAGGAGCCTCTGACTCCCTTCCACTAGGGAAAGCCTGTGGCAACCTCCACAGCCTTTGTGCGCACTGGCGTGTGTGCGCTTTCAGTCCTCCGCCTTCCCCAGCTCTCGAGTCTCCGCCCGAGAGTCCAGACTCCCCCCACAAGAGCGTGGGTCCCCAGGGGCTCGCCTGGAACTGGGGTTCACTGCAGTCAGAACTGGGGCTCAGTGCATTCAGGAGCCTCTGACTCCCTTCCACTAGGGAAAGCCTGTGGCAACCTCCGCAGCCTTTGTGCGCACTGGCGCGTGTGCGCTTTCTGTCCTCCGCCTTCCCCGACTCCCGAGTCTCCACCCGAGAGTCCAGACTCCCCCCGTAAGAGCGTGGGTCCCCAGGGGCTCGCCCGGAACTGGGGTTCAGTGCAGTCAGAACTGGGGTTCAGTGCGGTCGGGGGCTTCCTTCCCCCTTCCGCCAGAGAAAGTCAGCCAGGCTCTCAGCTGCCCTTCCTCTCTGCGCGCACAAAGACCCTTTGCCATACCTCCAATTCTCTGTGAGCTTTTCCCTTTCCTTCTAGTTGTAGAATTTTCACTCAGCCAGCTTTCCTGTGGTTCTGGATGGTGTCCGTTCTGTCTTGTAGTTGTAGTTTTGAAATTGTTGTGCGAGGCAGCAGTTTAGGTGTTTACCTATGCTGCCATCTTGGTTTCTCTAAGGCTGTAGTTTCAATCCCTGTCGGGGCCCGTTCCCTTCTCGGCGAGAAACACCCTGCTCCCAGCGGCCGCAGCTCTCCTGCCCTCCTGGCCTTCGCTGCACGTGGAGGGCGGTAACGGTGACACATCACGGGGATGTAGACGACACCGTGCAATTCATCATTACATGAGGGGACAAATCCAGACTACACATTCCCTTGACTAGGCGTTTTCTTCATACATGGACTTAAAGCTATAGATGCTTTCACTTCAGTAATGTTTCTGTTAGCCCAGCTGGTGTGGCTCAGGGGCTGAGCATCGAGCTATGAACCAGGAGGTCATGGTTTGATTCCCGGTCAGGGCACAGGCCCCAGTTGCAGGCTCAATCCCCGGTAGGGGACGTGCAGGTAGCAGCCGATCCATGATTCTCTCTCATCATTGATGTTTCTATCTCTCTCCCCCTCTCCCTTTCTCTCTGAAGTCAATAGAAATACATTTAAAATAATAACAATATATTTTTTTTTGTTAAACAGATAGCTCTTTTAAATTTGGAATATGGAAGGGTAGGGCTGATCTGTCCTTAAACGTTGGAATCCTTCTCAAGGTCACAGGGTGCCAAACTCACAGTTCCCACAGGTGCACCTTCCGAGACCCAGACACCCCCAGCCTCCCGGGCAGCATCAGAGCATCGGCTGACGGTCCGCTGTCTTCCAGACCGTCCCCAGCACCGCTTGTTGAAAAGATTGTCTTTCCCCACGGAGTAATTTTGGCTCCTTTGTCAGATATTATCTAGGCAACCAAACAAATGGGAGAAGATACCTGAAAAATGTACGTTTTAAAAGTCTAAAAAGATACCTACGAGTAGAGGGAACAGGAAAGGTAGGTAGGACGAGAGATGTCTCATCGAAGCCAGGCTGGTCAGAGGTCTGAATGCGCACACTTACAGTGATGCCAGGAGAACTAGCATCCTGGACTCAGTTACTCTTCTGAAAACAAAGGTAAAATTAATGTTTGGATATACAAACGCTGAGCAAATTCATCAACAGCAAAGGAAAGAGTGCAAAGAAAGTTATTCAGTCCAAGGAAAATTATATGGAACTTAGAAAAGAATTGAGTTGGTAAGTCTGGATAATAAAAAAGACATATCTCTTAATATTAAAATTCATTTAAAAGATTATGGAAACGACTCAAGTTAATCATCTAAGCTAACACTTCAAGAAGGCAGAAAGCGGATAAGAAAACATATTCAAAATAAATAGAAGAAAGAAAATAATTAAAATAGATCAGAAAGCAATTAAATTAGAAACATAAAATAGTAGAAAAATGAATCGAACCAAAAGCTGCATTTTTGAGAACCATCAGTGAAATTGATACACTTCCAGCAAAACTAACAAAGAAAAGAGGGCGGAGACAGGAGCGCCCACCTCTCGGAATCACGTAGAAGGGCTGCCATGAGCGGCCGGGAGCCGTCACAGATCGTGAGGGAGTAGTAGCGAGCCCCCTCCGCGCGCGCATACATGCGACAGCTTCGTAAATTGGACCGCCCCCCCCGGCCACCACGTTGCCAGACCCACGGGAGACTTACCCTACCCGACGCCGAACGAAGAAATAGCGGTTCTACCCAGTCCGCACCAGAGGAGGAAGAGGAGTGGACGCTTCTCAACCAACTTCATGACACCAAGTCCAGCCTGACTGTAAAGTGCAAGACAGACGACTACAGAACAGCGTCCGCCACGAAATATCAGCAAGTCACGTCCAGTTCCCTATGTACAGATGCAGAAATGTGTGGGTACGGGTTTGGATGACAAGCACGTCTGTCTGCCTATGTACCTATCCCTCATTGGTGCATCTGTCAATCTACCTACCTATCTGTGTACCTGTCTACGCATCTATCATCCAGTATGTATGTATGTATGTATCTAAAGAATAATATGCCACTACAAAATCAGGTTCCCTTCCAGACGCTAAGCTTGTTTAGCGTTCAAAAGTCCACAACATAAGGGGAGCTATGGGGGGAAAAAGGAGAAACAATTGTAATAATCTGAATAAAGATTTATTAAAATAAAAAAAAATCCACAACATAATCCATCACATTAACAATCTAATGGGGAAAAGGACTATATTAATAAATACAGAGAAAACGTTTGAAAAGTTGTTCCTATTCTGAAAACCGTCGCAGCGCCTGCGTGCTCTGTGCCTGGAGGCCGCTCTGCCCTGGCACGCTGGGGTGCTGCCGCCACAGCCCTTGCACCCGCGCCCCGGGCCCAGGGCTCGCGGGGGGGCTGGGCTCCCTGTGGTGTGGGTGTTCTCAACCAGCGTGGCCTCTGCTTTCAGCCTTCTCCCCGCTTTGCTTCTCCTTCCCTTCAGATTTCATCTGCGTGTGACTCATTCAGGGCATGGCCCTGGGAAGGCCAAGTCAAGTGACTTCTTGCTCTAACACATGCCCTGCCCGCCCTGCCTGGTGTGGCTCAGTGGGTTGGACGTCAGCCTGTATACCAGAGGGCTGCGGGGGACCGGGTCAGGGCACGTGCCCAGGTTGTGGGCTTGATCCCCGGGGAAGGGGCGTGCAGGAGGCAGCCAATCGATGTTTCTCTCTCATATCCACCTTTCTCTCGCTCCCTCTCCTTCAAAAAGAACCAAAAATGCTTTATCTCAACTCATATTTGTGGTCACATTCATGGATAACTTAAAGGTTCCGCACACATTGTCTAGGCTTGCCTCTCGACCTCTTTCCTCCAGTTCATCATGGGTTAGGACAGTGGTCGGCAAACCGCGGCTCTCGAGCCACCGTGGTTTGCCGCTCTGTTGACTAATGAGTTTGCCGACCACTGGGTTAGGAGGTACTGGCTGACTGAAGGAGCCGCTGAGTGACGGACATTGCCTAATGACTTCACCGTGAGAAGCCTTTCATTAAGGGGTGCGTCCTCGCTTCTTGTCAGGCAGAGTTAACACCTGTGAAAAGAAAAGGACACGTGAACCTGTTTATTTCAAATTTAGGAAGGCCCGGCATTTCCCTCCAGTGCTGGGGTAAGTGTATTTATTAACCTCAGTGGTCTGTTCACGAGAGGAACCTTCATTGCGTGTCTGTGGCCCAGGCACAGGGAACACAGCAGGGAGTAACCACAGAAGATGCCCACGCCACGATGCAGCCAAGCCTGGGGCTCTGAGCACCCTTCGTCTGTTCTAAGGAAGAGAATGCAATGGAGGAAGCAAAGCAGCCCCTCGTCTCTCTTCCCAGGCAGCACCAGCTGATAGGAACGAGCAGGCCTCAGTCAGGGCTAAAGAGTTCAACCACGTGGGAAGAAGCGAAAAGGAAACGCACCAGCCCTCACCCCAGCTCGCCGTGCCTCTCTCGAGGGGACACTGCTCTCCTCTCATTAATCTCCCGGGAAAGAAAGCGACTAAAGCATGCACCTGCCTTTATTGACCTACTGGAAGGGATGCCAGTGTCCACCTCCTGTCTCACGGACATCACGGCCTGGGAATCGTCCCTGTCAGCACATGCACACCTGCCTCCCTGTGGCCCCGTAACATCACGGGCGAACCGCAGCGTCCCTAACCCCTCTGCGAGGAGCAGCTCCCACTGCTGTATTTTAATTCTGGAATCATTTTGAATAACACACGGTAGGCCACAATGAACAGTCTACCCGTGAGGAATGTCATGCAATGATACTTAGTTCATTCCGAAGAACAGTAATAGACTGTGTGATGCTCAATGTTGTTCTGATCATTTACCGTCCCATCAGCAGGGCCCGTTCATTGCTGTGACTTCCTCACCTATTAAAAATCCACAACATAATCCATCATATTAACAATCCACAGGAAGGACCAGAAAGGCCTAAGATGGGGGAGGGGGGGGCGTTACTGAGTCACCCTTCAAAGGTCATCAGTTTTAACTATTTTCTCTGTTGGAGCGAGTTAAGCGCTTTCCCGTAAGAACGCCCCTCCCAACAGAAGAGCTAATACTCCGAAAATGTCCCCGTGCGTGGTAAAGAATTCCTGCGGGAGTTTTAATGACCTGGTGTAGGAGTGAGGCCGTTTCTCTTGACCAACAATCTGCTCTAACACTCGGAGCTGTCCACGGTCGCTCTCTGATGCCGTCTGCGTGTCGCATGGAAGACGGTTGACATAAACCGTAGCCAGGACATGGCTGAAGGCACCTCCTCTGCCTCCCAGGAGCCGGGAGAAACCAAGGCCGCCCCGACATTCATCCTCCACGGGGAGCTGACAGTGATGAGGGCGGTCACCTGAACCCCCCGCGGACCTGCCTGGGCCCATGGACAGGCCCCCCTCCCGCCGCAGCCCGACAGCATGGACAGGCCCCCCTCCCCCCACAGCCACGACAGTGTGGACAGCTCCCCCTCCCCCCACAGCCACGACAGCGTGGACAGGCCCCCCTCCCCCCACAGCCACGACAGCGTGGACAGGCCCCCCTCCTGCGGCAGCCCCGACAGCGTGGACAGGCCCCCCTCCCCCCATAGCCACAACAGCGTGGACAGGCCCCCCCCACTGCAGCCCTGACAGTGTGGACAGCCCCCCTTCCCACCACAGCCCTGACAGCGTGGACAGGCCCCCTTCCCACCACAGCCCTGACAGCGTGGACAGGCCCCCTTCCCGCCGCAGCCCTGACAGCGTGGACAGC
This sequence comes from Plecotus auritus, assembly GCF_963455305.1. Taxonomy (NCBI): domain Eukaryota; kingdom Metazoa; phylum Chordata; class Mammalia; order Chiroptera; family Vespertilionidae; genus Plecotus; species Plecotus auritus. The sequence goes on from NC_137775.1 coordinate 1,855,800, forward strand.
CCCCCTCCTGCCGCAGCCCCAACAGCATGGACAGCCCCCCTCCCGCCGCAGCCCTGACAGCGTGGACAGCCCCCCCTCCCACCACAGCCCTGACAGCGTGGACAGGCCCCCCCCACTGCAGCCCTGACAGTGTGGACAGCCCCCCTTCCCACCACAGCCCTGACAGCGTGGACAGGCCCCCCTCCCACCACAGCCCTGACAGCGTGGACAGGCCCCCTTCCCGCCGCAGCCCTGACAGCGTGGACAGCCCCCCTCCTGCCGCAGCCCCAACAGCATGGACAGCCCCCCTCCCACCGCAGCCCCAACAGCATGGACAGGCCCCCTTCCCACCGCAGCCCCAACAGCATGGACAGGCCCCCCTCCCACCGCAGCCCCAACAGCATGGACAGGCCCCCTTCCCACCGCAGCCCTGACAGCGTGGACAGCCCCCCTCCCACCGCAGCCCTGACAGCGTGGACAGCCCCCCTCCCGCCGCAGCCCTGACAGCGTGGACAGCCCCCCTCCCGCCGCAGCCCCGACAGCGTGTTCCTCTGGGTGCTGTCAGGAGACTGGGATTGGCAGGCCCAGCGGGGATTGCGTTTGAGGTTGTTTTCCCTTCGGAGCCGCATGAATACACAGATGTGACGGAGGCCAGTGAGTGAGCCAGCCCCAGGCTCTAATGAGGGACCCCCATGAGGGCGCGGGGTGCTGTTTAGTTGGCTAAGGTGTTGGTGCTCAGGCTGCCTCACCCCGCGCTGTCACGGGGCTGGTCTGAGCTCCACGTTTCCTTTCCTTAATGAGACACGGTGACCGCCGTGCTGTGTGCAGCCGATGCCGGCCGTGTGTCTGACTGAGCGGCTCTCTGAATGTGGAAGGATGTGGGCTCTGAGGCCGCAAACGTGAGAACTCAGGCAGATCACGGTGGGCGGAGCTGGACGGAGCCAGGACTGCGGGTGATGGAGGGGTCCGTGGGCAGCGGTGCTGGTTCCGACCTGACAGCCCGGGCTCCGCTACGGCAGGAAGTTTCACAAAAACCAGATCCGCTCCCTGCGGCCCGGCCTTCTCGTGCTTTGCTGCAGCAGCGACAGGGCGTTACCGGCCGCTCCCTGTCCCTCGCCCCTGGTGGTTTTGCATCTGGAAGGTGTTTGTGGGAGCTGATTTCTAACTGACTTTCTATCCAGAAAGCCATCTGGGTGGAAGCGCAGACCGGATTCTCGTCGACAAAGAGCTTTTTCATGCATGGGACCCGTGCGATGAGAACACGTTGTAGTCAGGTCAACAATAAGCGGCATAAACGCAGACATTTTTGTTTTTGTGTCTGACATAGCACTTAAATGCCACCAACAGATTTAATTACCCAGAAGCACCATCAGCCTTGGGAGGAGTTGACAGGAGAGCTACTCACACGCTTCTGTGGTCCCTGCAGCGTCGTGGGCAGGGCTGCGGCCTGGAGTTTCGGTGAATCGCCACATCGCACCAGCCCCGCGCTGACACTGGTGAGGCTGCCCCAGCGGCCACGGTGTGTGCAGCGGGAGGGACCTCGCCTTCCCGGTCCACCCCGCCTCCTGGCACCGCGGTGGAGAAATAATGGTTCCCCAGGTGCGCTCCCATCTACCCGTGCAGCCCACACTATAGAAAATGCCATCGTATAAACAGTTACACATCGACATTATTTTTACCCGGAAGAGGAATCGAGAGGAGAAACGTTGCATAATGAATGTGTGGTGTTCTAGCTCTGATGACAGTCCCTGATGTGCACCCAACATGTAACGGAACGCCAACCTGACGACAAGGCAGCGTTTTCTGGGCGTCACCACCGCTTACATGTCTGAGCTTCGCCTGACGTGAGCAGAGCCCCTGAAGTCACCACAGAGGAACCAAGCCGTCGCATTTGCATCCTGAGCAGCTTTGGTGAGCTCTTCAGTCCGGCTTCGGCTGCCGTCCCATCTGTACGTAAAGGAGAGGGCGGTGCCTCCTCGGGGGCTCATTGTAATATTACCTAAGACGCTGCATGTGCAACGCGGGGCTCGGCGCCTCACCCAGCCAGCTTCAAAAGGGGGGAGCCCTCCTATAATCACCCTGCAGCATCAGGGTCTTACCGTTAATGAGTGTTGACACTTATCTGCTCAAATGAAATACTAAAGAGCAAGCTAAGCTCTATAACCGATGACTTTGTGTATTGGAAACCGAATTGAAAGCAACAAATAAAATATAATCAATTTAACCCGAAGAGAAAGGCATTCAAAGGATATTAAGGGATTCCCAAAGCCGCTCGGAAATCTAACAAACAAGATTTGCAGGCGACACGGAGAGAAATATACTCCACATCCCGCCGGCGGGCCTGCTGCCGGGACACACCCGAGCGCCGATCCCGCACCAGCAGCCGATGCTGGAGACCTGCTCCCGTTGTCGCCGGGAGAACCTCCAGGGCCTCTGCTCAGCCTGAGGGGCACCAGGTCCCAAGCGGCCGACTCAGATTACGGGGCCCGCATGTCCGCTGGGAAACCCCGTGCCCTGTCTGACTTGCACGAGAGGCTGAGAAAGTGAGGTGTCGGCATTTTCTGTTTCTCCTGGGGTGAGCCAGCTGTTTCCTGCGGTGTGATTCCTCAGTCACAGAAAGGCAATTGTAAGGCTGAGCAGAAGGAAAAATGGAGTCTTCTTTAGGGTTGATATGTAGACTTCATGGGATTTCAAAGCAAGAAAAATTAAATTTAAAAAATACAATCTCGCCCTGGCCAGTGTGGCTCAGTTGGCTGCTGGTTCGAGTCTCGGTCAGGGCACGTGTCCAGCTCGCAGGCTCGATCCCTGGTGGAAGGTTAGGCAGGAGGCAGCCGATGGATGTTTTACTCTCACATCAATGTTTCTCCCTCTTTCTCCTCCCTCCTCTCTCTCTCTAAAAAAAGAAAAAATATACGCTCTCTGAGTTGAATCATATATCAAATGTAACACCCATGAGGGTCTTTTTCTCAGTGGACTACCTCTCACCTTCCTAAAAGCAGAAGAGTTTCCCTCCACCTCTGTGTGTGCAGCCTGTTTGGGCTGCGGGCAGGGGGCTGGGCCGCGATGTGGGTGGATGGTGCTGGAACAGAGCAGTGATGCCGGCTGCGGGCAGGGGCCTGGACCGCGATGTGGGTGGATGGTGCTGGAACAGAGCAGTGATGCTGGGCTGCGGGCAGGGGGCTGGACCGCGATGTGGGTGGATGATGCTGGAACAGAGCAGTGATGCCGCCTGCGGGCAGGGGGCTGGACCGCGATGTGGGTGGATGGTGCTGGAACAGAGCAGTGATGCTGGGCTGCGGGCAGGGGGCTGGACCGCGATGTGGGTGGATGATGCTGGAACAGAGCAGTGATGCCGCCTGCGGGCAGGGGGCTGGACCGCGATGTGGGTGGATGGTGCTGGAACAGAGCAGTGATGACGGCTGCGGGCAGGGGGCTGGACCGCGATGTGGGTGGATGATGCTGGAACAGAGCAGTGGTGCCGGCTGCGGGCAGGGGGCTGGACCGCGATGTGGGTGGATGGTGCTGGAACAGAGCAGTGGTGCCGGCTGCGGGCAGGGGGCTGGACCGCGATGTGGGTGGATGATGCTGGAACAGAGCAGTGGTGCCGGCTGCGGGCAGGGGGCTGGACCGCGATGTGGGTGGATGGTGCTGGAACAGAGCAGTGATGCCGGCTGCGGGCAGGGGCCTGGACTGCGATGTGGGTGGATGGTGCTGGAACAGAGCAGTGATGCCGCCTGCGGGCAGGGGGCTGGACCGCGATGTGGGTGGACGGTGCTGGAACAGAGCAGTGATGCCGGCTGTGGGCAGGGGGCTGGACCGCGATGTGGGTGGATGATGCTGGAACAGAGCAGTGATGCCGCCTGCGGCCAGGGGGCTGGACTGCGATGTGGGTGGATGGTGCTGGAACAGAGCAGTGGTGCCGGCTGCGGGCAGGGGGCTGGACCGCGATGTGGGTGGATGATGCTGGAACAGAGCAGTGATGACGGCTGTGGGCAGGGGGCTGGACCGCGATGTGGGTGGATGATGCTGGAACAGAGCAGTGATGCCGGCTGTGGGCAGGGGCCTGGACCGCGATGTGGGTGGATGATGCTGGAACAGAGCAGTGATGCCGGCTGCGGGCAGGGGGCTGGACCGCGATGTGGGTGGATGATGCTGGAACAGAGCAGTGATGCCGGCTGCGGGCAGGGGCCTGGACCGCGATGTGGGTGGATGATGCTGGAACAGAGCAGTGATGCCGGCTGCGGGCAGGGGCCTGGACCGCGATGTGGGTGGATGGTGCTGGAACAGAGCAGTGATGCCGGCTGCGGGCAGGGGGCTGGGCCGCGATGTGGGTGGACGGTGCTGGAACAGAGCAGTGATGCCGCCTGCGGGCAGGGGGATGGACCGCGATGTGGGTGGATGGTGCTGGAACAGAGCAGTGATGCCGGCTGCGGGCAGGGGGATGGACCGCGATGTGGGTGGATGGTGCTGGAACAGAGCAGTGATGCCGGCTGCGGGCAGGGGGCTGGCCGGTGAGCAGCACAGGGAGGCACTTGCGCTCGGACGTATTCAAAGACCCCCGAGGCCAGCTGTGAACGCTGTCTGTATTTAGATGGTGCTTGCTGCATTGTCTCCTTTATCCCACATTTAAATTCTCCCCCGATGCCACTCAGAACGGAACCCAAATCCCCCCTGTGCTTTCAAAGACGATGTCCCAGCTTCTACCAACACACTTGGCGACTGGCCGAGCCTTCGCTTCTACAACCTCGTCAGCATGTCTTTGACCTCCTCCACTCCCCTGCTCCACCGCCAGGGGCGTCTTCTTGAATGTTGTTTCAAAGAAGTAATGTATCTGGGTTACACACGGTGAGTGTGCAACTAGAATAGATGTGAAGAGCGTCACAAGTAATATAATGAATTCTCACTACCGTCTCCATAAAAAGCCGAGTTTCTTATCAGGGCGAGGCATCTTAATTCCCTCAGAGTTAGAATAACCAGAGGAAGCACCCTCTTTGGATGTGCACGATGGTGGGGGCACACAGATATTCAGATCTGCACAGTTTCTGAGCTACCCCCTACGTCCCTAAGCCCAGGGTTACAGTAATATAAGTTAAAATACACATTTCGCACTTTAGAACTTGAACATTTGACATCATTATGCAATGGATGGTAACTAATGATGTTAATGCAACTTCCTCTTGCAATGGTTTGTGTTTATCTATATACTAGAGGCACCGGGGTCCCTTGGCCTGGCCTGCGGGGATTGGGCTGAAACCAGCCCTCTGACATCCCCTGAGGGGTCCCAGATTGCGAGAGGGCAGTTCTCGGGTGACGCACCCCACAATCGGACTCCCCTCCCTCCTCTCTGGTTCCAGGTGCGTCACCCGAGAACCACCGCTGCCAAGTGATCGCAGCTCGGCAGCTCCTGCGTTGAGCGCCTGCTCCCTGGTGGTCAGTGCGCGTCATAGCTACTGGCCGGTCGGCCGGTCGGCCCGTCGGCTGGTCACGTAGGCTTTTATATAGATAGATATAAATGTAAAAATATTTTGTTAACTATAGTAAATATATTCTTATATAAAAATAAAAAAACCTTTCTATTCCATAAACATCAAGAACGTATTAGATGTCAGTGAGTGGTAGATTAAATTCATTCCTGATGAGTCAGAATTTAAAGCGAAGATTTGAAGATTCTTGCATCACCTCCTGGCCAGAAGCGAAGCTAAGTCACGGATCCACAGGCAACAGAGCGGCAGAGCCCGTGTGGCTCCGAGTCTGTGGGCCCGTCTCCGATTCTGAAAACACAAATGGAGGAGCTGTCACAGGAGACGAAGGCACAGCCAAACCCCGAGCCCGGTGAGAAACGGATGGCAGGGACCCTCCTTCTCCAAGGACCCCTGAGAGCTGTCACATCCGGGGGCTGAAACAGGAAAACTCCAGGATCCACATCAGAGCTGGAACATACGGTTTAGGTCATTCTTTGGTGGGCAGGTCCTCCTACCTTCTAGCAGAAGCCAAATAAAAAATGAAAAATCCGAAAGTGTTCAAAGAGAGAGGAAACAAATCTGAAATCTGTACTCTTGAAAAATAAAGGTTAAAATATGTAATTTGTGACAGATGCAAATTGACCACCCCCCCCCAATAAACTACATCACATGGAATGCTGGGAGAAGTTGTTCAGGGAGCGGGACGATGCCAACTGGAACCCAGACCTGCAGGGAGAATGCAGAACACCCGGCAGGAAGTGGAGAAACTGACCAATCAGAACCAAATCTGGGTCAACTGTGAGGAGCCAATGGCTGCCTAGGAGGCGGAGCTTTTGATGCTGACTGGCATAGAAACTGACCAATCAGAACCAAATTGGCCAGCAGAGGAGGGCAGTTGGGGGTGAGATCAGGCCAGCAGGGGAGGGAAGTTGGGGGCAAGAACAGGCTGGCAGGGGAGGGCAGTTGGGGGCAACCAGGCTGGCAGGGGAGGGCAGTTGGGGGCGAGATCAGGCCAGCAATGGAAGGCAGTTAGGGGTGATCAGGCAGGCAGGCAGAGGCAGTTAGGGGTGATCAGGCAGGCAGGCAGAGGCAGTTAGGGGTGATCAGGCAGGCAGAGGCAGGGACAATCAGGCAGGCAGGCAGGTGAATGGTTAGGAGCCAGCGGTCCCAGATTGTGAGAGGGGTGTCCGACCACTGGTTTAGGCCCGATCCCACAGGGGTCCCCGATTGGAGTGGGTACATGCTGGGCTGAGGGAACTCCCCCCTCCGTGCACGAATTTCGTGCACCGGGCCTCTAGTTAGAACTATAACAGAAAGAGCCGAACCAATAAAGCAAATAAAGAGACAAGAAATAATATTCAAGTAGTCCTCCGTTTATTTAAAGAGAATAGGTCATCTATTCAGTGTACAGGCAATTACCTATTAGAATGATAGCTGACTGCACATCAGGAACTACGCCATCCGTAAAAATGGTAAAAAAAACAAAACCGAAGCAGATCTTAAATTCCTCAGAGAAGAAGCACCACGTAACACTCCCTGGCTCTCGTTTCTGCTTCCACCCCGGGAGGCGGAGCAGCCAGGGCGTGGGAAGACAGGCCTGCTGGATGCCTGGCGGTGTTTCCACAGGGTGTCAGGGAGCTGGCCTCCTTCCCCTGCATTTCAGTGGCTGTCGCCCTCTCCGCGTTAAGAAGCCCCAGCGGGTGCAGGAAGATAGGCGCCCAGGAAGCCAGGAGCTCACTGCCCTGGCTCTTCCATCTCAGGCTGTCACAGCTGCAGCCTTGTTCGCGGGAACTCCTCGGGGAGCGCTCCCCAGGTATGCAAATGAGTCCCACATGTGACATTCGCCAGCGCGGGGGTGGAGGGAGTGAGGGCCGAGGGACTCGCCGTCTGTCTGATGGATTGACTCGCAGCATCAAGGGGCCGACCACCATTGATTTCTGCTCATCCATCTCCTCACAGTGACCTTCTCCCTGGAAGGAGAGAAGGGGGGTGGGGGGGAAGGCTGGGAGAACAAAAGAAAGGCACAGAGAAAAGAGAGGACAGCAGTGTCTCCGGGTTCCCTATCCCTCCTGCCCCCACGCCCGTCCACCGGGCACCGCCGCCCTTCGCAGAGACTCCCCTTGTGCCCCCAGCACACACTGCACTGCACCCACAGCCAGACTAACACCTAGGCTCCCGGTCTCCCCTGTCCTCGCGGTGTGACTCGGTCTGGTGTTGCTTAACTAGTATTTGTGTCACGGTTCCCAGAATTTACTAAGTAAAGGATAGAAATAACGTGGAGATGTTCTGGTCTGATATTCATTCTAAACCATGCGGGCAGAAGATGTACACGGTTGTCAGTACTCCTTCGCCCAGGACCGTCGGAGTGCTGTCATTTTCTGTTTTACCAGGAGAGCCCTCTTTGGGGAGATAATCCGCGGCTCCCGTGTGAACACTTTTAGGTGGGTGGGAGCTTATAGACAGGAAGAGAGGTAAACAGTGAGTAATGCCAAAAGGAAAAAAAAAAAGGCATAGAATTAAGAAACCAAAAATGCCCCCAAAGGTTTATGGATTTGCAGTCTACAATGTGTTTCCTTCCAAGTGCTTTTGTCTCTCAATCTTCTCGTCGGAACTAGCCCGGGCCATTCTCCGTCATGAAAGCGGATTGTTCATAGGGAAGAACTGCACTCCACTTTAGTGCTCAGACCTGCCCCACCTGTTTAAAGAGCTGCAGGGAAGGCAGCGATGGAATCGCAAGGACAGGCCACATGCACAGTCCATTCCTGTGAACGTTCTCCTTGGGGATCCACACTCTGTTCCCGTGACCCTTGGCACGTTCCCAACCGAGTTTATTTAAAAATTCCTCTCGTCGGTCACCTTTGGTGTGTAGGCAGAATTTAGCGGCAACATCGAAGCTCAAGAGGTTGTGGTTGGAGAGTTTAAACATCAAAGACTGTCCATGCTTAGAAGAGTCCATCAGCTGGCCATCCCTGAGCAGCAGGTCTGCAGCCAGCCTGTCAGCTTTTGCCCTTGAACTTGCACGAGACCACGACCTGGCTCTGCCCTGGCCAGCCCACGGGGGATGTTGGATGTGCCAGCCGCCATCATCCTGGGAGCCACCGTATTAGATTTGCTGGTCCTCGTAGATATGTTGTCATTTTTCTTGATAGCTCACGGGCCTCACATCTTTGCCCCACCAAGAGTAGAAATCTCACAAGCGGCCAAAGGCCACGGAGAGCCCCATCTAGCTTCAGGCGGTGCGATGGTCATCTGGAAAAGGCCTCCTTCATCCCCTCTTCTTCCTTCCTTTGGTCTGACCGGGTCCAGCCCATCGATCAGGAACTTCTCGGACTTTCAAGGGCGATGTTTGGTCAGACGGAGGTGGTACCGATACAGACTCTGCACAGAGGTTTGCATAGTTCTGTGGAGCAAGCTCTTTCCAGAGTCTTCGGTTTTGCACTCCACACCCCAAGTTCCGGAGAGTCTCCTTCTGAATCAAGATGAATATAGAGTCTGAATTTGATGGAAGACAGAGAGGCAGCTGTATTGGAACTTCAGCTTCAAAAATATTTCTTACCTTCTTTGAGTACAGTTTTTGTTGTTCTCCCTCAAATTTCTATTATAAGTATGCTCTAAAAAATAGCTGATAGCATTCCTAATTTGTTTATTGTTCAACTACGAGAGTACAGCGTGTAGAGGAAGAAACAGCCAAGTTAACTAAGAATATTAACACAGGGCCATAAATCTCGGAATGGTCAGCTCCCATGTCTAATGAGATCCAGATTATCTGCCTAAAACTGTTCTTTTCTTTCTATTTTGTATTGTATTTTATTTCTAGCTCTATAAACATGGCTGTAAGTCATCTTTTTAAAAGTTGTCACCAACAATGACAGTATTTTATTTTATTGGGAGAGTAAGAATGGGTATATTTTTAAAAGCAGCTGGAAGAAGCCCTAAAACGTATGGTGAATTTATACCAAATTCTAGTTTTGCTTTCTGGGAATGTTTAACAAATAAACTCTGGGAGTGATCAGAGGGCACCACACGTCTGGTATATTAATCATGAAATACACATTCAGGAGAGGATGGCCTGCCGAGCAGTAGCCGGAGAGGGAGGTGGAGCCAGCCCGGTTTGCTGAATTGCCTAAGCACGTGGAGTAGAAAGAATTGGGGCGATATGGGAATCGACCCGGAAATGCATTAAACCCAGGATGGAGATGGGAACAAGAAAGACTTAGTACCTCGCTGGAGAGAAGCTTTCTAATTACGCAGAATGTGTCTGTGGAGAACGTGTTCCTTCAGGAAGTGCTATTGAGTGCAGCTGTGTTCCTGACACAGCCAAGCAAGTTTCTATCAACAAGTCTCTAGCTAAGGGGGAACAAGCACCCTGAGAAACCATCTCCCGAACTGAGAATGCATGAGGCCCCGCCGTGACTGAGGCCCCGGGCGTTCTCTGGGTTGGGTGGCCTGAGGTGGAAACTGCAGGGAGAGGCAGGAACTACCAGCCGTGGGCAAACTACGGCCCGCGGGCCGGATCCGGCTGTTCTATCCGGTTCTCTTGCTCTCCCCTCCGCTCCTTTACTTCGAATTTATATTAGTTCACACAAACACTCCATCCGTGCTTTTGTTCCGGCCCTCCGGTCCAGTTTAAGAACCCATGGTGGCCCTCGAGTCAAAAAGTTTGCCCACCCCTGCGCTAGCCTCATCCCCCAGGATGCCACAACGACCAGGTCCTTTCTCTGCTGGAATTCTGAACCAGACCGTGTTCCGTTTGTGAATACGCGAGTGGGGAATGTGATGACAAACACAGGAGTCTGATAAAGGTCATCAGAAGCCAAACAAGTCTGTTAACTTCGGTTTGTAAGAAAGCTGAATTCCTCTGCGGGCTTCCTGTCAGGAACCGAGATGTGTGTGCGTTACGGTGGAGAATGGAGAACCTAACTTTCAGAACAAAATGGATTTTTCTCAAAATTATTTCCAAGAAAGATACAGAAGAATTCAACATTTTAAAAGGATTCTTGTGTTTCTTTGTGTGGTTTTTTTTTATCTGTAAAAGATTGTCTATGACCCATGAGAATGAATACAAAATCATGAACATCCAGAACATTCCCGCAGCCCATTTGAGGTGTTCTGTGGCTGGTAGCTGAGTTTCCCGCCCACGTTTGAGTCAATGCTCACCTGATCCTCCACGTCACAGTTTTCTGACTCGTGTCTGTCATACTCTGTGCTGGGAAAGGGCTATGAAAATCCAGTAATGATAGAGCAGGACCTCCATGGATTAACAACTCACCCGCCTCCTGCTCTGAGCCCTTTGAGACCCAGGGTTAATGAAAACAGAATTTCCACTCCTTTCTTCTCCACAAGGCTAAATATGTCATGATTACCTTTTCCCATTACTTCAGTGTATTTAAACATAAAACTGCCGAAACCGGTTTGGCTCAGTGGATAGAGCGTCAGCCTGCGGACTGAAGGGTCCTGGGTTCGATTCCGGTCAAGGGCATGTACCTTGGTTGCGGGCACATCCCCAGTGGGAGGTGTGCAGGAGGCAGCTGAGCGATGTTTCTCTCTCATCGATGTTTCTAGCTCTCTATCCCTCTCCCTTCCTCTCTGTAAAAATATCAATAAAATATATTAAAAAAATAAATAAATAAAAAAAATAAACATAAAACTAAATTCTTGCTTAGTCCTGGTTTGGTCACATGCTCCTGGTTTTCCTCCATATCATAGGCATCAAAATCATCAACACGATTTGCATATCCGTTTATGTAAATAAAGAGCTAATAGGTCTGAAAACAAGGCAAAATGCATGATGGGTGTGGCCTATTGAGGGACACCTGCATGACATTGTCACCCCTCCCCTGCACCCAGCTACACCTGCTGACGGCCCGGTGAAGAGAATGCGGTTAACCTGAGCCCACGCGTGTTTCAGGATCAAGGGAAACAGTCCACCTCTGTGTGGGTGGAGGCGTGTTCCATTCTCCAGGAGCAGCGAACCACAGTCCTTCTCCCACAGGAGATGTGGCTCAGCGGCTGAGCACCCCCCTGTGAACCAGGAGCTCACACTTCCATTCCCTTACATTTTGATAATTTAAGTTTCCACTTCTAAATTTTATTTCTGACAGATAGAATGCAATGGCTTCTCTCTCTCTCTCTCTCTTTTTTCTTTTTCTTTCTTTTTTTCTATTTGTCGTAAGAAACTAATGTTGAGGGGCTTTTCCTATGAAATTGTAACATGGAGTCAACTCCTTTGAAGACCACATTCTCCAGAAACACCAGGATGCCTCTCGTCGTCTGAATCGGGTGGTGAGCCCTGGGCGTAAACGGGAGCGTCAGCTTGTGTGCTCGAGGGGGCGGGCCACACACGTGGGCTCTGGCGGGGCTTGCTGTGGAAGGAAGGTTGTTGGGAAGTGTCAGGTGAGGGTGACCCTGAGCTGCGTTCACGAGCCCTTCCTTCCAGGTTGGAAAGCGCCCGTGGGCCTGTGGAAATACTCTCACTGGATCGCTGGCTCGTCTCAGGCGTGCTGGCGTTGCGATGTCTGGATGCCACTGGCTTTGAAGGTCCTGCCGAGGAGGAAATGACAGTCTCAAGGGTGTCTTTTAATTGATGGCCGGGGACTTGCTTCACCGGATGGGAAAACCGGGAGGCCCGTGGGCGCCGCGCCCGCCTCGACGGCCCAGAGCCGAGCGGGGAGCTTTCCTGTCATTTTCACGCCGCATTTGCAAGGGGCCCAGGGGTTCCCGAGTCAGCACGTCTCACCCAGTCAGCACAAGTGGCTCTGAAGGGAAGAGCCGCGGTCCTTGCTGTCAGTCATGTTTGTGTCTGTCCACTGATTGCCTTTCCAACACGAGTCACTCCCGATGCGAGGTAACAGCCCGGGCGGCGCTGGGCAGCGTGTGGGCTCACACGGGGGCGGGGGGGGGGCCCTCACCCCACTGTCTTACAGCCGCAAGGACGGAGCGGGCCTGTGGCCTGGACTGGGGGCGGCAGGAGGCAGACGGCACTCGTCACTCACCTCCGCGAGCGTGCACGCATGTCCACAGTACGGTCACCTGGGAAGGTGTCTCCCCACTCAGTGCTAAGAACACAGGGAACCAAAGGCACCTCAAATGGTTAGGAACTGGACCCACACTTGGTGACGGAAAAGGAAGAAACGGCGAAGCCGCCCATGAGGAGTGTGTGCGCCAGGGAAATGCACATTTCAAACGACACTTATGCCCTGACCGGTGTGGCTCAGTGGATAGAGCGTCGGCCTGCGGACTGAGAGGTCGCAGGTTTGATTCCGGTCAAGGGCATGTACCTTGGTTGCAGGCACATCCCCAGTAGGGGGTGTACAGGAGGCAGCTGATCGATGTTTCTCTCTCATCGATGTTTCTAACTCTATCCCTCTCCCCTTCCTCTCTGTAAAAAATCAATAAAATATATCTTTAAAAAAAATAAATAAAAATAAAACGACACTTACTGGAAGTTAAAATAAACTGCCAGACGAATGCCTGGAGGGGGTGTGGAGCCATTAGGACCCGTTCACGTTTCGTGTGGGGACGCAGAGAGACACAGTTGCTGTGGAAACGGCTTGAGAGCTTCTTATAAAGTGAAAGTCATGCACTTAATGAATGACTCGCTCCTTGGATATCTTGAGAATATGTATGTAAATGTGATATACATCCACCCACAAAGACCTGTGTGCGGATTCTTATAAAACCTCGATGCATCGTTTCCATGAAGTGCAGGCCGCCCATGTTTTCGGGGTGAGTGAGTCAGTCGGAAGCCAGGTGGAGCACCTTTGTAGCAGGAACACCACGCAGATCGGAGAAACACGGGTGCGTGGAGCCACAGACACGAGCCTTGCACGCGTTGTGCTAAGTGGCAAAGCCCTACGCACAGGAAGGGCTGCAGCCTCGGGGGTGGTAGTTACGTCTGACGTTTAGGAAAGCAAAAGGAACAACAGCCAGCGTGGTGGCTGCCAGGCGCGGGGATGGGAGGGGGCGATGGGCCACGGCGGAGCCCAAGGAAATCGCAGCGGCGAAGGGATTTCTCTATCCATCGGCGGGGAATTGATGGGTGTGTTGGTCACGTCCACGCAGCTGTAACCTAAAGAGGGTACATCTTATTACGTATTAAATAGACCTCACTATAGCTGCTGTAAAATCTGCATACACTTTTCTATTGATGTTATATTTTATTTTTATAAGACTAGCTCAGTGTTTCTCAACTGTGCATGAAAAGGGGATCTTATGAAAGTGGATGTTCTGACGCCGAAGGTCTGGGGTGTGGCCAGTTCCCAGGGGATGACCAGAGGCGAGTCCATGGACCACTCTTCGAGCAGCGAGAGATCAGGCCACACCACGTGGTGCACAGCGGGTCGGGCCACATGTATGGAGTTCAAAATAGTTCCGAGGTCATTGGCATAACTTCCAGCCCATCATCCGGAAAGGACCTCGAAGTTTCGGGAAGTCCAAATCTTCGCCAGGGGCCTGTGATGGAGGCCTCCTAGGGTCGGCCAGACCAACTCTCTGGAACTTGAGTCAGTCCATCTTGATTTATATAAACGTTATCAGTGCCAACAGCATCTGAATTTCCAAGACCCGATGCACAAAATGTTCGTGAAGGTTTGTGCACAAATCTACTCTTATGAAACGATGCAACGAACACAATATTTATTCCACATTTTACAGCTGTGTCTTGGAAGGCCATGTGACTGTAAGAGTTGAATTTGGAGTTGGCATAGAATGTCCCTGAGCGGGCTGGTGGCTGCGTTATCCTCGGCTCGTTATCCCAGGAAAATTTTCATATTAGTGTTTCCTTCTAAAACAGGCCACAGGAAATTAGCAAGGAACTAATGTGGTCCTTCTTATCCATTCACGGAAGAAAGCTTTTACAGGGTCTAATTAACATGCTAGACACCAGGATGTAGATGGCTTAGCATTATTGTTGCCATAATTTTAATCTTACCTAATTTTTTAAACGACAATAAGGATATAGTAAAAGGGTTAGCACCGTATTAGATACATTCTTCCTAGGGAGTAGTTACGAATGCATCATATCCTAAATACTTTACTTTTTGGTTACAATCCTTTGTGAATAAGATGTGTGTCTAGCTACTCCTCATTTTGACATTTATTAATGCTAAAGATGGAAGTGAGGAATCTATGTAGACAAAAATGCCACCAAAACAATTTCTTTATATCTTGATGGCATTTACACTTATCACACAATAAGAGCCACCTGACTCATTTCTGTTTGTTCTTCAACCTTATCTCAGAATTCGTTTATTTTTTCCAGTCTCCAATTGTTTTCTCAGATGATCCTCCCACAGTATAATATATAACACCAGGTTTTAAAATCCAGCATCCTGTGTGGAGGGAATGCCAACCGCGGTGACCTTGACCAGCGAGGGGAAGCTATCAGACTTTGCCATTCAGGCCAGAGCTCTTTTTAGCAATTGTTTTAAACACAAACATCCATCAAAATCAATCAATGCTTTACGTCGCCAAGTGGAAAAACAGTATCATTCTCAAACTGCGTCTGTATAACTGTTACATGCTCAATTGATTCAAATATTGAAATGCCCTAATGGATATTTTATAGGATACCTATTGGAGAAAATTAGATCGGCACTTAATTCTCGTTCCGCAGAAAGCGTGCAAGTGGGAAGAAGTGCAGTGTATTGACTTTGCTTCTGCCTACAGTATATTTGCCAACTGAATTTTCATGGAGTTGGTATTTTTGCTTTATTTACGTGTGTCACTGACAATCTGACAAAACTTAAGAAATCATCCGTCCTAAATTGCCTTTGGCCCTTAGCTAACATCTGAGCTGGTTGCCAGGGAAGCTTAGACAATGCTGATAGGCTGTCTCTTCCAGAGGAACAACTGAGACGGGGTTTATCAGGGACGTCTGTCCTCCAGCCAAGCCATCGAGAGTAATTGGACCAGAGGCCTGGCTGCTCCGTGGGCAGCGAAGCCCTGGGGTGGCTCTGGTCAGGCCTCACCAGGGACGCGAGGGGTTGGTCCATAGGAGATGAAGAGCCTCTGAAGACACTCAGCAAGAGTGGCTGGTGGTGGCACTGCTTCTTCTGAGATCTAAAATAGGGGACAGAAAAGCCATCAGGTGGGGTAAGCAAAGCTCCCTCAGGTCCTCAGTTCTTAGCCAATCAAAGGGATGTTGCAAAGTCGCTTTTTTTTTTTTTCTGACTCTAACCAGAAGTACAAGAAACTCTCCCCAACACTCCTCCCTTCAAAACAAAACCAAAAGGAAACATCAACCACGCGCGCGCACTCCCCATACAGGACAGCACCCACCAGCCCGCCGGCAGAGCTGTGCTCCCAGGGCCAGGGAGCCCGTGGCTGGGAAATCCCGCAGCCGGGGGTGGGGGTGGGGTAGGGGGGGTGGGGGGTGGTGGGGGGGCGGCGTTCGAAACGTCTTTCCTTACCAGCCTTTCCTCGTTGGGTGTACTGGGTTAGTGCCCGATGTCCATGCAGTTAGTGATAGAATTCTAAAAACCTGTTTATCATGAATCAAAGATTCACAGAATTATTGGGTTGGAAAAATATCCTTGCCCGGCTGGTGTGGCTCAGTGGTTGAGCATTGACCAATGAACTAGAAGGTCACAATTCGATTCCCGGTCAGGGCACATGCCCGAGTTGTGGGCTCAATCCCCAGTGTGGGGGCGTGCAGGAGGCAACCAATCCATGATTCTCTCTCATCATTGATGTTTCTGTCTCCCTCTCCCTTCCTCTCTGAAATCAATAGAAATATATTTTAAAAAATCCTAAGACTATTGTGTGAAGCTTGGATTTCTTTCACCATGTTTCAACTGAATAATATTTTTCTTATCTCCATCTTCAAGTATTGGGGATACCAGAGTTTTCAGGAAAATATTCGCAATTTCTGTTTTCAATTTCCTCACTATTCTGACAATTGACAATTCGTCTCCTAAGATGGGTTCTTCTCTAGAAAAATCAGGAAGATCTGGGACAAGGATTTTTATTTTATAGAACTAGAGGCCTGGTGCACAAATTTGTGCATGGGTGGGGTCTGGCCAGCCCGTCCCGATCTCGGGCCAATCGAGCCAGGACGGCCATGGGGAGGGGATGTGGGTGGTTGGCCGGCCAGCCCCACCCCCAATCAGGGTGTGGGGGGCCAATCGGGGGCTGGGCTGGCCACTGGGAGGGCCATAGGCAGTTAGCCAGCCGGCCCTGCCCCCTGGTTGAACTCCCAGTCGAGGGGAAAATTTGCATATTAGCCTTTTATTATATAGGATAACTCGTTGCATTCCTTTGATGTATGTAATGTTTCTGTGATTTATTCACTCATTTATCAGTTTGTTTATTCATTAATTCATCTCCTTAGAAATGTGCAAGCTGTATATACTTAGTTGATAAGATATGTAAAGAAGAGTCAGTCCTCAACCCCGGGACCAAGAGAGCACAGTCAGAAGTGCCATAAGGTGCATTTGGGAGGCAAGAAATATGGCCGAGCATGTACTGTGTGAACCTACTCCCTGAAGGTGGAGTGCCATGAGGATTTGGATAGGGGGAGATTATTTTTAAGTGGAAGTCATTTTTATTCTCTTATTATTAATATTTCTATACAACTTGATGTTGGAGCCATGTTGTATTTCTCTCTAAGCAGTAAGCTGTTTTTGCTTTGGTAGTAAACTACTGGAGCTACAGATTTTACTGTCAAGAGGACAACATCTTCTGAAGTGCATGGAGCCAGAGCTGCGGGGCTCCATTGGTTGGAGGGTTGTCCCCTGCACCAAAGTGTTGCGGGTTTGATTCCTGGTCAGGGTGTGTATAGGAGGCAACCAATGGATGTTTCTCTCTCTCTCTCTCTCTCTCTCTCTCTTCCCCTTTCTCTCTCCTTTCCCCTCTCTCTAAAATCAATTAAAAAACATATCTTTAGGTGAAGATTTAACAGAATAATGATAAAGTGTATAGCACTCCACTGTATTGGCATTTTTTATAAGCATAACATTTACTCTACTGGTATCCTATCTAATAAAGAGGGAATATGCTAATTGACTGCCCTGCCCTCAAAGATGGCGGCACCCACAGCCAATAAGGAGGGAATATGCTAATTGGCTGTCACGTCCTCAAAGATGGCGGCACCCACAGCCGCAAGATGGTGGTGCCCAGTCCCCTGAGCCCCCCAAGGATGGCCTGAGGCTCAGGCAAGCCTCGGTTGTCAGCTGCCCAGCTACCCAGGGCCGCCCGAGGCTCAGGTAACCAGGGCCGGCCGAGGCTTGCACTGCCGGCAGTGGCAGCAGTGGAGGTGTGATGGGGGTGTCACCTTCCCCTGATCACCAGGTCGCCTCCCACCCCTGAGGGCTCCCGGACTGTGAGAGGGGGCAGGCCGGGCTGGGGGACCCCCCATCCAGTGCATGAATTTTCATGCACCGGGCCTCTGGTATAAATATAAGTGTAGAACACTGTAATAAATGAAATATTAGAGTACACTTTGTATAATACTTTCATTTTGTAGTTATTAAGATGCTATCAACTGTGGTATTGGGACTGGCCCTACACTTCATTGAAACTTATGTTCTCTGATCCAAACGAACAAAACCACATCGCACTGGGCAGACACTGCGTGTCATCCGGGCACCGAGACAGGTAGACCTGCATTTGTTCACCTCAGAAACGTGCCAAATCAATGTTATTAGATGCAGCGTTATAGAGAAAGTAGTCACGTGCTAAAGGTGTTGAATTTTGGACTTTGCCATCGGGCTGGTAAATTTCAGACCCCATTGAGATGTGACTTCAGTCAGACGTGGGTTCAATGTTTTATTGTTTTCAAAGACTATTTTCATCTGTATGTTCTCAAACTGCTTCCCTGGCCAGAACTGCTTGGAACTTGCAGGACAGGTGCCTGGAGCGGGGACCGTGTTCAGGTGCGTCTCAATCACGGTTATGCCGGTTAGCGTCTGCATTTATAACCAGGAGTCTTGGGGATGGCACCTCCTGCAGGCATTTCTCTGCCTCCGCATTTACTGAGGAGGCATCGTTGTCTGCCTTTTCTTTCTTTCTTTCTTTTTTAAATTTCTTTATTGGTTAAGATATTACATATGTGTCCTTATTCCCCCATTACCCTCCACCTCCCATTCATGCCCCCACCCCCCTGTTGTCCGTGTCCATTGATTAGGCTTGTATGCATGCATATAAGTCCTTTTGTCTGCCTTTCCTTACAGACACAAATTGGACACTCGCACATGCACCCAAGTCATCGGGAGGACGTGTTCCGATTCGACCCTAAAGCAGCTCTAGTGGGAGATGACTGGAAGGCATTTATGTCTAGATGTTTTTGGCTTTGAATGCCCATTGTGAGAACAGAAGTGAGAAGCTGGCATAGTGTCAGGCCCTGCTTTGTTAATTCACTGAGGCAATGAAATTGGTATCCATGTTGCAGTAGAACGGATGATGGCATTCGCTATCGATCTGTAGACAGGCTGAGGACAATATTATAATAATCCATACCAGCCAGCCTGACCTTTTACTGACTTGGCCTTTACCTTGAGTGGGAGGGAAAGGAAGAATGTGATACAGGTGCCTGTATGAGTGAGCTATAACCGAAGGTTGCACATAGCTGACTTTGTTGTTATTTATCATGAAAGCAAAGTGGTCCATTAAGCCACTCATCTCATTAGAGACCTGTAAATCCCAAGGACAGACCATGCGAAGCTTCTCCGTGGCCGCTCAGCAATGAACTTGAACCATTTTTCAAGGGCCATCTAAGAAAATGATGCTTAAAAGTGTTACCAGGCACTCCCCCGTTGGGCTGGGGCGGGCTGTCGCTGTGTCCGATAACGAAGGCTGGATTGCGTCATATAAGGCGCTTACTGAGAAGGCCAGCCAACCAAGAAGACAGGGCGCTTACAGGCATCATATCCTGTCTCCCAGCAGGTGCCAGGGACAGGGCTATATAACAGGG
Source organism: Plecotus auritus (assembly GCF_963455305.1). NCBI lineage: Eukaryota > Metazoa > Chordata > Mammalia > Chiroptera > Vespertilionidae > Plecotus > Plecotus auritus. Next base: position 1,875,150 of record NC_137775.1, read on the forward strand.
AGGGGGCTGTGGTGAGGCTGGGAACGGAATGCAGCTACGTGCAACCCTGGAGGTGCACAGACGTCAGCTATTGTCCCTAGTCATCAGGCGATGAGATGGTGTTGACGAGATGGTGTGGAAGAGATGATGGCGATGAGATGGTGTTGACGAGATGGTGTGGAAGAGATGATGGCGATGAGATGGTGTTGATCCGATGATGTTTTGACTCCTGGTGGGTCAGCCTGACCCTGCTTATCGCTTCTGCTTGCTGGATTCACAGCCGAGTCACCTCTTCCATTGCTTCCCACAGGCCTTGAGAAGGAAACTTAAGAAAAAATGCAACCCCCTATTCGCACATGAGAAATGTACCCCCCCCCCCATTCACGTAAGCATATGTGCTCTAAGATCAAAATAATAGGGTTACTTTTCAGGTTAATTCAGGTGCTCTACCTATGAAGCTATAAGTCCCGCCCCCCGTCAAAAGCAATCAAGGCGGCTGTGTCTCAGCTCAAATCTCACCTGCAGAGGCTCTGGGGTTCCCCCTGAAATCACTTTCTCCTCCCTCCTGACTGCGCCCTGCGGCGCTGGTCACAGGTTATAACCAGAGGATGTGAGATCTGCGGGGGCCCCAAGAATTAAGTGACGGCTGACGACACAACGCGCGTCAGAGGGACAGGGACCTTATTGGTCAATGGAGATAATAGTATTGTCTACCCGAGAAGTAAATACTACATCAACATTCCTACGAGAAAATCTTCACCGTGGTTCCTTCGTCAAGAATCAGATATGACACCAACAGTGTCATCCATAAGAGAACGTCAAGGACAACTTGGATTTCAACTTGAAAACGTTGGCACTTCAAAAGATACTAAGAGAATGATGAAAGGGGGCGTCCCACACGGGAAGGACATATTTGCAACGCATGTACCCGACAGCTTGAATCCAGACGCTATAATGAACTTAATAATCAGAGGACAAATGACTCAATGAAAAAACGGGGAAGTATCTGAATGGATATTGTACTAGAGACAACACAGTATTGGTTGATAACACATGAAAAGGCTCCAAAGCCTCAGAGGTCACAATGGGTATTTTCTCAACGCAAGTTCAGATTCAAGGCCCGGGAGGTGAGGTCACCTCTCGATGGGAAAGTGGGGAACTCACATTGTAAGCGGATATGAATGCCGGACACCTCACACCCGGGGAGCATTGTTCCAATCACTCATCCCGCCCTGCTCCCCTGAACTGTGTGCGAACACATTCTTTATAGGGCCTCGGGGACCGCCCCTGGATCTCAGGGAGAGAAGCTGCTGCAGACAGAAACGAGGTGGAAGGAGAGGGGCCTTTTGTGAAGGAAGGGCTCGGGATGCTCCACAGTTACCGTGGAAACGAACTTCTCAAATCCTCACAAGCTATTACACAGGTTACACTGCCTGGGGGCCGGGCATCGCTATCTAAAGGATGCCAGGAATCTTCCCCGGCAAGGTTCATGACATTGAACAAATGCCAGAAGGGGGGCTGGCTGGTTCCCAGCTCCTAGCAGCGCGTTGGCTGTTGGCCCAGAGGTGCTTGGGCTGTTTGGGTAGAACACGGCTCACGCTTGGGAACATGAAACACTGCGGAGGTGGCAGCACCGTGCAGCCCCCGACCACGCAGCAAAGGGGGTTCTGCGCCTTATTTCACATCCACTGACCACCTCTGAGCTACGGGGACCAGATGTGAGAGTAACTGCATAAGGTTAGCGAGTGTTTAAGGCGTGCACACCACATGAATATTCATTCCAGGTGTGTGGCTAGTTTATTTGAATATCCTTTATGATTTTTAAGAAAACATATGATAATGGCCTAAAATCAATCTGGATTATTTCCTCAGTACTTTGCATACCAAATATTTCCCTTAGATCCTCTAATATATATATACACAAATGCATTCCTATTTGAATATACACTGAGTAGCCAGATGATGATGATCTCTGAACGCATAATAATCTGGCCTCTCAGTGTATAGCCTATATAATAAAAGGCTAATATGCAAATTGTCCCCTCGACCAGGAGTTCAACCAGCAGGCAGGCCGGCCAACCGCCCATGTCCCCTGACCCCACCCATGCACGAATTCATGCACCGGGCCTCTAATATTCTAATATATATATATTGAGTGGCCAGATTATTATGTGTTCAGAGATCATCATAATCTGGCCACTCAGTGTATATTCAAATAGGAATGCATTTCCCAGACAAAAAATTTCATGTAGTTCATATGTTAAAAATTGTTTCTTCATGATTACAGGCAACCAATTTAAAGTTTCTTGTGTATTCTTTCAGAAAATGTTGGAACATATTAATTTCTATTGGTATGTGTGTATGTAAATCTATTTAATTTTATTTTTAACCTATACATGTAGTAAAACACATGTGATCTCCAACACATTTATATATTTATTACTTGATGGTAACTTTATAATTTGCTTTAATTTTCTACTTTGTGTTTTGTAATAGTTTGTACTTTAAATTAGCATTTAATAACCCTAAAAATAGTATGTAAAAATGATTATAAGCTCAAGCAAATGAACAACCAAATGATCTATGATCTGAGTCAATAATAAAAGAGCTATTTATTGATACGAATAATCGATTCATCAACTAGAAAATGCAAAAACAAATCAACGACCAATGAAGTGCTGCCCTAGCCAATGTGACTCAGTGGTTAGCGCGTTGGCCTGCAGACCAAAGGGGTCCTGGGTCAGATTTCAGTCAAAGGCACATACCTTGGTGGCAGGCTCCTCCTTAGCCCGGGCCCTGGTCAGGGCTCATGCAGGAGGCAACCAAGCGATGTGTCTCTCTCACATCAATGTTCCTCTCTGTCTCTCCCTCTCTCCCACTCTCCCTAAAAACCAATGGGAACATATCCTCGGGTGACGATTACTAGCAACGACAAGGATGAAGTGCTCCTGTGGGGGACAGAGTGTCTTTTGTGTCCTTTGCTGTTGTGATTATTTTTTTACAAAAGATAAAAAATATCCATGAGGTTCGTGGACCTGCTCTCTCAGAAATGATGTGTAATTTAATCATTTCAGGGAACCATAGTAATATTCTCCATATACAAACAGCAGGATAAATGATCACTTTGGGTATAGGTATTATGCAGCAAAGAAGTGCCAATATTCTATATACTATAGCCTGATCCCCAATGTCTGGCAGAGTACACCTGAGAATCCTGGTGTTCACTGGAGAGAAAGCTTTTTTAAAAAAGAGGACATGTTTGTTAATTGGTCACCAATTGATTTCTGTCCGTTGACGTGTGCGACCCTAATGCTCTTATTGTCACTGCACTCCCTGGCTCAGCAGATGGCAGCTTCCTCAAGTGGACATTGCCTCCGTGTCCTCGGTACCAGGTAGGACGAACCACAGCATCAGGCCCGCCGTGGCTGGGACGCTGGGCCCCAGTTCACAAACACGTCCCTCGTGGACATTCCCATCGCGACCAGTCATCGCTAGGGAGCGCTTCTCTAGCTGAGTCTTTTTCAGAAGGTTACACCTGAACCCCAGTTATTGGGAGGTGTTTACTATTCTCCTTGCCCTGGGACACCAGGGGAGCCTTCCACAATTTCACTGAAGAGTGCCCACAGAGACAACCCACCGGAGAATTACTCACACTCGCAGACGCCCTTTAGCACTTTTCTTCAGCATGCGATGCTGGTGTCTAACCTGACATGGAATTAGTTCCAGTAGGGCAGGTTTGGATGAACTGTAATGGTATTCCAGCCGTGGGCCAACTACGGCCCGCGGGCCGGATCCGGCCCGTTCGGCTGTTCTATCCGGCCCGCGGAGCCGAAAGAGCGGAGGGTTCTCTTGCTCTCCCCTCCGCTCCTTTACTTTGAATTTATATTAGTTCACACAAACACTCCATCCATGCTTTCGTTCCGGCCCTCCGGTCCAGTTTAAGAACCCATTGTGGCCCTCGAGTCAAAAAGTTTGCCCACCCCTGTATTAGACTTACTTATCACACCTTTCTTAATTTCCTGGGAACACAGCAGCCAATCTTACAAAAATAAGCCAGGCTTCACTATGTTATTGCCCACTGCTATGTGGGAGCGACGTGATGTAACAGCTCGGTGGCGCGGTTGGAAAGACGAGATGGAAAACCAGCGAACAGGAGCTCCGGTCCAAGTTAGCGCACTGGTGATCAGAACGCCCGCCGCCAGAGGCAGCCTCGCGCTGTGCCCAAACCCACGCGCTTCGCCGCCCCGCCGCGCGGCCTGCCGCTTCGAAAACATCCTCAGGTCGTGTGCATCCTTTAGTTCTCTTTGCAGCCAGTGGATCTAATAATTTTCCCTTTGAAAGCTTCCCGCACCCAGTCAGTAATCGACATCTTTAATTGCAATTGTTAACGTGAGATCATCGTAAATCCAGACACAACTGTGAGAGAGACTGCGGAAATACCCCGAGGAGCTTTACCCGGCCCCCTGGCCCCAAGGGAGCATCTTAGGAACAGAACCGTAGGACAACATCACAGCGGGGTGCTGACGTTGGCGGGTCAGGAGAGAAAGCATCTTCCTCTCCAGAAGCATCCCTCGTGCTGCCATTCTGTAGTTACATCCCTTTTCCCCGCTTCGCTCCCACCCCCTCCTCCACCCTTGGCAACATGATCTTCTCGTTTGTAAATGATTATCGTGTAAGAAAACGTCGTATCGATGGAATCATAAGCCTATCAACTCTGGGGATTTTCTTTCTCCTGCAGCTGAAGTCTCAAGAGACAGGAGGATCATGCATGTTGTTTTGTGTGTCGGTATTTTCTCCCATTTTATTGTTGAGAAATAGTCAACAGGATGGCTGTGCACAGCGTGTTTAACCCGTGACCCATTGCAGGACACCTGGGTTATTTTCGGCTTTGGACGCTTACAAGTAAAGTTGCTATAAACATTCGTGCCCAGGCTGCTGAGTAACCAACCGTAAGTCTTCATTCCTCTGAGTAAATGCCCAGGAAATCAACTGCAGGGTTGCACGGTAGTTGCTGGTTTTGAAAGAGATTGCCAAACTTTTTTGCAGAGTGGCTGGAGAAATTTAAGTTTCCCCTCTTCACTGCTATTTGACGGTATTACTACTTTTTTTAAAATTTACTTTAGCCATCCTGAGCGGTAAGTGGTGGATCTCCTTGTGGTTTAATTATTTCCCTAGTGACTAGTGATGAGGAACATCTGGTCATGTCCTTCTTTGCTGCCTGTACACATTTTTCACTGAAATACCTCTGCAGCGTTTTGCCCATTGGATTATTTCATTTCTTACTTTTGAGTTTTGAGAGTCTTTATGTTCTAGATACGAGTCCTTTGCAGAGTGTGGTTTGCAAATATTTTCTCCTACTCTATCATTTGTCTTTTTTTTGTGTGTGTGGTTTTTTTTGTGTTTAAATAGATTTTATTTTTTTTAAATTTTTTTAATTGTTTGAAGTATTACAAATAGTAGTACATATGTCTCCTTTTTTTTCCCCATTGACCTCCCCCCCTTCCTCCCCTTCCCCCCAGTACATGCCTTTACCTGCCCACCCCCAGTGTCTTTTATCCATTGGTTATGCTTATATGCATGCGTACAAGTCCTTCGGTTGCTCTCTTACAGCCCCCGCCCCCCAACCTCCCCTGCCTTCTCGCTGTAGTTTGACAGTCTGTTCAATGCTTCTGTGCCTCTGTATCTATTTTTTCCCCTTTTCTTTCCTTTAAAAAATCTTGCCTCTGCAGACTAGAAATAATCATATAATAACAAAAAATGTTTGAGTCCCAATTTCAATGTCCAACAGTTCTAAGTCTCCGTTTCAATGTCAAACAGTTCCTTATGTGTACATGTCAGCAATGATATCTGGATGGTGGGCACATGGTGGCAATGCAGGTCCGACCCTCTCTGGTTTGGTCCTAGGCAACCTGCTGCATCACACAGCTGCTGACTGCTAGCGTGGCAAGGCGTCGTCAGCGTCTTCCATCTCTGGACTGTTTCTCCTCTTGTCTTTGTGGTTGGAGCAGACCTGTCAATTCCACTCTGTTGCAGGAATCCACATGGTCTTGGAGTTGTTTTCTGAAAATATACAAACATATTCTCGACCAAAAGTTAATAAAGGAATCTTTTCTATATAATTGATTTGGGATCCTTTTTATTTTTGCCCAAACGATTTTCCTTGTGTGTTTTTCATGGGTGTCTTGCTGTTAGCATTACAAATGAAAATTAAATTTGTAAAGTAAAAATTTTCTAGATGTAATTTACTTATAGGATATTTTTTCCTTACATGATATTACCCTACTATCCCCCCTTTTTTTGATCAATGGAGGCTTTTGTAAATTTTATAATGCAGTCTTGATAACTTTAAATTTTAATTTTTTGCACAAAAATATGACTGCTTTAGTTTCATTGCATTTGTCTTTTCACCCTCTTTCAGAGAACACAGGTTTTCATTTGGGAAGAGTCAAACTTCTCGCTTTTTCCTTTTGTGGATTGTGCTTTCAATGAAAGGTCTAAGCCCGTGGTCGGCAAACTGCAGCTCGCGAGCCACATGCGGCTCTTTGGCCCCTTGAGGGTGGCTCTTCCACAAAATACCACGGCCTGGGAGAGTCAATTTTGAAGAAGTGGCATTAGAAGAAGTTTAAGTTTAAAAAATTTGGCTCTCAAAAGAAATTTCAATCGTTGTCCTGTTGGTATTTGGCTCTGTTGACTAATGAGTTTGCCGACCACTGGTCTAAACTATCTTCTCAGCTCTGGCTCTGAAAGACTTTCTCCTATGTTTTCACTTTTCTGAACGTTTTATGCTGTATTTCTCACGTCAGCCCATGATCCATTTGTGTTAAGTTTCATGTAACGTGTTAGTTCCGTTTTTTCAGGTCAGGTTTGGTTCCTTTTGCCGATGGGTGTCCAGCTGTTTCCGCACCATTTGGGAGAAGTTTATTTTCCCTCCGTCCAGCGGCTTTGACCTTTGTCACCATCAGTCGGTCCCATCGTGTGGATCCATGCCTGGTTCTCTGACCTGCACATGTGACTATGCCTCTTCCAGGACCACACGGTCCTGAGAATCTCCATGCGCAGTGTGTCTGTCTTCCCTGAGTTCTTCCGACCGAAGCCTTCGGGTTGCCTCTCCTCCTTTACAGGGAACATGCTCCATCTTGGGGTCGCCCCTTCGTAGGCTGCTTCTCCACATCTTAGTAGAAGTTTTAACCAGAAGGGTCTATGTTTTTCACATTTCCAAAAACAGGGAACCTTTCCACAGCCACTCTCCTCATTTGTCATTTCAAATGTGAAGTCAGAAGAATTGCCAGCGTCCCGTTCTGTCCTACACCACCGTTTAACCTGAGGTGTATTGTGAAGTGGCCAGGGCTAGTTTATGCTGTGTTCTCAGCGTGAAGTGGTCTCCTAGAGTCTGTAACCAGGGAAGAAGCCTTCTGACAGTGGGCTTGTTTTATACTTGGATGATATGATCTGGGCAGAAGGACTGTCAGGGGACAGACTCTTTCATTCCAGTGAAAGAATGCATGCTTCCTGCTCTGATACTGCTTCACGCTCACCATAATGTGTCATTACCTCACAGTAAACCACACGGAGGGGCCCCCTAAACCTTCCCCATCTGTAGGACACGTCGCAATTCTATCCAGGGCTAAGCGTGCATGTATACTTAATTACCCAGAGTTCAACCACTTTGAAATGAAAATTACCATCTTCAATAGCCTGGCACCTGTGTTTATTGCAAACGTGGAATCACAAGCCAACAGCTCTCATTGTTCCTTTATTTTTATTCTTTTCTGTCTCTCCTAACGGTGACTCAGGCGCTCAGAGCTTGTGTTTATTGGTGAAACAGAGAACACACTGCAGCCGGTTCTGCCCCATGAGAAGGTACGCAACGATGGCCTTCTCAGCAGGAAATGTGGAGCTTTTCTGCATTCTGACAATGAATCTTGGGCAGTTGTTTATGTAAAACCACACGCAACAATCAAGCACTGAAAAGGTCACGTTAAAAATGGCACTTCATCTCGTGTAGCGTTACATTTCAAACCCGAACCCAGGGCAACACCAATTAATACAGCTGCAGGCAGGAGAGGACAAAGGTAATTATGAGGTTGCAAAGGATAGGTGGTTATTTATACTGGTAATCTCAAAATGCATGGAAAACCATTACATCAAGAAAAGAAAGCTATGCTGGATGGCATTAAATAGTAAGGGGAGAATTTAAAAAAAGCCAACTCTAAGGGTTAGCAATAGGTAAGCACATACTAGTAGATGATTATGAAATATATCCTATCTAATAAAAGAGCAATATGCAAATTAACCATCACTCGGCTACACCCACAAGCCACGCCCACCAGCCAATCAGGAGCGAATATGCAAATAAACCCAACCAAGATGGCTACGGCCACAGAGAACAGGAGGGAGGCTTGGGTTTCCCCGGCGATGGAGGAAGCAAAGCTTTCCGCCTGCTCTTGCTGGCTTAGGCCTCCACTCAAGGCTACAAAGTTTCAATGATAGAAGATACATAAATCCAAACAGAAATGGCTGCTGCCGCGGAGCAAGCAGAAGGCTTGGCTCCACTCCAGGCTACAAAGTTTCAATTGTAGAAGATAAATAAATCCCAGATACCAGGGCCTCTGCTTGGGTTGCCAGCGGGCATGGCCAGCCTGCAAACCACCACAGGCCCCTTGCCCAGGCCGACCCACACCCCAAGGCAACCCCCACCCTGATCCGGGACACCCTTCAGGGCAAACCAGCTGGCCCCCACCTGTGCACCAGGCCTCTATCCTATCTAATAAAAGAGTAATATGCAGATTGACCATCACTCCAACACACAAGATGGCTGCCCCCATGTGGTCAAAGATCCTGCCCCCATGTGGACACAAGATGGCCACCACAAGATGGCCAGCAGGAGAGGGCAGTTGGGAGGGACCAGGCCTGCAAGGGAGGGCAGTTGGGGGCAATCAAGCCTGCAGGGGAGGGCAGTTAGGGGTGACCAAGCCGGCAGAGGAGGGAAGTTGGGGGCGACCAGGCCTGCAGGGAAAGGCAGTTGGGAGGGACCCAGGCCTGCAGGGGAGAGCAGTTAGGGGTGACCAGTCCTGCAGGGGAGGGCAGTTAGGGGAAAACAGGCTGGCAGGGGAGCAGTTAGGCATCAATCAGGCTGGCAGGGGAGTGGTTAGGGGGTGATCAGGCTGGCAGGCAGAAGCAGTTAGGGGCAATCAGGAAGGCAGGCAGGCGAGCAGTTGGGAGCCAGCAGTCCTGGATTGTGAGAGGGATGTCTGACTGCCCGTTTAGGCCCGATCCTGGTGGGATCGGGCCTAAACGGGCAGTCGGACATCCCTCAAGGGGTCCCAGATTGGAGAGTTGGAGAGGGTGCAGGCTGGGCTGAGGGGACCCCCCCCCCCCAGTGCACGAATTTCATGCACCGGGCCTCTAGTATATATATAACAATGAAGAGCTTATATAATGTGAAAGCCACCAAAATCATTAGGAAAGATTCAGCCTTTTATTAGTAAGAAACAGAGAGGTACGTGTTTCCCCTTCTTCCTTACCACAAATTTCAGATTTCACTTGCACTGTGATTTCTAGCAGTAAACATGGAGTTACATTCGTCTGCCTCCCATTGGACAGTCTTGTGGCCACCGGACAGAGGTGCCGTGCAGTTCCCCGGAGTTACTGAGTGACCTGAACACATGTTCACCCTCACTTTCCGTGTAGAAGGCCATCCACCAGGCCTGCGTCCTCTATAACTGAAGGTTAACTAAGGTCGTGGCATCCAAACCCAGCAAAGTAGGTGCTGAGTATGAGTGACAACAAGAAATGATCTTAGCCAAGAGGTTTGGGTCTGAGGGTCTGAGTTTCTACTTTTTCCAGGTCTTTGCACAGATCTTTTAAGAGTTGTATGTGCCCGGCTGGCGTGGCTCAGTGGTAGAGCTTCGACCTGTGAACCGGGAGGTCACGGTTCAATTCCCAGTTAGGGCACACGGCCAAGTTGCGAGCTCAGCCCTCAGTGTGGGGCGTGCAGAAGGAAGGCGATCAATGATTCTCTCTCATCATTGATGTTTCTATCTCTCCCTCTCCCTTCCACTCTATTATATTTAAAAAAAAAAAGAGTGTATGTATGTCTCTGGATTTATTTTGTTCATTAGATCCCACACATAAGTGAGATCATATGGTACTTGTCTTTCTCTGACTGGCTTATTTCACTTAGCACGATACTCTCCAGGTTCCTCCATGCTGTCTCAAAGGGTAAGAGATCCTTTGTCACAGCTGCATAGTATTCCATGGTGTAAATGTACCACAGCTTTTTTAATCCATTCACCTATTGATGGGATAGCTCCAGGGATATGAAAGCAGGCAGCAGACCAAGGATGCTCCGAGGGAACAGACCAACCAAAGAACCGGCTCAGCCCACAGCTCCTCAGAGTTTCCCCTTGCTGTCTCATGAGTTTGCCCACACGTGCTCACCTCAGGACTCAGTCAGGGGCTCAAGGGGCCGCGTGGCCGACTTCCAGGCCCTGCCTCTGCCTCACTCCTCTCCTCTGGAGCTCTGCCCCAGAGCCAGCCATCCAGGCAACCTGGGCTCCAGTGTCTCCTTCCTCCACTCGGGGCGGCCTCCAGGCTGGGCTCGGGGATGGGTCTGTCTTACACCTCGCGGCACACAGCGGCAGTGCCAGGGCCCCTAATGTGTTTCCTGCTTCTCGGGGCTGAGCCCCTCCCTCCCTTGGTCCCAAACCTGCAGCCGTTGTTTCACACATTCCGTCTGGTTCCTCGGTTTGTGATGCTGACTTGCACACCAGGTACTCCATTATGAATACCCTAACTTACGATCACTATTATACTCTCCTCTGTGCTTTGCAATTACAGCTAACACTTTCTGAGCACTCACGCCTTGCGCAGTCTGCATGTGAAATAAATATCATTAGTATTTTTATTTTATTGATAGGAAAACGGAGTCAACGTAGTTTGGGCGGTATGTCTCCTGTCAGACAGCTCGTAAGCACCTGTGCCTGGACCGGGCTGGGTGATGGTCTCACTCCCAGACAAGCCTGGGTTTACAACCTCTCGGATGTAATAACCTGCTGTGGAGGGGGCACCTACGCAAGTGGCTCAAGGAGAATACGATTTCACAGTCAGTTTGCAAACTGGAAAGCATCTATATGTATAAAAGCCTAAGCGACCGTTCGACCGTTCGACCGTTCGACCATTCAACCGTTCGACCGGCAGCTATGACGCGCTCTGACCACCAGGGGGCAGAGGCTCAACGCACAGGCATGGGAACATGGAACAGACTGATGAATCTCAGAGGGAAGGGGATGGGGGGAGGGCGGGAAGAGATTAACCAAAGATCTTATACGCATACTAGAGGCCTGGTGCACGGATTTGTGGTGTCCCTCAGCCTGGCCTGTGGGGATCAGGCCGAATCCGTGCACTGGGCCCCTGACATCCCCCCAGATTGTGAGAGGGAGCAGGCCAGGCCGAGGGACCCCACTGGTGCACGAATCCGTGTACCGGGCCTCTAGTTCTGGAAATAAAAAGAATGGTGATGATGTCAAAGACGATGGGGATGCATCCTCCTCAGCGATGCAGCCTGAGACGTGTTACATACGAGGGACAGTGTCTAATCTGGGGGGGTGTCCAGGGCAGCCACTCCCCCCCGGGCTCCTCTAGTTCCTGGTGCTGCCAGCTCAGGAAAGAAGGAGAAAAGAGAACCCAGGCGCTGCTCTGGGAGGGGGTGAGGACCAGAGCGCTGACTCCTCGTGGCCTGTAGACAGTTCCCAGTGGGTCCTTCCCGCCCGGCAACCCCGTGCGTTCCTGTACGTCCCACTCCCAGGGTGGTGCCTCTCCCCCTCTCCTCGGCGTCCGCCGTCCCTGCCTCCCTCTCTATTGGCTCACGACAGCCCATCGAATGTTACGTAGAAGATAGGAGCCGGGCTCCCGACAGCGTGCCGTGCGCTGGGCTTCTTGTAAAGTAGAGGAACTCGGGGTGCTTGCCCAGCTGTGCTGTTTGCGCTGGTTGCCACCACTTCCTGCTTCCCCCGGCACTTCCTGCTTCCCCTGGCACTTCCTGCTTCCCCCGGCACTTCCTGCTTCCCCCTGCACTTCCTGCTTCCCCCGGCACTTCCTGCTTCATAATTATCCCTTTGGTGCCCCTCTCTCTTAGATCATAATGCGCAAACACACACCCCTTCTTAAAGACACACGCAGATCCATATGCAGACCCTTTCTGAGCTGATAATCTGCCTCGGCCCCCGCACCTGCTCCTCCACCCAGCACCTCTCCGGGGCTCCTCTAATCCTGCCTCCCCTTCCTCCCCTCTATTTGTCTGTTCTTCAGGCACCCAGGTCTCCGGTTCCCTACAGCCACGCACGTCAAAGGCACCACAAACCTGCACCCACCCCCGCCGATCACCAATGTGAGCCACGTCCTAACGGTTCAGTCCCGGCTGTTCCCCCTTCTCTGTACCCTCCACCGCCTCCGCTGGGTACTGGCCTCCGGATGGTGATGGTGCTGGCACGTCTCCACACACACAGTCGGCACCGGGGATGACGGCCGAGCAAACACTTCCAGCTCCGTCTCTTCTGCGTCTCCAGTTCTCCCACCAGGGCCCTGCTCTCTGACGTCCTGCAGGCGCACCCACACGAAGGCGCCCACCACAGGACTCCTCCTCGTCCCATCCTCCAGCGTGCGCCCTCTTGTCCAGCCTCACCTCCCTGACCTCTCTCATGGCTAAGGTTCAAACCGAGAACTCACTCGCCGTCGGTTAGCCGTGGTCAAGTGGCATCAGCTCTTTCTGCGGACCGTCCCGAAAGCGGCCGCGTCCTGCCAGTCTCATCCGTGTAATGTTGTGGAGAGGCCCCGTGAGCTCTCCGATGGGTCGCTGCTCCCCGTGCCTCCGCTTTTGATTTTCTGAAACTTCTCTTCTCCACGCAGGACCCGAGGGATCGCTGCAAGGTGGAACCAGACCGTGCTTCCTCACGGGGGAAACCCCACATAACTCCATCAACATCCCACCCAGACCCCCCGGGCCTTGGCCACGGCCCACCCTCTGACCTCACCGCTCACCAAGTTTGTCAGAGGCGCGTCTCCAGCCTGCCGCACGGTCCTGGTCTGGAGACTGCCCGGCCTGGCCCCAATCAGGACTTGGACATTGGCCCTTCCCTCTGCCTGAAGCTTCCTTCCGAGGTGTGATCCAGGTGACTGCTTCTCTCTTATACTCTGACCCCATGTGCTTCCTGATCTTCTTTTTCTTTATTGATGAAGGTATTACACATGTGTCCTTATCCCCCCTCTCCTTCTCCCCCCGCCCTCCCGCCGCTTCTGCCTTCACCCCCCTGGTGTCTGTGTCTATTAGTGCCTAGTTCAGCCGTGGGCAAACTATGGCCCGTGGGCCAGATCCGGCCTGTTCGGCTGTTCTATCCGGCCCGCGGAGCCGAAAGAGCGGAGGGTTCTCTTGCTCTCCCCTCCGCTCCTTTACTTTGAATTTATATTAGTTCACACAAACACTCCATCCATGCTTTTGTTCCGGCCCTCCGGTCCAGTTTAAGAACCCATTGTGGCCCTCGAGTCAAAAAGTTTGCCCACCCCTGCTCTAGCCACTGAGCCACACCAGTCAGGGCCAGAGTCTCACATTCTGAGGCAGCATGGACAAGCCAATGGCTGCACTTCCACCGGGTTCGGTGTGCAGCGTTCAGTGCCACATCTGCAAAGGACCGTGGGCCGTAGGGGAAGGAAGAAGCAATCCTTGTCCCCCCAAAATCCGATTCAGGCCAGGCTGGCTCCCTGAGAAAGGCTCTCACCCGCCACGGCGGACTCCTTTCCCGAATCGGTGGGAGGCATCTTGAGAAGCCCTTTGCTGTTGCTCTTGAAACGGCTGAACCTTTCTTGGATGCTCATGAAAGTTCTTTTTGGAAAATGAGAAATAACCTTAAGTCCCGAAGATGACAGGAGACTCAGTCAACGCTGCATTGACGTTCGTTCAGCCAAACCTCTCCGAGGGGCCGAGAGACCAACTGGGCCCCATTCCCTCACGGCGTCACGGCGGTCCAGTTAAACACGGTTCTTGGCAATACCACGCTCCATGTCCCAGTTTGCCATTCCCGCATTGCTCTGGGCTTTCCCTTCCTTCACGGTCCCATTTTCCACCTCCCAGTCTCTCAGCCCTTTGAACTCTGCCCTTTGGCCCCGTTCTATACGTAAACAAACTAAAAACAAACAAAAAGCCAAACTTCCCAAACTGTCAATCATCGGTCAACTGTAGTCAGCCGACGGTGTGGCCCCAGGCTTGACTGTCTCCACGCAGAGTGACCGCTCGGAGTCCCGGCCCCCAGGCTTGACTGTCTCCACGCAGAGTGACCGCTCGGAGTCCCGGCCCCCGTGCTCAGAGCCTCCGTCTCGGGCTGCGCCTCCTGTCCTAAGGGCCGTGTCGCTCCGTTAGGTGCGAGCTGTTCTGCATCGCATGGCTGTTTCCAATCCCTCCCTGGGTTCTGCGTCAAGCTTCGTGCCATTCTGGCCTCACCGCCGTTCCCAATCAGTCTAAACGCAGGGATGGGCAAACTTTTTGACTCGAGGGCCACAATGGGTTCTTAAACTGGACCGGAGGGCCGGAACAAAAGCATGGATGGAGTGTTTGTGTGAACTAATATAAATTCAAAGTAAAGGAGCGGAGGGGAGAGCAAGAGAACCCTCCGCTCTTTCGGCTCCGCGGGCCGGATAGAACAGCCGAACGGGCCGCATCCGGCCCGCGGGCCGTAGTTTGCCCACGGCTGGGCCAGAGCATCAGCCTGCGGACTGAGAGGTCCCAGGTTCGATTCCGGTCAAGGGCATGTACCTTGCTTGCAGGCATATCCCCAGTAGGAGGTGTACAAGAGGCAGCTGATCTATGTTTCTCTCTCATGGATGTTTCTAACTCTCTATCCCTCCCCTTCCTCTCTGTAAAAAATCAATAAAATATATTTCAAAAAAAAAAAAAAAGAAAAGAATATGAGACTCTGTAGATCAGTTACTAATTAAGCTCAGATGACCTTGTCTCTTATAAATAAAAGTTCTAAAACTTTTAAATTTCCTTACATAACAACATTTGTTATCCATGGTTTTACTATTTATACATCTAATATTAAAAAACATTAAATGTCTATCAGGTTACATTTGTTTAAAAGCAGAAGTATTATTAATACATTGAAATAGATTCTTGAAATATAACCAAACATTACTTTTCCCGGGATTTATCATTTATAATTTGATTTTTTTTCCCTATGAAACTTAATGTACTGAACATAAAAAAAAATTTAAGGGCAGAGTGTAATTCAATGTATCATAATTTACCAGTTCGGTACGGATATGGCAGTGAAATAATATTTCCATAAAATCTGTGCCCAGAGAAGGAACCTGGCCTGTGAGTAAGCAGATGAGAGGGATATGATTATGTTACCCGCGTGGGCTCTTTCCCTCCCCACCTGCCAGTTGTCGAACGGTGCAGAGGCTGAGCAATGGAATTGCACTGGATTCCGTTAGAGAGATGAGTGTCCGTGATTTGGACATCAGCATCCAGAGAGCTCATAAAGGCCCCACCTGTGGCCTCGCGGGTTTGCTTGAGTGTATGTACTGCCCAGGCAGGGCGAGGAGTCTCAGCGCACTCGGGCCGCTGCAGCAAAACATAGACCGGGGGGCTTACAAGCAACAGGAAGTCATTCCTCCTGGCGTGGAGGCCGCGAGCCCAAGGTCAAGTTGCCAGCAGGGCTGGGTGAGGCACTCCTCTGGACTGAAGACTCTGTGTGTCCTCTCCTGGGGGAAGGTCACGGTAGCCCCCGGGGCCTCTCCCCGAAGGCACTAATCTCACTCCTGGGGGCGCCACCCTCAGATGTAAGCACCCCCCAAAGGCTCCACCTCTTACACCGTTACACTGGGAGGAGAGTTGCGGCATGTACGTTTTAGGGGGACACACACATTCAGATCAGGGCTCGCGGTGAAGGGTGGCCGCACCATTTGCCGGGAGGATGAGGATCTGACTGAGCTAAGAACAGGCTGGTAACAGGCCACAGAATTCTTGTGCACAGATGTTCCCGGAAGGCTAACCCAGCCACTGTTTCAATAGGCCTTGCCAACCGGACTGTAGGCACTCGGGGGCAAGCTGGGTCTCATCTGTATTACTTTCCAGGATAGGAATGAACACAGCAAGGGCCGTGCAGGCTTTCTGCTTGCTCCCTGGTGCAACCAGAGCCGAAAACTGACAGGCGTGGGAAGACAGGACATGTCCAAGGTCGCAGTTCCGATTCCAAGTATTGAGATAGCAAGGTCACTTGCATGCTCTCTATTCCTTCCTGCCCCCCCAAATTACACCAGCTTCATCTCTTACCAGGCATCATGGCCCAGGATGTTGGTGATTTTTCTGCTCCTCAGCTTCCTCATCTGTAAAATGGGGTCAAGGGATGTCCACCTAACAGAAAAACTGTGACAGTTAAGTGATGAGCAGTAAGCCCTCCGGACACGAGGGATGACAGGGAAGGGATCGCAATGACGACGTCAGGTGTACAGACGCAGGCTCAGCCCCCGGCGCCCTGCGAAGGGCCGTCCTTGCTGTGTGGGCTTCTCATTGGTCTGTAGCGACCGCACAGACTGACGTGACTCGGCTGACAGCTTGTGATCCTCTGCACCCTGGACAGGCCCCTCCGTCGTCTGTTTATCCTCCGCAGCAGGAGGGAGAGCCACACCGGAGGCGAAGAGCAGGAGTTTCATGTAAGTATCCGCTGTGATGGAGAGTCACCCTAAGGTTCAAAGAAACCCCAGAGGCTCCCCCAGGGGTAAGAGAGAAAACCCAAACAAACTCGGAGGAGGTCCGACACTGGAGAAGATGTGGGTCAGCCTGTGGGCTGCGGAGGAAGTTGGCGGTTCAGCCAGAGTAGAGCTGGCCAGGAGCTGCTGGCCAGGCAGGAGGTCACCCTCTGGAGCGAGGACAGGAAGCAGCTATCCCCATGGTGCGGGGGGCTGCAGTGGGGCCCGGTGCTGGGGGGCAGGAGCCTCAGCATGAAGAGGGTGCCGCTGTGTGTGGGCGCCTGGCCAGGGAGGCTGCAGACAGACCAAGGGAGGGCTCTGGGTTCTGGGCAGGGCGGAGGCTGCAAGGCTGCACAGAGGCCGCACTCCGGGCCCCCAGGCAGGCTGTAGTCCATGTTCTCCCACCCGCCACACCCCGAGCACTGGGGGAAGCCCCTTCATCGCACGCGTCTCTCCAGCGCCCTCTACTGGCACCGCGTCCTGAGAGGCAGTGCCTCACACCCACACCCCGCACAAACCTACACCGAGGTCAGGCTACATCTTTGCCCTGGATCGCTTTATTCCCGGGATTGCGACCTTTCGGAAAGAGTATTGCTTCCCAGCGGAACTGGAAGAGAAGTCTGCGTAACGTCCAGTGAACCGACTGGATCCTAAACGGAAGTGGGATCACCGAAACCTGGACCTTGTTTCTGGAACACACTCGTCCCAGGGAGCACTCATCGCTCACGACTGTCGGTGTTTTACTCGCAGCAAAGAGGGATGACGATGCGCTGCTGCCCTGGCCGGCACAGTGGGGCGAGGCAGAGGCGCTGGGGTGCCTCCGAAAGCGTCTCAGGAAACGTCAGTGGCGGAGCCCCCAGCCCCCCTTCCTCCAGGCCGGCCCTCTGTGGCTAACACGCTCCGAGGACTGATGGGAAGTGTCCGTCTCTCTCGGGGAGGACAGGCTGCACGATCAGCCTCCTCGTCCCTGCGGGGCGGGGGTCCCTGCAGGCCGGGGGTCCCTGCCTGCGTCATGCTGAGCTTGCCGTAGGCAGCGGGTTCGCGGCGTCCGAAGGCCAGCACCCCGAGAACCCAGCCAACCCTGCATGCCCGAGGCTTTGCCTTCAGGAGGCCTCAGGACTTAAGCCTCAAGCTCGTCAAGACCGTGCTGAGCACCTGTCTCGGAAGGTGGCCCACCGAGGCAGCACTCCCTGCACCGTCCCGAGCTGGCCGCGGGCCTTGGGCAGCGCCGGGCACGCTGTGTCCATGAGGGATGCCCGGACCTGCCCTCCCGGGAGGCGTGCTGGCCCGGACCCGAACCGAGGAGCCGTCTCCCCTCCTGGTGCTGCCCCAAACCTGTGGCAACGTCCGCCTTCACCTCCTTCTCCCGGACCGTGGGGAATCCACCCCGAAAACAACGCTAGGCCCCTCGGCCCCTGTGGCCCTAAGCCTCGCGCTGTGCCCTGCCTTTGAGTCTAGGTCACAGCCGTGGGCAAACTACGGCCCGCGGGCCGGATCCGGCCCATTCGGCTGTTCTATCCAGTCCGCGGAGCCGAAAGAGCGAGGGTTCTCTTGCTCTCCCCTCCGCTCCTTTACTTTGAATGTATATTAGTTCACACAAACACTCCATCCATGCTTTTGTTCCGGCCCTCCGGCCCAGTTTAAGAACCCATGGTGGCCCTCGAGTCAAAAAGTTTGCCCACCCCTGGAGGACACAGCGACGACGTCGTGTTCATCTGAGAACCCGCTTCCCCAGCACATCAGGGTGTCTTCTCTCTCCCGAGCGGAGAAAACGGAAGATCTATATGCAGTTCGCCCTGCACCCCAGCCATGGTGAGTGCTCCGAGACGGTCCAGGCTGGAGTGGCGGCCACGGCCGTGAACAGCGCCCCCAGCGCACCCCTCTGGGACGGAGCCCCGCCCTGTCTCAGCTCTCACTTTTCTTTCTTTTTTTTTTTTTAATATATTTTATTGCTTTTTTACAGAGAGGAAGGGAGAGGGATAGAGAGTTAGAAAGATCGATGAGAGAGAAACATCGATCAGCTGCGTCCTGCACACCCCCCACTGGGGACGTGCCCGCAACCAAGGTACGTGCCCTTGACCGGAATCGAACCTGGGACCCTTCAGTCCGCAAACCGACGCTCTATCCACTGAGCCAAACCGGTTAGGGCTCGGCGCTCGCTTTTCATGTTCAAGGGCTCTCAGGGCAGCGTAGGAATGAAAAGAAAATAGGAAAGAGAGAAAAATTATGCTCCATTTAAGCAATAAAAATTTTTCTAACAAAACATGCCTTGGAGCCTGACAGCAGATCAGCGCAGGAAAAGAAAAGAAAACCCTTCGCTGAGCGTGTTGTGAGCGTGTTGTGAGCGTGTCTGTAATCTGCGTGGGGCCTGGCCTCCGGCTGCATTCTCTACTCCACCGCGTTCGCCTCCTGTGCGTGTTCAGCCCCAGCCCTCCCCCTTTCTGCCGGTTATAGTGCTAAATTACAGCTCATCTGTCCCAACCTTATCTCTGCTCCCCTGGAGATGCGGCCGTTCTGCAGAGCCTCGGGTTCGGAGGGGTCCCTGCGCGGTTATTCTGTCGGGAGAGAGAGAATGCTTTTCTGCTAGAAAGGGCGCCCGGGAGTCTTTCCAAGCCGTTATCTTCCCCCGCAGAGCGCGACAGGTGGGAAGTGCGAGCTACGGTGGAGAGCCGTATTTAATAAACACATATCTTATATTCTTATGTATATTTTCACATATTCTTATTGATTTTACAGAGGAAGGGAGAGGGAGAGAGAGAGGCAGAAACATCAATGATGAGAGAGAATCATCGATTGGCTGCCTCCTACAAGCCCCGCCCACAATGTGGGCATATGTCCTAACTGGGAATCGAACCATAACCTCCTGGTTCATAGGTCAACACTCAACCCACTGAGCCACACCAGCTGGACCTATATTTCTTTTTTTAAAAAAAATATATTTTATTGATATTTCACAGAGAGGAAGGGAGAGGGATAGAGAGTTAGAAACATCTATGAGAGAGAAACATCGATCAGCTGCCTCCTGCACACCTCCCACTGGGGATGTGCCCGCAACCAAGGTACATGCCCTTGATCAGAATCGAACCCGGGACCCTTCAGTCCGCAGGCCGACGCTCTATCCACTGAGCCAAACCGGTTTCGGCAGGACCTATATTTCTTATATTTGACTGAAATAAAAACAATTAAAATATTTTTCTCTTATAGGACCAACAAAGAGATAATAATATTATCCTTGCCAAGGGTACCTGCTGAGTGACAGAAACTGCTAGGAGAGTTGTAACATCTCTTTGTTCCATCTTCAGTCATTCTCGGGTTCTCAGCCCTGTGAGGTCCGTGTTGATACTGCCATTTCTGAGATGAGGTCCCTGAGCTTTCAGTGGATTTAAAAATTGCCCGAAGCATCATAGCCGATCAGCCTCAAGGTTAGGCTTTGAATGCGGGTTGAAGAGAACTGAAGTTCTGTGGCCGTTAGCACTTACGGACTTCTGCATCAGGACCGGGAGAGCCAGGGTGAACGGAACATGCAGGAATGGCTTAACCACAGGGCTGGCTATGGGCTGGCTCCGCCTGCCACATATCAAGACTTGGCTTCTCGGGAACAGTTTTCCGCGGAATGAGAAACATGTGCATGCCTGCTATTTGGCTTACACACACCTACACGGGACACCCGATGCACGAGGCAGGCGGCTGGAGGTGAAGCAACCAAGTCCACGAGACTGTCCACCCCCAAGGAAACACGTTTCTTGTTCAGTAACGAGGGTCTGACCGTCAGGACGGCACAGAGAGATGCAGGCGGAGAGGAGGGCCCCGATGTCCTGACCAAAGGGTGGGCGGGTCCATAAACGAGGCAACGTGTGAGCGGAGCCTCCAAGCTAATATTCAGAGACCCTCTTCCTGGCTAATCTGAGGCCTTGACTGATGGTCAGTGGCATCTTTCAGGCCTAGGGAGACAGGCGCTATCTATAGGAGAGGCACGGAAGTGCAGTGGTTACCTGGCCACACCCACCTCTCCCCTGACCAGTGGGCCAGCCTTGGGCCAGCTACATGGCTTCCCTGCGTCTCATCGGTCTCGTGTGCAGAGTGTGAGTCCCAGGCCCGCGTAGCTCGTGGTGGGTGAGGCGCTGTACGTGCTCACCTCTCTGTGTTGGGAAGCAGCCATTCTGCAAGCCAGCCTGGGCGTTCGGCTCCGAATCCCAAAACAGGGCTCAGGCTTGATGATTTTAAAATGCTGAGTTTGAAACCTCGACGCAGTAATAAGTACTGGGGGGACGAGGGGATACGTGAGTTTGCCATCTTCCAGCAGATGTGTTTAGCTTAGGGGTGGGGAACCTTTTTTCCTGCCAAGGGCTATTGGGATATTGATAGATCATTCGAGGGCCATACAAAATTATCAACTTATATTCGGTCAAACACTTAATCAACTCACCCCTCATGCCATGGCAGGACCAGGCCCAACGATTTCACGGGCCTCACACAGCCCTGTTTTAGGGGGTGATTCCAGGACATGGTTGAGATTATAAACCTGACTATGTGGGGCCACACTCCTCTGTGAGTTATAGAAAGAACTGAAAAAATGCCATGTCTGGACTTACATATTAATAATTATACGTATTATAGAATACGTATATAATTATATGTATTATAATTAATCATTATAATAATTAATAAACTTTAACCAAAATCATGGAGCATGTAGGTTCCGTAAAAACTGTGGTCAGCTCAATTCAAAAGGTAACCGAAGATGAGCTCTTAGATAGCAATGAAGAACGCACCTCGTCCTCAGGAGTATAGGTGCAACATTTCAATGGAAATCAAACACATGGTGTGTTCACTGGAATGACAAATGTAAGAAAAAAAAATTCCTAAGAAGCCAAATAAAGCTAGCTTTAGATAGACTTGCAAAATGAGTTGATTGAAAGAATGCTGCAAAAACATACAAATGGGAAATAAACATATTGAGAGATGCTCAACACTAATGGGTCTCGGGAAATGTAAACCAGAGCCACCGCGAGATGCCACGTCACACCCAGGAGAACTATAATCAGAAAAGACACTTGAAGAAAACCACTGGCGAGGGTGTGGAACAATGGGAAGGCGTCCGCTTGGTGGAAGGAAGAGGGATGCAAAGGGGTGAAGCCTCTTTGGAAAGCAGTCTTGGCAATTCCTCAGAAAGACACACCTACAGAGTTGCCATGTGACCTAGCTCTTGACACCTTGGTGCATCACCAAGAGAGACGAACCCCGTGTCCTTCCACCTACAACACTCGCAGTGACAGTCCTAAGCAGCATTAATTACAACAGCCCCAAAGTGGACACAGCCAATTGGTTATCCCAGTGGATGAGTAGCCCTGATAAATGGGCAAGTCAAATGGGCCCCACCTGGACAGTGGCCTGCTCCGGGGCGGCAAGAAGGAATGGTCTCTGGCACCTTCTCCAACATGGATGAGCCCCGAGAACAGCATGCTACGAGAGACAAACCAGCCATAAACCATCCCATACTGCATGCGCCCATTGACATGATGTGTCCAGAATAAGCAAACCTATAGGCACAGGGAGTAGAGTGGTGGTTGGTTGCCGAGGGCTGGGTGGTCTGGGAGGGGGTGGGGAGTGACCGCTAACAGCTACTCTTTGGGGTGAGGAAGAACATCTAAAATGGATAGAGGTGATGATGGTACAAATCTCTGAAGAGATTAAAAATATTGACTTGCACACTTCAGATGGGTGATTATATGGTATGTGAATTATGTGAGTTAGATCTTTATAAAACTTATGAAAAAGAATGCTACCAGATGTTATAAATTTAGATCTTAGCAAAATGCTTGATGGCACGGCAATAATATTTTGTAAAATTATCTCAGAAGGCATCTGTGGTGCAAATAAATTCCTTGGCATTGAACATGTGTCGACAGATCGCGGTCCTCTCTCTGGGTCAGCTTTAGTTTGAGGGTAAAGGATGGCGGAGGCTGCAAACTGGCCGTGCGCATCCACTTCACTGAGGCCACCGTGGGGAGGTGAGGTGGCTCTGAAGTGGAGGACTGAAGTAAGCATAGGGCCAACGATGTCACATTTTCTTTTCTTTTTTTTAAAAAATATATTTTATTGATTTTTTACAGAGAGGAAGGGAGAGGGATAGAGAGTTAGAAACATCGATGAGAGAGAAACATCGATCAGCTGCCTCCTGCACACCCCCTACTGGGGACGTGCCCGCAACCAAGGTACATGCCCTTGACCAGAATCGAACCTGGGACCTTTCAGTCCGCAGGCCGACGCTCTATCCACTGAGCCAAACCGGTTTCGGCCAATGTCACATTTTCACGTAACACTGAAAAGGGAATGCGAGAAAGAAAACGAAAAGGAATGAATCTTAACCAACGTGGTATTTAATAGAGGAAATTTGCTCTGTGTCCATCCCATTAGGTTTCTTTTCTTCTTCTTCCATGCAGCAACCCTGATGTTTTTATTTAAAAATCTGTGGCCTATGACATACCAACTCTTAAAGAATCCTTTAAACGAAGGCTGGAATGAGGATCTGAAATATTGGTTGGACAGAAAAAGAGGATTAAAAACAAGGAATCAGAAAAAAAGAGAGAGGGAAGACGCTGAATCTTGGCTAAGTAACGACCTAGAAATGCTAGGAAGACATTGTAAGGAAGGGAAGATAGGAACGCAGCTAACGAGGGGAGCTTCAATGAGTGTCAGAGTGTTGGATGGAGGGCATGAGGGAGGAGAGGGAAACTCGGAGGAATCAGAAAACCCAGGAGCGGCTCAGAGGATTTCATCTCCAGGTTCAACAGAAAAGGGTCACTGTGCCCTTCTTCCCTTTCCGGAAGAGCTTGCAGATCCCTTTCATCAGATCTTCAGCTGGAGAAACTTGCCAGAGCTGCACCCACAGATGACATTCTGAGCTCAGGAAGAGCAGGCAAGGGGCAGGGATCCGCGTGCTGGCGCTGGGGGAGGGGGCGCAGAGGCATCTGGCCCGCCCTGTCCTTTGTGTGAGGGACCCTGGTGACTCAGAGGCAGGGCGCTCGCTGCTGCCAGCCGGGAACCTATCATTGCCTCGCTCCAAAGCTAATTGCTCCCTCTTCCGAATCCAAGAGAGACAGCAGGAACACAGGAGAATGGAGGGAGCCAAAATAGCTTGTAATTGCTGCTCTTCAAACAAAGCGCTCTCCCAGAAAAACGCCCGGGAGTTAATTAAAAGCTGAGACAACGACTTTGTGTGGCTGGTGTCCCTGTGCCTGAGCCATGATGGCCTTTCCTGTAAAAGGCTCAGGCACCAGGAGCCGGCTGCTGGGTGGGCCCCGGGGACTGGACGGCTTTCTTTATAAGAAATAGAAGTGAAATGTACGCCGTTGCCTATGGTCAGCATCACTCCAAACAGATCTTTACCTACTGCCCTGGTGCGTTCCCCCCCGATTTGCTATCGTGTTATTCTGATATTTAAGACTTGATGAAATAACATGATGTTAAAGATGACATGTCTACACATAGGCACGGTGGGAAGAAAGTTCCGTAGGAGTCTGAATTCATGACAATGTACTTGGTCAAGCGACGTGGAACTCAGGTCACCTGGAGAAACGGAATGCCCAGGAGGTGGGCAAGGATGGCTTAACTCAGGGGTGGGCAAACTTTTTGACTCGAGGGCCACAATGGGTTCTTAAACTGGACCGGAGGGCCGGAACAAAAGCGTGGATGGAGTGTTTGTGTGAACTAATATAGATTCAAAGTAAAGGAGCAGAGGGGAGAGCAAGAGAACCGGATAGAACAGCCGGATCCGGCCCGCGGGCCGTAGTTTGCCCACGGCTGGAACTGCTTGTGCTCATGTTTGGAAACAGAGTCACTAGTATTTAAATCAGCTCCATAGCATTCCTGCCTGGGCTGCGTGCGGGTTAGTCCAGTTTGGTCAAAGTGTCATCGGAGGACTGCACAAGCGGGATTCCCCGGTTGCTAGCAGGAGTGGGTACTTGGGTGCTGCGGGAATGAGCACTTCCGGGGGCTCCCACGGGAGGGGGAGACGTGGTGAAAGGCTTTGTTTGCCTGGAGTTGCATTCCTCGGGTTCCAAAGTCCCCTCGTCTCTTCCCCAGTCCTGGGCCTCAGCAGAGCCCAAAGCAGAGCCAGCGTCCAGAGCCCGCGCCACGCGCCGTGGAGTCCGGGGGAGCATCAGGCTTCACTGAGCCCATCAGCCCATCGAGTGCAGTCCACCTGGCTGCCGGCCACATGGGCCTGACGGAGCGTGAGAGCCCGCCAGCCAGGAGCCAGGCGGGAGCAGCGAGAGAGGGGGCTCCTTTGTTCCGGGGTTTCAGGGTCAGGTCTCCCGCCTTGCCGTGGCCACGCCTATACACTTACTGGGCCAGTGTCTGGTTCCCAGGTGTGACTGACAGGTCAGCATCCTCTCGCATCACCCAGACCATCCTGGGCATGCTTGTCCCAGCCCTTCCCCCATCGATCTGGGGGAACAGACTGGGAGAGGGCTACACTGCCGCTTCCTGGCAGAGCTGTATACATGGCCCCCCATGTTATTCAGCCTCCCCTTTACCTCTTTCCTGTTAAATAATGACCAGGTTGTTAACCAAGCAAGCGGACTCTAAATCAAGGGCACGAGGTACCTGATTCTGTGACCCCAGAGAAGGATGTCGTACATCTTCAGGCTCGAGCTTCTCCTCCGAAAAACTCAGGCTTTGGACCAGCATCTTTTTTTTTTTTAATATTTTTTATTAATTTCAGAGAGGAAGGAGAGGGAGTGAGAGATAGAAACATCAATGATGCGAATCATTAATTGGCTGCCTCCTGCACATCCCCATCCCCTACTGGGGATCGAGCCCGCAACCTGGGCATGTGCCCTTGTCTGGAATCGAGCCTGGGACCCTTCAGTCCGCAGGCTGATGCTCTGTCCACTGAGCCAAACCAGCCAGGGCTGGACCAGCATCTTAAAGCCACCTCTAGTTCCAGCCTCTCTGATCCCAGGTGACTCTAACTAAGTCGGAGAGACAAGTGACAGTTTTTTCACTTGGGGAAGAACACTCCTTTATATCTAGTCCCAAAGCCACCACCTAGCCAAGGACCACTGGCGACTTTTTAAAAGGATCCTATATAATGAAGAGCTAGCATGCTCATTAGACCAAACAGCACCTTCCGGATGGAGCTGGGGCCGCAGGGGCCTGCAAGGTACAGCCGAGGAGGCCAAAGCAGCCAGGCAGGGCTGTGAGGGCCGAGCCCCTGGCATGAGTTTCGTGCACCAGGCCTCTAGTTTCAGGCTGTTATTTCGATGTCTGGTTCATGCAGAGGTTGGGCTCTGCCATTTTTCATCTCCAACAGATTCCCCCACAAGCCCCGAGCTTGTCGGCACCTAAGAGGAAGCAGAGAGAGTCCGGCCTGGGATGCCGTGTGCGTGTTTGGATTTGTTCTGGTCTCTGAGACGCTGGCTGCATTTGTGTCTTCTCCTCACGTTTGAAAGAACCATCAGTGAGTGCTGACTGTGGCCACACCCGGAGAATCCAGGGATGAACAGGTCAGGTTCTCAGACCTTAGGGCTCAGAGTTTATGGCCGATAAAGGGCAGACTCTCAGGCCAGTACTTCTCTCCGTCACTAAGATGCCCTATGTCATCTTGCACTGGGATCTTGCACTGGGTGGCGTTAAACACACGGGAGGACCTTATTTGAGACTACTGCAACAGAGGAAAGAGATCAAACTCAACGCCACAACCAAAGGCTCACAAGTGTTTAAGCAGGGTGGGCTGGGGGAAAGTACGAGAGGACGTTGCGGGGAGGTTGGTCAACGCGATGAGGCCATCTGAGTTTTCCAGCTGCCCCTTTTTATTCACTTCATTTTTAATTGAAGTATAGTTGGAATACAATATTATAGGAGTTTCAGGTGTAGAGTCAGTTCTTCAACATTTACATACCTTAGGGAGTGATCCCCAGGGTAAATCTAGTAACCCTGCGTCACCATACAAAATTATTATGAACCTATGGATTGCATTCCCTATGCTATACGTTAAACCCGAGCTTTTTACATTATACTAGTAGCCCTGCGCATGAATCTGTGTGCCAGTAGCTCTCTGCGGGGCCTGGCTGCTCCATGCCCGCCGCCCAGAGGCCCATCCGTGGCCTAGAGGCCCATCCGTGGCCGGGTTCAGAACACTTGCCTCTTGCCAGGGCAACAACACAAGCATTCTGTGCCCCGGCCAACAAAGCAAGCATTCTGCCAAGTCACTCATGCTGCCCACTCTCAGCGCCCCCTCCCCCCCGCCCCGCCTGGGACTGGGGGACCCCAGCGGGGCTGAGAGGACTGGGCGCCGCCATCTTGTGGCTATGGGTGCTGCCATCTTTGTGACAGAGTGACGGTTAATTTGCTTATTACCCTTTTATTAGATAGGCCTAGTGACCCGGTGCATGGATTCATGCACATTGAAAGGAAATTAATTACAAGGTGGCCAGCGGGGTGGGACTGGGCAAGGCGGGCTGGACATGCCCTGGAGCCAACCTCCCGTGGCCGGGCCAAAGGTGGAATCACGTGGCCCCACAAGAAATCGGGCTCCCACCTCTCTGGTTCCGGGGTGTGTCACCCGAGAACCGCCGCTGCCAAGTCACCGCATTTCGGCAGCTCCTATGTTAAGCATCTGCCCCCTGGCGGTCAGTGCATGTCATACCTACTGGCTGGTCGGATGGTCACTTAGCCTTTTATATAGAGAGATGTGAAATCTAAAACAAACAACCAAATTAAACACAAACAGACTCATTGATAGAACAAACCGATGGCTGTCAGAGGGGAGAGGGGGAGGGATGGACCAGAGAGGTGAGGGGAATAAGAGGCACCAACTCCCAGTTATGACATAAATAAGCTTTCACCCTCCCACAGAAACTGGGTGAGGGGCTCTATCTTTCTTGAGGACCACATTTCAAAAGGACGACTCAGGGGTCTTTGAGAAAAACAATGCTGGGCTGTAAAACCATCAAGAGGCTGAGAGAAACTTTACACCTCAAAGTGGGAGGAGAGGGGTCCCCAATTGGTAAGTTTCCTACAGTAGTGCTTCAAGCAAGGGGAGGCTGGGCGGGGTCAGAAGAGAGTTGTCCAACATCTGCTCAGGCTGAGGGGAGTTTCGGGTGTCTGGGTCAAGATGACGGATGCTCTGAGGATGCGGAGAAGGGAGCAGTTCATTTCCTCCGATGAGTAGAAAACAGGTCGTCAGAGAAAGGTCTGGATCATGAATTATCTGTGCCCTGCCCCCCCCGCCATAGCTCACCTCCGTTTCATCGTTAAAACGTAATCAGAGTTTTAATGGGCAGTTTCTCATAAATAACAGGAAAAGAGATTGCTGTGACACAGGCAGCGTTTGCTGCAGGATCCTGTGAGGTGGCCGCCGGTGAGCATTGAATGCATGTCTTCGGTTCCTTCTCTCTCTCTGCACAGTCTCCTTCGTGGTATTCATGACTGTGAACGCTACATAAATGTGTGGGTCTTCCCAAGCCGGCCAAGCAGAGAAAGGAGGTCGGCGATGGCAAGGAAACGGACACAGGAACTGAGACAAAGGGACCCCCGCAGGGTCCAGGGGCATCATCCTCGCAGCCGCTCCGGGTCCCTCTGCCCTGCACCCACTCCGCTGGCCTCAGCCTTACATCACAGCCTGGAGACCAAGCAGTGCCCCCCACGGGACAGCCGCGCCGGGTCCCTCTGCCCTGCACCCACTCCGCTGGCCTCAGCCTTACATCACAGCCTGGAGACCAAGCAGTGCCCCCCACGGGACAGCCGCTCCGGGTCCCTCTGCCCTGCACCCACTCCGCTGGCCTCAGCCTTACATCACAGCCTGGAGACCAAGCGCAGTGCCCCCCACGGGACAGCTGCGCCGGGTCCCTCTGCCCTGCACCCACTCCGCTGGCCTCAGCCTTACATCCCAGCCTGGAGACCAAGCAGTGCCCCCCACGGGACAGCTGTGCACCTGGCTGCACCTGGCCTGCACCTGGCTTGGGAGATGGGGATGGATTCTGTAACTGGGAGGCGGCTGGGGGAGGAAGGGGTGGCAGGCTGGGGGGCGAAGAAGAAAACGAACACCTTGCCGTGAAATAAGGATCCCTGTGGACCAGGGAAGCTGTTTTCTTTGTGTTTCTTTATTTTCTTTATTTTTTTTTGTAGCTTGATTGAGGGATCCGTGAATAGAGTATTTCAAAGGCTTGGCTAAAAATGCGACATCACTCAATTTCTAAATGGCAGCTAGCGTTCAAAGGTGCCCACGCTCAGAGGTATACACATGTAGACACTCATACCCCCGAGACGGATATTTACACAGGTGACACTTGCATGTCTTGTCCGTTTTCTAAAGCGCTGAACCCGCGTAACACTAACTTTGCAGCACGGCGTGAAACAAAGACCCTGCCAGCAAAACCCGTATGTAATGATGTCAGGAAAATTGCACCGAACATTCAACAAGACGATTTCCCCTCCGAAAATAAACAGTATCTGCCAGCCTGCTCCTCGTGGGGGGAGGATCACAGCTTTAATTTAGGGTTCAAAAGTGTTTCTGAAAAGTCCTCTTGCGAATTTAAATCGTTCTGTGGACTTTTAAAACACATTCCCTGTATTTGTGAGGCGTTTATTGTGACTTAAGAAACTAGGTGCAAAAATTACGTGCCGGTGAATAAAAGCCTAACATTAGGACAGAATTAAAGCAGTACCAAAAAAAGATACAGCATCTGTGTAAATGAGCAGGAAGAGGAGAGACGGAGGGAGAGAGAGAGAGAGAGGGGGGGGGGAGAAATTGAGGAGAGAGAGAGAGAAAAAAAATTGAGGAGAGAGAGAGAGAGAGAGAAATTAAGGAGAGAGAGAGAAAAAAAATTGAGGAGAGAGAGAGAGAGAGAGAGAGAGAGAGAGAGAGAGAGAGAGAGAGAGAGAGAATTCTGGCCCTTCACTCCTCACCAACCTCCTCACCAACCTTCACAATGTCACAGGGCTGTGCTCCCCGCAGCAGGAACGGCCTCCTGTCCTTCCGGTCCCCTGCACGTGTCCTCACTCACTCCCACATGTTACGGCACCTCACACACCGAGCAGGAGGGTAGACGAGGGAGATGAACAGGACAAGAAGTAGAGAGAGCGGACAAAATAAAGGCAGCAGAGCTGAGTGGTGGCCATTAGGTCCAAAGCAGTGAGTGAGCTAACAGGACTTAGACATTAAAAATGGTCAAGAAAGATGTCAAAGTTGCCCCCAGAAACAAGTTCGATAGCATAGGAATGGCTGATTCCAACAGGATGCCAAATTAACATACAGATTAAATGTCTGCGTTTTTTTTAAAAATATTTTTATTGCCTTCAGAGAGGAAAGGAGAGGGAGAGAGAGAGAGATAGAAACATCAATGACGCCAGAGAATCATTGGTCGCTGCCTCCTGTACGCCTCACACTGGGGCTCGAGCCTGCAACCCTGGACATCCTGGTGCCCTGACCTGATATCAAACTGTGGCCTCCTGGTTCATAGGTGGACACTCAACCACTGAGCCATACCGTCCAGGCTAAATGTCTGCTATTATTGTGCTGCCGAAGTTTAAAAATCCATTGAAAATGGCCGATCTCTCAGATACTCGCTGTGCATGCTGTTGAACATTCCAGAATGATAAAGCCAAGTCAGAATCCATCAAATATTCTTCCCTTTAGGTTAGCCAAGGCTTCATTGGCTCTACAAATGCTGAGAGACCCGCCAAGGAAGTGCAGGGGGAAGAACATGGGTTTATCGATTTCTCCATCATTTTTTGAGGTGATCATGGGCAAGCACAGAGCACGGAGTCTGCTCACCAGGGACGAAGAAGAACGAGGGGTCTCCACAGTCAGGTTCTTGTCCCCAGGAGGGAGGGATGAGCCCCACTTTCTCACCAGAGTGACGGGATCTACCAGAAAAGGACCTGAAAGTGAACTTCACATCTAATTGGACTTCCAGCTACCACGGAGTGCCTCGTACCTGCCATCCCCCGGGCTTCTGATTTCACAGGCATTTATTTTAACACAAGACACCATGGATAAGGGATTCTTGTCCTCGTTTCATGCACAACCCCGCTGTGTCTCAGGTATGGGAGGGTGGCCATGAGTGACCACATCGGTCATGAGGAAAATGTGAGATTTCAACCCAGGTCTTGACATCCCAGTTTTTGCCTCATCATTGCTGGGACACGGGCTTTTTGTGAGGTCGCAGTAAAGACATGTCCAAGGGCACACGTGTGGGAGACATTTAAGCGTAGCGTCAAGGTGTACCGGGGTGAAGAGAGATGAAACGCCCTCGGGGATGTTGAGGGCAGCTGGCTCTAGCAGAAACTGCCCCGAGATCTGGGATAACGCTCCATATATCTTCTTGGTTTGGGGGAAGGAACCGGTTGTCATTCAAACCATCCAACCTACTTCCTGGGTTTTTCCCAAGCTTGTGCTGGGTGCCCCCCTCAACCAGTCCCTTTGCTGGACATCCTGGGATTCCATGCCCGCATCCAATCTGATTCTTTTTTCCAGATTTTCTCAAGCGACACTCTGCCCCTTTGTCGCTCCTTTTTGGTTCCTACTGTACTGAGCATGAGCCTAGCAAGGGAATTCCCTCCCCCCCATCATGCCGGAACCAGGCCCTTGTTCCCCAGGGAGACTGTTCCTGGGACTGTCCGGGGATAAGTCCTGAGGGTGAGGACAGGGCTGTCTCCTGGGGAGCTGTGAATGCTGCAGCTTCCCAGTGAGGCAGGCTTTGTGTCCCATTCAGCTCCCTCGTGGATCAGGCCTCATCTCTGATTCCGCTTCCTAGTTTATTAGGCTCAGTGTCCGATTCCCTTTGCTTTCTTCCTTTAGGAATACTAACTAGCTACCTGGCTAACCATATTAGTGTTTCTTCACCATTCCGGAGAGGTAACTCCAGGCAGATGAAACAACCCAAGCATTTTCTATGTGGTCAAAAGTGGCCCACTCTGGTTTTAGTATTTACTTGAATACTAGAGGCCCGGTGCATGAAATTCGTACACTGGGGGAGGGGGTTCCTCAGCCCGGCCCGCACCCTCTCGCAGTCCAGGAACCCTCAGGGTATGTTCGCCTGCCAGCTTAGGTCCGTTCTCCACAGGGAACGGGCCTAAGCTGACAGTTGGAAATCCCTCTCGCAGTCCGGGACCCCTCACTCCTTACCGCCCGCCTGCTCGCTGCGCCTTACCACTCGGCTCGCTGCTCTTTAGCACTGCCACGGAGGCAGGAAAGGCTCCTGCCACGGCCACTGCGCTCGCCAGCCGTGAGCCCTGTCTGTCTGTGTAGTTGTCTGTGGGCCAACCGCTCTGTTCCTTCCCATTTAGGGCGAGCGGCATGTGAGGGCAGAGTGCGCTGTCGTGGAACGCAGAGGGCTGCCCAGAGCTGAGGGGAGTGGCCGGGCCCACGGGGTGAGAGGTGGACACAGAGGACGCTATCTCGCCCAATTGGGGGGCAGGCTGGCCGGCCTTCATCTGCCTGACCCCACCCAGGGAGGGACCGAGCAGGGTGTCCACCCCTCCATTCTCCATCCTTCCATCTGTGACACCTGTCACCCTGGCCAGGCCTCCCCCAAAGTGAGTTCAGCTCAATCCCCGAATGTAAAAGGGCACAGGGCGGGGGCGGAGGGGGGAGCCCACTCCAGTGCCCCCTGATTTCCAGCAACAGGACCTGGTCGACAGGACTTGATCTCAGGACAGTGGCCACAGCTGCAGAACATAGATCTGTTTCAAGAAAAGTTGGGAATGCAGACTTTCGTATGAGCCCCTGTTCCAAAAGGTGGCAGTTCATTCACCTTGTGGCAGAGACACCTTCAAGAGTAACATAAGTGGGTAAAGTCAGGGCCAAGCCGGGCCATTTCCTCATCCAGTCTCTCTGAGGCGCGGACAGAACCAAGTCTCAGCTCTTCGCAGGACACTTCCGGGGTTTTTTAAAGCCCAAAGGACAGTAGTCTGTCTCCATTCTTGTTCTTTGGGATTTTTTCATCGTCGGATAAAAGGATACGTACATTGGGATAATCCTCTCGAGATACAATATTCCAGGTGCACCCATGTGTCAACAACAGCGCCCCTCAGAGGGAGGGAGCTGACAGATGGGGAGCAGGGAATTCTGAAAACCACAGTGATGACAGAGATGCTAGGCCTTTCCTTCACGTGTCTGACACCCCACCTCAGGCGGCCTGCAGGCCGGCGTCTGCTGGACCTTTACCACCTGATGTCCTTGCAGGCTGCCCTGGGCCCTGCTAGGCGGTGAGCAGGGCCACCTGGGCCCAGGGGGAGTCGCCCCCTCCCCAGCCACTCCCGGTACAGCTCCTGCACATGGGCGCTGGTCTCCGGGGGCCACACCGGGATGGCAGCGTAGATGCCTTCCTTCTGCCACAGCAGTGCCCTGTCTGCACCCTCGTCCTCGCCTGGGCCTGGCCCCTGCCACTTAGGCATCCCCAGCGCAGGCCAGGACTCCAACGAAGTGGCAGGGGAACTGGCCCTCTACAGCTTCAGGACCACTTCTGGATGTTCCGAAAGCCATAAGCAGCCTCAGAGCATAGCAGAACCTCTCTGTCCCTTTCAAGGGTGACCTCCTGGCAGTCTTTGTTCCTCAGGGTACGGTAGGTGAGCACCCCCACGTCCTTGGTGAATAGCTCCTTGGCCACGTGCCTGAAGATGTGCACCAGGTACCCGTCGGAGCTGGCCCCTTCATGGAGCCTCGCCTCCTCCTCCGTCACGTCTCCAAACAGAGTGTCCACGGCGGCGTCCTTCGAGGCAAGGTCACTTTGCTCCATTATCTGGACAGTTTCACCTGAGGTTAACACGCCGTCAGCACCCCGGGAACTGAGCAAAGCTGTTGGAACATATTCTCAAAGAGCCTCCAGTTTTTTTGTCATAACAAGGGACCACAATGATGTGGAAGATCTTGTCTGGGAAGAAGGTTCTGCCTTCTGGTGAAGTAATCCTTCACCAGAGAGCCCGTGATCTGCTGAGGAGACTTGGCCGTGCAGAGGTGGGGGTGAGGGGGTGACCCAGCACATGCTCTGCATATCGGTCCCAGCCGGGGCAGGCGGAGGTCAGCATGGGCAGCCGGGGCTCTTCCTCACAGCGCTGGCAGTACTGATGCACAGATTCCTTCTGACTCTCGAGGATGCTGAAGTCTGCAGCTATCTTCATGTCAAAGACAGTGCACCCCAAGGCTTTTGAGGAAGCCGCGGAGCCTTCTGGATGCATCAGCGATGCTGAGGCTGAATTTAGCAGCAAAATAAGGCAGAGACTGAGCACACACGGACACTGCCAGCACTTTGTGCTGTGAGCTATCACATTTCTTATTAAGGTTCAGAACACGGAAGAAGTCCTTGGTGTTCTGTTGAGAAACTTGGACTCCTTCCTCTGCGGTCACACAACTGTCACGCCAGGCAGGAACTCAGAAATATCTTGGCATCGGCCAGCTTATGGAATTCTCCCTTCTCTCCGTTCTCCTGAGCCGGACTCCGGACGTTGACTGTGGCATTCTCTTGGTCACTGGTTTTTGGTTTTTTTTTACAACATTCTTTCCGTGTGCAGTGCTCACACTTCATCGGTTGCAGGGCTGGCTCAGTGACCTGGAGGAAGTGTGGGGAGAGCAGTCACCACTGGTCGCCCCTGGCACTGCTGGCGGTATTCTTTCTTCCTTCTGGAGCGTCTAGGAAGGGGAAGTGGCCACAGTGGCCGAGGCTGAGTTCCAGGAGGCTGGCAGCGCTGTTGGGATTGTGTCGGCGGCACTGGTCTGTTGGTACCTGGCCTGTCCTCTAGAGATTGTACCTGCAGGACTACTAAGGGAGCCAGTCCCCAGTTCTGCCCCACCTCCGCCACCGATTGATTGGAGTCTGAGGGCCGGGAGGAGGGACCAAGCGGTCTGTCTTCCACCGGCCTGCTCACCAGTCACTGCTGCCATAGACTCATCGGAGCCTGAGGGACCCCGTTTCCCCGTTAGCCATCCCCTGATCAATGGAGCCTGTTGTTCTGTCGTCCATCTGGTTGTTTAGACCGTGACGGCCCCTGGCTTTTTATATATTAGGATAATAAATACTTATCTTCCAGCCAAACAACTTTTAAATGGGCATCGTACTGCATTACGAAGCTCTTTGATTTTTAGTATAGAATGATAATATATATTTTCCCAATTTTCACAGTAAAATAGATAATCCAAGAAGAAACAGCATATACCCCTGCTCAAAGACTAAATCAAGTCATCTACTGTGGTGGGTGGGGAGAAACACCCCAATGAAGATACTACACATGGTAATCATATAGCTTTGGTTTTATATTTAAGAACCTAAGGTTTTGGTGAAATGAATCTCATCTAATATTACATATACTAGAGGCCCAGTGCACAAATTCATGCACCTTGAAAGGAACTGTGGGCTGCGAGGCTGCGGTGGGCACAGGGGCGGGTCTCGGCCCATCCTCCGCACCCCCGCCCGCCCCCTCCCGCTGTGGCCCCCCCAGTCCCCTGTCTACCAGAAGCCCCACTCCCGCCACTGCTGCTGCTTGCACCCGCTGATGGCACGGAGCAATTGGGGCCAGCGCCAGCAGCTGGTGCGAGCAGTGACTGCTGCCCCTATCACCCCTCAGGAGCAGGGGGCGGTGGAGAAGCCCTTAGGGGCAATCAGCGTGGGGCAGGACCGTGGTGTGTGAGAGTAAAGAATTTTCAGTAACCTCCAGAGGCTCGCCCCAATGACAGTGGTCTGGCAACCCCGCACACCTGCTCCACCATCCTGCCGTGGCTGATGCTCACCATGTTCCATGTGCGCCCCCTGGTGGTCAGCACACATCAGAGCGACCGGTTGTTCGGTTGTTCCACCTGTTCAATCTGTTTGCATATTAGGGTTTTATATAGAGAGATTTTAATAATTGTATTTTTTACCATGAAGCAAGGTAAAAAGTTTAAAAAAAAACTTTTCATGCATAGTTTGAAGCCAATTCAGGAGAAAATAATAAAACCGATCCTTAGCAAGCATCTGTATCTTTCAGGTCAGTGTCCACAATGATATTGATAACGAAAACAACTTCAAATTCAGACCTCATAGAGCCCTCATGCAATCAAATTGAAGACGTTTGCCTCACCTATACACCATCCATCCATCCATCCATCCATTTATTCAGTAAACATTTCTTTAACACTAATGATGTGCTAGTTATAACATTAAACACATAAACTACAAAGATAAACAAGGGTTTCAGCTTTCAAGACGTTCACAGTAGAATAGCTGACACATGTTCAAGCTCCTGAATGGTGGAAAGAGCTATGCTCACTCTGCAAACAGCCGCAGGAAGGCACCGCCCAGCAAACTCAACACGCCAGCTCGGACACGTGTGTGCCTGAACTTACAGCTGGTTTTCCTTATCCTGCATGTTATGCCCAAGTCACTTCCCGAGACCCAGCAGCATGAAGATGCTAATATGCAGTAACACGGTAGCATTATATAACGGTTATAGGCTAATGAACAATATTAAAAATTCAGGCCATTTACTCTAAGAAAGAGCTAAAAATTAATCTCTGCATGCAGGTCTCCAGAATCACATTAATTCTCTTCCCGGTGAAAGTATTCATGGGAATGTACTTTGTAAAGGCTGCCTCTTCCACGAGCCGCGGAGAGCATGCACGCTCACCCCCTGTCTGCGTGCCTTCTCCGTGCTGGTGCACTGTGCACTATCAGCGCACTGCAGGGAGGAATGGGAGTGATAAAAATCATCACCGCCATGCCACGTTTTTTTTGGGGGGGAAATAGGTCCTCAGCGGGTGGGTAAATAAAATCCCGGGCCATCCCGTAGCTTTTTCAGCTGATACCCACTAGAAGTGGCCTTGGGGTGCCATGTAATCTTCTCCCAGTAAATATAGTACACCCCAAATGGTCCCTGGTTGCTAATTCGTCCAGTTGGTAAAAGAGATATCCCAATGTAGCTTCTATATCTCATTTCATGTTAGGTAAACCCGGGGCACGTCACGGCGAGGGAACTCGGGGCGCCCCGAGCTCCGGGAAGCAGAGATCCCACGGTGAGCGGACCCGGCGGCGCTTCAAGAACAAAGCATGCCCGTGCCGCTTTCTAGAACTCTGCCAGAGAGCAGTGCTCGCTATCTTCCCAGCTGTGGCTTCCAGAAGAATCCCATGATCTGCTTATGCAACTGAGCGAGGCTGAACTGGGAGATTAGCATCAGATCCGGCTGGGAAACCGAGCTGCCCCCGGCTCAGCCATGAAAACACAGCGTCTTTCTCACACCCCACCCCCCGTTTCATCAGAAAGGCCCGTCCTGTCCTTCATCTGCAGAGGGAGAGAGAGGTGGTGCTGCTTATGCGACTGGGACCCGCCACGGAAATAACCTTTGCAAAGGGGCTGGCCTGTGCCTTTCAAAGCCACGGAGAGTCCCTGCAGTGGTTTGCCAAGCAGCAGTCACACTGTGGGGGAACCGCTCTCTAATGCATCCGAGAGCCTATTCCTCTGGCACTTAGACTAGCCCGAGCCGTAAATATGAAATGGTAATTTCCCTCCTGAGCGGCTCTGGCTGCTCCCACAGGCCGTCCTCCCCCCAGGAGGGACCCCCACCCGCCGGCGTGCCTTCTGCTGCCGGTAACGGTGCTCAGGAGGAGCTATGATTGCAATTCAGCCGGCACTGCCTGTTTCCGGCGCTGAGCCTCAGTGGGGTGTTTCCAGAGCCGGGAAGTCAGGCTGCAGCAATGGGGCGGCTGCACACCCTTTCCACAGCCCCCTCCCCCCTCCCCAGCCCAGTCCGGGGGGGAGGGGGGTGCTGACCACAGGACCTCTGCGTCCCTCCTGTTCATTTAAATAACAACAAAATCGCCATTAGAGGGAAACACACTTTGCAACACGGAGTCATACATGGGGACGAGCTCAGCCCGGGTGATGGAGGCAGTCCCAGGAAGACACCTGGGAAGGAGGCTGACACATGAGGACAGGCGGCAGGGAGCCTGGGCGCTGCGGCCTCTCGCTGATGGGCCCTTCTCAGAGCCGCTGGCCCATTCGGGAGCCAGCCCCGCTTGCTGCTTGCTCTCCCCTCCCCTCCCCTCCCCTCCCCTCCCCTCCCCTCCCCTCCCCTCCCCTCCTCTCCCCTCCTCTCCCCTCCCCTTTCCTTCTCCTCCCCTCCCCTTCCCTCCTCTCCTCTCCTCTCCTCTCTCTCCTCTCCTCTCCCCTCCTCTCCCCTCCCCTTCTCTCCTCTCCCCTCCCCTCCCCTCGCCTCCTCTCCTCTCCTCTCCCCTCCTCTCCCCTCCCCTTCTCTCCTCTCCCCTCCCCTCCTGTCCTCTCCTGTCCTCTCCTCTCCGTGAGGCGGGAAGAGAAGGCGTCGGCATTTTGCGTTTTCCCAGCAGCTCTGACGTGTCTCACTGGCCCGGCGCCTGCACGTGGGCTCGGTGCCGCTCGGAGGCGGGGCTATGTTAAAGGTGAAAACATCGCCACCGTCTGTCCGGTTCCTGAGGGGTGATTGCTGTGCACAGTAAAGCTCTGCTTTTGTTCCCCGACTTCTGTGCGGGGCGCCTCCAAACACGCGATCCTGCTCCGGGAGGATTCACAAAGCGGAAGCAAGTGCCCACTTCTCCACCAGAAGCAAAAACCCACCCTCCCGTTCCCCAGCCCAAGGCGAGCTGAGGGAGCAGAGCAGCCAGGGAATCCGGGGGCAGGTCTCCAAGGAGACGGAGGGAACCTGTTGGCCCCCCGGCCAGGCCCGGGACTGAGCGGTGCCTGCGAGTGGGTACGGAGAAACAGCGGGAAGCTCTGAAAGCCGGGGCGGGGGGGGGGGGGTGTTAGGCAGGTGGGCCTGCTGCACAAAGCAGATGGACCCTGTGACTTCCAAGCTACAGGCCTAGGTGTCCACATTTCTCCTGGTTGGGATGCCCAGACCCGGCGTCCGCAGCTGAGAGCCGCCGGGTTGGGTTGCAGGCGGCTGTCCTCTCGTTGCAGCCTCCCAGGGGCAGGGGTGGCCTCGGCCTGGGGCTCCCTCTCAAAGGGCCCTGATTCCCCTCCCCAGGCTCCACCCACGTGGCCTGCTTCCCTCCCCACGGCCCCCTCCTGATACCAGTACACGGGCGGGTAGGGTCGCGGTGTCTGACGGGGAGGTGCAGGGCACACGTGGCCAGTCCACTGGCCATGGCAATGAGCCGGGGGAGCCTGCTGACACCCTGGGAGAGTGTCAGACAGGGGCGGGGGGCGGGGGGGCGGCGGGGGCGCTCTGGATGTCTCCCTGATCTCAGCCAGATGTTCCCAGGAGGTTCCCCAGGAGGTTTGGGAGCCGGAGGAAGACGAGGCAGGAAGTCAGGTCAGGGGGAGAGGAGGCTGGGCCTCACCTCACCTGGCCTCGCCGGTCGCCTCGGGCTCCGAGCTGCCTTTGTTTCCAGAGCGAACGCTGCGGGCTTCCTGGTCTCCGGGCAGGGTCCTGCTTTGTGTTAGAGCCGCCGGGAACCGCCACTTCCCTTCAGTCCCGCCTACGTGGGCACAAGCAAGCAGCCTCCCCTGTGTGCGCGAGGACCGGGGATCTGACATCAACCCCCAGCGTGGCCTCCCCGCGCGATCCCTGGCCACACACCCCCTGTGCTGGCTGCTCCCATCAACGGCACCTGGAAGCAAAAGTAACGGCTGTTGTTCTAGAGCAGGGGTGGGCAAACTTTTTGACTCGAGGGCCACCATGGGTTCTTAAACTGGAGCGGAGGGCCGGAACTAAAGCATGGATGGAGTGTTTGTGTGAACTAATATAAATTCAAAGTAAAGGAGCGGAGGGGAGAGCAAGAGAACCGGATAGAACAGCCGGATCCGGCCTGCGGGCCTTCGTTTGCCCACGGCTGGGCTAGAGGGTGAATATGATGACCATCACTTTTCAGCAAGAGCCTCCTGCCCGTACACACAGCAACGTTCACACAGATGACGGGATGTCTGTAACTGGCTGATGGCAAAGTGAGGGCACGGAGCCAGCAGGGAGCACACCCCGAGGAAGGAAGAGCCCCTGGCAATACAGTGATGGGCAAGGCCACTCACAGGGGTGGGGGGTAGGGGGTGGGGGGGTGGGGAGTAGAGAGTGGGGGGCTGGGGGGGAGTTAGTGGCCATTGATGCAAGCCTCGGTGCAGCATTTGCTTACAGATACAATGTACACATGATATAATTTTTACAAAAATGAGCGATGCGTCTTTAGAGAAAAGAGAAAAATAGCTGGGGACCGTGGCGTGAAGAAATCAATATTCTATCCAGCGCCCTCCGTGGCTGCCCTTAGCGGAGCCGCTTCCTTCAGTCCTCACGTTTGCTACTTACAGACTTAATTAATTGGGACCAAGTATCACCCAAACGAGCAATACTTTATTCCCTCCGTTTACTCATTGACGTCGGTAAGCTTTTACTTAAACCATCTACCAACAGTGAGGTAGGATTACAGGGCATTACATACAGCACACTTAAGCGGGCTTCACGGATGACTGTTTCGATCGCTGTCCATGTCCAACAGGACGAGGACGCTCAGGTACGTGATGCTGGGGTCAGTCACGGCCTCTCCCTCCCGCCTCCTGGTACCGGCATGCCGTCCCGCCTTGGGGGCTGGGGGGACGGGCCATGTTGCTAAGGGAAACACCCTGTCACGTCGAGGCTCTGGCGCGTGATTGCCAGTTTCCTTCCCGCAAGGGTTGCCTTTTTTTTTTTTTTTCTTTTCCCTGACATGGAGATGGCACCATTGCAGGTGAGGGTTTCAGAGTGAGGCCCTATGGCATGGTTCCCGTCCCCCCACAATGCTCCTGCCGTGCACGCAAAGCGAAAAGACTTGGTCGTTTTTAAGACACCAAAGCGTTTGCTGTCTGTGATGCAGGGCTGTCTGTTGAGCTGATCTTTTCCAGCTGGTACAAACATCACCTTTACCTGTGCTCTCTGCCCTAACTTCACCCTAGAACAGCTGTGGGCAAACTATGGCCCGCGGGCTGGATCCGGCCCGTTCAGCTGTTCTATCCGGCCCGCGGAGCCAAAAGAGCGGAGGGTTCTCTTGCTCTCCCCTCCGCTCCTTTACTTTGAATTTATATTAGCTCACACAAACACTCCATCCATGCTTTTGTTCCGGCCCTCCGGTCCAGTTTAAGAACCCATTGTGGCCCTCGAGTCAAAAAGTTTGCCCACCCCTGCCCTAGAATAAGTACTTGAGGATGAACACGAAACCAGAGGATGTGTTTATTTAAGTGTCGCTACATGTCGGCAAGTTAGCGCTTTAAAAGTGTGCACAGTGACAGGTCGTGTTCAGTTAGAAGGCCCCACAACGAAGGTTAAAAGCTAAACGCACCGCTCCCACAAGCACTATCTAAAGACGAAGGGAACCTCTTGGGCCGCGGCCGAATGGCGTGGTGTCCCCTAACAAGCCGGGGCTGTCTGTTGTAATTTCGTGGAGGAGACAGGGCGCCTGGTCCTAATGGCCAGGCAGGTAATGTCTCACTCCAGGGCTGTCTCACGTTGGGAACATTTCAGGAATTACCTTGAACGAGAACCCTTTCCTGTGGACGGAAGGGGCCCCAGGGGTATTAGTTGAAACAAAAGGTGAGCAAATGGCCTCTGAACAGCCCACAGATGACTCCCGATGCCTTTTTCCGAAAGTCCCATCACACCCACTCCCTTCTCTGTCCGCAGATGCTGCGAAGGGAGAGCTCGTGGGAGATGATTTCTGCCGCGCCATTACCTGAGGACCACTGAGGAGCTTCTTGTGAAAAAAAAAAAAAATGCCTGCAGTTATTATTATCTATAAGTCTCTAAACAATTTTAAGTAAATGCATACATTTTGTTTCTAAGTTTGGAAAGAAAATATTAAGGACATGTATTCATTATATTTACATCATTAAACATGTAATATTTATTTTTTTCTCATGGGTGGGTGTGTATATATCATACTAGAGGCCCAGTGCATGGTGCATGAAATTCGTGCATGGGGGATGGTGTCCCTCAGCCCAGCCTGCACCCTCTCCAATCTGGGACCCCTCAAGGGATGTCTGACTGCCGGTTTAGGCCCAATTCTACCGGGATCAGGCCTAAATGGGCAGTTGGACATCCCTCTCACAATCCAGGACTGCTGGCTCCCAACTGCTCACCTGCCTGCCTTTCTGATTGCCCCTAACCACTTCTGCCTGCCAGCCTGATCACCCCCTAATCACTCCCCTGCCAGCCTGTTTGCCCCTAACTGCCCTCCCCTGCCAGCCTGGTTACCCCTAACTGCCCTCCCTGCCAGCCTGGTTACCCCTAACTGCCCTCCCCTGCAGGCCTGGTCACCCCCAACTGCTCTCCCCTGCAGGCCTGGGTCCCCCACAACTGCCCTTCCCTGCAGGCCCAGTCGCCCCAAACTTCCCTCCTCTGCTGGCCTGGTCACCCCTAACTGCCCTCCCCTGCAGGCTTGATTGCCCCCAACTGCCCTTCCCTGCTGGCCATCTTGTGGTGGCCATCTTGTGTCCACATGGGGGCAGCCATCTTTGACCACATGGGGGCAACCATCTTGTGTGTTGGAGTGATGGTCAATTTGCATATTACTCTTTTATTAGATAGGACATGTTACTGTTGCAGAAGTTAATCCATTCTTTAAACAATATAATTGTAATTAAAACATGTTTTCTAAAACATAAATGCTTAAAAAAGTCCTTATTTCTTTCCTACCTGAAGTTTTATATTACTTTATACCATAGGTGTGACAATATTGTTTTCCATCATTATTTTCCGTGTTTTATATACATGGCTTCCAGGAACATCGCCAACCAGGGCTGGATTTTTGTCCGCATACTCTCACCCACCCACAGGGGGCGCCCGGGACGCTTTGTCTGCCTCCGGGGCTCTGGCTCCGGGATACAGGCTGGACATCCCACATCCCTGACTGTGGGCCCTGTGAAGCCAGGACTTCACCGTGTGGCCTCTTTCTGACCATTCAGACCTTCAGGAGAGTATCGGGGCCTCTAGCAAACGCTTGCCCTGATGAAACGTACTGCGTTGCTGCACATTTGTTCGCGGTGCTGCCTGAACTCACAGCACAAGCATGAATCTAGTTCGCTAAGGCCACGTCGCTGGGATACAGGGAGAGGCTGAGTCCTTGGCCTCGCAAGGGGGCCTTGGCAACCGCTCCGAACCTGCTCAGCGCAGGGTTGCACAGGGTCTGAAATAGCAAATACCTTCGTTTATAAGCGGTAACAGCCCGGCACCTGTCAGGTGACTAGAGAAGAGGCAAATGATCAAGTAGCTCCCTCTGGGACTCTGGTTGTTTTGTGAGGGACACAGTAAGAACCCCAGCATGCACTTTACAGAAACAGGAAGTAGACCAAATTAAAGAGTTAAATGTGACACGTGAAAATATAAAATGGTCAAAGTGCATTTTGTAACATAAACACATTGAGAAACTGATGAAAGAAAAGCGTGAAAAACTGAACTACAGTTCTATACAATTTTTAAAAGCGCATCTTTATTGTTGGAAATATCATAGATGTCCCCATTTTTCCCCCACTGACCCCCTCCACCCTGCTCCCGCCCTGCCCCAGGCCTTCACCACACTAAAACAATAGTCTAAAATGAATATAAATTGTCAAAAATTATAATAACATAATATATGTCTATTTATGTAAATATAATTTTAATAGGAAAAGATCAAGGCACAAACCTATAATACAGAAGAAATACTACAACTACTGAAAATATGTGAAAATATTTAACCCTATCAATAATTTCAAAAAGCAGAGAATAAAATTGTGTTATCATTGACCAAAATGTTAGTGATAATCTCAAGCATATGGAAGGCATGTAGAAAAGACAGGTGTTTACAGTTTCATGAGCAGATGGTGGATGGTATGACTTGGTATAGTTCCTCTGAGGCGATTAATAATATTTACCAAAAGCTTTAACATTACGG
Source organism: Plecotus auritus (assembly GCF_963455305.1). Lineage (NCBI taxonomy): Eukaryota > Metazoa > Chordata > Mammalia > Chiroptera > Vespertilionidae > Plecotus > Plecotus auritus. Next base: position 1,918,712 of record NC_137775.1, read on the forward strand.
ATAAAAGATTACCTTAACATTTATCCTAAGGAAACATTAAGGATCTGTGCAAATATTTTGCTGCACAAAAATGCATCATAATTTTATTAAGGGTTTTTATAAAATGGAAAAATAAAACATTGCAACGATGTGGGATTATTCAAATAGTTTTAAACAGTGGATATCTATATATATAAAAGGCTAATATGCTAAGTGTCCCTCCCACCCCCCAATGAGTCGCTATGATGCACACTGACCACCAGGGGGCGGATGCTTAACATGAAAGCTGCCAAGCTGCAGTGACTTGGCAGTGGCAGTTCTTGGGTGACGAACCCCGAAACCAGAGAGGAGGGAGCCTGATTCATCTTGAGGCCACTCGTTTCCATCTTCGGCTATGGGTTATGTTGTTGCTGGGGCACTGCTGGCCCCGAATCTGGTTTACTGCACACTTGTGTTTGCGTTCCACACCCTGTATGACAGCAACTTTGCACAGTGTCCTCTCGCACACTCCAGGACCCCTCGGGGGATGTTGGAGAGCCAGTTTCAGCCCGATCCCCGCAGGCCAAGCCGAGGGACCCCACCTGCTAGAGGGACCCCGCTCACTCCGTAAACACCCTTTGAGCCACGGCACCACCCCAGGTGCAGCCGGCCAGGGAGGGACAGCTGGAGGTTGGCTCCAGGGCATGTCCGGCCTGTTTTGCCCAGTCCTGCCCCACCAGCCACCTTCTAATTAATTTCCTTTCAATGTGCATGAATCCGTGCACCAGGTCACTGGTATAAATATATTTGAGAAATAGATAACAAGATTGGGAAAGTTTTCATAGGTTGTAAGTGTTTGCAGAGAGGGGAGAATCCCATTTCTTAAAAAATAACGAATGTATTATGTTGTACGAGTAGAGCACCTTTCAAACGCTAAGATGAGATAAATTCCAAAGGAACATGGGAAGGAGAAGAGGGAGGGTGTCCACGTGTAACTAAGCCACAGTTTCTGACTTTCTTCCTAATGCCATGCTACCCACACTTTCAAAACAATGTCATTTTTGGGTTGGCTTTGAACTTGACTGATGATGGCAACGGGAAGGTTTTCTTTTATTAGATGCCTATTCTGAGAAGCAGGATAAGTTTTCCTAATGCAACCGTGCCAAGAATGTCAGAAAGAGGAGTTTTCCCCCTTGCCCAAATGTTTGCAAATCTCCAGCCTAATTCCTGTGCTCACCTTCCAGCTCACCTCCTAGTTACCGCTCTGGGCAAGATGACATGCAGAGCGTTTATTGGATTCTTGACCTCGCCTTTTTATGTAGTGACTCTACAATGTAAGTAAAATATAGGATCCCTGTGCTAACAGATCTTCCTAACCGATATACTAAAATATACAGGGTGTCCCACACGTTAACAGCTGAGAGCTCAATATTGAAAATGAAATGCATTTCAATAAACGTCCTTCCTAATTCATCAATGCATGCATGCATTTTGGGGGATACGTCCTATTGTATTGTTCATGATGAAACGAGAAGATCTTAAAGCGCTTTTCCCCCAACAAGGTCAGTGCGTTTTGGCCAGACCTTCCCTCTGGAAGCGCCGAGGAGATGAGGGTTGGCACGGGTCCTGGGGACGCACCGCGCTCTGTGTGACAGTGTGGGCCTGCTGGCTTCTGCTCTGCTCTGTGACCTTGGACACGTTGCTAACCAATCCTTTCAGGCCCTGGCCATGCGCAGTGCGTTAGCTGGGTGGATGCTTACTTATTTCAAAGACACGGATGCGTCCTCATTGTGTGTATGGGACGCTCTGCGCCTTGTTTGGGACGCTCTGCGAATAGCATCTCCATGAATGCTCTCAACAACTCTACGATGCACTCACGTTTGTCATGCTCATTGTACAGAGGACAGAAAGGTGGGTGATGGGCCCACAGGCACACACCTGGGGAGGATCCTTGTGGCTGTGACATACGGGCTAGAGGGCCCCGGGCCACTGGGAGAGGGGGTTTCGGGAAGGCTCCCCCTCGGAGCTAGCTCCCCAAGGGAAGGGGCCTTGAGCAGCTGTAGGGACACAGCAGGGTTATCACTAGGAAAGAAAGTCTTCTCTTTTGAGACACCTGCGTTCTTTGTTCTATCTTTTTTTTTTTTTATGGCTGACTATCTTTTTATCAATTCTCTCTCTCTCTCCCCTCTCTCCATATCTATCTATTTCTCATCTCTCTCTCTCCATACGTATACATTCAACTTCCTTCCAATCATATCCATTTTCATGTCCCAGAGGCACTTTAAAGTGGGGATGGTGAACTTGCAATCATTCCCAGGACCAGGGACCTGCCTCCGAACCCTCCCCTCATCTCAGTGACACCCTCAGTGCGCAGCACCACCATCTACTGGGCTCCCCAGGCAGAAAGCGAGGGGGACTCCCTTCACTCTCGCCCATCGCTCCCCCTCGCAGGCCCTCTTGATTCCGCCCCTGAATGGCCCTTAAGCCACGGCTTTGACCCAGCTGGACAGCCGGCGGCCTAGCTGCAGCAGCCGGCGGGGGGCGAGGTGCAGGCTGGGGCTGATCGGCCCGACGCCCTGCCCTGAGCACCGGTGGCCGTCTTGGGGGCTCGCTCTCTGCACGGCTCCCCACGCACATATGCGCAATCCAGGCCAGCGGGACGGTCTGTCCACCAGAAGTTTCCATTACTTCAAGGGCCGGTCTTCACTGAGGGACGTGCGATGCTCCCTCCACGGGCCAACCAGCTGCCATCATTTCTGTGTGGTGTGATCTCGGGCTGTTTTCCTCAGCGGGGCCTCTCCAGGTGGATGGATATTTCTTGGAAGGATATTGTGTTTCTAACCAATTATCTCAGGGCAGCTCCGGCCTAGCCCTCTCGCTGTTGCTCACCTTCTTGCTCCTGGGGCCGGAGAGAAACGGGCCTTCCTCTCCGCCTGGGTCTTTGCTCAGAAGGCGCTGGCCGGGAGGGGACTGGGAGGGCACCGTGTTGTGGCTCCTGCGTCCCGGAGGGCAGCGAATCAATTCTCCGAGCGCCTGCTGCTTCCTTTGCTGGATGCATGCGCGATGCTGCTTGCATTTCTGAATCTTCCCTGACGGGTCCCGCCTCCCGTGATCCCCCAGGGGGTGTTGGGGGTGTCGGGGGGCGGGGTGAGCCAGGCTGCCCCGGCCTCTGCAGAAGGCGCTGCTGTGGTGGCCCCGCTCTGCTCTCCGCGGCCTCCAGGGAGCCCCCCAGGGAGACACCATCAGACTCTTCGTGCTGAGTCCCTGTCCCCAGCCCCGAGCTGCCACCTGCCACGTAGTGATGACAAGAAGCCGGGCTTAATGGCACGCATTCCCGGAATACAGCGCTAGCCTCGGCTCCCCACAGTCTGTCTGCATGGCATCCTCCCCGTCCCGCTGCCAGGGTCCCTCCCGATGGTGGGGTAACACAGGGGCCTCCTGCAGATTCAGCCCGTGCCCGCATCCCCACGCTCTCCCTGCCCCATCGCCGCACCTGGCCTTTGTTTGCCTCCACATTTACCCCCTTCCCTTTCTCCAGCCCGGCCCTGCTTCTCTGTAGGACCTTGGCTGTGAAAACTGGAAATGGACAGACGTGTTGTGTCTTAAATTCATACCCGAGCGAGCGCCTAGGAGGGCACTTCCTGCAAGCCCTGCCCCCAGCCCCCCCAGCAGCTTCCCCGGGCGCCTCTGTTCAGGCACTCTCCTCTGAGCCCGGATTTCATGACAAGACGTCTGGTTTCGGGGAACCCGGAAAGTCCAGTGTCAAGGCCATTGCCCAGGAGAGCGTCTTCCTTAGCTGTGTCAGTCCTGTGGGGAGACCCCGTGGCCAGGGCCGAGGATGCATGATTGATGGCCCTCCAGCCACCCCCCCTCTGCCTCCCCAGCTCAGGTTCTCGCAGCGACACCAGGAGGTGAGTGCAGAGTCCGGGCCTCGCCTGGCTGAGGCCTGACCACCTTCCTCCACAGGGGCTTCGGGAGGCAGGAGCCAGGCGCTGATGGGCGCGTGAGGGGCTCTGGGGGAAAGGGGGGCACTCAGGCACTCAGGAAGAGCTCTGTGTCCCCTCCCAGGGTCCTTCCCATTGCATCACTTTATAGTCACTGTTTCAGTCACAGTCAACGCAAAAGCAAACATGAGGTCACATTAAAGATGCCCCCTCCCTTCTGGGCGGAGCGGGCAGGTGAAATAGCTGGGCATGCAAGCTTCTCCATGCATTTCCCGTCCGAACCTGCCTTATTTATTTACTAGAGGCCCGGTGCACGAAATCCGTGCACGGGGTGGTGGGGGGGTGTCCCTCAGCCCAATCTGCACCCTCTCCAATCTGGGACCCCTCGGGGGATGTTCAACTGCCTGTTTAGGCCCAATCCAGGCAGTCGGACATCCCTCTCACAATCTAGGACTGCTGGCTCCCAACTGTTCGCCTGCCTGCCTGATTGCCCCTAACCACTTGTGCCTGCCAGCCTGATCACCCCCTAACCACTCCCCTGCCAGCCTGATCATCCCCAACTGCCCTCCCCTGACAACCCGGTCACCCCCAAATGCCCTCCCCTGTATATTCCCTCTTTATTAGATAGGGTTTTTTCTTTAGCATATTGGACAGCCATAACTGGTTTGGCTCAGTGGATGGAGCGTCAGCCTGCAGACTCAAGGGTCCCAGGTTTGATTCCGGTCAAGGGCATGTACCTTGGTTGGGGGAACATACCCAGTGGGGAGTGTGCAGAAGGCAGCTGATCGATGTTTCTCTCTCATCGATGTTTCTAACTCTCTATCCCTCTCCCATCCTCTCTGTAAAAAATCAATAAAATATATATTTTTAAAAAAGAAACATTTAAGATTCTCCATATCTGCCTGGCTGGTGTAACTCAGTGGTTGAGACCCCAGGCTGCCACCGCTGGAAGGGGATCGCACCCTGGCCAGGCTGAGACCCCAGCCCAGGCTGTGGCAGAAGATCTTGTGGTGGGGGTGTGCGGCCCTGCCCGCCTGAGACCCAGCCCAGGCTGCCGCCATGGCCGGGAATCGTGTGGTTTGGGTGCGAGGACCTGCCGGCCTGAGACCCCAGCCCAGGCTGTGGCAGAAGATCGCATGGTGGGGGTGCGCAGCTCTGCCGGCCTGAGACCCCAGCCCCGGCTGTGGCCGGGGATCGTGCTGGGCGCTGGTGCCTCCCAGCCGGACACCCCAGGCTGCCGCTGCTGGGCAGACTGGGGGACTCCAGACTGGGCGCCGCCATCTTGTGGCTATGGGCGCCGCCATTTTTGTAGTGGAGTGACGGTTAATTTGCATATTACTCTTTTATTAGATAGGATGTTCCCAGCGACCTCTCTCCCCTCTGCCCACACGCGTCTGCGTTAGTTCCGTGTATGAATCGCTGCAGGTTTAGGAGGCACGTGGCCTGTGGAATTCAATGAAGGGGCTCATGCATGTGGCGGGGTCCTGACTGCAGAGCAGGGAGGGTGTCCCGCAGCTCAGAACCACCGCTCTGTCCATCAGGGACGTTAGTCGGAAGCCCGATGGATCTCCATGGAAACAGCAGCGTTTGTAGTGTTCTGTCAGGGGCGACATGGAGTCATGGGTGTGGGCCCCCGATAACGCGGCAGCTTGATTCTGACAGCAACTCGTTCTGGAAGGACCAGCAGTTTCCCACGGGCTCTGTCCCCAGAGGACCAGGCATCCGCTGGAATCTCACATGGAATTTATCCAGGTGTGGAGCCGCCGGGGCCCACCTGGGCCAACGCTAACCTAAGGGAGTAGAAGCAAGTTGCACGTGTGTAAACATTCGGTATAATTTTCTTTTCTCTTGTTTTAGGCAAAAGTTGGTTGCTATTTTCTGTGACTTTACCTTGTGTCTGCTTCCCACTTATATCCGGTTTGCCTTAAAATCCAAGTCAGACACTTGGGCTCTTGCAAAAGGTGGTATTTGGAGCAACAATGGAAGAAATCCTAGGATCAGGCGTGGCAGGGAGGAGTCCCTGGTGTTGAAGTGGTTGCTTGTAATTGACTGAGTGACAGAAGCCTCTACTCCACGTCTCCTCTACATGGGACTGATCTCAGCCCCAAACTCACTGGGTCTAGCCTGGCCGGTGCGGCTCGGTGGTTCTTCAGTCCGTGAGCTCTCCAGTTCTCCCAGGCCAATATTCCATACCTTCTCTTCAGACTTCAACATCCTCGCACTATCCTCATTCTCCGCTAATGACCTTACTGGTACTTCCTCATTCATTGAGAAGAAAAGTTGGAGAAATGAGAAGATGAATTCCACAATTTTCCAATACATACACCCATCTTTGCCTCTCTGTCCTGCCTCCTCTTCCATTGCGGTGATGGGACTGTCTGTGTCCCAGCTACAGCCCAATCCTCCAGTTGTGCTGTAGGTCCCACCCCCTCTCACTCAAGGTCGGCACTTTGTCGAATACTGTCCTCCTCTTCTGCACGGTCAGTTTTCCTATGTTCACGGGATGTTTTCTATCAGCGTTCAAATTATTTTTCTCAAATTACAAGGGGAAAAAACGTGAATTCTTACTTGAGCCCATTACCTCAATAACTATTGAATTTCTTTCCTTTGTAGTTAAAATCCCCGAAAGGGGCGTGTATCGGTGCTGCTTCTGATTCTGTATCTCCCAAGGTCCTCGAACCCGCTTCAATCCAGCTTTTGCTTGGTAAAGCAATCTCCTCTCTACCATATATCTGACTAGCACCCAAATTGCCATTCTCAACCTGAACTTTTCTGCAGAACTCCAGGCTTGTAGATCCATCTGCCTTTTCAACATTTCCATTTGAAATATGAATGCTATTTTCAAATTTAGCATGCCAAAATTTATGATATACCTTTTATCACATTTTCTGTATGAATGATGACGATGGAAGGAGAGGGAAATTGTGGGCCATTAGTTCATCAGGTGGAAAGACAATGCTTTGCCTTCCTCCATGCCGCGCCCTCACTTTGTCACCACCCGTGCCTTTCTGGGCTGCGCAATCTCTGTCTGGACCTCTATAATGGCACTTGGCACATCATTATATGTTTAGTTATTTGTATTCTGTCTTTACATGAATTCTGGAAGAGCAGGGCCAGGCTCATCTTGGAAGTGCACCTCCAAGCACATGCCAGGCACATAGTAGCATCTCCAACTGTGGCCAACGGGTGCGAAAGTCAACATCGTTAGCATTCACACACACACACACACACACACACACACACACACACGCAAAAGGCAAGGTGGCCTCCTGGAAATATGCCTTCAACCAGGCGATCATGTGACGGTTCTTCTACCAAGTCCTTGCCATAACAGCTTAGACAGCTTGCTCAATCCTCCAGGACTGCCTTCCATCAGCAATAACATGAGCCCCACATCACAGGATTCCACTGAGTTAGTACGGATGCCATTTCTCCGTGAATGATAACACCGTTTAAAATTTCATGCTAATAATCTAATATCCCGGAACAAGTGAGAATCACTTTAGTGCCTGGTGATGGATGCCTCCTTTCCTATAGAAGCATCCCTAGCCTCTTAATCAGTCACACTCAGTACCATCCAACTATAAGTTGAGGACAATCACATCTAGATCTCCCTTCCCGAGTTTTCTCTTAAGTTCAGAAGTAGACATGGATGTCCATCACGAACTGGAGCTGTGAAAGTCAGCATGGCTGAAATGCAGCCCATTACATCTGTCATTTCAATGCCCTACTGATCAAATGCTTACGGTGCGACCACAGTGACCCAGGCAATCTGCTCTGGGCAGCAAAGGTCCTAGCAGGGGAGTGTCACACCATTTGTGCTTCAGAAGGATCACCAAATTGACTTGTGGAGGTTGGATTTAAGGGCCAAGTTAAAGGCATGAAGATCAATTCGTTGTCTCCTATCTTAATCAAAGGAAGGGATGACAGTCCACGTAGGTAAGGAATTCCTAATATGGACTTAGCGTAGTTAAATGCACCTGGGAAACTGAGAAAATGAAATATACGGATTTACTGTTGCCCAGTTATGTAGGTGAGAAAAAGGGGGGGAATTGAAAATCCCTTCCAAGATTCTAGCTTGGGTTTCTGAGGACCAGTGATACCAGCTTTGACAGAAAATGCAGGAGAAGGCACTGGTATAGAGGGAAGATCCTTAATGTAATATATGACAAAGCACTTCTGGCAGGATGACTTGAGGCACGTCCGGAGCATGTGCAAGAAGAATCCCTTGATGTTAAGACTGAGGATAAATGATAGGGCTTTTGCTGGACAACGTGAATCAGCAAGTCCTTAGTTTGGTGAGTGTGGTGGGTATTTCCCTCTAAGTCGTCACATGGAAACACCCCGGGGTGAGAGGATAACATTGGAGAAGTGGCCTTAGCCTCTTGAGTGATGTGTCAAAATGTGTTTAGTGCCCAGTGACTGATTTTCCTCTTCCTCGTTAATGAAGAGGCTGTAGCATTAACACTCTCAAAGGGCCTTCTCGACATCTCTGGTGAGCACTAAAATAACTGTCCTCCGTGGAGCATTGCAAGGAGAACCATCACAGCACATCAGCATGGAAAGCGTGTCACATATTGATTTCTGAGCTACGACTGGCTCTTCATTAACACCCATTGTAGATCCTTAGACTTCCTGCCATTTTCCCAGGGAACGTACTTCCGAGAGGAGCTATGGCAGATGTGATGTGACAAGCGCTGTTTTGCAATGACTGTATTTCTCTGACACTAACATCCCCTAATTCATACTCACGACATTCTCGCGCATGAAGGGTTACTGGGGATTATGTTTCAGATGGGAACACGAGACGAATGAGTGAGTGACAGTCAAAGTAAGAGTACTGGTTGTGCCGCCATCACACTTCGTCCAAAGCTAGGCTCACGCAAGTTACCTCAGATCTTTCATCCCCAATTGAATAACTAATAAAGTAAGGCTACCAATAGAACAGACACATTTTAAAAACTAAATAACTATTATTGTTAACTAGTACTTAGTAAATGTTATCTAACAAATTCTGGTCACCTTCCCTTCACACTGCTTCTAGTACACGTCCTTATTTCACTTCAAAATGACTAAAAAACAAAAATAGATAAAATAGGAAACTTCTCCTTCTGACAATAACAGAGCAAAGTAAATAAATACAACTATCCTATATAATAAAAGCCCCGTGACCATAACGCAGGGGTCCTCACACTTTTTAAACAGGGGCCAGTTCACTGTCCCTCAGACCGTTGGAGGGCCGGACTATAGTTAAAAAAAAAACTATGAACAAATTCCTATGTGCACTGCGGGCCCAGGACGAGTCAGCTACTAAGCAGGACAGGCAGCGGCACCCGGCAGGCCAGATAAATGTCCTCGGCGGGCCGCCTGTGGCCCGTGGGCCATAGTTTGAGGACGCCTGCCATAACGGCATAACGACCAGAACAACTGCTCGACCAGACGCTATGAGGTGCAATGACCACCTCTTGGTCCTTCCCTCTGACCTGCAGGCCCCAATTGCCGGATGGCGAATGGGGAACCACAGGGAACCAGGGTGAGTGGTGGTGGTGGTGGGGTGGGGCAGGACTGGGGAGCGGCAAGGGGAACCTGGTGGGTGGGTGGCGATGGGGCGGGACTGGCGAATGAGTGGAAGATGGCCCTGATTGCAGGCTAGGCCTAGGGCCCCTACCCGTGCACAATTTCATGCACTGGGCCTCTAGTTAATAATAAAAAAGCGTGGAGACCACATATACTGTATATATACATTTTGTTCTCATTATTTATTCTAGTTAGGTTCTAGAAAGTTGCCATGGACACTTAACTAGTTAATACTGAACTGCCCCTCTGAAGGTAAGCACAGCGTTAGTTTCCTTCAAAACTCTGGTAATAATATTTTTGTAAAAGAACAATATATAACCTTGTTTTATGAAAATGTCTGTGTAAATACAACTTATTGAATATATATTGTTGATTCACTAACACTGAACTCATGTACCTTCCTTCTCCTTCCCCCTTCCACGTCATTTATCTTTATTAGAGTTGCCCATGCATGCACTCTGTGTAGTCCGGGAGTCTCTTCAATGGCCTGACTCTGTAATTGAGTTCTGGCTGTCAAGACTGTGGCATAGGCCAAAGGACAGACAAGTTCATAAGTGAAGCATAATTAAGAGTCCAGAAACAGATATGCATATTAGGTACTTGACTTATAACAACTATAATTCCATGGGGAAAGGGTGTCATTTTAAATAAATGATGCAGGGCCAATTGGCTACTCACATAGAAAAAGAAAAATTGATACATTCCTCACACTAGATGCAAACACAACGTCCTAGATGGACTGTTAACCCATGGTTGAACGTTAACCAACCCAAGGGCTTTGAGTAGTAACTCAGAATCATATCTTTGTGGTCTTAGGTCATCATACGTCTCAGGGAGAAAATCTATCTCTGAGAAAAGAGTTGCAAAATTGGGCTAAATTAAAATTAAGAATTTCTGTTCATCCGATGGCATCTACCACTGTCACAAGGAGCATGCTACAGACAAACTGGAAGGCATCGGTAACACACAAAAGGAATGCCCTCTTCCAGAACACAGAGGAGTCCCTACAAATCAACAGAAAGGACAGAGAACACAATAGAAAAATGAATTCAGATAATTAAACACTTTTCAAAATAGAATATGCAAATGACCCATGCACATGAGGAAAAATGCTCAGCCTCACCAGTGATCAGAGCAAAACAAATACATAATTGCCACACATTATTAAAGTTTTAAAAAGACTGCCAGCAATACTAATGTTGGGAAGGACGTGGAGCGTGTAGAATAATGCTCTCCTGTTGGCAGGAATCACCCTGGAAAGCCACTGTTCAGAAGCGAAGCTGAATATTTTAGTATCGTATAACTTCAGCGTCTATACGTTTAGGTATATACTGAGGAGAAATACATACGCGCGGCAATGAAAAACAAGCATAGTGACACTAGTCATAAAATGACCAGCTAGGACGGCCCCAATGCCCATCCACTAGAATAGTGAGCAATACATGATGGGCTGTCCATGCAGGATCACCGCATACCACACAGCAGCACCAATGAGCACACTATCGCGATATACAGCCACAAACAACACCTGTAATGCTGAACATAACACCCAGCACCCACAGTGGTCAGGGCTCAGTCCACTCGCAGACCCTCGCCCCCCTTAGGCATGGACTGCGCATGAGCAGGACCCATGGGCGGGTCCCATGGGTGCGAGGGCCGGGCTAGGAGATCGGACCTTGGAGTTGGCTTCACTAGGGAACAAAAGGTTTAAGTTCCTTTCAGGAAATTGTAGAAAACTGTCTGGAATCTTAACAAAAAAAACAGGTTCTTGTTGACAGTATTGCTGCAGACAATCCTGTGGCTGTCTGGAACATGTTTTTATTAATTTGTCTCGATCTGAAATGGACATTTGCATCATTGTGGGAAATTCTCTCCTGACTCCGGGCTTGCAGGCGGCTGTCCCACGCGCTGGCCACGTCCTTGCGTCCACTGGGGTGTCGGTAAGGACCACGCGAGCTTGGAAGCTCGACTTGCTGTCCGCACTCACACCTGCTTCTCTCAGATCCGTTTCACGGCATTTTCTTTCAAAAAACAGAAATGCCTTAAATGCTCTTATTCAGCCGCCTTCCTATTGCATTTGCAATATTCACGGCTTTAGATGGCTATTGAAAGTTCGAATTTAAAGAAGAAAATTAAAAGCATTAATTTTTCAAGCATGAAACTGCATAAGCATGAAAATCAATAAAATTTAAGTCACAAATTCCCACAGTGTTTCCGCCACCTCCCCACCCCTGGTAGACATTGGGCCCCGCTTCTCGGCTGGTGACTCGCTTTCCTGGAGAAATAATTCATGCGGAAGTGGATCCCTCGCCACCAGGTCCTGCTCTGTAATAAATAAATAAAATCACCATTACAAGGGAGCCTAGGTGTCCCTCGTGTGAAGAATCAGAAGGTCTGGGTGCTGACATGTACACACGGTGCAGGCCCGGGAGGCAGCGCCATGCTGGTGGAAGGAAGCGCGGGCACCTGCTGGGCGCAGTATGAGAGCACCCCCAGCCCTGCTGAGCTTCTCCCCGATTCCCTCTGCCCCTCCCCTGGGCTGAGCTGGAAATGCCCAAAGGGAAACGTCCCTGCAGATCAAGGGTCAGAACCTTAGGAAGTGTCACCATTGAGACCCTGTCCTCCTGGGGACAAGAGGTGAGAAGTGACCCGTGCACAGTCACCTGCCCTGATGCAGGCCTGGGGGGAGGGGGCCGCCCTGCCCTTGCCAGCGCCCAGCCCAGCCCGATCGGCCCGGAGGCCTGTTCTCCATCCCCCAGCAAGTCAGAGTCCCGTCATGTTTCATTGTTCAGAGAGAACACACGACGACACACCCGTGATCCATGAGATCAGTCTGGTTGCCAGCCTGCAATGCGGTCACGCCTGGAACTCTGCTTGTCGGAATCATTTGGTTAAAACGCTGCTCAGGGCAAATGGCAGTACCTGCTTATCTCCTCTTAAAGAAGGTCTTTCGGAGAAGGTGTTTGGAAGTCCCCAGCTTAAAAGTGACAAACAGAGGACACGGCCTCAGGTGTGGGAACCAGATCACAATGGGGTCACCGTGGCCACCCCGCTCGGACATCAGGAAGGGAGGGCAGGAGCCCTGGCCGGGGTCGCTCAGCGGGGTGGCGCTCCGTCCTGTGCACTGAAACTCTGCCGGTCGGACTCCCCATCAGGGCACATGCCAGGGGTTGCAGGCTCCACCCAGGGTAGGGGGCGCACAGGAGGCAGCCGATGGATGTTTCACTCTCCCATCAACGTTCCTCTCGCTCTCCCTTCCTTTCTCTTAAGAAAAAAATCAATTTAAAAAAATCTTAAAAAAAAAAAAAAAAAGACCAGGTGGGCAGGAAACGTCATGGCTAGCTGGAATTTGGGGGGGAGGGGAAGAGAGGGCGGGGAGAGAGTTGTCATCCCAGCTTCCCCTGGTCCTGAGACTGGGAGGCCCCCGGGCAAGGCCTCTGTCCGCGGGTCTGCCTCTCAAAACCCTCGGTGTGGCTCCCAGCAGAAGTCTGGGCCAACGCCAACCTGAAGGCCCCGTGCCAAAGCAAGTGCCACCCGAAGCGGACGTCGAAGAGACGCTCCGTGTTGTCCTTACAAACGCAGCTGCATAACTGACAGCCCACGGGTGTCCGTGGCCGCTGCGTGAGCCCCTGCCGTGGGCACAGACTGCACGTGCTCGGGCCGCGCTCCCCCGGCCGGCTCCTCCCGGGCCTGAGCGGGTGGGAGAGGCCCTGGAGACCACCCTGGGGGAGTCCGCGGGTGAGGGTGCTGAGCGAGCACCGCATGGGGCTCCCCCCGGCCCCTCCCTGGGGGGATTGAGGAGGAGAGAAGCGTGCCCCCCACCAGTGCTAGGGCGCCAGGTCTCGGTTCTCACGGGGCAGAGAGAAGACAGCAAAGGCAGGGGATGTGGCTCTGTCTTTTCTGAAGCCGGAAACGCCGTGTGATCCCCTGGCCTCTTCCCCTTGGCACAGCACCCGGGATGCTGGGGGTGGTGGGGTTCCCCTCACGCTGGACCCCCATGAACACCCCAGGAAAGCTCTCACTGACACCACCCACCTCCCCCCCCCCCACTCCGACTGCAGGAGGTCACGGTTCGATTCCCAGTCAGGGCCCATGCCCCGGTTGTGGGCTCGATCCCCAGCGGGGGACATGCAGGAGGCAGCTGACCAATGATTCTCTCTCATCACTGATGTTTCTCTCTCTCTCTCCTCTTCCTCTCTGAAATCAATAAAAATATATTTAAAAAAACACAACGGAACCGTGGGCTGTTACCCTCAGTGCATAGACATAGCCTGTCCCGGGGACTCGGTGATAATAACAAATCCGCCCTCCCCCCCTCCACCGCCCCCCGTGCTGGGATCTGGGTCCAGGGGCGCACACACTCTCAGGCAGTTATGCGTGGATGCTGGGGACCCTGGCTGGGGCGCTGGCTGACGGTTCCCATCCATCAGGCGTAATTACTTACAACCGTCACTCGTTCCTATGCAACGGCAAACTCACCCCACGAGAGGGGTGTGAAGTCTGTAACAGGGAGGCTAGAGCGCGGGCGTGGAGGCTGCACGCTGTGCAGGGCCATGGAGGCTGGCTTCCCCGCGTCCTGCTGCGGGGCTGGGGGCTGGGACCCATGCCGCTGAGATGGGGCCCCAGCGCCGGGCAGCGTGTCCGGGGGTGGCTGGGGCTGTGCCCGGGGGGCCCTGGGGACGCAGGAGGGCACAGGGCCTGTAGGGACCAACATAGTTCAAAGCAAAGTGGGCAACTGCTCACACGGTGGACGTGCCAGGTGGCTGCCGGCAGAACGTGGGTGGAGGTCAGGGAGGAAGGAGAACTGCCTCTGGGGACGAACCCCCACACTGGCACCTCCCCTGACTGCATGTCACGGGCCTCCCGGCTGAGCTGTTTGCAGAGCATGAGGCTCCTCTGGACACGGGCAGCGCAGTCCGTGGACACGTTAATGAAGAGCGCATTGTCACAGGGACTTGGCATCCATCGCCATCCCAGCCTTCGGGAGCCCGGCGCTTTCATCTGCACAGAGCAGCGCTAACATCACCCCAGCCCACGCCCAGCGCAGTCTCGGGACACGGCAGGATGGTGCCACTGCCTCCCCAGCTTAACCGGGAAGCCGCTGACCAGCCGTGGGCAAACTACGGCCCGCGGGCCGGATCCGGCTGTTCTATCCGGTTCTCTTGCTCTCCCCTCTGCTCCTTTACTTTGAATTTATATTAGTTCACACACACACTCCATCCATGCTTTTGTTCCGGCCCTCCGGTCCAGTTTAAGAACCCATGGTGGCCCTCGAGTCAAAAAGTTTGCCCACCCCTGCGCCAAGACACTGCGGTGCGAAGCGGCTTGAAATTCACGCTCTGAGCTGGGGCTGAGCTGAGCTCAAAATGTCAAGGTCTGTCTCGTCATTGAATATTTTATACCAACTTCCGAATTAGAGATATGCTTTAAATTATGTAAAAAAAATCGCTTGCCTAAAAATGATCAAAATAATTAGGAACAAAAGCCTGCTAATTTTTATTTCCGGCCACAGACATATCACATTTAAGGTGAAAACAGGAAATTGTTTTCCTTGGAGTCAGTTCGTGTTGTCTGGATGTCCGTGAAGAATTTAAAAGCATTTTATGGATGTTAATGGAACGTGGTAAAGAGTGTTGATGAAAGTCGAGCATGGGAAATGATTTATGTATTACGTATCTCCATAACATATGATGAAACGCATTTTGTATTAATTTATGATGGAAAAGGTAGTCAAAATTAATCAAACATTATACAGTGAGTTTCCCTAATCTATGCAGTGGTGCGACTTTGTTTTATGTGGCATTTTTCATGCAAATGGAATAAATAGCCTCAGAGAGTTAAGCAAAGCCATAGACCAGAATGACAGAGCGTCGAGGGCGAGAGACGCACGCGTGGGAGAAAGTGAGGAAAGATCCATTATCAAATGAGCGGGGGACAGGCCGAGCCTTATTTACAGCCGTGCAGGGACGAATGGGCTGTTTCAGGAAGACATTTGCATCGGCTCCGAGGACGTGCCCGAGCATCCATCACCGGCTCAGAAACACGGAGAGGCCCCACCGCGTCAGCGGTCACGGTCACGGTCATGCTGGAGAGGAGGCCGGCTCCCGGGGCAGGAAGGAACCACCAGGTGGTTTTTCCTGGAAACAAGTCCCAGGACCTGAGGTTCTCAGCTCAGAGGAACGCGCTCAGGGCGGCCTTCATCAGAGCAGCCAACGGCCAACGTCGGGAATGGATTTCCTAACCCGAAGGGCAGTGATTTTCTTGGACGGCTTTGTTCAAAAGGCTGAGCCAAAGGACGAGATGCTACCAGCACCGTGCTTCCCCGAAGGGGACCAGACACAGTCTGCGTGCCTGTCCGGGTCTGTGCTGAGCACCGTCCTCTAAGTCAAGAAGGATGTCCTCGAGGCACGTGAGACCGGTGACCGGAAACCTCCCACCCACAGGCACTCCTCCCCCCACAGGCACTCCTCCGCCCCACAGGCACTCCCCTCCCACCCACAGGCACTCCACTCCCACCCACAGGCACTCCCCTCTCACCCACAGGCACTCCCCCCACTACAGACACTCCCCCCACCCACAGGAACTCCTCCCACCCACAGGCACTCCTCCCACCCACAGACACTCCCCCCACCCACAGGCACTCCTCCCACCCACAGGCACTCCTCCCCCCCACAGACACTCCCCCCACCCACAGGAACTCCTCCCACCCACAGACACTCCTCCCACCCACAGGCACTCCTCCCCCCACAGGCACTCCCCCCACCCACAGGCACTCCCTCCACCCACAGGCACTCCCCCCACCCACAGACACTCCCCCCACCCACAGGCACTCCCCTCCCACCCACAGGCACTCCCCCCACCCACAGACACTCCTCCCACCCACAGACACTCCTCCCACCCACAGACACTCCTCCCCCCCACAGACACTCCCCCCACCCACAGGAACTCCTCCCACCCACAGGCACTCCTCCCCCCACAGGCACTCCTCCCCACCCACAGGCACTCCTCCCCCCCACAGGCACTCCTCCCCCCACAGGCACTCCTCCCCCCCACAGACACTCCTCCCACCCACAGACACTCCTCCCCCCACAGACACTCCTCCCCCCACAGGCACTCCTCCCCCCCACAGACACTCCTCCCACCCACAGGCACTCCCCCCACCCACAGGCACTCCCCCCACCCACAGGCACTCCCCTCCCACCCACAGGCACTCCCCCCACCCACAGACACTCCTCCCACCCACAGACACTCCCCCCACCCACAGACACTCCCTCCACCCACAGGCACTCCTCCCCACCCACAGGCACTCCTCCCACCCACAGGCACTCCTCCCACCCACAGACACTCCTCCCACCCACAGGAACTCCTCCCACCCACAGGCACTCCTCCCACCCACAGACACTCCCCCCACCCACAGGCACTCCTCCCCCCACAGGCACTCCTCCCCCCCACAGACACTCCTCCCACCCACAGGCACTCCTCCCACCCACAGGCACTCCCCCCACCCACAGACACTCCCCCCACCCACAGACACTCCCCCCACCCACAGACACTCCCCTCCCACCCACAGACACTCCCCCCACCCACAGACACTCCTCCCACCCACAGACACTCCTCCCCCCCACAGACACTCCTCCCCCCACAGGCACTCCTCCCACCCACAGGCACTCCTCCCACCCACAGGCACTCCTCCCCCCCACAGACACTCCTCCCACCCACAGACACTCCTCCCCCCCACAGACACTCCCCCCACCCACAGGCACTCCTCCCCCCACAGGCACTCCTCCCCCCCACAGACACTCCTCCCACCCACAGACACTCCTCCCCCCCACAGACACTCCTCCCACCCACAGGCACTCCTCCCACCCACAGACACTCCTCCCCCCACAGGCACTCCTCCCCCCCACAGACACTCCTCCCACCCACAGGCACTCCCCCCACCCACAGGCACTCCCCCCACCCACAGGCACTCCCCTCCCACCCACAGGCACTCCCCCCACCCACAGACACTCCTCCCACCCACAGACACTCCCCCCACCCACAGACACTCCCTCCACCCACAGGCACTCCTCCCCACCCACAGGCACTCCTCCCCCCCACAGGCACTCCTCCCACCCACAGGCACTCCTCCCACCCACAGACACTCCCCCCACCCACAGGCACTCCTCCCACCCACAGGCACTCCTCCCACCCACAGGCACTCCTCCCACCCACAGACACTCCCCCCACCCACAGGCACTCCTCCCCCCCACAGACACTCCCCCCACCCACAGGAACTCCTCCCACCCACAGGCACTCCCCCCCCCCACAGACACTCCCCCCACCCACAGACACTCCTCCCACCCACAGACACTCCTCCCACCCACAGACACTCCCCCCACCCACAGACACTCCCCCCACCCACAGAAACTCCTCCCACCCACAGACACTCCTCCCACCCACAGGAACTCCTCCCCCCACCCACAGACACTCCCCCCCCCCACAGGCACTCCTCCCACCCACAGGCACTCCTCCCACCCACAGACACTCCCCCCCCCACAGACACTCCTCCCACCCACAGAAACTCCTCCCACCCACAGACACTCCCCCCACCCACAGACACTCCCCCCACCCACAGACACTCCCCCCACCCACAGAAACTCCTCCCACCCACAGACACTCCTCCCACCCACAGACACTCCTCCCACCCACAGACACTCCCCCCACCCACAGAAACTCCTCCCCCCCACAGACACTCCCCCCCCCCACAGACACTCCTCCCACCCACAGACACTCCCCCCCCCCACAGACACTCCCCCCACCCACAGACACTCCTCCCACCCACAGACACTCCTCCCACCCACAGACACTCCCCCCACCCACAGACACTCCCCCCACCCACAGAAACTCCTCCCACCCACAGACACTCCTCCCACCCACAGGAACTCCTCCCCCCACCCACAGACACTCCCCCCCCCCACAGGCACTCCTCCCACCCACAGGCACTCCTCCCACCCACAGACACTCCCCCCCCCACAGACACTCCTCCCACCCACAGAAACTCCTCCCACCCACAGACACTCCCCCCACCCACAGACACTCCCCCCACCCACAGACACTCCCCCCACCCACAGAAACTCCTCCCACCCACAGACACTCCTCCCACCCACAGACACTCCCCCCACCCACAGAAACTCCTCCCACCCACAGACACTCCCCCCCCCCACAGACACTCCTCCCACCCACAGACACTCCCCCCCCCCACAGACACTCCTCCCACCCACAGAAACTCCTCCCACCCACAGACACTCCCCCCACCCACAGACACTCCCCCCACCCACAGACACTCCCCCCACCCACAGAAACTCCTCCCACCCACAGACACTCCTCCCACCCACAGACACTCCCCCCACCCACAGACACTCCCCCCACCCACAGAAACTCCTCCCACCCACAGACACTCCTCCCACCCACAGGAACTCCTCCCCCCACCCACAGACACTCCCCCCCCCCACAGGCACTCCTCCCACCCACAGGCACTCCTCCCACCCACAGGCACTCCCCCCCCCACAGACACTCCCCCCACCCACAGGCACTCCTCCCACCCACAGGCACTCCTCCCACCCACAGACACTCCCCCCACCCACAGGTACTCCCCCCACCCACAGACACTCCCCCCACCCACAGGCACTCCCCCCACCGACAGGCACTCCCCCCCCCACAGACACTCCCCCCACCCACAGGCACTCCCCCCCCCACAGACACTCCCCCCACCCACAGGCACTCCCCCCCCCCACAGACACTCCCCCCCCACAGGCACTCCTCCCACCCACAGGCACTCCCCCCACCCACAGGCACTCCCCCCACCCACAGGCACTCCCCCCACCCACAGGCACTCCCCCCCCCCACAGACACTCCTCCCACCCACAGGCACTCCTCCCACCCACAGGCAATCCTCCCACCCACAGGCACTCCTCCCACCCACAGACACTCCCCCCACCCACAGGCACTCCCCTCCCACCCACAGGATCCCCTCCCCCCCACAGGCACTCCCCTCCTACCCACAGGAACTCCTCCCACCCACAGACACTCCCCCCACCCACAGGCACTCCTCCCACCCACAGACACTCCTCCCACCCACAGACACTCCTCCCACCCACAGGCACTCCTCCCACCCACAGACACTCCTCCCACCCACAGGCACTCCTCCCACCCACAGACACTCCTCCCACCCACAGACACTCCTCCCCCCCACAGGCACTCCTCCCACCCACAGACACTCCTCCCACCCACAGACACTCCTCCCCCCCACAGGCACTCCTCCCCCCAACAGGAACTCCTCCCACCCACAGACACTCCTCCCACCCACAGACACTCCCCCCACCCACAGGCACTCCTCCCCCCAACAGGAACTCCTCCCACCCACAGGCACTCCTCCCACCCACAGACACTCCCCCCACCCACAGACACTCCCTCCACCCACAGGCACTCCCCCCACCCACAGGCACTCCCCCCCCCACAGACACTCCCCTCCCACCCACAGACACTCCTCCCACCCACAGACACTCCCCCCACCCACAGACACTCCTCCCACCCACAGACACTCCCCCCCCCCACAGACACTCCTCCCACCCACAGGCACTCCTCCCACCCACAGGCACTCCTCCCACCCACAGACACTCCCCCCACCCACAGGCACTCCCCCCACCCACAGGCACTCCCCCCACCCACAGGATCCCCTCCCCCCCACAGGCACTCCCCTCCTACCCACAGGAACTCCTCCCACCCACAGACACTCCCCCCACCCACAGGCACTCCTCCCACCCACAGACACTCCTCCCACCCACAGACACTCCTCCCACCCACAGACACTCCTCCCACCCACAGACACTCCTCCCCCCAACAGGAACTCCTCCCACCCACAGACACTCCTCCCACCCACAGACACTCCCCCCACCCACAGGCACTCCTCCCCCCAACAGGAACTCCTCCCACCCACAGGCACTCCTCCCACCCACAGACACTCCCCCCACCCACAGGCACTCCTCCCCCCAACAGGAACTCCTCCCACCCACAGGCACTCCTCCCACCCACAGACACTCCCCCCACCCACAGACACTCCCTCCACCCACAGGCACTCCCCCCACCCACAGGCACTCCCCCCCCCACAGACACTCCCCTCCCACCCACAGACACTCCTCCCACCCACAGACACTCCCCCCACCCACAGACACTCCTCCCACCCACAGACACTCCCCCCACCCACAGACACTCCCTCCACCCACAGGCACTCCCCCCACCCACAGGCACTCCCCCCCCCACAGACACTCCTCCCACCCACAGACACTCCCCCCACCCACAGACACTCCCCCCCCCACAGACACTCCCCTCCCACCCACAGACACTCCCCCCACCCACAGGCACTCCCCCCACCGACAGGCACTCCCCCCCCCACAGACACTCCCCCCACCCACAGGCACTCCCCCCCCCACAGACACTCCCCCCACCCACAGGCACTCCCCCCCCCCACAGACACTCCCCCCCCCCACAGACACTCCTCCCACCCACAGGCACTCCCCCCACCCACAGGCACTCCCCCCACCCACAGGCACTCCCCCCCCCCACAGACACTCCTCCCACCCACAGGCACTCCTCCCACCCACAGGCACTCCTCCCACCCACAGGCACTCCTCCCACCCACAGACACTCCCCCCACCCACAGGCACTCCCCTCCCACCCACAGGATCCCCTCCCCCCCACAGGCACTCCCCTCCTACCCACAGGAACTCCTCCCACCCACAGACACTCCCCCCACCCACAGGCACTCCTCCCACCCACAGACACTCCTCCCACCCACAGACACTCCTCCCACCCACAGACACTCCTCCCACCCACAGACACTCCTCCCCCCAACAGGAACTCCTCCCACCCACAGACACTCCTCCCACCCACAGACAGTCCCCCCACCCACAGGCACTCCTCCCCCCAACAGGAACTCCTCCCACCCACAGGCACTCCTCCCACCCACAGACACTCCCCCCACCCACAGACACTCCCTCCACCCACAGGCACTCCCCCCACCCACAGGCACTCCACCCCCCACAGACACTCCCCTCCCACCCACAGACACTCCTCCCACCCACAGACACTCCCCCCACCCACAGACACTCCTCCCACCCACAGACACTCCCCCCCCCCACAGACACTCCTCCCACCCACAGGCACTCCTCCCACCCACAGGCACTCCTCCCACCCACAGACACTCCCCCCACCCACAGGCACTCCCCCCACCCACAGGCACTCCCCCCACCCACAGGATCCCCTCCCCCCCACAGGCACTCCCCTCCTACCCACAGGAACTCCTCCCACCCACAGACACTCCCCCCCCCACAGACACTCCTCCCACCCACAGACACTCCTCCCACCCACAGGCACTCCTCCCACCCACAGGCACTCCTCCCACCCACAGACACTCCTCCCACCCACAGACACTCCTCCCACCCACAGGCACTCCTCCCACCCACAGGCACTCCTCCCACCCACAGACACTCCTCCCACCCACAGACACTCCTCCCACCCACAGGCACTCCCCCCACCCACAGGCACTCCTCCCACCCACAGACACTCCTCCCCCCCACAGACACTCCCCCCACCCACAGGCACTCCTCCCACCCACAGGCACTCCCCCCCCCCACAGGCACTCCTCCCACCCACAGGAACCCCTCCCCCCCACAGACACTCCTCCCACCCACAGACACTCCTCCCCCCCACAGACACTCCTCCCACCCACAGGCACTCCCCTCCCACCCACAGACACTCCTCCCACCCACAGGCACTCCCCTCCCACCCACAGACACTCCTCCCACCCACAGGCACTCCTCCCACCCACAGACACTCCTCCCACCCACAGACACTCCTCCCACCCACAGGAACCCCTCCCACCCACAGACACTCCTCCCCCCCACAGGCACTCCTCCCACCCACAGACACTCCTCCCACCCACAGACACTCCTCCCACCCACAGGCACTCCTCCCACCCACAGGCACTCCTCCCACCCACAGGCACTCCTCCCACCCACAGACACTCCTCCCACCCACAGACACTCCTCCCACCCACAGACACTCCTCCCCCCCACAGACACTCCCCCCCCCACAGACACTCCTCCCACCCACAGACACTCCTCCCACCCACAGGCACTCCTCCCACCCACAGGCACTCCTCCCACCCACAGGCACTCCTCCCACCCACAGACACTCCTCCCACCCACAGGCACTCCTCCCACCCACAGACACTCCTCCCCCCCACAGACACTCCCCCCCCCACAGACACTCCCCCCCCCACAGACACTCCTCCCACCCACAGACACTCCTCCCCCCCACAGACACTCCCCCCCCCACAGACACTCCTCCCACCCACAGACACTCCTCCCACCCACAGGCACTCCTCCCACCCACAGGCACTCCTCCCACCCACAGGCACTCCTCCCCCCCACAGACACTCCCCTCCCACCCACAGGCACTCCTCCCACCCACAGGCACTCCTCCCACCCACAGACACTCCTCCCACCCACAGGCACTCCTCCCACCCACAGACACTCCTCCCACCCACAGACACTCCTCCCACCCACAGACACTCCTCCCACCCACAGGCACTCCTCCCACCCACAGGCACTCCTCCCACCCACAGGAACCCCTCCCACCCACAGACACTCCTCCCCCCCACAGACACTCCCCCCCCCACAGACACTCCCCCCCCCACAGACACTCCTCCCACCCACAGACACTCCTCCCCCCCACAGACACTCCCCCCCCCACAGACACTCCTCCCACCCACAGACACTCCTCCCACCCACAGGCACTCCTCCCACCCACAGGCACTCCTCCCACCCACAGGCACTCCTCCCCCCCACAGACACTCCCCTCCCACCCACAGGAACCCCTCCCACCCACAGACACTCCCCTCCCACCCACAGGAACCCCTCCCACCCACAGACACTCCTCCCCCCCACAGACACTCCTCCCACCCACAGACACTCCCCTCCCACCCAAAGACACTCCTCCCACCCACAGGATCCCCTCCCACCCACAGACACTCCTCCCACCCACAGACACTCCTCCCACCCACAGACACTCCTCCCACCCACAGACACTCCCCCCCCCCACAGGCACTCCTCCCACCCACAGACACTCCCCCCACCCACAGGCACTCCCCTCCCACCCACAGACACTCCTCCCACCCACAGACACTCCTCCCACCCACAGACACTCCTCCCCCCCACAGACACTCCCCCCCCCACAGACACTCCTCCCACCCACAGACACTCCTCCCACCCACAGGCACTCCTCCCACCCACAGGCACTCCTCCCACCCACAGGCACTCCTCCCACCCACAGACACTCCTCCCACCCACAGGCACTCCTCCCACCCACAGGCACTCCCCCCACCCACAGACACTCCTCCCACCCACAGACACTCCTCCCACCCACAGGCACTCCTCCCACCCACAGGCACTCCTCCCACCCACAGACACTCCTCCCACCCACAGACACTCCTCCCACCCACAGGCACTCCTCCCACCCACAGGCACTCCTCCCACCCACAGACACTCCTCCCACCCACAGGCACTCCTCCCACCCACAGGCACTCCTCCCACCCACAGACACTCCTCCCACCCACAGACACTCCTCCCACCCACAGACACTCCTCCCACCCACAGGCACTCCTCCCCCCCACAGACACTCCCCCCCCCACAGACACTCCCCCCCCCACAGACACTCCTCCCACCCACAGACACTCCTCCCCCCCACAGACACTCCCCCCCCACAGACACTCCTCCCACCCACAGACACTCCTCCCACCCACAGGCACTCCTCCCACCCACAGGCACTCCTCCCACCCACAGGCACTCCTCCCACCCACAGACACTCCTCCCACCCACAGGCACTCCTCCCACCCACAGACACTCCTCCCCCCCACAGACACTCCCCCCCCCACAGACACTCCCCCCCCCACAGACACTCCTCCCACCCACAGACACTCCTCCCCCCCACAGACACTCCCCCCCCCACAGACACTCCTCCCACCCACAGACACTCCTCCCACCCACAGGCACTCCTCCCACCCACAGGCACTCCTCCCACCCACAGGCACTCCTCCCCCCCACAGACACTCCCCTCCCACCCACAGGCACTCCTCCCACCCACAGACACTCCTCCCACCCACAGGAACCCCTCCCACCCACAGACACTCCTCCCCCCCACAGACACTCCCCCCCCCACAGACACTCCCCCCCCCACAGACACTCCTCCCACCCACAGACACTCCTCCCCCCCACAGACACTCCCCCCCCCCACAGACACTCCTCCCACCCACAGACACTCCTCCCACCCACAGGCACTCCTCCCACCCACAGGCACTCCTCCCACCCACAGGCACTCCTCCCCCCCACAGACACTCCCCTCCCACCCACAGGAACCCCTCCCACCCACAGACACTCCCCTCCCACCCACAGGAACCCCTCCCACCCACAGACACTCCTCCCCCCCACAGACACTCCTCCCACCCACAGACACTCCCCTCCCACCCAAAGACACTCCTCCCACCCACAGGATCCCCTCCCACCCACAGACACTCCTCCCACCCACAGACACTCCTCCCACCCACAGACACTCCTCCCACCCACAGACACTCCCCCCCCCCACAGGCACTCCTCCCACCCACAGACACTCCCCCCACCCACAGGCACTCCCCTCCCACCCACAGACACTCCTCCCACCCACAGACACTCCTCCCACCCACAGACACTCCTCCCACCCACAGGCACTCCTCCCACCCACAGGCACTCCCCTCCCACCCACAGGATCCCCTCCCACCCACAGACACTCCTCCCACCCACAGACACTCCCCCCCCCCACAGGCACTCCTCCCACCCACAGGAACTCCTCCCACCCACAGGATCCCCTCCCACCCACAGACACTCCTCCCACCCACAGGCACTCCTCCCCCACCCACAGACACTCCTCCCACCCACAGACACTCCCCCCACCCACAGACACTCCTCCCACCCACAGACACTCCTCCCACCCACAGGCACTCCTCCCACCCACAGGCACTCCCCCCACCCACAGACACTCCTCCCCCCCACAGACACTCCTCCCACCCACAGACACTCCTCCCACCCACAGGCACTCCCCTCCCACCCACAGACACTCCTCCCACCCACAGACACTCCTCCCCCCCACAGACACTCCCCCCACCCACAGACACTCCTCCCACCCACAGACACTCCCCCCCCCCACAGGCACTCCCCCCACCCACAGACACTCCTCCCACCCACAGACACTCCTCCCACCCACAGACACTCCCCCCACCCACAGACACTCCTCCCACCCACAGACACTCCTCCCACCCACAGACACTCCCCCCACCCACAGACACTCCTCCCACCCACAGACACTCCCCCCCCCCACAGACACTCCTCCCCCCCACAGACACTCCCCCCACCCACAGACACTCCTCCCACCCACAGACACTCCCCCCCCCCACAGGCACTCCCCCCACCCACAGACACTCCTCCCACCCACAGACACTCCTCCCACCCACAGACACTCCCCCCACCCACAGACACTCCTCCCACCCACAGACACTCCCCCCCCCCACAGGCACTCCCCCCCCCCACAGGCACTCCTCCCACCCACAGACACTCCTCCCACCCACAGGCACTCCTCCCACCCACAGACACTCCTCCCACCCACAGACACTCCTCCCACCCACAGACACTCCTCCCACCCACAGACACTCCTCCCACCCACAGGCACTCCTCCCACCCACAGACACTCCTCCCACCCACAGACACTCCTCCCACCCACAGGAACCCCTCCCACCCACAGACACTCCTCCCACCCACAGACACTCCTCCCACCCACAGGCACTCCTCCCACCCACAGACACTCCTCCCACCCACAGACACTCCTCCCACCCACAGGAACCCCTCCCACCCACAGACACTCCTCCCCCCCACAGACACTCCTCCCACCCACAGACACTCCTCCCCCCCACAGACACTCCTCCCACCCACAGACACTCCTCCCACCCACAGGCACTCCTCCCACCCACAGACACTCCTCCCACCCACAGACACTCCCCCCACCCACAGACACTCCTCCCACCCACAGACACTCCTCCCCCCCACAGACACTCCTCCCACCCACAGACACTCCTCCCACCCACAGGCACTCCTCCCACCCACAGACACTCCTCCCACCCACAGACACTCCTCCCACCCACAGGAACCCCTCCCACCCACAGACACTCCTCCCCCCCACAGACACTCCTCCCCCCCACAGACACTCCTCCCACCCACAGGCACTCCTCCCACCCACAGACACTCCTCCCACCCACAGACACTCCTCCCACCCACAGGAACCCCTCCCACCCACAGGCACTCCTCCCACCCACAGACACTCCTCCCACCCACAGACACTCCTCCCACCCACAGGAACCCCTCCCACCCACAGACACTCCTCCCCCCCACAGACACTCCTCCCACCCACAGACACTCCTCCCCCCCACAGACACTCCTCCCACCCACAGACACTCCTCCCCCCCACAGACACTCCTCCCACCCACAGACACTCCTCCCACCCACAGACACTCCTCCCCCCCACAGACACTCCTCCCCCCCACAGACACTCCTCCCACCCACAGACACTCCTCCCACCCACAGGCACTCCTCCCCCCCACAGACACTCCTCCCACCCACAGGCACTCCTCCCACCCACAGACACTCCCCCCACCCACAGACACTCCTCCCACCCACAGGCACTCCCCCCCCCCACAGACACTCCTCCCACCCACAGGCACTCCCCCCACCCACAGGCACTCCTCCCACCCACAGGCACTCCTCCCACCCACAGACACTCCTCCCACCCACAGGCACTCCTCCCACCCACAGGCACTCCCCCCCCCCACAGACACTCCTCCCACCCACAGGCACTCCCCCCACCCACAGGCACTCCTCCCACCCACAGGCACTCCTCCCACCCACAGACACTCCTCCCACCCACAGGCACTCCTCCCACCCACAGGAACCCCTCCCACCCACAGGATCCCCTCCCCCCCACAGACACTCCTCCCACCCACAGACACTCCTCCCACCCACAGACACTCCTCCCCCCCACAGGCACTCCTCCCCCCCACAGACACTCCTCCCACCCACAGACACTCCTCCCACCCACAGGCACTCCCCCCACCCACAGGCACTCCTCCCACCCACAGGCACTCCTCCCACCCACAGACACTCCTCCCCCCCACAGACACTCCTCCCACCCACAGACACTCCTCCCACCCACAGACACTCCTCCCCCCCACAGACACTCCCCCCACCCACAGGCACTCCTCCCACCCACAGGCACTCCTCCCACCCACAGACACTCCTCCCACCCACAGGCACTCCCCCCCACCCACAGACACTCCTCCCACCCACAGACACTCCCCCCCACCCACAGGCACTCCCCCCACCCACAGACACTCCCCCCACCCACAGACACTCCTCCCACCCACAGGAACTCCTCCCACCCACAGACACTCCCCCCCCCCCACAGGCACTCCAACCCCAGGACAAGGAACCGAGCTGCCTCCCTCCAAAAGGCAGACCAAAGAAACCCAGAAGGCTGACTCTTAAAGAATGAGGTAGATGTTCCTTGGCAGGTGACATCTGAAAATGGTTCCCCCAGAGGAGTCAGCACCAGCAAAGTGGGAGTGCTTTTATATCCACGAATATTTCTGCAAATTAAAGAAAACTTCTACCAGATGAGTTTCCGTTGGTCTTTAAACTCAAGCTGGGAGTTGTCTGAATTGAACCTGCACCGTCTCTGAGCCTCTGGGTCTAGGACAGAGCCCGCACCCCTGCTCTCTCCTCCAGTCCAGGGTGTTCCCGTTCTTTCAGCCAAACTGTCTTCCTGACACTCGGGGGGAGCGGGGGACGTGGAACACGCGTGCCTCGTTGGGTTCACAGTAGGTTTTCCCACCTCCCCAATAAAAGTTGCGGTCAACCCCAAAGTCCTTGACACAAAATTATCATGCAAAACCAAGAATGGAAATGTATTTTGTGCCTTTGAGGACAAAAAAAACGAATAGGCAGATGTGGATTTGTATAAATGACACAAACGTGTGTTTGTGAGCCCAGCTACGCCCGGCGCTGTGCCTGCTGTGCGATGGCAGAGGTGAGTCAGATGGGAGATCTGGTCCTCTGGGTGTGGGGTTATGGATGGCCCAGCTTTGGGATGTCCTCCGTAGAGGTTGCCCTTCCCCACTCCCAGCCAAACCGAGATGCTAACTGATCGCTCTGTAACCACCAGGGTGACCCCATCAGAGATCTAGGAAACGGGCCGGCATGTCCTCTCCAGGGAGCACACTCTGCCTCCGGTGATCTCACCATGCAGGGAGTGCCCAGAGTGCTTGTGAGGTAAGAGAATAGATCATCGCCATCCTCATCGGTTAAAGTTCCCTCAGACCTGGTCTCCGGCCTCCCAGCCCAGGCTCCCACCGAGTAGATGACAGACCAGGTGGATGGGGTCCCGTGGATGGATAGGCAACAGGCGGGGTCCCGTGGATGGACAGGCAACAAGTGGAGTCCTATGGATGGACAGGCAACAGGTGGGGTCCCGTGGATGGATAGGCAACAAGTGGGGTCCCGTGGATGGATAGGCAACAAGTGGGGTCCCGTGGATGGAGAGGCAACAGGTGGAGTCCCGTGGATGGATAGGCAACAGGTGGGGTCCCGTGGATGGAGAGGCAACAGGTGGAGTCCCGTGGATGGATAGGCAACAGGTGGGGTCCTGTGGATGGATAGGCAACAGGTGGGGTCCCGTGGATGGATAGGCAACAAGTGGGGTCCCGTGGATGGATAGGTAACAGGTGGGGTCCCGTGGATGGATAGGCAACAGCCGGACAGAAGTCAGTCTCATGGAAGGAGCACCAACTCGTGTGAAGACCTAAGTTCCTGTGTTTGGAAACGGCCTCTCTCGAATGACCTGCTACCCAGTGTCTCTGGCAGAAACACAGCCCTCCGGCGTGCCAGCGTGCCTCTCCGTCACTGAGTGTGGGTAGATAATGTAGCTGACTTTTTATTTTTATTTTAAATATATTTTATTGATTTTTTACAGAGAGGAAGGGAGAGGCATAGAGAGTTAGAAACATCGATGAGAGAGAAACATCGATCAGCTGCCTCCTGCACACCCCCTACTGGGGATGTGCCCGCAACCAAGGTACATGCCGTTGACCGGAATCGAACCTGGTTCCCTTCAGTCCGCAGGCCGACGCTCTATCCACTGAGCCAAACCGGTCAGGGCTGCAGTTGACTTTTTAAAACAGCGTATTAACACATGTATTTAAAGCCAAGTTTACAATCACGCTCTCCGAGGGCACACAAAGATTACGACTGGGCTTTCGAAACGGCAGCCAACAGAAATCTGAACTCATTGCCCACCGCCCTCTCCGCATTCGCTCGTGGCGTGTATTGTTTTTCCGGCGAAATTTCACTCCTTTCCCAAGCTGGTCAGTTTCCAGTGCGATTTCCACCAGCATTGCGTCTGTGATTTAACAAGCCCCCTAATTAGTTAGGAATGAGAAAACGTTTCATTCCTTGGTGGGACGCTCGTCCCTACAGCAAACAGGCCTGGGCGTCACCGGGGACCCCACACCAAGGACCAGGCGGCCAGCCACAGCACACGCTGGGAGGACCCCGTGGCCCCCTCTCTGTGGCCTCCAGGAAGCTCAAGGTGGCACGGAGGTCAAGGGCATGGACTCCTCTGCGGGTGTGATGAGCACGAAGCGGGGACTGGGCTTCCCTCTCACCGGGTGACGTCAGACACGTCGCGAAGTTCCTCAAAGCTTCCCTGTGTCACCTGCACAATGGGATGCAGGATGGCTCCCGTCCCTGCACGGGGCACACAGGACACAGTGCACAGCGTGGGGGGTGGCCTCCAGCATGGGGGACGGCCTCCGAAGAGCAGGGTCCCCAGTCGCTGCCCATGCCGCCTGGAGCAGGTGACCTCCAGCATGGGGGGTGACCTCCAGCATGGGGGGTGACCTCCAGCATGGGGGGTGACCTCCAGCATGGGGGGCGGCCTCCAAGGAGGAGGGTCCCCAGTCGCTGCCCATGCCGCCAGGAGCAGGTGACCTCCAGCGTGGGGGGTGACCTCCAGCATGGGGGGTAGCCTCCGAAGAGTAGGGTCCCCAGTCGCTGCCTATGCCACCAGGAGCAGGTGACCTCCAGTGTGGGGGGTGACCTCCAGCGTGGGGGGACGGCCTCCGAGGAGCAGGGTCCCCAGTCGCTGCCTATGCCGCCAGGAGCAGGTGACCTCCAGCATGGGGGGTGACCTCCAGCATGGGGGGTGACCTCCAGCATGGGGGGTGACCTCCAGCATGGGGGGTGACCTCCAGCATGGGGGACGGCCTCCGAAGAGCAGGGTCCCCAGTCGCTGCCCATGCCGCCTGGAGCAGGTGACCTCCAGCATGGGGGGGTGACCTCCAGCATGGGGGGCGGCCTCGGAGAAGGAGGGTCCCCAGTCGCTGCCCATGCCGCCAGGAGCAGGTGACTCCATCCACTGCGCTCTGCCTTCCTGTCGATGGAAGGGAGGGATTGTACACATGTCATGGACCCAGTTTGTGAGGCTACCTGAAGCAATGCTTACACAATCACCCACGCACGCTTCATGTCCAGTGAACGAAAACGGCTATTTGGTGTGTGTTTTTAGCTCTTTGCGATCTTCTTGGTATACACACCCTATGTCCATCGCTCCTGCCTGCTTGTCATTATAATACATTACCTTTTCCTACACTAAGTGCTTTGAAATACCGGGACTTTACTAAGTGGAAACCTAATGGATCTATAGTTTCTGTGAAGCAACCTCTGGACTAGACTTCCGTGTAAAGGAAGAAGCGTGGGGACAATATGTTTTACCAGCCTGGCCGGCCTCCAGGGCCTTGGCCTTCTCTTGGACATGGATGTTCTCCCGACCGGAAACCCGAAATCTCTGGCGCCAAGATGAGCTGAGAGCCCCCCTTGGAGGCCTCCCCCTTCCCGGAGCGAGTGGCCACGCAGCTGGGAGAGAAAGGGCCGGGTTCCCACCGACCGCGGGCACGGGAGTGTGCAGCCAGCCGCTGCGTGGACGGGGCCCACACGCCTGACAGCATCCTCTCGTCTGCTGTGCGCGCACTCAGTTTAACGGCTGCTTCTCTCAAAATCTATAAACGGAGATTTTTGTCTTTTTAAAAATCGTACACCCGCTACACAGAATTTGTTGATTCCTGATTCAGGGTATTTTTTCATGACCCACGTGTGTATTAATTACATTTTAAATTTATTCTTTAAATATACTCCACACTGAAGAAACCGCCACTTCCAACAGCTGTTGCAATAGTTACTCACAGTCCACGGTACCATCACGCGTGAAGGACCCTTGAAAACCGGTTTGGCTCAGTGGATGGAGCGTCGGCCTGCGGACTGAAGGGTCCCGGGTTCGATCCTGGTCAAGGGCATGTACCTTGGTTGCGGGCACATTCCCAGTGGGGGGTGTGCAGGAGGCAGCTGATCGATGTTTCTCTCTCATCGATGTTTCTAGCTCTCTATCCCTCTCCCTTCCTCTCTGTAAAATATCAATAAAATATATTTTTTTAAAAAAAACAAAACAAAACAAAAACAAAAAGCTTCTGTCTTCCGCACTGAAGCATCCATGTATTGGAATGTGCAGACATGTTCCTAAAACATATGTTTGTTTTCTGAGAAAGACTGATGGCAAAATTGAAAAGAAAAACCTTTAATAAATGTAAATGAATGTTTCTGAAAACCCGCTGTCCGACCACATTAGCGTGACCTGCGGCACACGTCTGCCCGGTGCCCTGACCCATCGTTTAACGTCAAGTCCGAACCTGTGGACCCAGAGCCAGTCCAGTGTCCTTGGGATTGTCTGCCTCTTTGTTCTCTCCCGTTTGGTCCCCACGAAGCCCCAGGTGACTGTGGGGAGTTTTCGTCACGGCCCGTGGGGAGATGGGATACTGAGCCCTGAGCACCTGTGCCCACTGCGGGGTCCAGTGTGACCCGCCACTGCCTGCGGTTCAGTGTCGTTTAAGCCACGTGAAGGCCAGCCAGTGGTGGCCTTTGAAACCCTCTTGAAGAACCCAGAGCAGATGTAACACAAGCAGGGGAAGACCGCCAGCCATCCCTGAGGAACAGGACCGAGGCAGTTCCAAGGGTTGGAATGGGTTACTTATTAGCCAAAGGGGCTCACAAGCCAAACAGAGACTGTGGGAACCCCTTTCACATCCCGCGTGGTTCAGGGTTCCGGTTCAGGGTTCGGGTTCTGGAGGAGGCTGCACACAAATGAAAGAGACTAGAAAAATATTAATGTGGGAAATGGGGCCCAGGCAGAAGCCCGCCTCTAGGGGGAGGACTACGCCTTGCTTTGGCCTTGCCATCCCTTTTATTCAGGTTTGGGACACACCCATGGCCCATAGGCAGGCAATCCCAGTAACAGGCAGATTATCTCATCAGTAAGGATTTACATGGTTATTTGGTGGGGAAGTTGCTTCAGCTCCCATTGTCTCAATGAGATAGGGAGTGGTTGGCTCTGACTTTTCAGAGCTTCAAGGTTGACCAGCCTTCCAAGGTTCCTTGTCCACATCTTTCTATTAGTGAGACAATGGTCGCTGAAGCAATTTCCCCACCAAATAACCATGTAAATCCTTACTGATGAGATAATCTGCCTGTTACTGGGATTGCCTGCCTATGGGCCATGGGTGTGTCCCAAACCTGAATAAAAGGGATGGCAAGGCCAGAGCAAAGGGTAGTCCTCCCCCTAGAGGTGGGCTCCCGTCTGGCCCCATTTCCCAAATTAATATTTTTCTAGTCTCTTTTCATTTGTGTGCGGCCTTCTCCAGAACCCGAACCCTGAACCGGAACCCTGAACCACGCGGGATGTGAAAGGGGTTCCCACAAGAGACACGCTCACAGAAAGAGAGCAGGCAGACCGCTCTGGCGACGGTGGTGATTGGGGGGGCGGGGGTGAGGGATTGAGCACAAAAGAAAAAAGAGAGAGAGAGAGAGAGAGAGAGAGAGAGAGAGAGAGAGAGAGAGAGAGAGAACTCATGGACACGAACAGCAGGGTGGTGACTTTAGGGTGGTGAGGAGGTGGGTGGAGGTGGAAGGAGGTAACGGAGGGTAAAAGGTAATTGAAAAAAAATAATCAAATAACATAAAGGAGGGGAAATACATGTTCATCCGAGATATGATAATATTGTTTTCCAATGACATTTCATCTTAGAGTTCGGAGCAATGTATGACTTCTAAAAGAGCGTATAGTAAAGGAACTCCTGAAATTGGTTCACCTAGGAAGTAATCTTTCCATAATTTATCCAAATGTTTGCAATTTATCATAAAAGGACACTTTCTTGGACTTTCAGAAGGGGATAAGTAATTTCTGGTACTTTTTGAGATGCATTCATTATAAAAGTAAATTTAATTTAAGGTCTACCAATATGCCTTTCTTGCTTGATTAATCGTGTTACACAGGTACTATTTTTAAACCACAGATACACCACAGACTCCCGGGGAACGGAGCGCAGCGTTATTTCTCATTGCCATTCTGTGAGCAGACTCCCCAGGGGACGGGCATCGTGCCTTCCTGTTCTTTCCAAATGGTAACTTTTCCTCATTGACAAGGTCCGTGAAGCCGCCCCTTTTCATGGCATGCACTTACCAAAGTCTTTACTTAGATGTGATAAAATGTATCATTTTTACATTTTTGACTATATTTATGTCTTATTTTTATTTTATTTTATTTTTTATTTTTTTAAAAATATATTTTATTGATTTTTTACAGAGAGGAAGGGAGAGGGATAGAGAGATGGAAACATCGATGAGAGAGAAACATCTATCAGCTGCCTCCTGCATGCCCCCTACTGGGGATGTGCCCGCAACCAAGGTACATGCCCTTGACCGGAATCGAACCCGGGACCCTTCAGTCCCCAGGCCGACGCTCTATCCACTGAGCCAAACCAGCTAGGGCTATGTCTTATTTTTATTTCATGATTATCCAAAAGTTTGCTTTAATTTAAAAAAGTGTAAGCAGCCTCAAATTCCTGATAGAAGGAGACATATTTTAAAACAAGCACATAAAATGGTCTGTGCCTTTATGTTGACGTGATTTTTAAAAGCTTAACTTAGAAATTCTTTACTTAGCACAATGTCCTCAAGCTTCCTCCATGTTGTCACAAATGGCACGGTTTCTCTCTCTTTCATGTCTGAATAATATTCCACTGCATGTACACAGCACATCTTCTTTATCCTAACTCAAAGGAACAAAAAGTAAAGGGGTGGTTGCGAAATGAATGAAGAGCGAGAAAGTAGATCGATGGATGGATGGATGGATGGATGGATAAATAGATAGATTGATAGGTTGACAAACAGACAGACAGAGAGAGAGATAAAGATAGGTATGTTCTAATTACTTTACATAGGTAAATCATATAATCCTCAAATAAGATTGTGAGGTAGGCAATGTAATGTCCTCTTTTGCAGAAGATGAGAAAGAAGCAACTTCCTTGGTGAATATATATTCTTATCAGTTGGTGTTACGGCTGCCTTCCCCTGGGATCCAATGTTGCCAAATAATACTTTGAACAAATAAAACAGCATGAGTAGATGCATTCAGAGAGAATTTGCAGAAATGGGCTGCAAGGGGAAGTGGAAATAAGAAATATTTCAGGCAGCAAGTGAGATGTGAAGAGAGATTTGAAGGAGAGGATGGGAAAGGATAGAGAGAATGACTTTAAAGTGGGAAGAGAAGGCTGATCTGCCTAGCGAATTTGTTTAGCAGAAACAGAGACCAATAGCTGGAAGGAGGGAAGAGGAGAGACCCGTTGCGTACAGTAAAGTACAAAATCGTGGTGGATCTGAATGTAAGAGGCTTCAACTTAACGTAAGTAGCAGTTGTGAGCCTTTGAGGGCTCTCGGAGAAACAGTGAGGATTAATCCTGGGCAGAAGGTAACGCCACATGTTAGTGTGGAATCAACCAAAGCGGGGAGGCCGGGGACAGAGAGGCCAGTCAGGGACACAGGGCAGTGTGGGGGAGCCCTGCCTATCCAAGGCCAGGAAACAGAGAGACACGGAGGCCCTGCAGGACAGTGACTGGCACTGCATGGAGAGAGCGTGGGAGACACGTTCAATTAAGAAGAAACAAGCTTGCCAAAACCGGTTTGGCTCAGTGGATAGAGCGTCGGCCTGCAGACTGAAGGGTCCCAGGTTCGATTCCGGTCAAGGGCATGTACCTTGGTTGCAGGCACATCCCCAGTGGGAGGTGTGCAGGAGGCAGCTGATCGATGTTTCTCTCTCATCGATGTTTCTAGCTCTCTATCCCTCTCCCTTCCTCTCTGTGAAATATCAATAAAGTATATTTAAAAAAAAAAAAAAAAGAAGAAACAAGCTTGAAATACCCTCCCCAGTGAGGACAGTGGTCATACCTTCAGCTCCATCAGTCAGCTCGGACCAGTGTTGGCTGAGGGGGCAATAGGAGAGCTTGTAATTATCTCAGGAGGTTCGGGACCACACGCATTACATGATGTGCTATCTGATTTTTTAAAAAGCACAGCGCATTAGGACGAAAACAGAACTTCCCTAACCTGATAAGAGTTGCATGTCAAAAATCTCCGGTAAATATTCTAATTAATGGGGAACTTGTAGGCTCATTTTCTTTAAGAGGAGAACAAGACAGGCATGTAGATTTTCACTTTTCCCGCTCAAGAGAAAATAGAGTTCCTAGCCCATGTTGTAAGGGAAAAAGGCAACGTGACGATTTTCAGACGAAAAAAAACAAACATCATTATTTGCAAATGATAGCTCATCTACATACACAGCCCTATAATCACCCCACAAACCGTAATGATTAATGAGGTTCAAACAATGTGTTGAGTAAATGACAAGATGCACAATTTGTCTACAATGAAATAGAAAATAAAATATTCATAATAAACATACAATAAAATCTCTAGTGATGAACAAATGTACACCAAAGCACAAAAAGGAGATCTGAGTGAAGATCAGGAGAGGCCTAAGTAAATCAATGAGATGACATATTAAAATATTGATTTTTTTCCCCTCAATTAATGTAGGAATTTAATGCTGTCTTAATTAAAATTTCAGCCGGAAGTCTTGAGGAAATCAAGAACCTTATTTTGAAAACAACGTGGGAAAACCAAGATGGAAGGACAGCTAAGAAGGGGACAGTGGTTTCAATATCAATAATAAGGGCGGGATTTTTGTCCGGCTTGTTCCCTGCTGGACATGTATTCCCTAGGCCCTGCCTGACACACGAGAGACCCTCGGTGCACATGTGCCGAATGAAGAAAGGGCATGTCCCGGGCACAACAAGAGACAAAGGGGCCAGTGGTGGCACTGGGGGGTCCTGGGAGCACAGCGGTGACAATACGTGACCCCCAGCTCCACGGAGATGATAGAGCAGAAAGAGAGAAAACTTCACAGAAGCAAGTGGCCACGTGAGACTGATGAGTTCTGTCAACAGGGAAGTCCAGGGGGGCCCCCTGGAACAGTGGTCCTAAGCCTTCTTGACGCCGCGGCCCTTTCATGCAGTTCCTCCTGTGGTGGGGACCCCCGACCATCAAATGATTTCCGTGGCTACTTCATCACTGTCATTTTGCTACTGTTATGAATCGTCATGTAAATAGCTGTGTTTTCCGATGGTCTCAGGCGACCCACAGGTTGAGAACTGCTGCTGTAGAGCCTAAGACAGGGGTGGGCAAACTTTTTGACTCGAGGGCCACAATGGGTTCTTAAACTGGACCGGAGGGCCGGAACAAAAGCATGGATGGAGTGTTTGTGTGAACTAATATAAATTCAAAGTAAAGGAGCAGAGGGGAGAGCAAGAGAACCCTCTGCTCTTTCGGCTCCGCGGGCCGGATAGAACAGCCGAATGGGCCGGATCCGGCCCGCGGGCCGCAGTTTGCCCACGGCTGGCCTAAGACCATCGGAAAACACAGCTATTTACATTACAATTCATTAACAGTAGCAAAATTACAGTTATGAAGTAGCCATGGAAATCATTTTATGGTCGGGGGTCCCCACCACATGAGGAACTGTATTAAAGGGTCGCGGCATCAGGAAGGTTGAGGACCGCTGTTGTAGGGGGACCTGCCCACTGAGAGCGCCCTGGGCGTGAAAAGAGAAAAGCAAGTGAAAATGCCGACTCAGCATTCCACACCCGTTACCTGAGCTGCCACCGTGCGCCGGGCTCGGATCTGGAACAGGGCACATTTCAGATGCGGTAAGTGGACAGAGACACAACCACACACCCAACAGCTCTTTGAGCCTCAATGCGACTTACGCGTAGAAGGAACTCTTAGACTAAGGCAGCCATGGGCAAACTACGGCCCGCGGGCCGGATCCGGCCCGTTCGGCTGTTCTATCCGGCCCGCGGAGCCGAAAGAGCGGAGGGTTCTCTTGCTCTCCCCTCCGCTCCTTTACTTTGAATTTATATTAGTTCACACAAACACTCCATCCATGCTTTTGTTCCGGCCCTCCGGTCCAGTTTAAGAACCCATTGTGGCCCTCGAGTCAAAAAGTTTGCCCACCCCTGGGCTAAGGAGTTTGGAGATGCCGTCACATCCTACTAACACTGATGAGAAAGAAAAGGCGGGGTGAAAACAGCTATGGGAAAAGTCAGCAGTGCTGCTAACCGGAATTCAACAACTACGTTTTTAATATCATGCTCCCAACCGACCCGAACAGCCCACGTTGTTTGCTTGACATTAAAATTCATCATCCGCCAACAGAAACCCGTCTTTCTCTCTGAAGCAAAATTGTCTGGGCCAAATATACGGTGCGTTCCAGGCACAACAGATCCAGCTCTGCTTCCTGCAAGCGAGACACAGGCTGGGTTCCAGGCGCAAGACAAGGAGAGGGGCAAAACCCCGCCTGGGCCCTTCCGATGCCGCGAGCAGCACCTCTGAGGCCTGGTGACCGTGAGCGGTGACCGATCCGGGATGCACCCGGGCGACAGCGATCTGAGCGCCGACCTGCAGGAAGCAGGTAGGATCAAGTTCGGAGAACACCCTTTCCTGCAGGATGGGTCTGGGGAGAGGGGATGGGGCAGTGGACGGGATAAGGCAGCGGCAGGAATCGGTGTGAAAAAGAGCTGTGAACACAGGGATGGGCTCGGACTTCGCCCCCGGGTGTGGGAAGGCTGGGGCGTCTCAAGGTCACTGCCGCTGCACCGTGTCAGGTGACTGTGCGAGGACAGGGATGTGCCATCAGGGAAAGAGGCAACCTCAGGGGCGTCGGAAGGACGAGGAGCGGGTCTCATGCGTGGTCGTGTGTGAATCAACTGTAACCCAGAGTGGAGGAGGCTTGACTTGGGGCGGTGAACGCACGACCCAATACACGGCTGATGAACTGTAGGACTGCACACCCGAAACCTGCATGATTTTACTCACCGATATCACCCCCGTGAATTAAATTAAAAAGAGAGAACAATAGCACAGAATCTGCTCAGCGTGTTAGTGTTCGTGTTTGTCTAAAGGAAGAGGAGACGTTGGCAGATTTCTGCTGCAGCTGGGAGGCCCAGCTTCATTTTCTAGGTAAAAATGTCCTTTTCAACAGAGAATAATAAAAGTAATTCTAACCCTGCCCCCGCTTGGAGCTCACCGTGCACAGAGTGTCCCGCTGAGCTGCAGCCGTGGTCTCTCCATGAGCATAACAGTCCGGTCTTCTGCGCTACCAGCCATCAATGGTCTTTGTAGAAATTTATCATAAGTTGATGCTTTCCTCAGGCTTCTGGATTTCATTATGGCTTAGAGACCAGTAATGCCTTAGCGTAGCCTCCCTGTGCAGGAGGGCGCATGCTGGGCCAGGACCCCCTGGGGGAGCCTGTCCGGGCAGCCAGGGCCCGCCTTGTGGGCTGGCGCCGGAGGTCTGGTTCCCAGATCTAGAAGAGCCAGGGGTTCTTGGAGGCCGCTGGGAGAATGCCATCCCAGCTCTCCCTGAAGGTCAGCCGCAGCCCGCCGGCTGCTCTGTCGTGAGGAATCACTGGGCTCACGTGCACCTGGATTCCAAGTCCAGAGGCTCCGGCGGGGCCCGCGGCAGGCGTGCGTCCAATCCCAGCAGAGCCGGCCCCCATCCGTGCGGCTCCTCGTGAGGACGGCCTCTGGGCCATAGCAGTACCACAGGCCTTCGCCAAGGTAGGCGATGTTCCGGGCTGAAGGGTCCTGGGTCTTTTGGAAGGACAGATACCGTCGGCTGCATTCGCGGTGAATTCACACATGCCAGGCGGACACTCTTTCAGCAAATACTCATCCAGATTGAGGGGGCGGGGAGAGAGGATTGTCGGGCAGGGACTGGGGTGAGCAGGAAACAAGGTAAGACAGCTGCTCGTACGCACTAGGGGAGGACTCTCCGTGAGCTATTTAATCACACACGTGGCTGGCGCCCCGCGGCCGGTGCAGGGTCCCCAGGAAGGGCCCCGGAGGAGCCTGGTCCCGCAGCTCCCGGGAGGGTGTGAGCTGCAGCGTCCGGAATGGGGAGGCGGCCTGCAGACTCCGTGGGTCGGCGCCCCCCACCAGGCGGGTCCCAGAGAGCCCCTGCCTCCCGCCCTCACTGGTGTGGGTTTCACGTCTCCCTGTTTGGCCAGACGCGATGCTGTTTGAGAGATGTTTGTGACTGTGTGTCCATCGGCTGTCAGGGGAGGGATGTCCAGACACGAAGCGGGGCGCATCAGCAGAATAGGGGGCGATGTTCACAAACAGCTGGTCAGCGGGGCCAGGCAGCCTGCGAGCGGAGCGGGGGCCGAGGCTCAGGGGTGCCTCGCACCCGGGTCTCGGGGGGCAGTGCAGGACACGCGCTGGTGAACGGCAGGGTCAGAGTTGATGTGGGAAGGAGCGTCTGAGTGGGGTGTGGGGAGCACACGGGAAGG
This sequence comes from Plecotus auritus, assembly GCF_963455305.1. Classification (NCBI taxonomy): domain Eukaryota; kingdom Metazoa; phylum Chordata; class Mammalia; order Chiroptera; family Vespertilionidae; genus Plecotus; species Plecotus auritus. The sequence continues at coordinate 1,959,152 of NC_137775.1, forward strand.
GGCAGGCGTCCCTGAACAGCGGGGGGACTAACGCCCACAGGTGAGAGTGACCCTGCTTGGACTGAAATGGTGCAAGCGGGAGGGAGGAAGGAAGATTCCAGAACGGTCTGGAGATGGAGCCGGGGGAGGCGTCCTGGGCTTTCCCGCTGGTCATTGTCACACAAAATTCTAAAACTCGGCAACAGCACGGCCATTGCAGGTCCTGGTGTGGTTATGTTTTTGGAGGGAAGATTTTTCTCTTTTTTAAAAACCTTTTTTTCCGGAGTCACTGGCCTTTGTAAATGTGAACTTTAGTGGTGCGAGTCCATCAGAGTCCAGCTGGAGTCAGATTCCTGAAGGCAGAAGGAACAGCCACAATGCCGATGACATTTTTTTCCAACTTAAAGAAACTGACGCCGAGCCTCCCTGCGGGAGCCCGCACAGCCGCAGCGCCAGCCCCGCAGAGCGGCGTTTGCACATGAAAGGGATTGTCTGCTTTCTCCCTGGCGCTGTATCTGTGCGTGTTATTTTAATAATTTAAATTGCCCCGGACTCTCATCAAACATGCAGGCCATTAAACCCTACTAGCGTCTCAGAGAGCAAGGAAACTGGATGAAACGATGAAACATTTTAAATGACCTTTGGTGGACAGTTTGTTCTGCAAGATAGCGTGTTTCAATATCCGTCACACCTGCCTTTCTATCCCCAGTCCCTTGAAGTGACTGGGAAAATATGAAAAAGCTAGAGGGGGAAAAGAGAGTATAAATAGCTAACTAGAAATTCTGAATATCCGTCACACCTACCTTTCTATCCCAATCCCTTGAAGTAACTGGGAAAATATGAAAAAGCTGGAGGGGGAAAAAGAGAGTATAAATAGCTAACTAGAAATTCTGAATAATGCCTCAAAGATGGGGAGCAGCAGGCCCAGGCTGGAGGAGAACTAGAAATGAAATGAGCAGCTACGGCTCGGAGAATTCCCAGGGAAACACGGCAGTGAAGGCCAGAGGACCCACGTGAACGAAGCATCAATGAGGGAGCCAGGTTAGGGGGGTAGCGGGGGGAATTGGGACTCCTCACGGGAGCTCACTTACTTTAAACACCTTGGCTACTTCAGCTGACAGCGAGCTGTGGCCCCAACTTGTAATGCGCCGCAGTTAGCAGAGCCATTTCCTGGGATCAGACCCCCACGTGGCTGTCCCAACCGAACTGGGGGCTCGGGTTGGAGAGAGATTGTAGCTTAGAAAAGAAAGTAACAGGATGAGGTCCTAAATAGTTCTAAGCTGCAAAAAAAGAGAGCTGAGAGAGAAGAACGAGACGGGAGTAGATAGCTGTATTTAAATAATCAATTATTCATCCTTACAGGCAATAGCAAACTCCTCCTTAACTTAGTAAGAAATGGGGCAAAAATTAGTAAGAAGGTGGGTTATTGGTATAGTAAATATCCTTGAATTGATACACATACACCCCCCACATAATACATATATGCAATAAAAAGAGAATAAAATATTTTATAAAATCATGGAAATCATAAAAAATTAATTCTATATTCGGGTGCAAAAAGTCTTAGTAAGTTAAAAAAATCAGAGGAACATATTTTCTACTCACAATGTCATAGTGTAATAAACATTAGAAAATTAAAAATACGTAGCTTGATATGCACTTATAACAAAACAAATAAGTTGAATAACTGAACTATATTTTCCAATCATGAAGATTAAAACCTAACCAATATAATAAATCTAATGGTAGAAGGAAGGAAATTAATAAAAATCAAAGAAGAATTATTTAAACCAAAACACAATAGACCTGATTGATAAATCTAAAAATTTATTCTTTGAAAATAATAAATAAAAAAGCATGAAACTTAGATAAGTGTGATAACACACATTGCATGAAAAATGAGAGAAAAACAGACATGGAGATGACTGAAAATTATGAGAGTAGATCTTCAAAGCCATCACAGAGAAAAGTGTAACTATGTATGGTGATGGATCTTAGCTAGACTTACTGTAGTGGTCATATCTCAACACATACAGAATCATGTCCTGTACCTGGAATGAATACAATGTTATAAGTCAATTATACCTCAATAAAAATAATTATCTAATACGTGTAGTATATTCTGCTTAAATAAATACCTTTAAATTATTCTTTTTTTAAAAAAAATATATTTTATTGATATTTTACAGAGAGGAAGGGAGAGGGATAGAGAGTTAGAAACATCGATGAGAGAGAAACATCGATCAGCTGCCTCCTGCACACCCCTTAAGGGGATGTGCCCGCAACCAAGGTACATGCCCTTGACCGGAATCGAACCCGGGACCCTTCAGTCCGCAGGCCGACGCTCTATCCACTGAGCCAAACCAGTTTCGGCTAAATTATTCTTTGATAATATTTCTATAACATTTTTACCACCTCTATGCTGCATGTCTTGAAATTGCATTCTATTTAGTGTTTATTTTTTAAAAAAAGTTTTCTTAGGTAATTCTAAATCTTACCCTTGTCGTGGAGTTTGGCTTGGTTCTGGAATGGTTCAGATGGTGGCTGCTTGAACTGTGCATCTTCCAATTGGCTTCACGAATTTGGATCAGGTATGACCTTTTCATGCAGAATTGGGAACCAGGGCCCATTCATGACTGGGCCCGTTCTTCAGATAAAAGCTACCATTGCGCTTTGAACTCCGTACAAAAGGATGACCAATAATCGCAATTTATTACACATAAGCATTAGGCACTTACAAAGCTCTCTCTCGGCTCCGTTGCCTCTAATATGTCCCACAACCTTTTCAGGCAGATGACCCCCTTTTTTGTCTCTGCAGTGGTTTGGAATCCTTTAGAGAAAGTAACCCAACATTATTAGCAGCAATTGCATCGCAACCCAGGAGGGAGAGTCTGTTAATTGAAAAAGTATCGCCATTGCATTGCACCCAGCTGGACAGCCACAGTGGGCCAACACGTGTTTCAGGACTGCACCCAGCCATGGAGACGGTGTGAGTAGGTGTCGCTCTCTCAGGCCATCTCCTGAGAAGTGCTGTGACCTGAGACCACGCCCGTCCAGGTAAAATGTAGGGGTGGCCTCCTCATGACCCTCCTCTTCAGGGTCAATGGGACTCGCCTTCAAAGTCCCACTTGCCACAATATATTGTGTTAATTTATACAGCTGAACAGCTCTACCCGGTGTGGCTCAGTGGATAGAGCGTCGGCCTGTGGACTGAAGGGTGCCAGGTTCGATTCTGGGCAAGAGCATATGCCCCGGTAGCGAGCCTGATCCCCAGTGAGGGACGTGCAGGAGGCAACCGATCAATGATTCTGTCTCATCGTTGATGCTTCTCTCTCTCTCTCCCTTCCTCTTTGAAATCAATAAAAATATTTTTTAAAAGTTTATTTCATTAAAAATGTAACTGAATAGATTAATACAAATGAATAGGTTGACCACATCATGAGCTACTTTGCCTACCTATCTCAAAGTTAGCACAAGATGAGGAGAGATAGTCATGAATAAGCCTCTTACCCGTCAGCCATTACTGTTACAGCAATTGGTCATGGATGTATATTGGTCACGGATGTATATTGGTCACGGATGTATATTGGTCATGGATGTATATTGGGTCTCTTCGAAGCAGTTACTGGGGCCAAGGACGGGAGCTGTGGGGTATTTCAACCCTGGGAACTTGCCCGGCTCACACCCTTAGCACTCATCCCTAATCATTAGGACGCACACACTAAAATGGGGGGTGCTAACTGTCTGATGCAGTTAATGAAGACACGTAAGCAGTACCCACGCCTGCTCACACCGAAGGGGGGATCAGAACTCCCAGACCCGCGCCCCGCGGTGCCCTCCAGACGGGCCCGCTTCCACATCACTAGAGCGCTCGCTCCTGTTCCCTTCCTAAGTGTGTCACATTTAATTTTCCCTCCTGTCACTCCATTTCCCAGGCAGAAAATAGATGGTCAGAATTCATTTTTTATTTGACACAAGACATTATATTTCTTGAAGTCGGGTCCCCGTAATTGAAAAATGAGAACGCCAACATGTCAGGCTGCATATTACATTTCTCTCTCTCAAGAAAAAAAAATTCTAAAAATTTTTTCATAAAAATCGCAGATGCTGTCTCACTGTGAAACTTGTGATGAAGTGTTCTCTGCTCACAGCCAGGCAGCCGGTGCTGGAGCCCCCGCCCCTCCTGAACCAGCCCGGCACCCCCGCCCCCGCCCCGAGTGCCTCATGGCATAAAGGGGGGTTGCTATGGCTCTGTGGACCCCCTGGGGACTGGAGGATGACTGACAGGTCTTTAATTAGGTTCTCAGTCTCACAGGAGAGAACATGTTGATGAAAGTTAGTAAATCAAATATGTACAAAGAGTTTTTGGACATGTATGGGGAACAGCCCACAAAGCGTGGGCATTGGCTCCTCCCTACCAGGGCCTGGAAATCCCACAAGAAGGTAAGTACAGTGACCACATATGGAGCAAATGAGTACAGTTCACGTGGTCGAACAGATCATAACACATGAATAACAGTCATGGCCCAGCTATTCCTGTCCCCACCTCCCACCTCAGAGGTTCAAAGGCACTTGCTTACCAACCATTATAAAGGGAAACACAGCCCTTGACTATTTGACTCAGTGGCTAGAGCATCAGCCTGTGGACCAAAGGGTCCGGGCTTCAATTCTGGTCAAGGGCACGTACCTCGGTTGCCCGGGGCCCTGGTCAGGGTGCATGCAGGAGGCAACCCCTTGATGTGTTTCGGTCATCGATATTTCTCTGTCTCTCCCTCTCTCTTCCACTCTCCCTAAAATTAAACGGAAAAATATCCTCAGGTGAGGATTAAACAAAATAAAGGGAAACACATTCTGGGAATTCAGTAAACACTCCGTTTTCTAATGAAAGCGTGTGCATTTTCCTCCTCTTCTTGATTGGAAGCCAGGAGCAATGTTTGGAGCTGAGGCAGCCATTCTGTGCCCGTGACCTGGGGGAGGGGGGCGTGCGGAGAAAATGACAAAATGTGGACCCAGAATCTGGAATGACGCCAGAAAGCGAGATGACAGAAACTCTAGTCACTGTTTGTAGATGTCCGTCATTCGTAGGTGCAGGAACCCTCCCTGATGCATGCACCCATCGTATTACAAGTGCCTGCTTTTTACAGACTCTGCCAACGGTCACTTGTGTTAATAATAATATGTGTGGAGTGCCCTGGATGCACACCATCAAACCAAACCCCAGCGAGTACAAGACATCCTCCCGCTATTTCTCTTGCCTTGTTTCATTTACTGGAGTATAATTTGCCTGAGATGAAACGAGGGGATCCTGTGTTCAGCTCAATGACATTTGAGATATGTGTGCATCCATGTATTTCAGGCCACATCACGACTCAAAACCCTATGGCTGCAGAAAGTCCCTCATGGTGCCTCGTAATAGATACCCCTCACCCTCAGAAGCCATCGCTTCCCTGACTCCCATCACTGTCTTATTATTTTACTAGAGGCCCAGTGCACAAAATTTGTGCATGAGTAGGGTCCTTAGGCCTGGCTGGCGATCAGAGCCGAACTGCGGGGCGACTGGCGGGGCAATTGGGGGTCCTCCTCTGGCACCTGCCTTGGCTAGCCTGGGGCCTGCGGGCTGGGGGCAGCTCCTGCATTGAGCATCTGCCCCCTGGTGGTCAGTGCGCATCATAGCGGCCCGTCGGGTCGTTCTGCCATTTGGTTGCTTTGCATACTAGGCTTTTATTATGTAGGATTCATTTTAGAATTGCTATACCAGCCTTCGTATTGCACGCACAGGACAGATCACACAACAGAAGTGCATCGGAAGCAGAAAACTTCCTCTTTCCCTCTTAAGCCCCACGCGGCACTCCCCAGCGCATTCCTTCTTTCTGCGGGTTCTTTTTGGATTTTTCTGGTAGTTTCTTTTATAACTATCATAAACAGCTTGCCTTACATCCTTTATTAAATTCCTATTTATTTTTTATCGTATAAAAGGTAGAAGGTTAGCTAACTACACTACTTCCTCAAATACGCTCCGTCTTTCACAGGAGAATGTTGGCAACACTGAATTCAGCCACCATTGCATTTCAGCCACGGCATTACTCACTTTGTTTTTATTTTAGTGACATCGGCCTTTGCATAGAATAACAGATTCACACAGGGATGTGATGGAAGCCCCTGTCTCTCTGACCGTGACTCAAGCTGTTATTTAAAAATATGAGTTTGTCATCGGCTCTCTATGGTTGTCCAGTGCACTCAGAAATAATCCATTCCAGGGGGAGGGCTGGACAGAGGTGAAGAGGGTCCGGTGGGGGATGCCTGGTGCCGGGAAAAGTGAAACAAAAGGAACATAAGAATAACCCATGCCACACGTTCTAGAGCAGCCCTGGGCAAACTACGGCCCGTGGGCCGGATCCGGCTGTTCTATCCGGTTCTCTTGCTCTCCCCTCCGCTCCTTTACTTTGAATTTATATTAGTTCACACAAACACTCCATCCATGCTTTTGTTCCGGCCCTCCGGTCCAGTTTAAGAACCCATTGCGGCCCTCGAGTCAAAAAGTTTGCCCACCCCTGTTCTAGAGTCATCACTAGCGCAGCCAACAGTCAGGTGCACCAGCCGCCTGCCTGGGGTCCCATGGGATTTGCTGCAGCTGTCACTTTGTCACCATCCACCTAGGTGACACCTTGATTAATTATGATGCCAACGTATAGCACGGATGATGAGCATTTGTTAGCTGGTGGCTGGCTAAGGCAGGCCCGAGCACCGGCATGGACAGAGCCCTTCTTCTATAAGAATCTCAACGTAGGTTCTATCTAGCCCAGGGGTGGGCAAACTTTTTGACTCGAGGGCCACAATGGGTTCTTAAACTGGACCGGAGGGCCGGAACAAAAGCATGGATGGAGTGTTTGTGTGAACTAATATAAATTCAAAGTAAAGGAGTGGAGGGGAGAGCAAGAGAACCGGATATAACAGCCGGATCCGGCCCGCGGGCCGTACTTTGCCCATGGCTGATCTAGCCACTAACTTAGAATGAACATCGCTCGGTTTCTCTACTCTTGTGGATCTAGGGGCAGACTTCCCTTACAGCGTTTACATGGGACACAGATGCCGTCTAACCTGGGACAGCACCTGGGAGATTAGACACAGTCCAGTTTCATTGCTATTAAGTAGTCTGAGTTTATGGCCCAATTTAAATAAGGAAATTGCTTTGGAAAGAATTCTCCCCTAAATCATTCATCTATTTTAACACAAAGAACACAAGGATGCAGGATGGAGGAGGTTTTTTCCTGATCAATTTGTAGTTAAATTACAGATAAACTGAACATCACATGGCGATGAAGTAGGGAATAGCTGTAATTGCCAATATGTAATCAGTGGGCTTCTTTCTAAATGGAAAGGCTCTTTCCTGCATGCATCACAGAATATAAACTCAGAGGACAGAGTGGTCGCGTGGCTGTCTGTAGGATTGAGGGGGGGCCGCTGCACACAGATTCCTGGAAAGGGCTTAGCATTCTGAGGTGCCTGCTTCAATCCCAGGAGAACCAGGTCTCCAGTAGAGCAGGTGAGGAGGGACACCCCATCCCAGTCCACCTGGTACCTGGGAGAGGTGCCTGCTACCTTCCGGCTGCCGGTGCTTCTTTGCCAGCAGTGAGTGAGATCAGATGACATAGACCAAGCGTCACTCACGCCAGAAAGTGTTAGAAATTCCCAGCCTCAGTGTCTATGGATGGAAGCATCTGACAAGCATGCATTCTTTTTAAATATCCGATCTAATAAAGAGGGAATATGCTAACTGACCCTCATGCCATCGCAAAGATGGTGGTGCCCACAGCCAATAAGGAGGGAATATGCTAATTGACTGCCACACCCTCAAAGATGGTGGCGCCCACAGCCACAAGATGGCGGCCCCACCGGGGTGGCAGGCACGCAGCAAGGCCTGCCTCCGGAGTTCCCCAAGTTCTGCCTCCAGAGTTCCCCAGGCCCCTCAGCCCCCCAGCCACCCAGGGCCAGCCTGAGGCACAGGCAAGCCTCGGATGGAGGTTGCCCAGCTGCCCAGGGCCGCCTGAGGCTCAGGTAACCAGGGCCGGCCGAGGCTTGTGCTGCCGGCAGTGGCAGCAGCAGAGTTGGATGGGGCATCGCCTTCTCCTGATCGCCAGGTCACCTCCCACTACTGAGGGCTCCCAGACTGTGAGAGGGGGCAGGCCGGGCTGAGGGACCCCAGCCCCGTCCAGTGCATGAATTTTCATGCACCGGGCCTCTAGTATATATATATTTTTATTGATTTCAGAGGAAGGGAGAAGGAGAGAGAGAGATAGAAACAATAGATACAAATACTAGTGATGAGAGAGAATCATTGATTGACTGCCTCCTGCATGCCCCCTACTGGGGATCAAGCCTGCAACCCGGGCATGTGCCCTGACCGGAATTGAACCCGGGACCCTTCAGTCTGCAGGCCGATGCTCTATCCACTGAGCCAAACTGGCTGGGGTCGTGCATTCTTTAGAAGCCCAATTGAGAAAAGTGGTCGGAGGCTTCTGAAGTGTCAGAGTTTTGAGGTAAAAGACAAAAAGGTTTGAGGGTAAAACTCTGGTTTCTGTTGGCTTCCCATGATCACACACCGAGACGCTGGGGTGCCTCAGTGCCGAGCTCTGCTCCAACGGGTCCGCTCAGCTGACACTTCTCCCCAGGGCGAGTCCTGGGGTCCAAGATCGCAATGTGACCCGCATAGCTGACCATCACCCGTTGTATTTATAGCAACATCGTATTGAAGTCATGATTGAATATTGTCAGACACATCATTAAAAAGCACATCGACATAATAATCCCTTGAAGTACTGACGGTGACGTATAGATTTTTGTGTCTATTCTGTGGAAAGCCTGTATTAAATGACCCTAAGCTCTGTGGCAGCGGCAGCCTCGCTTTTTCTGAGTTTTATCGGACTTGCTACGCAACAGGAAACTCATTTGTTACTTGTGTTATCGCCATATCGTGTGTCTACTTCACATTGACCTCCTGTTAATCTACTAACCTACACTTCTTATCATAGATGCTCAAATGGGCCATACATTTTTTTGGAAAATGTAAAGTCATTTTTCACGATGCGATAAAAGGAGCACCTACAGCATCCTGAAAAGATATTTTGAAGTTGTTTCTGCCTTAAAATTTGTGGCTTTCTATACAGCACTGCCTCCCCCAGGGAGGAGAGGAGAAGCCACACTGGGGTACTCGCTGTCAGGTGCATCCAACAATTTAGGAATGTATGCATTGAAATAGAACATAACCCTAAGGAAATAATGGGTAAATCTCCTTATAAAAGATACAAGTTCCTCACAAAGAATCATGCTTAGTCAGTGCTTCTATGAGCCAGGATTTGTGCAAAACCTCTTGTGTACACTATGTAGCTCATTTGTCCTTGAGAGTAGATGTAAAGTCCGTGTTACAGAGGGTGACCTGAGATACGGGGTAAGGTTGATATACTCACGCAAAGTCACACCAGCAGTAATAAGTCATGAGGCTGAGATTCAAATTCTTGCTCTTAATCACTACTTTCTATTGCTTTTTATATAGAAACTAATACCTTGAGTCTTGTAAATGGATAATAAATACTATCATTGGCACCCCGAATTTCAGTTACTTATCACCCCTGAACTTAGGATGGGGGCGACTAGGACATGCAGTAGTATCAGAGGTTTGTCGGTGAGACACAAATAAGAGAATGAGCTGATGAAGGAGGGTGGCACGCATGAAGGCCCTTCAATTACATTTGTCTTGGTCACTTTTAGTTAAGAAAATCGCCCTAGTTGGTTTGGCTCAGTAGATAGAGCCTCGGCCTTTGGACTGAAGGGTCCTGGGTTCAATTCTGGTCAAGGGCATGTACTTGGGTTGCGGGCTCAATCCCCAGTAGAGAGTGTGCAGGAGGCAGCCCATCAATGATTTTCTCTCATCATTGGTCTTTCTATCTCTCCCTCTCTCTTCCTCTCTGAAATCAATAAAAAACATTTAAAAAAAATGCCAGTCTGTTTTGTAAAACCATGATAGTTATATCTCTACGTGAATTATGAAATTATGCTTCCTATTAATATTTTGAAAATGTGGTCTTTGTTTTATAATCCCATTCTTCTAGTAAAAAAATATATATATACTAGAGGCCCAGATTCTGAGGGTAAAACGTTGGTTATATGTTATATAATTTAAACTTTATATGTACACACATATGTTTATATCTCTAGCTTCACTGTTTATTAGACTGTAGGTAATCTTTGTGCTGTAGTGCGAGGGAATTCTGTTCTATTCATGTTCGTCGTTTCTCCTACCGCATTATTGAAAAGATCCATGTGAAGTAAGTGAGTCCAGTGCATAGTTGGTGTAAGGCCTGCGACGGGCTTGTGAACTAAGGCCAGGGTACAAACTCCCTGCACCAGGCGACCTCCTCCTCTGATAGGCGGCTTTCTCCATCTGAACCGGAACCCCCCGTGACTAATACGCATGCCAGGTCAGAGGGACGTTCATGTGTGCGCAAGGCTTGCTGGGAAGATGTGCAGGGGATCACGGTCACGTCTCAGGTGGGCAAGGTGAGGGCCTGAGCAAAGGCTATGCACCAGAAGACACTGTGACAGTGATGGGGGGCGGGGTATGGAAGGAGGTGAGTGCTGAGAAGGCATAGCCTTACCATGTATTTATCACCATGTTTCATGCAGAGATATTTTAAACATGAAAATTTTTTCAGTAAATTCTGTAAGTGTTGTGGATTCTGGAGAGCTTCAAGTTGGTGTGTAACCTTTTAGTAACTAGAAAGTCCCTTTTGCTGTGGAATGGTGGCTACCGTCAGTGTGGATGCCACCACGACCATATTGACACAGTAGAGAGCATCCGTCATCATCAAATATCTAATGCAGAAGCAGATAGAGAAGGGAGATGGCTGGGCAGAAGAACTGTATTTCCAGCACACCCAGGGTGTGCAAAGAAATTTTAAAACTGCAAAACGGATAATCTGAAGGTCACATAGGAATAAGTTGTAGTACTCTTCCTGGTTGCAGTGATCTACTGATAAAATGGTTTCACTGCAAAGCAAAATGTTAATCTAACGAAATGGGGCCCTTTCTAAACAAGTGCTAGTGAGTGCATTCAGTTCAAAAGACAGAAGCAAACGAAGAAGAGCAGAACCGAGGGCCTGGGAAAGCCGGCTGATGTTCCGCTCGGTAGAGATTGGAGGGAAAATGCTGCGTTGAAACCGGTCTCGGTGCATCAAAGCCCAACCCAGAGTCCGGGAGAGGTCTTTGTGCGTCCGACCTGCTTGTGACCTCTGCCCCGGAACCGGAGTCACCAGCGCCTCTGGCCACTGTCCAGGCAGCTTCCCAGCACCCGCTGAGATGGCTAACGCAGAATGCACTCCTTTGGTGACACAGTGATAGAAAACATTCGACACCAAGGAAATGAATCCGTGCATCAGATTTGGAGGGAAAGAGTATTAGAACAGTACATAGACTGTGGGATAAACTGGACCTCCCTTTTTATCCTGACTTCCAAATTTCTGAAGAAGTAGAGGATTAAAATACAGCAACCATCTTGTAGGGTTGGCTTTCTTAAAGTCCCTCTAAAACTGTTGAACAATTTAAAGCATTATATAGCAAATAATTTGCTCTCAAGTAGCTCTTGAAACATTGTTCAGCAAATAGGAAAAAAAGGAGGATCACACTCATTTGGTAATTATTATTTTAAATTCTTTATATTGTTTAACAAGAAAAAGGTATTTTGATTAATAATTTTATGTGTTACAAAATTATAGTCATATTAGAAAAAAATATTTGGGCCTCTTTTGTGTGAGTTAGGACTGAATTATTGTTTTTCTCATTTAAATGACCTATTATAGACTTACTAGAGGCCCGGTGCATGAAAATATGTGCACTTGGGGGCGTCCCTCAGCCCAGCCTGCGCCCTCTCACAGTCTGGGACTCCTCAGGGGATATCCACCTGCTGGCTTAGGCCCGCTCACCGGGGGATCGGGCCTGAACTGGAAGTCAGACATCCCTCTGGAAATCCGGGAGCCCTCAGGGGATGTCCGACTGACGGCTTAGGCCCGCTCCCTACGGACATCCTTAGCACTGCCGAGGAGGCGGAAGAGGCTCCCGCCACCAAGGCTGTGCTCGTAGCTGTCAGCCCGGCTCGTGGCTGAGCAGAGCTCCCCTGTGGGAGCACACTGACCACCAGGGGGCAGCTCCTGCATTGAGCATCTGCCCCTGGTGGTCAGTGCGCATCATAGCGACCGGTCGTTTCACTGTCAGGATCAATTTGTATATTACCCTTTTATTATATATACTATCTCCAAATTCACTATACAAGAGATATTTGGGAAAAGGTTAGATTCAGGTAAGTGACTTTGTTAGATTCTATTTTAATCACTTCAACAGCCATTCAGCCCAATTTCTCAAAAACGATCCTTGCACGTATAGAATTCACTCGTGGTTGTGTGGGAATTGGAAGTTGAAAGCTAAAGGTATTTAATTTCATGGGCTCTCCAGGAGCAATTACTAAGGCAAAAAAAAAAAAAAAGTGTCTAATCCAAGTCCATACATTTAACAAGGACTGGAATAGTGATGGAATTTAGATTAGGTGGGTCCTAATTCGGGGCTCTTAATAATCTGTGCCTGGGGACTTCTTACCTAATTAAAGAGCAAGTGCGAGTATATTAGGAGTAATAACGGTTACCGCTGCTCTGAATAGCCATAGTGTGGTACTGTCGGAGTGAGGGCCACTGAGCGTCATCGAGATCCTTGGTGCAGTTGTCATAGTTCAAGGACACCGAGACGAGAAGACGGAGTGCCCGCCTGAGACACAGGGAGGCATGAGACATGAGTTTGTCATCAGCAGACAAGGGAAGGGCGCTTGCCTCTCAATGCTTTCATGGTCTACGTGCGGGTAAGACGATGCCTCCTCAGCTGTTTTGGTGCAGGTATTTGGCTGAATTTGCTGTCGCCAGGACAAATGTTTAATGAACATTTCACAGACAAGTGAAAACTTGTAGCTCTTAGTTTCATATTACAGATTTTTAAAGATATTTGTTAATGACTCAGGATAACCATTTCAATCATCTTTCATCACTTGAATAGCCATTCAGCCCAATTTCTCAAAAACTGTTCTTGCCTGTATACAACTCACACATGGTTGTGTGGGAAACGGAAGTAGAGAGATAGTTACTTAATCTCATGGGCTCCCAAAGAGCAATTACTAAGGCAAAGAATAGAGGTTGCCAATCCGAGTCCAGGCGTTTAATAAGGACCGGACAGAAACGGAATTGACTTCTTTAGATTATGTATTGCACTTGCAGCATTTTGGAATAGAACATGATTTAAAAGTGATGTGTGGGCCTTATTAGTATTAAAAACACAGAAATGTGAAGTAAAAGAAAAACACGGACAAGGAAGTGCCTCCTCCACCTCACCAGCCTGCTGCGCAGTGGCAATTACAGATGACACGTGTGTGTGTGTGTGTGTGTGTGTGTGTGTGTGTGTGTGTGTGTGTTGGGACTTGATGACATGCCATCCACCCAGCTTTGGTGCCTGGATGAGGCCCAGGCTGTACTGCAGCCTGTGTGGCTTTGTGGTTTGGAGCGGGAGGTTGGTACGTGTGTGGTTTTGTTTTTTTTTATTTCACTTCACAGACCTGTTTGGGGCACGTCTTCATGTATGTTCACAAAGATCTATTGCATGTTTTTAGAGATCATCGCAACTCCTTCTGCCTTGCTTTCCTTTGTGTGCACGTCCTTTACGATCTGCATTCGGCCCTTGGCTACTTTTACATTGCTGTCCTCTGGGTCGCATCAGCATAGAAAGTCTTTAGATTCAATCCCAGTAGCTTTCAACCTACGGTAACATCAGCACGTGAAGTCTGAGCCACAGACACGGTGGCTCCTGGTTTCAGCGCCATCACCACAGGAGGGTCCCGCGCACAGTGGTCTACAATGGCTTCCCAAGATGGATCGAAAGGAAAGACCTCACATCTGACATCTGGAGGACCAAGTTCATGGTCCTGCTGTTACGTTCTCCCTGGGAGCTTGGGTCTGGATTGTCTCGTGTAAATTAAGGATGTTGGACCAGATGATCCTTCAAATGACATTATTCTATGATCAAAGGAGCTTTTGTTATGGCGCCTTTGAAACTCAGAACCCATGAACTTTCACCTGGGATTACTGTCATACTTGGTCTAGGTATTTTACTTCACATTCTAACATCTGTAATAGCGACCCTGCCAATAATCTGTTGATGCTGTATTATGTTCCACGTTTGACAAAAATGTAAAGCAAAGATTAAGTCAGAGCCCCCTACCTCTCCTGGAGATTTCCTTCTAAGAACAAATGATCCATCAGTCTACACTCGTTGGATATCGCTGTTCAGCCACTTGTGTTAGTAAAGTGTGTATGTTCACTTAAGTGTGCGTGGACACCACGAGGCCTGGAGCCGAGTGGCTGAGTAAAATTAGCCACAAGCGAGACCCGTGTCCGTCACAGAATGATTCCTGCCCCAAATCCTGCATCTTGTGATGGTCACGGTGAGACCTTCACGGCGAGTTCCATGTTGCAGGTAATGAAAGCGCTCACCTTTGCTGCTGCTGAGGACCTGGGCAGTTTCCTTTCTTATCACGGAACATTCCAAAGACGCTAGAGCGGTTCAATCACACCGCGTGGAACGACCTAAATGCATCCGTGTTGAGTTGTGTGCATGTTGGCCGATTACAGAAAGAAGATTTCCCTTCCGTTTCAATGTTATGAGATTGAAATGGCTGCCCTGAGCGCCTCCCAGGGCGATGTTAAGGCTGCAGACGAACCTTGTCCCGGGTCCCACCCTTGCTTTGCTGTTGCTCTGAATTCTGGTTCTGTTCCTGCAGACAGAGTCTGGTCTCAGTCATCATTCCTAGCAAGTGTCACTTAGGTGGCTTTCTGTGAACATCAACGTCTCGGTCACAGCTGATGCCAGCAAACCCCTGGGGAGAAGAGGGCAGCGTGGGCTGAATGTGGAAGCCACTGGAAGGAGGCAACGCTGACCCGCTCTCCTGCAGGGACAGAGCCCTCCACTCCCTATAGACTTCCCAGTGTCGTCAGAGAGCGCCCACAGGACGAGCAGCTGCCCCGCCTTCACCTCGGACTGGGACATGGTCTACCCTGGCTTCCTGCCAACAATCTGTTGATTCTGTATTATGTTCCAAGTTTGACAAAAATGGAAAGCAAAGATTAGGTCAGAGCCTCTTACCTCTGCCACAGAGTAAAGAGTGTCCAGCAACGTGTAGTATTTGCACTTGGCATGTGACCTTTCTGCCTGTTATTTTATGTGTCCGATTTAATCATCCCTTGGAACTTTGTGAGTAACCAGCAGTGATGGAGCCGCCAGCCTGTAGGGTTGACATCGTGTCATATCAATACCGGTTCCAGCCACCACAGGAGAAACCGTTAGCATCCCCGGAGTTTTGTGTGTGCACACAATTTTACATGTTGGGACCACGTTTGTTTTTAAGTGTTAATTCAATGTATTTCACTTCAAATAAATTGTGTCATACAGTGTTGGATACTAAGACTCATTTTTTTTTTGTCATTCATCAGCTAATTTTTTAATCTTAATCTTAAGGCTATAGAATTGCATTGTTCAATATGGTAGCTACTACCCCCCTGTGACACTTAAATTTGAATTAGTTAAAATTAAATTGAAATTTTCACTTCCTCCGTTGGACTAGCCACATGTGGACAGTGTCTACGCCACTGAATATAATATTGACATCACCACAGGAAGTTCCATTGTACTGATCTAGTTGTAGGCCCTGGTGTGTAGGAATTAATGCATTCTATTCCCACCGCATTGTCTGTTTTAATTACAACTTAATTGAATTGGATTCTAACCATTGGGATATAATTGCCTTTATCACAGTCTTAGCTTACACAACAATGCCGTTTAAAAGATCTGGAAGCAAAAGGACTGATTTCAAGTCAATACCTTCCACCCGAAAAAGTTCCTTACCCGGTCTGAGCGTCACTTCCGTCTGAGGGGTTGACATGACTGCCATGGCTGCTGCTCAGGACCCCCTGGCGGCCTCCAGTACGCTGAGTGCTGAGTAACGGGGGGCAGTGACGAGGCAGAGGGCCAACCCGGGCACCTGATGGGCAACCCCAGCGCTCGTTGGAGTCTGACTCCCAGGCCGCTGGTCAGCAGGATCCTCTCACGTTCCAACGGGGACCCAACGCCCTACTTGACGGGGTACAGATCTCTTCCTCGGCGGGTTGGATCCTTTTCCCTGAACGGGCATCTCCCGGCAGAAGAAATGTGGCATCGTGGTCTTCCATGATTCATGGGTGTGAAGTAGACCCCAGCCAGCACCTAAATACACGCAGACCGTCGGGGCCCTGGCCACGTGGACCGCGGCAAAGCCGGTGTCCTGGTTTGCGGTCAGTCAGCAGTGATCAGTCCGCAATCCAGGTGCTCGAGTACACAAACCAGACATCAAGGAGGAGAACGAGACGGCGTTTCTGGAGACATGTCGTTCCAAAGACTCCTCAGCACATCGGATGCTTGTTTGTAAAATGCAACATGAGTTCACACCCTTCCAAGTGGGGATTTGGGCACAAGCTGTCTTGCCAGATTTATCAGGTTGCTCACTATTAAGGCTGGGCTGGCGATAGGTCAGGACCGGGAAAGTGAATTTCTGTCCACAGATTGGGAAAGTGTGGGCTTGCCGAGATAATGTGTAAACACCCCAGAGAGGTTAGCTGTTACCTGTAGTTGGGTCCCAGGTGCTCCATATTATCCCATAAAACTCAGGGTTATCTATGCATTCATTAACGTGCTGAGCACTCCACGTGCAGACATGGTCCTTCATGACGCTGGCTCATGCGGGCAGAGCACACCCACTGTGCAGCTTTCTTCCCGGGAGGGGAATGCGGGGCTGCTGCCCACTGAGGAGCATGTGGGCTCTTCAAGGCAAGAACCATTATATATATATATATATTTTTTTTAATATATTTTATTGATATTTTACAGAGAGGAAGGGAAAGGGATAGAGAGCTAGAAACATCGATGAGACAGGAACATGTGCCCGCAACCAAAGTACATGCCCTTGACCAGAATCGAACCCGGGACCCTTCAGTCCGCAGGCCGAAGCTCTATCCACTGAGCCAAACCGGTTTTGGCAAGAACCATTATATTTGACTTGATAAATTTCACCACAGAAACAAATAAAAAACACTAACAAGAATATTTTTTCCCAAACAGAGAGATACACGGAGTCATGTTGAATTAAATTTTTTCTTTGATTGCTTTTCTACAAGATTTTCCCCGTTAGACACTTGAGAATTCTCAGTTCAGAAAACAATTTGAGAGGCGGGAAACCTCAGCAGCAGCATGTACAAATAACATAAATGTTGACCTATAAATCATTTTTCTTCATGACACTAAAGCACAAATACATAAAAATCTCATTTTAAGCTTTTTATTTTTGTGTGCCAATATTAAGGGAGTTATTAATGCATTCCTCTGTGCTTTCACAGCTCATATTAACTTACTGAATCTTATCTGTTTTTATTAAATGTATCGAGGCAACATTGCTTACTAAGATGATATAGGTTTCAAGTGTACAATTCTGTGATACATGATCTGTATATTGCACTGTATGCTCACTACCTAAAGTTACATCATCTTCCCTCACCATATACTTGGCCCCTCTACTCCCCCCAACCCCCTTCTCTCTGGTCACCACCATACTGTTGCCTGTGTTTATGAGTTTCAGTTTTATATCCCACATATGAGTGAAATCGTATGGTTCTTAGCTTTTTCTGACTGATTTATTTTTTTCATCAAGAAGAGAATATATTTACAGTTATAGCTGATAGTAGTTTAGAAAACAGTCGTTACATTTCTATTTTCTAATAGGAAAATTTAGTGAGGAGCTGTGGACCCCAATAAGGCGATGCAGATATAATACCTGTGCGCACACTTCGGTGAAAGTGACAAATAACTACCCTGAGAGAAGAGGGAGCGACATTGAGAAAGGATGGTGAAACAGATGACCACTTCATCACATTGGAAGACATATCGGAGTGTAGCATGAATTCCGCAGGAAAAGGGGGAGGGGTCCAAGCAGAGGGAAGAGCCAGGAGTGAGATGGGGTGTGAAAGCTCATGCAAGTTCTGGGATGCCACAGCTGCAATCAACTTCGGGGTCAATGAGGCTGAGCAGTTCTTTAAATGTTGCCCTTGGTCCAGGCACAAAGGAAGGCCATCTGGAAATTTGCATTTTTATCAGACAACTCCTCGGATTCTTACAGATAATTACGAAACCTGGTTCTGAAAAAAGTAGGTCATGTGACCACCACAGTGGATCAAAGAAGTCGGGAGGTAAGTTGGAATTAGCTTTTGAATGACCCTTAGTACCTCTCTGGACTTCTTTCAAATAGCTATAGGGTGCCATCCATGTCTTTTAAGAAGGACATGTTCATAACAAAATTATCATTACAAAAAAAGTACTCACATGAATGCAGAGAATGAACTGGAACATGCGACCTCCATCAGGATGGGCTCAGAGCAGCTCGGATGAAAGTGGTTTAGAGCTGGTATGAGTGCAGCCACGATGGGTGTGGGCAGAAGGTCATAATCCTCAGGCGGAGACAGAAACAGGGGTGGCTGGCTTCAACTGAAGGGAAACACATTACAAAGATGGAGCAGTGAATAGTTGAGATATGAAATAGTTGAGTGTGAAATTGTTCAGAGAAAACATTCCGACGCGTCCGCATTGGTTATCCAGAAATTCCTTGCTCTCTGTTCAATCCAAGAAAGGCCCTCGGCGATTATTCCCTGAAATGATGGCCCAGAAAGTCATTATATGTATCAAGTTTGACATTCACACACAACCCTCTCTCTCTTAGTCACCACCCTTTAACATTCTAAGTAAAGACGGGTTTACTGCAGGACACTTTAGGGTCTGTAACAGGCTAACATGCTTCATTTCCGAAAAAGAAGAATAGTTATCTGCTTTACCAATACTCTTGGAAATAATTGCCCAGGAAATTTCCTGGGATTAAACAGAATGTCTTGAGTGCCAGGGAAATGTCTAATATTGGGGGAGTATCATTTCGAGGATTTCCAGAATTAGAAAAACTGTCCGTACTCTGGTCCAATCATCCTGCCACGAGGCCCATTCTCTCTTCCTCCCTTTTTATGCTAGAGCCACCCACCCATCTTTCTTTCTTTTTTTTAAAAAAAAAATATATTTTATTGATATTTTACAGAGAGGAAGGGAGAGGGATAGAGAGCTAGAAACATCGATAAGAGAGAAACATCGATAAGAGAGAAACATCGATCAGCTGCCTCCTGCACACCTCACACTGGGGATGTGCCTGCAACCAAGGTACATGCCCTTGACCGGAATCGAACCTGGGACCCTTCATTCGCAGGCCAACGCTCTATCCACTGAGCCAAACCGGTTTCGGCCACCCACCCGTCTTCCAATTAGAATTTTAGAAGATGTTTGACCAAGGTGAATAGAGTTGTGTGTGAATGTAAAGAGGGCACTGGCCACCACCCAAGATTGCCTTTCCCAGCCTTCCCTGGATGCTGTGATCATAAAACTACAACAGACCAACTGGAACGGAACGGAAATGGCATATGACAATGGCATGACACATTCTTAGAAGAGGCAGACCCGTGTCCTTCATTCCCTCTTTCTGAGGGGCGTGAGACACATGCAGCAGCCAGTGTGGGGACGGAGCAGGAAGCCTGTGGTGATGGATGGATAGACGTGCCCTGTGTCCCAGAACCACCGAGCTCTGCACTTTTCCATGAGAGAGAAACTAACTCCCTCAGGTCAACCACTGTCTTTCGGGGAATCTTTTTCACATGAGCTCAAGACCCTAATGCAACTTCCCAGAAAAATACATTGTAAGAAATAATAGAATGTGAATAAGAAACATTTACAACAGCATTAGCATAATAGCAAAAACTGGGGGGAGGACTAAGTCAAATAATAAGAAAATATTTTAAAAGTCTATGGTTGAGATCTTGAATTTTGAAAAAAAAAATAACATAAATGCTCAACATAAGATCAAGTAAAAAATCCAAATAAAGCTAAATATTCAGTAGGATCCTTACCTTCTAAAAGCATTACACATACATATTACACATGATTTATCTGATTGGAAGATAAACAAGGAGATATAAAGAGGATGAGGGCGGGTGATAGGATGTGAGATCTGTTGATCTTCCTATTCATTATTCTCTATATTTTCTATATTTCCTCTAATGAACTTGTATTTGTGTTCAACCAGCGCTGTAGGATCCACCTTCAAACAACAAGGGGTCTCATGAATGACACGGCACCGCTTCTAGGAGCTGCTTTAAACGTTAGCTCCTTCCAATGTACTTCCTGCTGCTTCTGCTTTCCTGTTGTTTGTTTGTTTCGGGATGATCTCCCTTTCCTTTTAGGTTAGATGTCTTGTGGACTTGCTTGGTCATGTGATCCATTAGCTAAGGAATTGAAATTATTCCTAGAAACCTGGGAGACTGTTGGGTTCATTCTCAACTGGACGCGCTGAACATGGGGGCACTTTTGCACACCCCATCAGTGGCAGGCACAGGTGGTGAGCTCATCTCCACCCACATCCTGTGACCTTCTCCTCAGTGCTGGCTGGCACAGGGGTGCCAGCGGGAAGGCACCCCCCACCCAGGCTCCCCTGGGTGCCCAGACCGGGGACACATCCTGGGGCCTTCACAGAGAGGACCTTTGAACATTCAAGGGCAGGTACCCTTGGCCCCTTGTGGTAGCCGCCAGCCTGGTGGCGGGGTTCAGGGGCAGGGGGACTGGGTGTGAGGGTAAGGAGCCTCCTGCGGTTGGGAAGTCTCTCCTCATGTGAAGCAGCGCCGTGGGAGGTGTCGGGCAGCCACCTCTCCCCCCACTGACTCAAGGCCTCTCCGTCACTTGGGAGAATGAATAATAATAATAAAAAAACACACTCATAGACACAGACAGCAGTAAGGTGAATACCGGAGGGAAGAGGGCTGGGAGAGGTAGGAGAGGGTAAAGAGGGGGGCCACCTGCCACATCAGAACTTTTTGAACACTTCAGTCCGTAGGGCCTATCCTGCCTCTGATTTCTTGTTGTAACTATGATGTTTCTTTAATGTAATATTCCCCAGCCAATGCTTTTGTTAATTTTCACTGCATGCACAACAGATTCTAAACCAGATTTTAAACTTCCTAATATCCGCGGCTGCATATTTTAAGTCACACAGAATTTAGGACACAACAGGAATTTCAAATACGTGCTCATATTTTGATGCGCGAAGGAACTCACCTGTTGTAACATATAATTGAGGCTGAAGTTTAAGTCTCAACAAAAATATGATCATTTGCATCAAAGAGACTTTAGAGACTTTGAGACCTTGAGTGAGGTGCCAACATGTTAAGGCATTTCTTGCTGGCGGTGCTCCTACTTGCTCCAGCTTTTGAAGTCGCCCTTTCAGCGTATGTAACAGGAGATGGTGAGGTCATGGTGTTTTCCCGGGTAGAGCTGAAGAAGAAAAAACACCTCGGATAAAATCGGACTGGAGCTTTATGACTTCTCGTGAGGGCTGCAAGTTCATCTGAACTTCCCGAGCCAAGGCTACGAGCTCCACTCAGTGCTGGCTATAAAAGAAAACCGAGAAAACTTTTGCAAAAAGTTTAACAGCTGCTACAGGAAAAAAAATAAAAGTTAGAGAATGGAGAGGATGACTCATTCTGGACCTTCTGTTCCATATTAGCAATCAGAACGGGTAGCAGATCTCCGTGTTCATAAGTGAGCCGAGTGTCTCACTGTGATTGTGATGAAAATTGCTATCTCCGTGAGTCTTAATTGCACTGCATAGGACTGAATAAATAGCCTGCATGATGTTATACTTGAAATGTTATGCACATAGGCTTAATTTGCGGAATGTTGAAATCTCACTGAACTAAATCGTATGCATAGGAGTGTAAAACAAACACGGAATCTTCAGGCAGTGTGTTAATAATCGTGGGCAATATTCTATCCACCACTGAGTAGCGAGTTGGCTATAATTAATATTTATGATCCTCTATAACTAAAATTTTATTTCCCTTTATTTTTGTCTGTGCACTGTAATTTTGAAATGATATCATTCTAAAAGCTCTTCCTCTGCTAGTTGACATTCTACGTGTACGTGTTAATTCTCTTCAAACCTGCATCTCACACAGGTGTTTTGACTGTCAGTTTGGGTGTGAAATGCCACACTTTTTCCCATAGAAGATATGATAAAGAGAGTTAAAATAGAACTTATTGAATAACTGCAAACATGAGATATACAAAAGCATACTTCCAAAGTAGAGTATTTAAAAAAGAAAAATCTAGAAGAGAAGAGATATAAAATAACCTAACACGCATAATGAATTCAAACCAAATTAAACATTCGAAAAGTACAATTCAAATAACAATATCCTCACGGCTTACACACCCACTGAAAGAGGCCTGGTCACGAAGAGTGGCTTGTATAACACATTTAGGAAGCATGGAACTTTCTATGGAAAGTTTTAAAGGGAGGTAGTATGATGGCCCTGCAAGTGAATCTTCTACAGAAGTAATTTATGGGAAAAGGCTGTCAGGGAGCAGGACTGAAAACTGAAACTTATTATGTTCTTCATCTGACAGCTGTCAGAGGAGAGAGGGCTTGGCGGGTTGGGTGAAAAGGGAGAATGAATAATAATAAAAAAAAAACACACTCATAGAAACAGACAGCAGTATGGTGAATACCGGAGGGAAGAGGGCTGGGGGAGGTAGGAGAGGATAAAGAGGGGGTAAAAGGTGATGGAAGGACAGTTAACTTCAATGAACACACAATACAATATACAGCTAATGAATTGTAGAACTGTGCACCTGAAACCGATATAATTTTATGAACCAAGGTCACCCCAATAATTTCAATAGGAATAAAAAATGTCTAAAAATCCATTTATTTTGTTCTTCACATTGGTGCTTCTGCTTCACATCTAATGAATGAAAACAACACAACATCGCTTTGTACTATTGAGGTCTTTTATATGTAAATAGCAGAATAGTCGGAACAACACTTAAAAAAGCAGGTTATTGTTTTATTGATTATTGCTTCTTCTGAAAGTAAACATTGGATCAGCCTTAGCCACATTTTGAGTAAACCCCACTTCATAGCTGGACCTTCTATCAGAAGCAGTTCAAGGAAAGCATACAAGAATATTCCTGAAATATTAGCTATCCAGTATTCCCCGGGTGCACCTCAGAGATATCTCACTGCCCTAGATGGAGATATAGATCATTATATGGACAGAAAAAGGAATGTTGGGTTACAATCAACGTAAGCACATACTCAATGACTATCTAAGAGACTCCTCAAAAAATGTACTGATAGTCATTGATTTTAAATCTCTGAGGACGGACACAAACTGGTCTGTTTCAGCTGCTTCAGAATCCATCAGGGGCAAGTGAAAGCAGCCACGGGGAAAGGCTGCATGCCATATAATCCAACTCTGACATTGGTGGGGAGGGCAACTACGGGGGCAGTAAAACCATCAGCAGTTGCTGGAGGTGATGAGCGAGGGAAAGATGAACAGGCAAAGCACGGAGGGCCTCGAAGCCAGTGGAACGCTTCCGTATGTATGATAATGGTGGGTGCCGCAACCTTTTACAGCAAGGATTCAGAGTCTGGAGAAGGGGCCACGTGCAAATGAATACACTAGATAAGAAATATAAATTTGGAAGGCATTGGGGGAACCAGGGGGGAGGCCCTTCTCTAGTGGAATGGCTCTCTGAATGTCCGGACCCATAGCTTTTTATTTACTAGAATACACATTTGCCCTTTAGCAAAGCAGACAGACATCAGTGGTAAGGTTTGGTAAACAACAAAGGATTATCAGGTTAGAGGTTTGCCTTCAGCCATTCAGCCAGCAGCAGGTAATATGATGCTGATTCTCATCCCTTGCTGAATATCAAAGTCCATCAGCCTTCTGACGGACCTCTCGCATTTATATGTTAACTACATGTTAGTGTTTGCCTCCAGCAGGTGGGTACACGCCATTATGCATGTATCCAAACCCTAGAATGGATCACACCAAGAGAGAACCCTCTGATGGTGTGTCTGTGTGGGTTCATCAGTTGTAACATATGTACTCTTGGGTGGGGGATGATGGTAAGGGCAGGGGGTATGTGGGAAATCTCTGAACCTTTCCTTCAATGTTGTCATGAAATCTATTTAAAAATTAATTGGGGACATGGTGCTATGACTGCTGTCCACGCCCCCTGTAGACTTCCCTCAGGCCAATCCCTCTGTGATATCATCGTCACATCATGGCCCAAAGATGGCACCCCTCTCAGCAGACTTTCTCTTCCTGTTGACAATGAAAATGTTCCTTATTTCCCAAAAACCATGTATCAGAATTGTAAGTCTTTATTTTATTTGGATTGCAGACCTCTTATATGCTCTCAGGAGTGCCTGGCCTGCCTTTACCCTCCTAGAAGTGACTTTTTTATACCTCTTGGCTTTTCAAATTTTCTTTACATCCCCTCCTCACGAATTCTTTGACTTAAACTCATTTGAAAAAAAAATTTTAAAGAGCTCATCATTTTTAAACCAGCCAATCTGTCACTCATCTGTAAGCACTTTTGTTCCCTTTTTCTTGGAGTAATGGGAAGTCTTTCTTTAGTCTTCACAGCTTATTCCTTTACACCCCAAACAACTCCTCTTCCTGCTGTCCTTACCTTAAAGCATGGCCCTGTCTTTGACCCTTTACCCAATCTAAAAAGGTAATAGTCATCATCAGTCATTTCATCTTCTTTCTCAGCTGTCATATCTGAAGAGTCATCATTTCTCATAAAAATATTTCAGAATTATCTCTTTTCTAACAAATCAGCAGCCCCAATTAGGAACTGCCTTCTCATCATATCTTACCTGAGTGACTTCAATGACTTTTCACAGCAACTCTCTTTGCTTTTAGTTTTTGCTTTTTTTCTGACCCATCTTCTACTCTATCCACAGCTTTATTTTATAAAACCAAGCCTGGCCACAAAGTGCTCGACTTAAAATACCACCGATGGCTCTCAGCACGAGGTTCGCCCTTGTCTTGCTGTCATGTTCTTCCGTGGAGTTGTTTCTCACCACTCTGTCCCTGGACAACCTCCACAGTCATGCTGTGGATCATGCCCTGAACTTGGCATATAAATCAATAATATATAGAGAGAGGAAGGGCACGGGAGAGAAACATCAATGATGAGAGAGAATCATGGATCGGCTACCTCCTGGATGCCCCCCACTGGGGGGCTGAGCCCACAGCCGGGCATGTGCCCTGAACGGGAATTGAACCAGTGACTTCTTGGTTCCTGGGTCAACACTCAACTGCTGAGCCACACCAGCTGGGCAATGCTTTTACATGTTGCTCCCTCTCTTCTTTCCTTCTTAAATACCTGTTGGCTCCTCCGCTGTTAGACGAACTCCTACTCATTGTCACCAGCTCAATTAGTCCGTGTCCTCTGGGAAGTTATCCACAACTCAGCCGGCTTTTCCTTTCTCGGTGCCCCAGATAACGCCTTCCTCTATGATAGCACCGCCTCCTGGCATTGAAAGTATTTGCTTGGGCCCTAGCCGGTTTGGCTCAGTGGATAGAGCGTCGGCCTGCGGACTGAAGGGTCCCAGGTTCGATTCCGGTCAAGGGCATGGACCTTGGTTGCGGGCACATCCCCAGTGGGGAGTGTGCAGGAGGCAGCTGATTGATGTTTCTCTCTCATCGATGTATCTAACTCTCTATCCCTTTCCCTTCCTCTCTGTAAAAAATCAATAAAATATATTTTTAAAAAGAAAGAAAGAAAGAAAGAATTTGCTTGCATCTCTCCATTCTCTCCTAACTGTGAGTCCTGAGGTTCACTCATTGCCTCTGTCATTTTCTCATGGGGTAATCGCTGCCCGGTCGAGGCAGGGTCGTTGAAAGGTGACTGAAA
Organism: Plecotus auritus; assembly: GCF_963455305.1. Classification (NCBI taxonomy): domain Eukaryota; kingdom Metazoa; phylum Chordata; class Mammalia; order Chiroptera; family Vespertilionidae; genus Plecotus; species Plecotus auritus. The sequence continues at coordinate 1,985,096 of NC_137775.1, forward strand.
GGATGTGGATGATGACTAACAAGTGCAAGTGCAGAGATGTGCGGAGCAGAGCACCTCCGAGCCAGGCTGCGCAGGCTCACATTATTGTAAGCAGCCGTGGGCACTCATGTCTCTGAGCAGAAAATAACCGTTACTGTGCCTGTTCTTACAGCAGATGGTTGACGGAGTGGAAGAGAGAGATTTGGGGAACAGAAAACCACCTTGACAGATATATATCAGCAAAGGTTTTCATTAAATATTTTTAATGTTGACATAATTGCAGGTGTCCCTATCCCTCCCCTCCCCCACCTTGCGCACCTCCACCCACCCCAGTCACCCCCTCCCTCGGCCTTCACCAGGCTATTGTCCGTGTCCATGGGGTATGCATACGCAAGAGGAAAAAATAGACTTTGAAGAAAATACTTTTGTAGAACGCATGTATGTCAATGGCGGAATGACTAATGGGCTCACCCAGGTAATGTTTATGGTCTGGAACGTGCTGTTGCTGTGTTATGCACAGCTGGATAAACGAGTGGTTAAAATCCTGGCTCCACCCCGTGCATTTTAGAGTCCAGAGTTTGCCCCTTCCTGTGCTAAGCACAATGAACGAGGAAAGAATGGGAGCTGCGATGGCTACTTTTACCCGTGAACTTCACTGGCTGCGGGATGCCCAGACGGCTGAGAAATACCAGCGAGGCGTGTTCTGGGAGGGTGTTTCAGGAAGAGGGCCACCTTCACCCAGTGGGTGGGCACCCTCTAAGCTGCTGAGGGCCTAGACACAGGGGTCCTCAAACTTTTTAAACAGGGGGCCAGTTCACTGTCCCTCAGACCGCTGGAGGGCCGGACTATAGTTTAAAAAAAAAACTATGAACAAATTCCTATGCGCCCTGCGGGCCCGGGACGCGTCGGCTGCTAAGCAGGACAGGCAGCGGCATCCGGCGGGCCGGATACATGTCCTCGGCAGGCCGCAGGTGGCCCGCGGGCCGTAGTTTGAGGATGCCTGCAGGGAGCAAAGGCAGGAAGGACAAGCTTGTTCTCTGGGCTGGAGTGGGTCGCCCACCTGCTCCTGCCCTTGACCTCAGTGCTCTGCCTCTCAGGCCTTCGCACTCCTGCGGCCCTTATCCCACCTGCCCCGGGTCTCGGTCCTTCAGGACTGGCCTGGAACTGACCAGCGGTGTCCGCAGGCCTCCAGCCGGCAGTCAGCAGAGGCGGGGACTTCTCAGCCTCCATAGGTGTCAGCCCGTCCCGCAGAGCCACCGTCTGCCTGTAGGTCCCCATGTGTCACACGCGCTCTGCTCTCTGGAGAACCGGGAGCGATGCAGGCCCAGCGTCAGAAGTGCCATCAGCGCCCACACAAGAAGACAGCGGGTCGCCCTAACCAGTTTGGCTCAGTGGATAGAGCGTCGGCCTGCGGACTCAAGGGTCCCGGGTTCGATTCCGGTCAAGGGCATGTACCTTGGTTGCGGGCACATCCCCAATAGGAGGTGTGCAGGAGGCAGCTGATCGATGTCTCTCTCTCATCGATGTTTCTAACTCTCTATCCCTCTCTCTTCCTCTCTGTAAAAAATCAATAAAATATAAAAAAAAAGAAGAAGAAGACAGCGGGGCTGACACCTCCTGGATGAGCCGAGCCTCCGGCCTTCTTCAGTGACAGCTCGCTCACATTCCAAAAGCAAACCTTTCACTGCAAACCCAACAAAAGGAAAGTCGCAAGTATGCATCTGGCGACATCCCCATGAGAGCCGGTGCTGTCCGCGGGTGTCTGTTAGGAGGGGCGGCGGGCAACTGCCCAGGGTGGCAGCTCACTGCTGGGCGTGGCTGGCCCTCTCTGAGGGACCCACTCCCCAAATCAGGTTCTTTCTGAGAAGATGCTGGTCGCATCCTCTTCCTTTAAAGTGTGCACATTGCTCTTATTGGAGCTCCGTTGAAGTTCTCTGGATTCCCGTCAGCTTTACATGTGAAGGTCTGAGCATGGTGCTTACAGGAGCAGGTACGTCTAGTCTCTCCAGGGGTCCTCAAACTTTTTAAACAGGGGGCCAGTTCACTGTCCTTCAGACCGTGGGAGGGCCGGACTATAGTTTAAAAAAAAACTATGAACAAATTCCTATGCGCACTGCGGGCCCGGGACGAGTTGGCTGCTAAGCAGGACAGGCGGCGGCACCCGGCGGGCCGGATACATGTCCTCTGCGGGCCGCATGTGGCCCGCGGGCCGTAGTTTGAGGACGCCTGCATACTTTCTGAGAATCGCCGTCTTCGTCCTCACACGATGCTCAAATGGAAGCATTAGATACTAGCACTTCAATTGCCGGTACAAATTGCTAAGTCCCTTGCATTCTCAGCTGTTCTGAGGAATAAAGCCATAGGTGTAAAATAACCAAAAATCACACCAGGAGATACTGATGTCATTAAGATTAAGTGGGGTGCCCTGGCCCGTGTGGCTAAGTTGGCTGAGCCTTGTCCCCTGCACCGAGTGGTTGCTGGTTCAAATCCTGGCCCAGGCACATGCCTGAGTTGGGTCTTGATCCCTGGTAGGCGGTGTGCAGGAGGCAGCCGATCATTGTTTCTCTCCCTCTCTCTTCCTCCCCCCGCTCTCAAATCAATAAAAACATATTTTAAAAGTTAAATGGAAGCCATATCTATAGAAGAACTCTGGTGGACTTTTCTGAAGACAGACAGGTGGAAGTTTTCAAGCTGGAGGTAGATATGGCATTAGAAGAAAGGAATGAGAATAACGAACATTTAAAAAGCCCTGGGTGCGGGGAGGAAAGAGAATTTAACACCTAGAGATGGTGCCCTCTGTCTACAGCTCTGCCGGGCGGGCTTGTATGTTAAATGTTTTCTCTGCCGCCTTCCCCACGAGCATCAGCGCTCTGCATGTGGGTGTTCCCCCAAGAGCTCCCCACACGCCTGCCATTCAGCTGGGGTGCTCTGGCCTGCTCCCAGTCAGGGCGAAGAAGGCACACACAGCGGGAGGCTGGGGATGGATTCACCAGCCAGGCAACTGGGGGCACTTCATACGTTAAAGAAACCACTTGAAGGATGCTAGAAACGGGCCAGCAACGACGCTGGATGCGATGGGACTTCCTCAGCCTTCCCCGGCGCATTGACGTTGTTTGTCACCCTTGTTTATTTGGGGAATGATCACATGGGAGAGAGCGGGGCGTGTTATTTATGTTAATGATGAAAAAGAAATGTGGGACATTTATGACTCTCTCCTACGGAGTGGGGCTTATTCCAGTAAAATAACTACTGGGCAGGCTTGTCTCGCTGAACTTTATTTGAACCTCAAAGTAAGGAGAATTAATTTACATTTCATTACAGGCTGGTAATTCCCTCCGCGCAGTCTAAGCTGGTTCTAGAATGAACAAATCCTGTGGGCACCAATCCTGAAATCCCAGCCGGAAAGGTCAGACCCAAACTGTTGAATCCATCAAAACCTTAGTCTGCATCGTTGGAAAGAGTGATCATTCTGCAAATTGGAATATTTCAAAGTCAATTACTGGGTACACGCCATCGCAATGACAGAGGTTACTGTGACACAAAGCAAGAGTGTGTAGACTATGTATTACTTCACCATCTAGCAATTCTTTCATTGAAAAGTAACAGTAAAATAAATTGGGCTTGGTAGTAAACTAATTAAATTATTGCTATAAACAATTCAGATATCACTTAGGTTCCCCACAGTATTAGATGTTACAGGAGAGCTGATATGTCCCTAATCTTAAGGTGAGCTTCCTTTGAAGAACTGGCTGTGCTCAAAGATTTCCTGTAGCTTTTTACATTTCCTCCATATTTCTACGCTTTGGGTTCATTTCCCTCCAAGAATTCTGCAAACGAGGTTTAAAACTCTCAATGACAGATGGCAACAACTAATAAGATATGGTCTTGCATTCCAAGCATTTCAGGGAGAGGAACGGATATTACATTGTAGTTCAGGCAAGTGACCCAACAGGACATGTTTTCATGTATCTCTATCTCTAAAGGCCCTGGGACTCATTCTTAACCTTGCTTTTAAGGCTTCTAACACAGGGGTGGGCAAACTTTTTGACTCGAGGGCCACAATGGGTTCTTAAACTGGACCGGAGGGCCGGAACAAAAGCATGGATGGAGTGTTTGTGTGAACTAATATAAATTCAAAGTAAAGGAGCAGAGGGGAGAGCAAGAGAACCGGATAGAACAGCCGGATCTGGCCCGTGGGCCGTAGTTTGCCCACGGCTATAAAATCTAACAGGTCTCTTCCAGCAATTTAACTCAGCACATTTATGTAGATATCTTTGTCTTCTCACAAATGGCCCCAATTTAGAGAGTTTGCACTCTCCCATATGGGACTAGAAATTGTATTCAATACTGAGAGATGGCCACATCAACATACCGTTAAAAGTGACAGTTGGTGAATTGAATTTAACTATGACCATCAGCTTCAGGCACCAAAAGGACAACTCGTTAGCCACCACAATGGTGCTCATGAGACCATGTATAAAAAACGAATGAATATCATGGTATCATTTGTGTGACATGTTACCTTTTCCAAAGATAATCCAACAACAAATCTTATCCCATGAGTCATTCAATGATATTACCATGACCCTCCTCCCTTTGAGAGGTGGGATCTGTATCCTTTCTCTTTGGATCTGAGCTTATGACTTACTGGAACTAATGGAAGATGGCAGAAGTGATGATGTGTAATTCCTGAGGCTGTGTCAGCAGAGGTAATGCAACATCTACCTTGATGTGTGGGAAAAACGATCAGCAGCAACTGTTCACCATCCCAGCTGCCTGAGGCTGCGATGCTGGCTGGGCAAGCAAGGGCTTGGACACCAACATAAAAGGAAGATTTACAGATTTAGAAGTCCACAGAGGGCTTTGGAAAGCTGTTAATAACTGATCTCAGCAGTGTTACAGGGTACAAGATACTTCTACAGAAATCAGTTGTCTTTCTGCACATTAGGAATGAACAACATGAAAGTAAAATTAATAAAACAATTCTATTTATAATGACATTAAAAAATGAATTTAAAAAACATTCATGCTTGTCTACTGAAGACTACACAACATGAATAAATGAAATCCAAGATGTAAATGAATTAAGACATATTTTGTTCATAGATCAAAAGACCTAATAATGTGAAATGGCATTCTCTCTCAAATTTACCTACAAAATAGTAGATCATAAGCCATATTTCTTGGTGCATCAAAATATGTCTTATTTAAAAAGAGTTTTGCTTAAGCCACCTGTAGTAGAGCATGCTTTCAGCAGTGGGGACTCTGAACTGTTCACAAATGACTGCCTCTAAGTAGTAGGATTAATTAATTCCACCATTCTGGAAGTTCCACTCCCCTTTCTGTTCTAAAGCAAGTTTAATGATCAGTAATTGGAACACAGTATGCATGTGATATGGAACCCTAATTTTTCCACTTATCAAGATATCATAGAAGATTATTAAAAACTAGAGTCCCGGTGCACAAAATTCGTGCATGGGGGTGTGTGTCCCTCAGCCCAGCCTGCACCCTCTCCAATCTGGGTCCCCGCAAGGGATGTCCGACTGCCCGTTTAGGCCCAATCCCAGTAGGATTGGGGATTGGGCCTAAACGGGCTACCGGGATTGGGCCTAAATGGGCAGTCGGACATCCCTCTCACAATCCAGGACTGATGGCTCCCAACTGCTCGCCTGCCTGCCTTCCTGATTGCCCCGAACTGCTTCTGCCTGCCAGCCTGATCACCCCCTAACCACTCCCCTGACAGCCTGATTGATGCCTAACTGCTACCCTGCCAGCCTATTTGCCCCTAACTGCCCTCCCCTGCAGGCCTGGTCACCCCTAACTGCCCTCCCCTGCAGACCTGGTCTCCCCCAACTGCTCTCCCCTGCAAGCCTGGGTCCCCCCCAACTGCCCTTCCCTGCAGGCCCAGTCGCCCCCAACTTCCCTCCTCTGCCGGCCTGGTCACCCCTAACTGCCCTCCCCTGCAGGCTTGATCACCCACAACTGCCCACCCTTGCAGGCCTCGTCCCTCCTAATTGCCCTCCCCTGCTGGCCTGATCACCCACAACTGCCCTCCCTTGTAGATCTGGTCCCTCCCAACTGCCCTTTCCTGCTGGCCATCTTGTGGTGGCCATCTTGTGTCCACATGGGGGCAGGATCTTTGACCACATGGGGGCAGCCATCTTGTGTGTTGGAGTGATGGTCAATCTGCATATTACTCTTTTATTAGATAGGATAGAGGCCTGGTGCATGGGTGGGGGCCAGCTGGTTTGCCCTGAAGGGTGTCCCTGATCAGGGTGGGGGTTCCCTTGGGGCATGGGGTGGCCTGGGTGAGGGGCCTGTGGTGGTTTGCAGGCTGGCCAGCCCCCCCCCGATGACCCAAGCGGAGGCCCTGGTATCTGGTATTTATTTATCTTCCATAATTGAAACTTTGTAACCTGGAGCAGAGCCAAGCCTCCTGCTTGCTCCGTGGCCACAGCCATTTTTGTTGGGATTTATTTATCTTCTATAATTGAAACTTGTAGCCTTGAGTGGAGGCCTGGGCTGACCAGGGTGCATGGAAAGCTTGGCTTCCTCCATTGCTGGGGAAACCCAAGCCTCGTGCTCGGTCCGTGGCTGCAGCTATCTTGGTTGGGTTAATTTGCATACTCGCTCCTGATTGGCTGGTGGGCATGGTTTGTGTGTAGTGGAGTGATGGTTAATTTGCCTATTACTCTTTTATTAGATAGGATAGTTTTCCATGTCCATGAATATATACCAAAATAACAATTTTACGTATTTTATCCTTTGTGTGAATGCTCTACGGATGTCTAATTATGGTCCTGTCTACTAATAATCACCAATCATCTTTCTTTTTTAGACTTTATAGGCAATTAAGCAAGCATTTATAATAAAATACAGTCAATATGAAGGGAATCATAGCAAGGGCCACGATATTAGTTTGAGGTGGGAATTGGGAGATGCTAAGATTTTCTCAGGAAGAAAGGTATCATTTACACAGAATTCTGAAGAACAAGAAGGGGTAAACTTGGCATTTTATAGGGAGACTATTTTTTAGGCAGAATCCAAAGGCCTACATGTGAGAGAATTCTTACATTATGGCTGGAAAGAAGAGGACAAAGGGAAGTGGCTAGAGATTTGGCTGGAGTGGTAGGAGAGACAAGAGGAAGCTGAACGTGGCACAAACGAATGAGCATTGAGAGGATTATCTGGCTACGAGGGTAGCAGTTGGGCAAGCTGCACACTGACAAATGAAACAGGAGCCATCGCAGTAAGCTAAGGGGAAATAACACTGCCTTGGCCAAAGTAATTGGCTTAAGTGAGGATGTAAAGGAAGAGACAGATTCAGAGACAGACAATGACAGCACTTGGGCAGTTGACCGAGAGGAGTCCTAACTGAATCTGAGGCTTTGGTTTGCTAAAATTGGGTTGCAGTTTAATCACTGGGAGTACGGGGCGGGGGGGGGGGAGGGTGTGGACATAGTTCTTTTAGGGAAAGATTATAGGTTTATTCTCTGACATGTATTTCCTATGGTACATGTGAGCTATCCAATTTCAGATGATCAGAGAGGATTTTCACCAACAAACTTGGCTCTCGAAACAATGGATTGCTAGTAATAAAGGTTTAGGAATCATCGGTAGAAAATTCATAATTGACCCTGGGGACATGTTTGAGATGAGGCAAGGAGTGAAGAAGAGGAGAGAACATTCAGATCTTAATATTGACGTTTAGAGGCAGACCCTAAATGAAGCCTGCACGGGAGGCTGAAGAGGAGGCCAAAGGCGAATGAAGCCAACTGGAAGAGTGAAGCATCATGGGAGCCAAGCAGGTTTAGAAGAGGAGTCTGACAGTTGTGGATGCGTCTGAGGATCAGGACGATCAGATTAAAAGATGCCCTCGACATTTAACTACAGGGTCATTGGGGGATTTGGTGAGAATATTTCTGGTGGAGTTGTGGGCCTAGGAGATAAATTCCCGTGTAAGTAGGTTGTAAAGATGTGGCGAGAACAGCTGCAGAGAAATCTCTTAAGAAACGTGGCTGTGGAGAGGAGGAGAGGGCTGCATACAAATGGAAACACGAGCAGGGGACAGCTTGGAGGCTATTTTCTTTCTCCCTTCCTCCTTCTCTTCTCCTTTTGGACACTATTGTGGTTGTTGTTTTTTAAGCTTGAGGAGATTCGAGTACATTTAGAAGCTAGTAGAGAAGAAGAACTTGAAGCTAAAAATACAGGAAAGACATAGGTTGATGTGAGGAGGACAGAGACCATGGGTATCCCTCTGTCCTTAGTCTGACCTAACATAGAGTTGGTTATCAAAACCAGATAAAATAATGTGATAAAAATTTTCAATAGCCCTTCCCATGGTCAACTAAAACTAATAAATCAAAGTAGGTTCCTCATTTCACCAAAAAATGTGGGTTTTCTTTCATTCAGAGCCTCGGGAAGTTAAAGAAAATGCCCCATTTGACCCAGGAATCCTACTTCTAGGAATACATCCTAAGAAATCAGAAACACCAGTCAGAAAGGACATGTGCACCCCTATGTTCATAGCAACACAATTTACAATAGCTAAAGTTTGGAAACAAGCTAAGTGCCCATCAGCAGATGAGTGGATTAAAAAACTGTGGAACATCTACACAATGGAATACTACGCTGCGGTAAAATAGAAGGGACTTTCACCATTTGCAACAGCATGGGTAGACCTGGAGAGCATTATGCTAAGCGAAATAAGCCAGTCCAAGAAAGATAAATATCACATGATCTCACTCATATGTGGGATATAATGAACAACATAAACTGATGAACAAAAATAGATCCAGAGACAGGGAAGCATCGAACAGACCATCAAATGTCAGAGGGAAGGCGGGGGGTGGTGGTAAGAGATCAGCCAATGGACTTGTATGCATGCATATTAACATAACCAATGGTCCTGGACACTGGGGCGGTGGGGGCTTGTCCTGGGGGGGTGGGAGTGGCTGGGGAGGGGTCAATGGGAGAAAAAGGAGACTCATGTAATACTTTAAACAATAATAAATAAAGAGAAAATCCCTAATTCTGGAGCCCCCAGTAGCAGTAGGACATTCTTCTTCAAAGACGTCAATGCTGGAGGACCAAGTGTTTTGCTCGACTTCTCTAGGATCTTCCCGGTCAGAATACATTCAGGACCAAACAAGCCAGCAGATTCCTGATGTCAGATTGAAGCTTCCATAGGTTCTAATTCCTTATCTTGGAACTTAACCCCCAGGAGTTAGGAGAAGGAGGTGTCTGTCATTTTTTTTTTTTTTGTATTCACGAATAGTCTGGCACAATACTTTCACATGCAATCCATCCTTACCTCTCTAATAAGTTTACCTGCTCTCCAAGACTTACTTTGTCATACCAGTGGCTCTTAATTACATACTAGAGGCCTGATGCATGAATTTGTGCATGGGTGGGGTCCCTTGGCTTAACAGGTGATCAAGGCCTATGGGGGTGGAGGGAGTAGCCAGCCAGGGGAAGGGTCTGCGGGAGGTTGGCTGTGGGAGCACACTGACCACCAGGAGGCAGCTCCGGCATTGAGCATCTGCCCCCTGGTGGTCAGTGCACATCATAGCAACTGGTCGACCAGTCATTCTGGTCGTTCTGGTTGTTCTGGTCAGTCATAATGGTTGCTTAGGCTTTTATATATATAGATAGTTATCAAAGGCAATGTACCCCACATCAAATGGTGCTGCAGAAGGGTCTTTTATGGACTGACTATAACCCAGCCCAAGAAGTCAGATGCTACTTGCCTCCTCCTACCTCCTGTGTCCATCTGTGACCCCTCCACTCTGTCAGATCTTGCTCTCCTAGGCTCCAAAGTAAAGGGAGGAAAGAGTTATCCTCGTGAAAACCTGTAATTAGCAGTTTCTCACATGGTTTCCCAGAATATCACAGGATGAAAACAACCCTCAGCGTAGGGCGCACCGTTTCAGGCATCTGCATAGGAGAACCCGCGGGGAAACCACGGATCCCCCGCACACCACAGCCCCGTGGACGCCTGGCTTTCTTGGGAGACATCGCTGGCTGTGCAGAGACAGAGGAGACAGGCGAGGAGGAAAGGAGGCAGCGGTCAGAAAGGAGAAACATACGCTGGAGCGACCGGTCCAGGGGGAGGACAGCATGTTTCTCATGTTCTAGGAAGAAGGCCGAGTCTGATAAAGTGTCTCGTGTTGCTTAAATGGGTGTCAGAAAAGGCTTGAAATGTTTGCAACTGCGTCAAAATAACTCATAAATGCATGTGAGCACACCAAAAACAGCACCGAATTTCTCCCAGTGATGTCGCGGCTCTGCCTGTGTTGTAATCCCGGGACCTTGCTGGAGATCCCGGAGGAAACACGAGTGACATCCTTAATGTCCTGCTTTGAGATCCCTCATCAGAGCAGATCATTATGATAATGTACACAGCTTTCTCCTCTGCCAGCGTCCCTTTCCATCCATCTTCCTATTGTCTTCTCCAACAAATGATGAGTAGTAATATGAGGCCCATTCCTGCCCCCCCCCCCTCTTTTTAATACCATTAATGCTCGCTGAACCACATTTAATTAAGGGAATGTATATTGGTTCACATAGCATACTCAGGTCAGGAACTGGAGCTGAAATTGATTGAGGACAGCGCTTCACACTTATTTCCATTTATGAATGCTCCGACGCAGACAGATAGTGAAAAGGATTTAATTTCCCTTTGTGTTGTTTGCACGTCCTTCATAATGTAAGCATTAATTGAACATGCTCAGTATCAGCGTGAAGCAATCAAGCATATCCATTTTTCAGAACTGAAGGTCACGGGTCAATCTTGAGCAAGTTCCCAGCAATCTAGTTGTAGAAATGTATTCCTATTTGATCAGCTGTAATAGGGAAGCCTAGAGATCCGGAAAATTAACACCGGGAAAGCGCTGCACCTTCAGCTGTGAAGTGACGCCTTCCGGAAAGCAAACCCCGAAGGTGTGCCTCTCGCTGCCTTGGCATCTTGTTTGGGGGTCACCCCGCATCTCTCAGACGCCTCTCATTATACTTGAGGATGCCAGTCCTCTCGCACCATGAACTCGGATGGCTGGGCTTGGGAGATTGTTAGTGAAGATGTAATTTGGTGAGGAGAGGTGCGGAAATGAATCCACAGAGCATCCTCTCCATTCAGCCCACTGCTATTACCCCGAGCCCTGCGTGCGGCACACGTTCTGTGAATCAGATAATGTAATTTCCCACTGAGCACCTGGGGATGTGTTCCGATGTATGAAAATGTCAACTCTTCATTTAAAATGATGGATTCCCCAACAGCCTTTTGTCATTGTGTATTTTCCCAATTGATAACACCCTTACTTATTTTTTTTACCACATTGATTGTGGATTAGATTATTTTGCTCATTCTGGAATGCTGGCCTAAGACAGTGGTTGGCAAACCGTGGCTCGCGAGCCACATGCAGCTCTTTGGCCCCTTGAGTGTTCTAACGCCACTTCTTCAAAATAGACTCGCCCAGGCCGAAAACAGATTTCTGTGCATGGGCCACGAAGTTTCCATTGCACTGTACATGTGTGCCCGCTCGTGGCATTTTGTGGAAGAGCCACACTCAAGGGGCCAAAGAGCCGCATGTGGCTCACGAGCCGCGGTTTGCCGACCACTGGCCTAAGACTTCAACTTAAAATTAATTCATATGTTCCTTAAAACACAAGTTCTTAAAAGCCAAGTTCCCATATCTTGACCTAATAATTTTATAATAAGTATGAGTCACCCTTGCTGCTCCTGTATAAAGAACACGCCCAATTTCTCACACCTCGAGTAAAATTCTCCATATAGTAAGCTCCCAGGGATGAAAAGGGGTGGAGGGGAACCTTCTCTGAGATTCATCTTCTCCTGACAGTGAGCATTCTCCGTACACAGGCAACGGTACCTATTCGTGTCTTCATTAGCAAACACAATTTGCTCCCTGCCTCAGAGACATTAAAACAGGCGTCCTCAAACTACAGCCCGCGGGCCACATACGGCCCGCCGAGGACATGTATCTGGCCCGCCGAGTGCTGCTGCCTGTCCTGCTTAGCAGCCGGCTCGTCCCGGGCCCTCAGTGCGCATAGGAATTTGTTTATAGTTTTTTTTTTAAACTATAGTCCGGCCCTCCCACGGTCTGAGGGACAGTGAACTGGCCCCCTGTTTAAAAAGTTTGAGGACCCCTGCATTAAAATATAGGCTCCTTCTTGCATCTTCTTATTTGGTCCCTAGAATTATCAAGTCTACTCTCCAAGAGTCTTGCGGAGTCATCGGTATTTTATCTGTAAGCAGTATGTAGTCAGTTAACTAGGCAACATTCCACTCAAATTTGCATGTAATTTTAGGTTGTAAATTTTCATAAAGACCTTATGGAAAAGTTAAAAGAAATAACGTTTGTTATCACAAAAGCGATTCTGTGTCACATCTTAAACTCATACTTCTCTAGAAATCCACTAAAAGGCTATGTAACTTTATTTCCAAACTACAGGTGGCAACCGATTTGAAAAAGAAAAAAAAAAAAAAAAAAGCAATTGGATGCTAGGTTATATCACACCAAAAGATAAAGGAATACAAACTTCTCTTTCAAAAGTTTGACGCATATTCATATCTTGAAATCTACTAAACCAGGGCTTTGCAAAAACTATAGCTCTGGGCCCAATCTGGCCCCTGGCCTGCGTCTAAAATAAAGATTTATTAGAACACAGCCATGTCCACTCATAATCACACGGGAAGCTTTTGCCCTACAATGGCGGGATGGAACGATGTGACACAGGCCACATGACTTCAAAGCCAAAAATATTTCTGTCCCTTTATAGAAAAAGCTTGCTGCTGAATACAAGAATTGTGTCAGATGAGGGTTAAAGGGTATGGAATTTCCGATTTTTCTTTTCGGTCTGTTCATCATTAAATTGCACTGCAGACTAATTTTGAGTGCAGTTCTCTGCCAATACCTGGTACGTATATTCTCATGTGATCCCCCACTGAGGGAGATATTTTTAACCTCCACTTTAGTTAAGTAGACTCGGGTAGTTTAGGAAGGTTTTCCTGTCGCACAGAGAATAGCAGAGAAATAACATTTTCCAGACATTGGCTGGTATTTTCAGTGGCTTAATCTTCAGTTCCTGGAAGGAGAATTGGCTACAGGAAGTCAAGGTCTCCGGCCCGGCTTTGTTTGTTTCTTGTTTGTGTGGGTTCGGTTTGTTCAGTACCTTTTAGAGCGTCCTTGGGAATCCTGCGATTTTGAAAACAGCATCTGTTTTCAGCCGAACCATGATCTCATTTTAACCTTTATTCTGGGTACAGGGATCATTAATGTGCAATTTTAAATCAATCGGACATGGCGTTGTTGCCCAGTGTGGGGGTAAACCAAGTTTATATAGTTATATAGAGGCCCGGTGCATGAATTCGTGCATGGTTGGGGTCCCTCTGGGTGGCCTGCAGGGATCGGGCCGCCAGCAGTTCATACCTGCCCCTCCTGATCAATCTGGCCCCACTGTGCCTGCCGTGGGTTCGTGCCCAATCAGTCCTGATCAGGAGAGGCTCCAGCTGCCTCAGCAGAGCTTGCCAGCCACGAGCCCTGCGTCTGGCACCCTCCCAAGGGGCGTGGCCTGCGGGATCAGGCTGAAACCGGCTCTCTGACATCCTCCAAGGGGTCCCGGATTGTGAGAGGGTGCAGGCCAGGCTGAGGGACCCCACTGGTGCATGATCAGGCCAGGGAGGGACCGCAGGAGGGCTCCAGGGAGTGTCTGGCCCATCTCACTAAGTCCTGATTGGCTGGACCCCAGCAGCAAGCTAACCTACCGGTTGGAGCATCTGCCCGCTGGTGGTCAGTGCATGTCATAGCAACTGGTCGACCAGTTAACTGCCCGCTGTTGGTCAGTGCACGTCATAGTGAGCGGTTGAGCAGCCTTAGCATCTCATTAGCATATTACGCTTTGATTGGTTGATTGACTGTTCTGCCCTTTGGTCTATTTGCATATTACCCTTTTATTAGATAGGAATTAGCTTTCCAATGTTTGCCCCAGCAACTCCTCTGTCCACACATGTCTCTCCTTGTAGGTTGATATTCCTATTTCTCTGTCTTCCTCATCGTGTGACAGTGCCTCGCTGTTGTCAAATGATACAATCCCATGAAGGAACAGCTATAAAGGACAAATGTTCATTCAGTGCCCGCTCTGCATAAGGCCCATAGCTGGGGACTTGGGACATACGGGGACCTTCTCTGAGGGTGTACAGCCTGGAGAAGGAGCAGGAATGTAAGCAGTTCGTCACAACACTGCATGGAAACACTGGGGTTAAACCAGCCCGAGGTCCAATGGAACCACAGAGATGGGAGCCGCCGGCCTGGGCTGCAGGGTGGGTTGGGGAGGCTTCTTGAATGAGTAATACTCAAGTTCATGCTTCAAGAATTACAAAGGTTAGCAGGCAGACGAGGGAGATGGTGGGATTGACAGCGTAGAGACTTGGGGCAGCTGGCCCGGTGCATGCAGGGACCTGTCCTCAGTGCGGGGTGCAGAGCTGAGCAAGGGAGCCTGGGATGCTCAGCAGGTGAAGAAACCAGAATAAGTCATTCCCTCATCACGTGCGTGGTCCTCACCATCTCGGGGAACAACCTGTAATCTTATCATTGTACTTTTTCTACTTGAATTCATTTATTATATTGAAACATCTCAAAAGAAGACATTATAACACAAGCTGAAAGGTAAAAGCGTATTCCCATTGCTATAAATGGAAGCACAAAATACACCAAATAAAAACAAAATAGACACTATTACATTCTACCTAAATTCTACCCCCTATGAAACCCTGCGTCTGTGCAAATGCCGTGTGAGAAAGAGCGCTGGTTTGTATACCAGGGTGACTGTGTGAGTGCGGGAACTCCAGCAGGACACTGCTTTTTTTTTTTAATATATTTTATTGATTTTTTACAGAGAGGAAGGGAGAGGGATAGATAGATGGAAACATCGATGAGAGAGAAACATCGATCAGCTGCCTCCTGCACACCTCCTACTGGGGATGTGCCCGCAACCAAGGTACATGCCCTTGACTGGAATCGAACCCAGGACCCTTCAGTCCCCAGGCCGACGCTCTATCCACTGAGCCACACCGGCTAGGGCAAGACACTGCTTTTCTCTGAGGTGATCAGGACTGGAAGAGGACTGTTTCTCAATGTGGTCGGATGCTGTTTAACACATTGAGTCTAAATCCCTCCTAAAGCATCTGCTATCACACGAGATCCTTGTCTCACCATTTGTAACGTCTGAGAGAAGGAATTCTGCATCCAGTCGCTTGGAAAAGAGAAGGCAAAGTGGAAATGCAAAGAGAACAATGGAGGTGACATTGGCCTTTGAGTGTCAGGTTTGGGGCCTGTAGGTACAAGTTTCAGGAGTTCTGTCTGTAGCTCAGGGCAAGAATACCCACAGTGTGCCCTCCCTCTCCCTCCTGCCCGACACACACACACACACACACACACACACACACACATATGAAGGGCACAGGTTGGGGAGGCTGTCAGAAGGGGAACTAGAAATATGTAGACACTGGACCCCTGAGAATGCCCCAGCCCCCTGGTGCCCCCTGCCCAGTCCAAGACCAAGGGAAGCAATGATAACGGGGACCCCCGATTGGTTCAGGAATTCTGAGAGTGACAAAAGCTGTACCCCTTCCTGAGGGCGGGTTCCGAATACAAGACAAGACCCCAGACCAGAAATGCCTTTGTTGTCATGAGGGCCGGCGCCTCCGGCTCCAGACCCCGCTCTCAAGATCCATGTTGGTGAAGCACGAGGCTTTTTAGAACCCTAAACTCGGAAGGAGCCCCTTCAGGGCTGCAGTCTCCAGGGCGCACGGTCCCCTCCACTCCTACTGCACCCCCCGTGGGTAAGGAGGGTCTACTGTGCCAGCCAGAAGGGGCCGCTCAATCCCATCTTCCCAAACAAGGAGGTGTCTTCCACAGAGCACCATGCCACGCCGTGACCAGGAAGTCAGAAACCGCCTAAACGTTTTTAATTGGCAATTTTCTACCTTCAAAAACGGAAGGTCCAGTCTCTGTGGAACCCTCTTACGTTTTTAGAATATACTCACCTCCTGGGCCCACGGATGACGAGCCACGCCAACGAGTTCTAGCCTTTTGGGAATCAGAGAAGACCTGTGTGTTGGAGAAGACAAAGCAAGGTCATGATGAGAGATACCAGTTTACAGACTTAGTGACTGACTTCAGAGAATGGCTGCACTGCGGGGCCTGGGTTTCATCTTTTATCCAACAAAAGAAGGCGATCTAAAATATCTCTGAGGCCCTAACCAGTTTGGCTCAGTGGATAGAGCATCGGCCTGGAGACTGAAGGGTCCCAGGTTCAATTCTGCTCAAGGGCATGTACCTTGGTTGCGGGCACATCCCCAGTAGGAGGTGTGCAGGAGGCAGCTGATGGATGTTTCTCTCTCATCGATGTTTCTAACTCTCTATCCCTCTCCCTTCCTCTCTGTAAAAAATCAATAAAATTTAAAAAAAAATTCTAAAAAAATATATAAATAAAATATCTCTGAGGCCCCACCTCTCCGCATTCTATGTTCCCCTGTTCATGCATGGACACAGAGGCAGACCTTGAAAGACAATGTAAATGCTGCTATACTTTTCAGCCACTTGGGGATATTACACAAACTGGCCTTTGCACGGGGCATTTAAAAGAAGATGCCTCTTCCGTACAGGAGGTCCTCACCCGCACAGAAGACAGGACAGCACTCGTGAGGACATCGGCGGGGCGGGAAGCGCATTTCCTGTGTCCGGCAAGGAGAGGTTCCAACGACGACGGTAGCTTCAAAGGAAGGAAAAGAAGGGTTCGAGGTGAAACGCACCTGACATTCTTACATCACAGCAGGCTCCTCTCTCCACCCCGTTTTTCAATGAGGTGTGGGCATCAGTTGTATTCCAATGAAGAAAACTAAGTTAATCAGCTAAAGCCTTTGGAACGGTCTGGAAACTGTTATTTTCGTGCATTTGTCCCTTGCCCGAAAATACAGGCAAATTAGACACTGAAGCTGTGATGGAGCGCAGGCCCTTAGAATTTTCTCATTAGGGCCCGGATTTGGGAGCACGTGGGAGGGCGAGCCAACATCTCACTTGCGCAGCGAGCGAGCGGCTTCACGCGTTTTGAAGGTTTAGCTCTGTGTGGTTGATTGAATTACTGTCAGATATTTTGAAGATTCTTTACTTTCATTTAATTTCCCAAGATAGAATCACTTCCGTACAGATGCCGAGGCTCGGGCGTGGATCTGTTTCTCATAACTGCTTAAACACAGCGAAGGGAGCACAGCGAGCTGCCCACAGTCTGCCCAGCAAAGCTCCTGGTTCGGGTGATACGATAATTAACGTCGGAGGATCCACAGCACAGCTGAATAACCTTCGTTTGTTCCAATAAAAAAGTAACAAGCAAAAATTATCTCTAAGTATTTTTCAAATTTAGATTGCTCTCAACATTTAAAAAAAATAATCCCTGAACTTTAATTTGCTTATGATGCTTAATTAAACAGAAAGTGTTTAATTGATATAAGCACAGTTTTGATGTCCATTAAGAAAATAATAAAGTTTAAAGGAAAAAATATTCTAAAACACAAAGCTACGATAGATGTATATAAATATCCTATCCAATAAAAGAGTAATATGCAAATTGACCGTGCCTCCGCTATACCCACAAGCCACACCCACCAGCCAATCAGGAGCGAGTATGCAAATTAACCCAACCAAGATGGCTGCAGCCACGGAGAGAGCAGGAGGCTTGGGTTTCCCAGCAATGGAGGAAGCCAAGCTTTCCACCTGCCCTGGCTGGCCTTGGCCTCCGCTTAAGGCTACAAAGTTTCAACTATACAAGATAAATAAATCCCAGATCCCAGGGCCTCCAGTTGGGTCACCGGGGGGCGTGGCCAGCCTGCAAACCACCATAGGCCCCTCGCCCAGGCCGCCCCATGCCCCAAGGGAACTCCCACCCTGATCCGGGACAGCTGGCCCCCACCCGTGCACCAGGCCTCAATCCTATCTAATAAAAGAATAATATGCAAATTGACCATCACTCTAAAACACAAGATGGCTGCCCCCATGTGGTCAAAGATGACTGCCCCCATGTGGACACAAGATGGCCACCACAAGATGGCCAGCAGGGGAGGGCAGTTGGGAGGGACCAGGTCTGCAAGGGAGGGCAGTTGGGGGCGATCAAAGCCTGCAGAGGAGGGAAGTTGGGGGCGATGGGGCCTGCAGGGAAGAGTAGTTGAGGGAGAACAGGTCTGTAGGGGAGGGCAGTTAGGGGCAAATAGGCTGGCAGGGGAGCAGTTAGGCATCAATCAGGCTGTCAGGGGAGTGGTTAGGGGGTGATCAGGCTGGCAGGCAGAAGTGGTTAGGGGCAATCAGAAAGTCAGGCAGGCGAGCAGTTGGGAGCCAGCAGTCCTGGATTGTGAGAGGAATGTCTGACTGCCCGTTTAGGCCCGATCCTACCTGGATTGGGCCTAAACGGGCAGTTGGACATCCCTCGAGGGGTCCCAGATTGGAGAGGGTACAGGCTGGGCTGAGGGACACACACCCCCGTACACGAATTTCATGCACCGGGCCTCTAGTATATATATAATATATGTATAATGTTTATTACTAAGAATGTTGATTATAATAACAAATGACTGGAAACCACACAAATTTTGATCAAGAAGTCAATGAAAGACTAAATTTTGTTTTTTCACAACTAAGGATGGTATATTGCATTGAAAATTAATGAACTAATATGAAATGCTTTTAACATGGATGAAGCACACACTTCTAATATTGACAGAAAATTCAAGATGAAAATACATATAGCTGATTTGCATCCAGTTGAAACATTAAAAACTCTCATATTGCTCAAGGTTACCTACCTATATAGTGAGCGTAGAAATACATGTCAGTAAATAATAAGGCCTAAATTTAGGGCGTGGTTCACCCACCACAAGGAGAAAGATCCCATCCTGGATAAGCACATGGGTGTTTTCAACTGTATTGGGAATGTTTTAGTGCTTAATTTGAAGAGTGACTGTGTCAATTTCATGTTGTTTTTTAAATATAATTGAATACTTTAATTATTTTATAAGCTATTTGATAAATTATTTATTTTAATAAATTAAGAACACAAGCCCCAATTAATAATAGTCTCCTCATATTTGAGAGAAATGTTGCCAAGGAAAAGCAAACAACTAGCTTCCAGAAGGCTGGGCCTTCCTGGTGATATGGGAATGTTGGCTATTGGCTCATCAGAAATATTATTTAATCGGTGAGATATTTAAACATTTGTATTTGCCATTTTAACTTCATCATAAAATCACCATATAAATGTTCAGATAGCTGTATTTTTATCATGCAATATTGAGTGAAATAATTTAAATGAACTACAAAGCAATTAAAGTTTCATTTATAATAAAAAGAAAGTTCAAAAGTCATTTCTCAAAACCATTTCCTGGACACTTCGGAATCCTTCCACATTGATTGTATAACTGGTGTTTAAATATGTTTTAGAAAGCCAAAAAGAGGATGCCAATTTATTAGCATTAAGATTTCATAGACTAATTAAATCTTTGTATTGTCTAGTACTATATCAACTCAGTGAGAGTGAGTCATTACGTTCATGCTAATCAGAAACTTTAATTGGAAATTATAAATGTCTCTTTGACAATGAACAATTATTTCATAAGTGTAGTCGGTTTAGTACTCAACATATTTAATACTATAAAGCCCAGTAGATAATATTAATTAAAAGTTTGCTTGGTGATATCAGTTTTGAGAACCAGTGAAGCATCAATCATCATATACAACTTTTACTGCAAAAAACTACCAGAACAATTAGGAAAGTATTAGCAGCTGCCAGCAAAAATAAACACTTGAGGTAAGTTATTTCAGAATCGCTCTACCTTTCCACAGGGAAACAAGTAAGACGCGAAGGACAAGCCGCAAGAACAATCCAGAAAAGACATGTTCAGCCAATTGGGAAACAGAGAAAACAGATTCAAACACTAGGAAACCTCCACCTAAATCAATGAAGGCCATCAGAACTGGTTAAGAACACAGGAGCCAAAGCCAGAGTATTGGGACAGAGAGAAACTGGGAGGAGAGAGGGAATCTAGTAGTGGCAGATGGCAGAAGTTTCCAGAAAAGGTACACTTTCAAAACAAGAGAACACTGTCTTCATTTAGAACTGCTATGAGTTGGGCTGGGATGGAACAAAAATCAAGTGCTTGGCGAGCACCAGAGGAGGCGTAACAAAATGTTCAGAGCCCAACAGGTGACAGCTCAAAGGGGAACAAAAACACAACTTCTGGCCCTAACCGGTGTGGCTCAGTGGATAGAGCGTCAGCCTGCGGACTGAAAGGTCCCAGGTTCGATTCCCGTCAAGGGCATGTACCTTGGTTGCAGGCACATCCCCAGTGGGGGGTGTGCAGGGGGCAGCTGATCGATGTTTCTCTCTCATCGATGTTTCTAAATCTCTATCCCCCTCCCTTCCTCTCTGTAGAAAATCAATAAAATATATTTAAAAAACAAAAACAAAAAACATGACTTCTGAAGCAGATGAGTCACCGTGGAAGGCAGGGACTAGTGGACTTGGTAGCAGTGGCCACAGGAGCACCACACACAGGGCTTCTGGGAGACTTGGCAACTGTAGGCTCTCAGAGAGCACCTGGGCAAAGATGCACAGACACCCCCAGCTTTCAGAACAGCAGCTCATCTCTGTACAGTGAAGGAGACAACAGCTGAAATCTGCAAGGCCAGCTGCCTCTTCTCTTGTGGAACTGCACCCCGATATCTACGTATTAATTATTCTGAAATAAACAACGAAAACGGGGTTGAGTCCAGCATCCCTACCGAGACATAACAGAACATGATTGAAAGGGGAGCATCTTTCCTAGAGCTGCGGGGTCTACAGGCTTTCCTGTCAAGGGTCGGAAGTAAAAATTAATATGGAAATAATAGAAGAGATCAAAGGAATTAGTGAGAAAGAGCCCCATGAGACATGCAAATCATAGAGGAAAACGGAAACAATGAAACAAAATAATCTCAAAGGGCCCAGTGATGTACCGGAAAAAAGTGACCACAGACTCTATCATATGTTAATATTGTACACTATTTATGTGTTGTGTATTAAATGTATCTATATGTATTATATAACACACTCATTTGCATATTATATTGCTTTATGCATTACTATATTATATTGTATCATATTATATAATAATCGAGTGCACTAGTATATTTTAGAATAATAGTATATTAGCATATACTAGTGAAGTAACTTGGACTTTTAAAATAGAGGAGAATATTTTCTTCCTGTGTTCAAGTGACTTTAAAAGGAAAGAAAACCACGGTGGCATCATACTATGCCAAAACCACCCTCAAGGCCAGATGGTAGCACACCATTTTCTTTACCATATGCAGTCAAAATTTACTTGTAGAACACAGATGAAGGTAAGCTACTTTTGAATATGATAGATTGAATGGTTTGGATTCGGTCTAAGATGTAAAAAGGTGGAAAGAACATTGCTCCTCCAGCAACAAAAAGAAGCTGAATAATATACAGAATCACAACATTTCTTCAACCTATCATGAAGCTGAGGTCAGGGAGCAGTCACCGAAATTTAACTAAAGAGGTACTTCCAGGGAGAAGTGAGACTTGAGCGAACACTCACCTTTGGAGAAAGGTGAGGTGCAAGGCCTCCATACAAGCATATAAGGCTCCGTGCCCTTATGAGACGAGAGATTTCCTTTCCCTCCACATGTGAGGATGCTGTGAGAAGACGGGTATCTCTAGGCCAGGAGCAGCGCCCTCACCAGCACTGGATCTGCCAGTGCCTTGGTCGTGAACACCTCATATTTAAATCACTAAGTTTGCCAAAGTTGAAAACATCTTACAGATGACTAAAGGTAAGAAATAAAGCAGACTTTTCACCAGAAATTGTACAAGCCAGAAGAAAATGTCATGACATCTTTAAAGAGCTGAAAGAAAAAACATAATTGTCCAATGCAGAATTATATACCCAGCCAATAGCATTTCAGAAATAAATATAAGTAAAGACTATTTCAGACAAACAAAACCAGAGAGAATCCACAAGTTACACCTTCATTAGAAGACACCTTAAAGAAATATCTTGAGGCCAAAGGAGTGCAATACCTACAGAGAGAGAGAGAGAGAGAGAGAGGATTCCTAGGAATGGTTAAATGAAGGTGTTTTTTAAAAATAAATTTCTATTGTTTTATTTTATTTATTTATTTTTAGTTAATCCTTATCCGAGGATATTTTTCCATTGACTTTTTTAGAGAGTGGAAGGGAGGGGGAGAGACAGAGAGAGAGAAAAACTTCGATGTGAGAGAGACACATTGATTGGTTGCCTCCTGCATGCACCCTGACCAGAGCCAGGGATTGAACCTGCAACCTAGGTAGGTGCCTTGACTGGAATCAAACCCGGGACCCTTCAGTCTGTAGGCCAATACTCTATCCACTGAGCCAAACTGGCTAGGGCTAAATGAAGGTATTTTTAAGAGACTCTTGTCTTTCATAGCTATGGAAAATTATTGACTGTCAGAACCAAAATTGGCAGCAATAAATTATGGTTAGTAACATAAATAATAGTAAAATTATTATAACAATAACAAAAAAGATGGAAGGGAAAAACAACTCTTCCATTGTAAGATAAAAACATGTGCCCCTACATTTGGATATAAAATGTGGTTAAACTTTTATATTATAACCCTAACACAAATATTAAGATTAAAAACACAGATTTCCAGACAACTAAAAATGTGAGCCTATAGGAGGGACAAAATGAATTCTTTTTTTAAAAATATATATTTTATTGATTTTTGACAGAGAGGAAGGGATAGGAAGAGAGAGTTAGAAACACTGATGAGAGAGAAACATCGATCAGCTGCCTCCTGCACCACTGGGGATGTGCCCGAAACCAAGGTACGTGCCCTTGCTCGGAATCGAACCTGGGACCTTTGAGACCGCAGGCCGACACTCCCACTGAGCCAAACCGGTTAAGGCACAAAATGCATTCTTAAAGAATAGTCTTCCTATCTGATGAAGTGATGATGACAACATGAAAAAGTGAATGTGGAAACCGAGAAAGAATAGACTTGATTTCTGCTGGGCGGTCACAGAAGCAGCAAAGGGTAAGCGTTGGAAGTTGATGAGATAAGCTTCCACTCCACTTTTGAGTTTTCCATTTAGACTGTGAGCTCTTGCTCTATTTATATTTGTTTTCTCAGCACCAAGAATAGTTTCTGGCTTTTAGAAAATACCTGAGAAATTAATGAGCTGCTACACTTCAAAATTTAACATCTTCAGGCATCTCTCCTCATTCCACACAGGACTTGTTCCTTTCAGAGTCCCTCATATTTGAGTAAATGCGCGCCTGTTTCTTCCAGCTGGAGAGTCATCAGTTATAGTGTGGTTCATTGACCCACATTGGGTCATTACTCATTATTAAATATTTCCGAGAGAGGGGTTACTGATGCAGATAAAATTTGATTTATTTGTCCAGAAATAGAAGAGGATAAGCCATAGTGGAACAATACACAAAATATCCTTCCAGAAGATTCATAACACTAAAAAACCATAAAACTAATGTGTTTAAATTTTGCATTAAAAACCATAATCCTAGCATTGAAAATATCTATCATGAAAGGTGATTTATTGAATAGCAGTTTACATGCAAATTCTATATCATTATTTACACTAAAGGAGTAGTTAGATTTGTATAAAAATCACTTTGAGATTCTCATTGTAAAAAATATATGTATATACTGGCAGTACCGCATCTCAGGAATATAACTCTTGCCAGAAATGTACATTAATCAGAATTCCCATAAGTTTCAAAGCAGGAGAAAAATATTCCTCAGACTCTGTGTGGCTGTCTCAAAAATTCCTGAGAAGGTACTGAATCTGATGAAGAATCCTTGAAGAGAATGGGCAAGGATGCTGACCAAGAGACTGTCCACAGATTTGGGGTCAATGTCTGGGGCTTTGTAGAGGTTCAAGTTCACTTATTAATATTCTGGTTGGGACAGTCTGTAAATTGGTTCGCATATTAGGACTCGTTTGTTGAAACAAATAGAAAATGAACTTAAGCCCATATGGCGGTTTGACGGTGACTGGGTTCCACCCCCATCAGCTTCAGAAAAAGGGGCGCCCTCACAGACTCATGACCTCATCTGAAGGCCGCAGCCCAACCGGTGCCGGGCACAGGGTCAAGGGGTCCCGGCCCCTTATTCTCATGAGCACGGGCCTTTGTTTCTCTGTTTATCATTGTGCCCTCCTAGTTATGGTTTGGAAAACTGCTCCGATGTACATGACCCCTAAGCATATTAATAGCAGAACCTGGACAGTTATGCCAGTAACGGAATGGTCTATTTGGAATGACCTGTTGTGTAAATTAGTGGATTGTGTGAACAAGCATAAAGGAACAGGCGGCTACAATTACTTTGTTCATCAATGCTAAAACAGCGTTTAAACTGCGAGGAAGCAATGTATGTCCTCCAGCTCAATGTATTCCACCCGGGGCGGCAGGCTCCTTTCGTCTTTCCGGGGTGTAACAGCTTCCGGGGTGTAATAGCTTCCGGGGTATATTAGCTTCCGGGTGTAATAGCTTCCGGGGTGTAATAGCATCCGGGTGTAATAGCTTCCGGGGTGTAATAGCTTCCGGGTATAATAGCTTTCGGGGTGTAATAGCTTCCGGGGTGTAATAGCTTTCGGGGTGTAATAGCATCCGGGTGTAATAGCTTCCGGGGTGTAATAGCTTCCGGGTATAATAGCTTTCGGGGTGTAATAGCTTCTGGGGTGTAATAGCTTTCGGGGTGTAATAGCTTCCGGGTATAATAGCTTTCGGGGTGTAATAGCTTCCGGGGTGTAATAGCTTCCGGGGTGTAATAGCTTCCGGGGTGTAATAGCTTCCGGGGTGTAATAGCTTCCGGGTATAATAGCTTTCGGGGTGTAATAGCTTCCGGGGTGTAATAGCGTCCGGGGTGTAATAGCATCCGGGGTGTAATAGCTTCCGGGGTGTAATAGCTTCTGGGTGTAATAGCTTCCGGGGTGTAATAGCTTCCGGGTATAATAGCTTCTGGGGAATAATAGCTTCCGGGTGTAATAGCTTCCAGGTGTAATAGCTTCCGGGTGTAATAGCTTCCGGGGTGTAATAGCTTCTGGGTGTAATAGCTTCCGGGGTGTAATAGCTTCCGGGTATAATAGCTTCTGGGGAATAATAGCTTCCAGGGTGTAATAGCTTCCGGGTGTAATAGCTTCGGGGGTGTAATAGCTTCGGGGGTGTAATAGCTTCCAGGGTGTAATAGCTTCGGGGTGTAATAGCATCCGGGGTGTAATAGCTTCCGGGGTGTAATAGCTTCTGGGTGTAATAGCTTCCGGGGTGTAATAGCTTCCGGGTATAATAGCTTCTGGGGAATAATAGCTTCCGGGGTGTAATAGCGTCCGGGATGTAATAGCTTCCGGGGTATATTAGCTTCCAGGGTGTATTAGCTTCCGGGGTGTATTAGCTTCTGGGGTGTAATAGCTTCCGGGTGTAATAGCGTCCGGGATGTAATAGCTTCCGGGGTGTAATAGCTTCCGGGGTGTAATAGCTCCCGGGTGTAATAGCGTCCGGGATGTAATAGCTTCCGGGGTGTAATAGCTTCCGGGGTGTAATAGCTTCCGGGGTGTAATAGCGTCCGGGATGTAATAGCTTCCGGGGTGTATTAGCTTCCGGGGTGTAATAGCTTCCAGGGTGTATTAGCTTCCGGGGTGTATTAGCTTCTGGGGTGTAATAGCTTCCGGGGTGTAATAGCTTCCGGGGTGTAATAGCTTCCGGGTGTAATAGCTTCTGGGGTGTAATAGGTTCCGGGGTATATTAGCTTCCGGGGTGTATTAGCTTCCAAGGTGTAATAGCTTCCGGTTGTAATAGCTTGTGGACCAAAGGAGCCACACCACACTGGACACGCTGGGGGGCGGCCTGCGTGCGGCCTGACAAACTCAGAGACCCACGTGACCCCCGGAGGGCCTGACATGAAAACGTCCCGCTCCAGCCAGGCCCCGGCTGGCCACGCGGAGGCCGGTCTCTCTCCTGACAGAGGTCCTCATCCTTGCTTAGCCGAGTCCGTTGTGTGGGGCTGGTTTGCATCCAGGGGGACACACCTCTGGAACCCAGGCCGCCTGGGGCAGAAGCTCACACCAGAGCAGGGGAGAAGGCCCCGTGGCCATGTTGTCCCCTGAAGACCGCCTCTGGGTTGTGGATGCGAATTGTTTCTGCCCGGGACCCAGGGATGTAAAACAAGCGTGCGTCTCTCCGTTGCAGTTTTCATCCAATCGCAGGATTTCCCTGCTTCGCTCTCCCACCCCCCTAGTCTAGCACCAGCTCCTGTCCTGCAGCCTCCGTGGTCTGGTCCTTCGTAACCTACAAAATAGGGTGCCAACTGCCCTTCCCAGGGCATTCCCAGCCTGTTGAGAGGTTGCTCCCCGGCAATCGTCGCCAGTGGGGCTCAAATTAAACCGTAAAAATGCTTGCGGGGCTGGAAGTTTCTTAGGTGGAGGAACTTCAGCAGTGCAGTCACTGCATTTTTAATGCCTGGCAGGGCGCGGCACAGGAGGGCCCAGGGCCGAGCCGAGGAGCTGCGGGAGTTCCACCTGGTTTCCCTCTGATGAGCGAAAACGCTGTGTTTCTAAAACTTGATTAAAATCGGGGTCTTCTCCAGACACAGGAGGGCACTGCGCGGCTCCTGGATTGGGAAGCACAGTGTTCGATTCAGAGAACGCCATTCAGAAGAGATCTCTATCCGCAGCCAGCATCGCTCCTCTCAAAGCAGAAGGGCCCTGTCCCCAGAAACCCAGCTGAGCCGATAAGAAGAAAGTGATCCAAAGGTTTTCTGTGAAAAGCCTGGGCTTAGCCCCGGGCCGTGAGGCCACCAGGACCGAGCTATTTCCATATCAATGGTGTGCAAATGGCTTCCAGGAGCCGGAAGGTGTTTTCGCATCTGAATGAGGCGGCTTTTCTTCTTCAGAGTGGAGGCAGGAGGTCACGGAGAGGGCGTTCTGCAGGGCGATTTCCTCCGGCTCCCAGGCTCCCGGTCCCAGGCAGCCCGCAGGGTGTAAACTGTTAGTATGGCCAGCGCGGCCCTGCTGCTCCGCTGCTGCTTCCCATCCCCACAGCCAACCAGCTCATCCAACAGTGCCACGCCTGCCCTTCTCCACTCACAGGAGGCCTGAAGGTGAAAGCAGACACATCACATGAGCGCCTCTCCCTGGCTGCTTGGGGGAATAATGAGCGAATGAAGCCTGACTGGGACATGTTCAAAGCGGTCGCAATCAGCCCTTGCTTTACATGGGTTTTCAAAAATTAGAAAAACAGTAACTATCCATGAACTCCTGTTCCTTCGTTTCGCTTTCCGGATGCTTCCGTTGAGGAGAGACAAACATCAAGTCAGACCCCAACACACCGGTGATTTTACGTTACGTTCCCAACAGGAATCCAACCCTTTGCTTGTCTTTGTGCTCCAGGGCTGTCGGTGGCGCTCACACACACCTGTCGGGATAAAGAGCGACGCTGCTGCATGCTGTTGACATGTTTCCCAGAAGCAAGTAGTTTATTACGGTCTCTCCTTCGGAGGCTGGGTCCCGAGGACACCCTCTTGTGCACACCAGGCCCTGGAGGCTGGTCCTCCTTTAAGTGAAGGTTCATTGGGACCTGCCATTCCTTCATCACCTAAATGTCACGCATGACAACACGTTAACGGAGGGGAGCATGCCATGTCCCCCCGCTTGCCGGTGGGAGTGGGCTTCTTGGGGTGCCGCTGGAGTAAGCATTTCCGGGTGAGATACGGCAGAAAGTGTCATCTCCCTGGAATCGCACCCCTGGGTGTCCAAGGCCCCACGTCCCTTAGTTCAGTCTTGGAAGAAGGGCAGCTGGGGCTTCAGGAGAGCGAGAAGCAGAGCCAGTGGCCGAGTTTCCTCTGCATGTGGGACCCCGGTCCAGCTCCGCATGAGGCCAGCTGCAGTCCATTAGTCCATTGCATGTGGCGGTCCACATGGCCATGGGCCGTACAGGCAAATGCAAGAGAACGTGCCCTGAGCAACAAGAAGGCCAGGGATGGAGAAAGCACAGGAGAGCTAGCTTTCACGCCCATTCTGGCCAATCCTCTCTGTCCCCAGGTGCGGCTGACAGCCAAGCGCCTTCCCTATGTCACTCCAATTGACTAGGTCTGAGTCTGTCTTCCCTTTGCTGGACCCTCCCCCAGTGTTCTGCAGGGAACATACCTGTAATGTGTAGGCTCCCCTCTGTTTCTTCCCTAGCCTATCTAATAAAGATGTAATATGCACATGGTCGTCACGCTTCATGGCCACGTAACGACTGGATCACGGATCAGCAGGAGGGTGAGGCAGCGGGCTACAAGTGGGGGTGGAGAGCTACAGGAGGGGGCAGGGCAGCAAGCTATGAGGGGGGACAGTGGTCGGAGGGAGCTACAGGAGGGCGGGGCAGTGGGCGGAGAGCTACTGGAGGGTGGCATCGAGCTACTGGCGAGCTACTGGTGCACGAATTCGTGCACAGGGCTACTAGTTATTAATAACTAGTTAATCACATGGTATCACAACAAGCCAATTGAAGAGTTGCAACAGAAGCTTTATGCCCCTTTAATAAAAAGTTTGCCAACCCCTGCATAGCAGAGATAACTTTTTTTTTACATTTCACATTTTCATAAAATTGCTAGAATCTTCAATTTGCATTTGAGCACTCATTGCATCCCAAACGTTACCCTTGGAGCCATAAGGCTGACGAGGATCTGTTGAGCTAAATGACATGAAATTATCCCTTTAATTGCCTTTCAGTCAACAGAGTGCCAGCACTCCAGGACCTGCTCAACGAGTGACCACAGAACTGCATCTCCTCACTTTTTAATTACACTCAATCCATGGCAATGATGTCTAATCTAGTCCTAAAAAAGCACAAGATGCAATCAAATGAGTGAAAAATACAGTCTCTCTTAATTATTTTTGTATTGGCACCGTCTGTGAATAAGTGTGTTATTAGTTTAATTGGTTTAATTATGCTGACCAAAATCTATAAGGAATATGGTAAATGCAATTAAACTTTAATCAGTTTATATGGAACAGATAGAATCCAGGTTTCTTCAAGCCAAATAAGCTCAAAATAACACTGTTGACCCGCTCAGGACATTAAAAGGGTTTCCATATAATGTGGGTGATTATATTCTCAGTTTAATGTGCACAAATGAGAAAATAGGAAATAGTGTGCTGATTAAATCATTCAACTCAATGAGTTTGTGTAGCTTAGGGAAATCATCAAAAATGAAACTGGCTGTTGAATAATGACATATATTTGGCAATCTTAGGGGACTTACATTTTTTCACCTAATTGTATGCTTTGGTGAAAGCCATTAACTTATCTGTGGAGCAAGCAATTTTAAATATGTGACTTTCTAAAGGATTAAATTAAGATTTAAAAAAAAAAAATTACCTGTGTATTTTCTTACATACTGATGATCCTAAAAAAAAAAAAATCAAATTATATTTTTGATTTTGCCAACAAGATGAATTTAATCATTTGTTGAATTTCATAAATCAATGAAGCATTTAGCCTACATGCAGAATTCCTAGTTGGAAAGCATAATCATGAATTCTTCGCAGGTTCTAAGCATCAGCTGAGTGACAGGGGAGCAGAGCACGTGACCTCACAATGCGCCACGTTGGCATGTTGGTTATATTAACACTAGGAGCCCAGCGTGCAATTTGAAATCACCGCCCACCCTTGAGTCCGGCCCTGCCTCCCTCTCCGGCCTTTGAAGCAGCCGCGGCCACTGCTGATCAGGCCCCCCCCCCCAGCGCAGGCGTGCAGAGGCCCCTGCTACCCCGCCCCCGACACTGCGCACACAGCCTCCTCCTGTCCAGTTGACTCATTACAGCGTCCCGGTTAATTAGAATATTTCTCTATTCTATCTATCTATCTATCTATCTATCTATCTATCTATCTATCTATCTATCTATCTCTCCATCCATCCATCCATCTATATAGATAGATAGATAGATGGATGGATAGATAGATAGATAGATAGATAGATAGATAGATAGATAGATAGATGAGGGCAGCTGAGACCTATAGCTTCAAGAAAATGTTGACCTCTTCTTTAACTACCTAAAGAGTTAAAGAGGGGAGGGGCTGGCTCAGGGAGAGAGCTGTTGCCATAGATAACTTGAATCTAAAGGACTTATCTGTATAGTAGGGCGAACATGGAATCGCCATGAATCTCTTCTTCTATCATCCTGTAACCACCCTTCTCCCCTCTGAAGCCCCAGGCCCCACCCTGTTTCTTAGCTCATGATGGCATAGAAGCCACAATTGCCTGATTTGCCTTGGGTTCCGTATCTTTGGGGACCCTGTACCTATGAAATTAAATTTGATTTTCTCCTATAACATCTCATGTCAATTGAATTCCTAGACCATCCAGAAGAACCTAGATGAGTAAAGGAGAAACTTTCCTCCCCAACAGTAGCTATTTAAATAATCTGATATAATAAAAGGGTACTATACAAATCGACCAACGGCAGAACAACCAGTCGCTATGACGCACACTGACCACCAGGGGGCAGACGCTCAATGCAGGAGCTGCCCCCTGGTGGTCAGTGCGCTCCCACAGCGGGGAGCACCGCTCAGCCAGAAGCCGGGCTCAGGGCTGGCGAGCGCAGCGGCCGTGGCGGGAGCCTCTCCCGCCTCCACGGCAGCGCTAAGGATGTCCGACGGATGGCTTAGGCCCGCTCCCTGTGGACATCCCCTGAGGGCCCCTAGACTGCGAGAGGGTGCAGGCCGGGCTGAGGGACCCTCCCCCCCCCACAGTGCACAATTTTCGTGCACCAGGCCTCTAGCTAATTTTAAAAATAGAGGTTGCCTTAGAGCAGGCATCACAGGAGTTGGGGTAGAATTAGTTTTTGGCCTGGGCCAATTTGCTGACGCCTCTTTTTTTTTTTTTTAAATTAAATGTCTTTTATTGATTTCAAATAGAGGAAGGGAAAGGGAGAGAAGGGTAGACGTCAATGATGAGAGAGAATCATGGATCGGCTGCCTTCTGCACACCCCACACTGGGGATCGAGCCTGCAACCCAGGCATGTGCCCTGACCCGTAATCGAATCATGACCTCCTAGTTCATAGGTTGCTGCTCAACCGCTGAGCCACGCTGGTCAGGCAGCTGATGACTCTTTTTCACTACTCTTGCCACCACTACGAGGCAACCACCGATTGCAGTTTGATTGGTTTCTTCCACGACGTTACCTGAGCCAGTAGTTGTCCCGGAGGTTCCCGGGACCCTGGGGTTCCCTGCAGCCTGCTCCCTGGTACACAAAGTTCAATCTGTTTTTGTAACGATGTGGACATGTTCGTTGCCCTGTGGCCGTGTTGACCTTCACCATAACGATGTGAAACAAGGGTGCTTTGGCCTGAGCCAAGACAGGGGCAGCAAACTGAGCCAGGAACCCCCGTGGGTTCACAGCAGTTCCAGTGGGGAAGAAGCCAGTCGTGCTGAAGAATATCCTTGTGGACACAGTGAAAGTTCACTTTATGAATTTTCAATCCTTAACTACGTCTGTTTTTAAATACCCGGTTTGATGGAATGGAAAGAATGCTTTGAGCATTTCCGGTACAGCTAAGTAGGGTGCTTGTCTCCAGGAAAAGCACTCGCGTTATTGTTGCATCTGCAAATGAAACTACTTGCTTGCTCCTTTAACATCATTTTTGTCTGGAAGGCTGGCTAACATGATCATTCAGACATGAGTGAGTGGCAGATATTTTGTCAACTAACGAGCCTGTTACAATACGAGAACAACTGACAGCATTTGTGTGTGACGATAAAATTCAAGCTTCCATGTGAAATTCCAAACTTTTGAAAAATTATACGCAACACTGTCGGCTGAACCGTTTTTCAGTATTTAAAACTTTTCTGTTAGGAACGGTGGCATTATTAATGCTTTGAGTTCTTTGATATTAGATAATAAGATCCGGCAACTTTTACAAGATCTACGTAATTTGGTGACTCAACCGCTCCCAAATGAGCTCTGCCTGAGGGCGCAGAATTACAAGTAAAGCATCTTTTGAAAATGTAAGGGAGACCCCTGGATTTTAGTGTAATAGAGTGTGAACAAAAGTATTGACGAGATAAGGTGACTTTGCAAACAGACAAAGAAGAATATGTATTACACAAAAAAGGGAACAGTAAGAGGTAAGCAAATACATGTATTCATTCTTAAATCATTATAAAAAGGTCATGTTTATTATTTTTAAAAAGACTTCAAGAAAGTAAGATAAATTTGGGGAATTAAAAGTAAACCAGCAGAAATGAAGAAATAAAGGAACAGAGAGACATAAACTCATTATAGAAGTAAAAATAAAAGTGTCATAAATACCAGCAATATGATAAAGTTAGAAAAAGTGACATGAAATGTCAATGAACATAAATATAAAATGATTTCCAATAAAACTATTGATGTTAAGAGAGGTTGAAAAGTGGTGCACAGAAGCATTGTAAGACAAAATAGTAGAAAACTTTCCTGGTGTAAAAAGTGATAAATTGTAGTGGAAGATGCACAGTCAGTCCTATTGTAGAGACTGATGCAGAAAGATTAGCACTAAGACAGGCTAGAGAAATTCTATAGTCCATTAAGAATTTCATAAATAAACCTACAAAAATTACCATGAAAAATAGTGATTTGATACATTGATACCAGTCAAGTTATCCTATATAATGAAGAGGTAATATGCAAATTAACCCTCACGCCCTCACAAGGTGGCTCCCTATGACCAGGCCGGCAGGGGGGTTAGTGAGGGATGACCAAACGACTGAACAAGCAGGCTGAGTGGGGTGATCAGGCCGGTGGGGGGGCCATGAGGAGTGACCAGGACGGCAGGGGGGTAGTTGGGGGTGACCAGGCCAGCGGGGGGGGGGGGACAGTTAGGGGCAAACAGGCTAGCAGAGGGGGGGCAGTTGGGGGTGACCAGACCATTAGGTGGGGGTGCAGTTGGGACGACCAGGCCGGCAAGGGGGGCAGTAAGTGTGACCAGGCCGGTGGGGGGGGGGGCACGTAGTGAGGGGTGTCTATGCCGGCGGGGGGGGGACAGTTAGGAGTGACCAGGCGGGCAAGGAGGGGGCAGTTGGGGGCGACCTGGCCAGCAGCGGGGGGCAGTTAGGGGCAACCAGGCTGGCAGGGGGGCAGTTAGGGGTGACCAGGCCAGCCCACAGAGGCAGTCAGGGGTGATCAGGCTGGCGGCAGGGGCAGTTAGGGGCGACCAGGCAGGCAGGCAGGCAGGTGAGCAATTAGGAGCCAGTTGTCCAGGATTGTGAGAGGGATGTCCGACTGCTGGTTTAGGGCCGAAACTGACAGTCAGACATCCCCGAGGGGTCCCGGGTTGGAGAGGGTGCAGGCTGGGCTGAGGGGACCCCCCATGCGTGAATTTCGTGCACTGGGTCTCTAGTCCTTTAAATAAAAGTCATCGTCTAAGAACTCTATGAATACAATATCCACAAGCAATTTCAGAGGAAAAAATTCTCGAGTCTAATATTCGGCCAAAGAGAAAGTGAAATACAAATTAAGAACAACAACAACAAATGTGGTAAAATGACTGATACTGACAAATTCATTTAAAAATAAAACTAAAAAAAAAAAATTCAGTTTATTTTCCACTTTAAATTCAAGTGGAAGTACAGTTAGTCATTTTATTGGCAGAATCACAAATTATTATGTCATTTTCATAAACCATTTCCTCCTCCAGCTGCCCTGAGGGTTGGCCACTAACAACTCCTTTCTGAGACTGGCCCTCAGCTGCTGAGGAACGGCCTCTTTGGGAAGCTGTGTCTCCCGCTCCCCTTCTCCCTTTCCCCCCCGCCCCCCAGGGGGCTGAGGAATAAGAGGGGCAGGTGTGCTCCAGGGTAGCTGGGACACAGAACTCTCAGTCCGAACCCCTTTGGCTCAAGAGGGGCTCTGCAGTGAGGGGTACACCAGGCCTGGTCACCCCACCCTGATGAGGCTGAGGCTACCCCACCTGGGAGCACATTCCTACTGGGCATGTCCCCTCCCCCTGAGGCCTGGTTACCCCCAGTCTCAGGCTGAGCCCACAGAGGCCCGGGAACATTGCATTAACATTCCCGGAACGAGCCAGCACGTCAGGAAGCACACGCTTCACTCCTGAGAGACGAGAGACCTGGAGAAAGACAAAGGCAGCAAGAAAGACGGCCACAGTGCCCAGAGGACCATCCTGGCGCAGACCGGACCCTGGGGGGCTGTCTGTAATGTTCCAGCCCCGACCGCGCCCTCTGCCTCCCCAGTGACCGCCTTCACTCCTGCGTCTGAAGGCAACAGCAGCAGAGTCTAGTGACCCACAAAACCATAACTATTACAAAATGCTATCCTTTAAACCACTACCTTTTGAGAAAGTTTGTTTCGTACCAACACACACCTTTATTT
Organism: Plecotus auritus; assembly: GCF_963455305.1. Taxonomy (NCBI): domain Eukaryota; kingdom Metazoa; phylum Chordata; class Mammalia; order Chiroptera; family Vespertilionidae; genus Plecotus; species Plecotus auritus. The sequence goes on from NC_137775.1 coordinate 2,019,555, forward strand.
ATTTATTTATTTATTATTATTATTTTTTAAAAAATATATTTTATTGATACTTTACAGAGAGGAAGGGAGAGGGATAGAGAGCTAGAAACATTGATGAGAGAGAAACATCGATCAGCTGCCTCCTGCACACCTCCCACTGGGGATGTGCCCGCAACCAAGGTACATGCCCTTGACCGGAATCGAACCTGGGACCCTTGAGTCCGCAGGCCGACGCTCTATCCACTGAGCCAAACCAGTTTCGGCCCAACACACACCTTTAAAACATGCTCCCAGAAATGGGGTGTTCAACAGACTTCTCCACCTGGGACGGGGCGAGAGCACAGGGTAAGGAGCGAGGACAGTGCCACCTGAGGCGCACTGAGGATGAATGACAAATATGGACCCGCTTGTCAATCATTATGCAGCCAGCATACCCGCTACCTGTAGATGTATAACAATTCCCGAAATTAGATAGGGCATGTCCTCCAACTTCATCCTTACTTGTTGGTTGTTTTCTTCAGAGTTGCTTTGCTAGTCTAGTTTCTTTGCTTTTCTATGTAAACTTTAAAATTGGATTGTAAACGTGTATCCCCCCAAAGCCAGCTAGCGTTTGATTGGCATTGCATGGAATTGATAGCTCAAGTTAGAAAAAAAAAAATGGCATCTTAAGTCTCTTGAGATAGATAGATGATGGATAGATAGATAGATAGATAGATAGAGAGCTATCGAGAGTTCTTTAATTTCTCCCAACAATGTTTTTTACTTCTTGGTGTACAAGAAATTTAAAGCTTTTGTCATATCTATCTGTAATTCATATTTTATGCTCTTTTAAGAGACTTTTTAAATTAAATCTTCTCCATCTTTATTACTATTAGATAGAAATATAATTGTATTTTGTTTACGGGGGAGCTCTGTCTATGACTAAGGAAGTATTTCTTAGGGATTTGATAGAGATGTTCTTCGAAGATTCCCAGAAAATAAAAAAAGAATAGCACCGAGCCACTGTCTGACCAGCAAAGCCCTTCTGTTCCAATGGTTAGCAGAGAGAAGGTGTCTGCCTTCTTACATCTATAATAATAAAAGCATAATATGCTAATTAGACCAGATGTCCTTCCAGACAACCTTCCGGATGAAGCCAGGGCTGCGAGGGAAGCCCGGGTCCCGGTGCCAGAGGGAAGTGGGTGCCGGCAACCGGGGCGGGGGAAGGAAGGCCTACTCTTGCACAAATTTCGTGCATCGGGCCTCTAGTTTCCTTTTAATGGCGAGCAAGCACATGCATTCCTCCAGGAGCGCTGACAGGAACGCGTAGAACCAGTCAGCACCCGGCCCACATTTGCTATCCAGCCGTGTGAAGCGTCTCCACTTGGGGCGGTTCAAGGCTCTGATGAACACCGTGACGCGGTCCGGTCTCCTCAATGCACTGGGATGGAGGCAACAAAAACACCTGCTGCCCTGCACTAACCAGGCAGGAAAGGTGAGCCCGTGGGGGAGACGATGCGGCTGAGATGCAATTGCTTTTCTTAGGGGACCTGGCCACAGAGACAGTCACCCACGTGCTCAGAACAGCGAAGGGGAGGCTCAGACGCACCCGGCAGAGGAGTGAGTAGGGGCCCAGAGAGCCTCTCAGGCCGCGGCCCCTCGGTGCTGGGGTGCGCTTTCCCGCCCCTGCGGAGTTTCATGACACCAAGAAGCCCACTTGAAAAATGTAACACACGGGGTCAGTCCGCAGCTAACCGACGAAGGAGACGGGGAGTGGCCAAGCCGACTTCCGATTGCAAGCGAGGTTTTAAAAATCCGGGAAAAGTGCCATTTGCAGAAGCACCACCAGGTGCAGAGCCAAAGGCCCTGCTCACTGAGCACGCATGTCTCTGCCTCCAACAGGGTCCCCTCACCCCGGCAGAGGAGCCATCCCTGACGACCTTCTCGGCCAGGAGGTCTCAGCCGTCCCCCCAAGGGCAGCAGCTGCTTCCCCTTTCCACGCCCCACAGGTCGCCTGGAAGAGGCCCAGCGGCAGCGTCCGGACCAGCGGGCGTTTCTGCTCGGGGATAAAGCATTCACAGCACCAGGAAAACGGCTCCCGTGACCCCAGGGGCCTGCGACGTTCCCGTCATGAGGGCCATTAACCAACGAGAAAGAACAATCTAATGTCGGCTGCAGGTTTTAACTAATTTAGAAAGTAGGGTACAAACTCTGGCTTCCCAGAATTAGGGAGCGGACTGTGTGGGGGCAGAACCCAGGGCCTCACCCCTGACAGCAGGAGCCACGGGGAGGAAGGTGCACAGCGCAGGCCCAGCGCTGGCCGAAGCTTCGCGAGGAGACCGGGTGTCAAGTGCAACTGAGCCCGTCGGTTAGGGAGGGGAGAGGCATTTTATCGCTTTTCTTTTCCAAATTTATCTTATTTACTTTTTAATATTCGATGTGACTTGGTATTAGTTTTAGGAGTGCAGCATCATGGTTAGACAATTACGTGTCTAAACCATGGTTAGACATATTTTAAAAAATGTTCCCCCCGATATTTCCAGTTACCCACCTGACACCAGACGTTGTTATTACGATATTATTGATATGCTAGAGGCCCGGTGCACGAAATCCTTCCACTCAGAGGGGCGGGGTTTCCTCAGCCCAGCCTGCACCCTCCAGCAGTCCAGGAGCCCTCAGGGGATGTCCAACTGATGGCTTAGGCCCAATCCCCACGGGTCCCGGGTGCCTGCCGGCGGCCGGAGGGAGAGGCTCCTACCATCGCCGCTGTGCTCGCCAGCGGTGAGCCTGGCTTCTGGCTGAGTGGTGCTCCCTCTGTGGGAGCGCACTGACCACCAGGGGCAGCTCCTGCTTTGAGCGTCTGCCCCCTGGTGGTCAGTGCGCGTCATAGCGACTGGTCCTTCCACCATGGGGCTGAAACCGGCTCTCTGACATCCCCCCCGAGGGGTCCCGGATTGTGAGAGGGTGCAGGCCAGGTGGTGGGACCCCACCCAGTGCATGATCGGGGCTGGGGAGAGATGCAGGAGGTTGGCCAGCTGGGGAGGGACCACGGGAGAGCTCCAGGGTGTGTCTGGCCCGTCTTGCTCAGTCCTGATTGGCCAGACCCCAGCAGCAAGCTAACCTACCAGTCGGAGTATCTGCCCCCTGGTGGTCAGTGCACGTCATAGCGAGCAGTTGAGCGGCCTTAGCATATCATTAGCATATGACGCTTTGATTGGTGGAACGGATGACTGGACAACCGGACACTTAGCATATTAGGCTTTTATTATATAGGCGTCCCTATGCAGTAGTTTCGGTTACGAGTGGCCGAGGTATTTTAGAGATAAAACAAAATTCTCACAGCATAAGATGCTTAGCTGACACAAAAGGACCCTTTTCCAGTGTTTCCAACTAGAATTCAACAGCTAATTTGAATCCTGATGTTTGATACTCACCGGTGCTCATAAAATCGGAATTTTGGAAAAACAACAACCTCCAAAACATTATTTAGTTCTTTGGAACAAGAAAAAAAAAAAAGCACTATTTATTCCCAAGATTCTGTCTTATGGTGGAGAAACCAAATGTTCAATAACCTATCAGGTCCGACTCTCGTGGTGGGGCCGAATCAACATTTTGGCTTCTGGACCCTAACCACCCACACGGGAAGGTGGAAGGGAGAAAAGCAGGCATCAGCAAGTACTTTGTAGGCGAGGCACTTCCTACCGGGAGAGGCGGAACCCCCGTTTTGGGTGCGGGCTCTCTATTGCACTCATTTTCTTCGCAGTCGGCCCATCAGGAACATTCCGGTCTCCCTACCAAACCTCCGCTGCCCGGGGGGGCTTGCCTGACATCGCAGGCTCTGCAACCCCCATTCCCGTGCGGTGGGGCAAGTTCGGGGAAGGCCCTGGAGGAGAGGTTTCGGGGACCCAGGGGGCCACGGGCCTCGGTGCAGCTCCTCAGTCCTGCCATCACCCCTCGGAAGGGGCCGCAAGCAGAGTCAGCAAATAGCAGGGCTGTGCTCCAGAGCCACGGCCTCCTGAGCAGGCGGTGCGCGGTCTGTGGCGTCTGGATGAGTATGAATGACTCCCCTTTGGTTTCCCAGCCGTTTGAGAAGGCACCCCCTCCACCCCCCCACCCCCCGCCTAAGCCGCTGGGCGCCGGAGCGGAGACGCTGCAGGACTCGGCCGTGGCTGCAGTTTGCTGACTCCTGTTCTAGGGGCTTGTCACTGCCGCGCCGACAGAACACAGGCGACATTGCGATCAGAGCCAGCGTGGGGTGGGCCCGCCGAGGACACTGGAGGGCCCAGAGGTGGGTGGGGTCCCCGGCAGGATGCTGGGCGCTGGGTGGGGAGGGGGGCAGGCAGAGGGAAAGGGGAACCAGGCTCCTCTGGGAGGACTCGCACGTGCTGCCCAGAAACCTGCCCAGCCCTCCGCTGCCCAGCTCTCTGCTGCCCAGCTCTCTACCCAGCCCTCCGCTGCCCAGCCCTCCGCTGCCCAGCTCTCCGCTGCCCAGCTTTCTCTCTGCCCAGCCCTCCACTGCCCAGCCCTCCGCTGCCCAGCTCTCTACCCAGCCCTCCGCTGCCCAGCTCTCTACCCAGCCCTCCGCGGCCCAGCTCTCTACCCAGCCCTCCGCTGCCCAGCTCTCTACCCAGCCCTCCGCGGCCCAGCTCTCTACCCAGCCCTCCGCTGCCCAGCCCTCCGCTGCCCAGAAACCTGCCCGGCTCTCCGCAGCCCAGCCCTCCGCTGCCCAGCCCTCCGCTGCCCAGCCCTCCGCTGCCCGGCTCTCTGCAGGGAGGCCGCCTCCAGCACAGCCAGCCCGGGAGCGGCATCCAGCCGTGGCCACGGCGCCGGTGGCACTCATGAGCCGCCAGAGCGAGGAAGAACCCACTCAGCGGCTTCGGCCTTCCTCAGGCGAGGCGCGTGGAGCATGTCGGGGGACATCACAGGGGCTGACGCAGACTGCAGTGAGGCCTCCAGTGATGAAATGCACTCCACGCCATTAAGAGGAAGAGATGAGTGAGTGCAAACTCCTACTGGGGAAGAGCCCCAGACAGGCGTCCTCAAACGACGGCCCGCGGGCCACATGTGGCCCGCCGAGGACATGGATCCGGCCCGCCGGGGGCCGCTGCCCGTCCTGCTTAGCAGCCGACGTGTCCCGGGCCCGCAGTGCGCATAGGAATTTGTTCATAGTTTTTTTTTTAAACTATAGTCCGGCCCTCCCACGGTCTGAGGGACAGGGAACTGGCCCCTGTTTAAGAAGTTTGAGGACCCCTGATAGGAGCTCTATGATTCACCGTCTTAGACGGGGCGGGGGCAGGCGGTGCAAGTGCTGAGTTCCATCTCCTCGATTCCATTTCCTCCCAAACTCAAAAACTCCTCAAGTGCTGCACAGCCGCTTAATAGGACTTTCAACCGCCTTTGGTTGTTGTCAGGAAATGCTCTTCTTCGCTCCTTTTTAACTAGATGACAGGGACCAATTAAATTAATGAGCCTCACAAAGCGTGTCCCCTGGCAAACGGCGGGCGGCACGACGCTGGCACGGCGCCGTGTTGGAGCCGGGAGCCTCTGTGCTGAAGGCCCGTGTGGCCCAAGACGCCTCCGTGGGCCGGCGACTGCCACCACGTGCCCGCGTGTGTGCCCGTGTGTTACGGAAGCAGACTGCGTTTGCTGTTGCCGCGTGTCACCTGCACACCTAGAGAGATTATGAGGGATGAGAATAGAATGCATGTGGGTAGTATGAAGAGTGTCTGCATGTGAGCCACATCATTTAGTCAAATCCCTTTTTTACTTAACAGAGTCTCCAAATGATCATTTTCTCTGCAATTAGTTATTTAATAGTGATGAGTAAAATTTCCCAAATGATCATAGGAATCGAAAATGTGCTAAAAACATGTCTGCTCACATTGCTGAATCCTTTAATTCGCTGAGAGTGGTCTAATTAAGTGCTCATTATAATTCCTTCCGTGTTGGACTTAGACCTACTGCTGATTGGCAAATAAAGTCAGAGGAAAACAGCAGAGGCTGTTCAGAAGGACCTAAAAGAAGACTCATTTAAAAAAAAAATGATTTAAAAAAAAAAAGAAAATTGATATATGCCCATTTTGTGGTCACTTCACCATAGCACAGCATTCCTGTCACACAATATCTGCTTAGGGGCCTGGTGGAAGAACTGTGATCGTGGACATGAAAAAGGCTAAGTTGTTGACATAATCATGAACCCGTATCTCAAAGATTCCTTGACTTTTTAATTTCTATAAATGCAAAAGTTAACTGAGTCCATACAAGGAAATCACAGAGCCAATTTCCATATTCCAGTGCCATTCTAAGGTATATGAACCAGCTCTTGAAATGGAATATACACACTGTGGATTGTGTCCTGTTAGATACGTGCATCTCATTTCTGATGTGAATGCTTCCGAGGTTTCACAGTTACAGCCTCATCTACCTGATTTGCCAGGATGCACCGAAAGGTAGATCTGGCGACCTTGTTTAGAAGAGGGAAAACTCCCCGTTACCTACAGGGCGGCTAAGGCCTGGCCCACATACTGCTGTCAGGTGACGAACAAACGAGAGGGATTTCCTTCATCTCAGTGCCTGGAGCATGGAGACACTGCACTTCCGCCGTCTCTACGCTCGGTGCGTGGGGCCCTGGAAGAAATCACCTAAAGCCCCGAAGTGAGTGATTCTCTGTTGACTGTGTGGGCGCTTCTAAGAACATGAAGAAGTAGCTTCAAAATAAACCCGGTCAGACAACCGATAAGGAATCTATGCAGGCAGTGCATGCTCTAATAGGTGCTTTAGAGTTCTGCTTTTGGCCCAGAGTGAGGAAGACGATCCAGAATTAACCTGGCACCATTAGGGTCTAGGATTTGAACAAACTAGAGAAACAAGCATTTTCAGACATTAACAAACAGGCGGCTCTGACTGTGCTCCCCGAGAGAAAGGACACAGATGAGCCGAACCCTCTCATCGCTCAGGTTTTCTGCCAAGAAGTAATTTCCTGATGCAGTAGAGGAGGAGGAACCCCGAACAGGGTCTGTCAATCTTCCAGGTGTAAGGAGACAGAATTTAGGGTTGGAAGAGAGTGAGGAGTCTAGAATTTACGACCAAATCTTAGAAAGAAAGAAGATATCTATAAATCTGTAGAATGCCCAATTGAGTCTTTGGCTGAATATCAGTCTGTGAATGTGGAGGATACAGCTCCACAGAACTGAGCAAGAGCAACTTCCAACGTAAAAAAATAATAAAATAAAAATAAATCTATAAAAAAGAATAATAAAATAAATATATATATACATTGCTAGAGAGCTGTTAGAAGAAAACTTTTCAGATCATACTCAGGGTTAGCAACCATGAGCGTTCTCGTCACTGATTCATGCATTTATATAAAATGCAAAGCACTAATAATATATCTGATAAATTTGAAGAAAAACAAAGCTGGCATCTTGATATCTGATATCAAGACAATAAGATAGAAAGATAAATATCACATGATCTCACTCATTCATGGAATCTAATCAACAACATAAACTAATGAACTAAAATAGATCCAGAGATAGAGAAATGTTTAACAGACCGTCAAACCTCAGAGGGAAGGCAGGGGAGGGTGTGTGTGGAGGGGCAGCGGCAGGGGGGCGGGTGGTGGTAAGGGGGAGAGATCAACCAAAGGACTTGTATGCATGCATATAATCATAACCAATGGACACAGACACGAGGGGGGTGAGGACATGTGCTGGGGGGTGGGAGTGGCCGGGGACAGGTCAATGGGGGATAAAGGAGACATATGTAATACTTTAAATGATAAAGAATTTTTTAAAAAGACAATAAGATAGTATTTTGTTGATGTAATAATAATAAATAGAATAATACAATATGAGAGAAAATCTAGGAATAGCTCATACACGACCAGGTAAGACGGAGTAAGGTATCAAAAGCATGGCTTTTTGGTAAGCTTTTCTGGGAGACTTATACAGCATATGAGGGAAAGGAGTCCTAATCCCTACCTCACACCATGCGCCAACATGAATTCTGGAACTAATATACATCTAAATGTGAAAAGAAAAACATTAAAGCTCCTAAAACGTTCTTCTAGAATGGTAATATATTTATATGAATATAGCGTAGGCACATTTTTCTTAAACATTAGACAGCAAATATCCCTGGCACAAAAGAAAAGAAATGAAAAGTTAGACTACATTATGAAAAAGGCAAAGGGATTAAACCAGGGGTCCTCAAACTTTTTAAACAGGGGGCCAGTTCACTGTCCCTCAGACCGTTGGAGGGCCAGACTATAGTTTAAAAAAAAAACTATGAACAAATTCCTATGCGCACTGCGGGCCCGGGACGCGTCGGCTGCTAAGCAGGACAGGCAGCGGCACCCGGCGGGCCGGATCAATGTCCTCGGTGGGCCGCATGTGGCCCACGGGCTGTAGTTTGAGGACCCCTGGATTAAACCATAATGAATGAATGAATGAATGAATGAATGAATGAATAAATAAATAAATAAATAAATAATAAAACGGACACAGTCAACAGTATGGTGATTGCCAGAGGGGACGGGGGTGGGGTGGAGAGAGGTAGAAGGGAGTCAAAGGGGGATATAAATGGTGGTGGAAAGAGACTTGGTTTTGGGTGATGAACGCACGGTGCAATACACAGATGATGTATTAGGGCAGTGGTTCTCTACCTTTCTAATGCCATGACCCTTTATACAGTTCCTCACGTGGTGGTGACCCCCAACCATAAAATTATTTTCTTTGCTACTTCATAGCTGTAATTTTGCTGCTGTTATGAATCGTAATGTAAATATCTGTTTTCCGATGGTCTTAGGCTCTACAGCAGCAGTTCTCAACCTGTGGGTTGCAACCTAAGACCATCGGAAAACACATTTACATAATTGATGTCACTCTAGTAAATTCAATAAAAAAGAATATATATATATATAAAGGCCTAAGTGACCCTTATGGTGGAATGACCAGAACGACTGGTCGCTATGATGCACACTGACCACCAGGGGGCAGACGCTCAATGCAGGGGGAGCATCACTCAGCCAGAAGCCGGGCTCATGGCTGGTGAGTGCAGCGGTGGTGGCAGGAGCCACTCCCCCCTCTGCAGCAGCACTAGAGAGCAGTGAGCCGAGAGGTAAGGAGCAGTGAGCAGGCAGGCGGTAAGGTGCGAGGGGTCCCAGACTGCGAGAGGGTGCAGGCCGGGCTGAGGTACGCCCCTGTGCATGAATTTCATGCACGGGGCCTCTAGTAGATAAATACCATCCTTAGCAGCATAAAAATGATAAGATACAAACTCTGTGAAGATGTCTGAAATATACAGGGGTAGACAAATGTAGGTTTATAGTTTTGAATATTCCAAACACAGAGTTTATATTATTATTTATTAATTATTGTATTATATTTCCATATAAACAGCTGTAAACCTACTTTTGCTAGCCCCTGTATGTATAGCAACAAAGAATGTGTACCCAGAATGTATACTGTCATCACTCAATAAAGAAAAGGTAGCCAACCCAATAGGAAAAAAGTGTGTGAAGTATTTAGACATTTCATAAAAGGGAACATCAAATGAATAATAAACATTGGTCCCCATTAGTCACTAAAGTAATGAAATTTTTTTAAAAATGAGAGATACTTTTAAAAGAACAGAATTGTTGAGTAGAAAAAGCGGGGAAATACCAAGCATTGTCTAGGAAGTGGAGCAGCTGAGCCCCTCATTCGCTGATGGTGGGGACGTGAATATATGTTAGTTAGAAACGCATGCTGTGCAATGAAGTCTTAGAGGAGAAAGGACATAATTGACATGATTTGCTTTATAATACTCAAACAAAAATGAAGTAGGGGGGCAGACAGCATAAAACCAGCAAAAAAGTTAAATGTTACTTTTGCCAGAATTGGGTAGATGGGAGTTTCATATATCATTTTCTCTGCTGTCTTCTGTTTAACATTTCCCATAGCTGAAGTAAGAATATAACGACAGGGTCAGAAAGCACTGCTACAGAACAGAACCTAGACTGGAAGGGTACGCAGCAGGGAGATCTCGAGCTGAGCTCTGAATGATGAGAAAATACAGGCCCGGGTTTAAGTTAGAGCAAGATGGCTGCAATGTGCCAGAAAAGGGAACAAAGAAATGTGAACATCTTTTTTTTTTTTAATATATTTTATTGATATTCCACAGAAAGGAAGGGAGAGGGAGAGAGAGCTAGAAACATTGATGAGAGAGAAACATCGACCAGCTGCCTCCTGCACACCTCCCACCGGGGATGTGCCCGCAACCAAGGTACATGCCCTTGACAGGAATCGAACCCGGGACCCTTGAGTCCGCAGGCCAGCGCTCTATCCGCTGAGCCAAACCGGTTTCGGCTGAACATCTTATGACAGGCAGGAGCATAGCACTATTAAAGAAGGGAGAAGAAAGAACTCTACCATTTGCAACAGCATGGACGGACCTGGAGAGTATGATGCTGAGCAAAATAAGCCAGTCAGAGAAAGACAAGTATCTCATGCTCTCACTCATATGTGGGATCTAATGAACCAAATAAACTGATGATCAAAAGGAGACCTAGAGTCATCTATATATATAAAACCCTAATATGCAAATAGACCGAATGGTGGAACAACCGGACAACCGGTCGCTATGATGTGCATTGACCACTAGGGGGCTCACGACGAGGAACATGGTGGGTGTCAGCAGCAGGCGGCAGAGCGCAGAACATGGCGGGCATTGGCTGTGGCGGGATGGTGGAGCAGGTGAGCGGGGGGTGCCAGACCAAGGCGGGGGGCGCCGTCAGCGGGTGCGAGGGGTGGCTGCCAGCCCCAATTGCCCCTGAGGGCTTCTCCACCTCCCCCTGCTCCTGAGGGGCGATGGGGGCAGCCGCCTCCACTCGCACCCACTGACAGCGCTGGCCCAGTCCACACCCACTGCAGGCGCCGGCCCCAATCGCTCTGCGCCATCAGCAGGTGCAAGTGGGGCCGGCACCGTCAGCGTGTGGGAGTGGTGGTGGCAGGAGCGGGGCTGCAGGCGGACAGGGGACCGGGGACCATGGCGGGAGGGGCTAGGCGGGGGCGCCAAGGATGGGCCAAGACCCGCCCCTGTGCCCCACACAGCCTTGGGGCCCACATTTCCCTTCAAGGTGCACGAATTTGCGCACTGGGCCCCGAGCAGAAGCATCAACAGACTGCTGGATCTCAGAGGGAAGGCAGGGGAGGGTGTGTGGGAAGAGATCAACCAAAGAACTTGCATGCATCTCTGCATCACCTGTGGACACGGCAGTGGGGTGGGTGGAATGGCAGTGGGCTGGAAGAGGTTCAGGGGGAAAGGAGGACCTGTGTAATATTTCAACAATAAAGATTTTTAAAAAGGAATTAAAGCCCCAAAAAAGAATGGAGAGAAGTCTGAACGGGCAGGTAGGCCCCCGCTCCCCAGGAGGCCGGTCCCGGGCTCCCGTCCAGGGGGCAGCTGTGTGCCCCTTGCAGAGGCTGGAGGAGGCCTGTCACCCTGCATGGCAAGTGGGCTCTCCCCTCACTCAGGACCCCAGGCCAGACTTCGTTAGAGCCCGGGGGACAGGGTGTCCTCATTCCCAAATGACAACAATATCCTCCGCCATCCGTGTCCTGAGCTGCGACAGCTTCAGATCGCAGGTGGGGCCCTGCGCTCCCATCGCACCGAGGCGATGCTCCGAGACGGGGGTGAGCTGTCTGGTCACCCAGGGGAAGGTGGCGAGACAAAGCGGAAGGACAGCAGTGCGTCTGTGTATTGTGTCTCTGTTCTTCGGTACTTTCATTGCACTTCACGCACACACACGTGCACACGCACACACGCATGCACACACACGCACACGCACACACATGCACACACACACATGCACACACGCACGCACACACACCTTCTTGCTGCAAGATGAGGAGTCCGTTGCCCTACGTTCCAGGTACGAACACGTCCTGGTGCTGAGTCTGTGCAGCCTGAGCTCTACCCCCCCGCCCCCCCACCCCACCCTGGGCCTCATCTGGGTTAAGTGGAAGTTTGAACTAGGCCCCGTCTGGGGAGGAACGTGGCCTCCCTGAACATGGACTCCTAGGCTCTGGCAAAAAGTGCCCAAGGCGAACCTCAGTCCCGGCTGTGGTATTTACCAACGGGCGCGCCCTCATAAGGCAGAGGCGGCCGCCATGGGTGCAGATCGTGGGAAAGAAGCCGGGACCGGGACAGGCGCGCCGCAGGGAGGGCCAGGGGCTCTCCAGGGCTGAGAAGGCGTGGGGCTTCCCGGGAGCCGATGTGAAACCGGTTTCTGAGGCCTCGGCCCGGAGAAACAGCCAGCGAGGGGCTGCTCACGGTCGGGGGGACCCTGGAGGGCGGCGGGGCGCTGGCCGCACCTGCAGGTGGGGTCCCAGGCGGAAACCTGGTCCCGGTCTCACTGCGCGGCGCTGGGTGACCAGACAGCAGCGACCACGGCCGCCCGCGGGGAGCAGTCTCCCCAGATGGCAGAGGGGGGTGAGGAATCAGCCCCGGGGAGGAGCCTCCGGCTCTCAGAGGTGAGCACAGCGCTCGCGTCCTGCAAAGGTCAGTGGACACCCCAGGAGGGGGTCTGTGATCAGACCTGCCCGGCCCAGGCGCCCAGCATCCCGAGTGTCTTCCCTGAGGACGGCACAGATTCCTCAGTGTGTGAGGCCTGTGAGTCCCCCAGAGCCCGTGTTCCGGCTCACTCACTGGGGAAAGCCTCCTCTTTCTTTTTATTTTTTTAAAATATATTTTATTGATTTTTTTTTTTTACAGAGAGGAAGAGAGAGGGATAGAAAGTTAGAAACATCGATGAGAGAGAGACATCGATCAGCTGCCTCCTGCACACTCCCCACTGGGGATGTGCCCACAACCCAGGTACATGCCCTTGACCGGAATCGAACCTGGGACCCTTCAGTCCGCAGGCCGACGCTCTGTCCACTGAGCCACACCGGTCAGGGCGAATGCCTCCTCTTTCCATGACACCTGTGAGCATCTCCTGGGACGGACTCTCTCCCTGCCACTCACCTTGGGGACATGGACGTGGTGTCATTCACACCCCAATGGATGCCCAGAGGAAGCCCCAGGAGAAGGGCCCCATTCTGCCTGGGCAGAGCTGAGGGGGGGGGGCCTTCTGGGGGCCCTGGCAGAGCTCTAGCTGCACCAACTCCAAACCTACGCAGACTGCTCCCCGATGTTGTAACTGAGGAAACAGAGGCATTGACGCTGGGCGCCCAGGCAGCGCCTGCTCTGCAAGGACCAGGAGGCCCCGTGGGAGATAAGCTGCTCCCTGTTTGAGAGACGGGGACGAACGGGGACGGAATGGGATGGACTGGGACAGACTGGGATGGACGGGGATGGACAGGGACGGATGGGGACGGACGGGGATGGACTGGGATGGACTGGGACAGACTGGGATGGACTGGGATGGACAGGGACGGACGGGGACGGACAGGGACGGACGGGGACAGACTGGGATGGACTGGGATGGACGGGGATGGACAGGGATGGACAAGGATGGACTGGGACAGACTGGGATGGACTGGGACGGACTGGGAGCACAGACAGCCGGCCAGGCCAGGCCAGGCCAGGGGACATGGGCACTGGGGTGTGTGAGAACCCACCTGAAGTGTGGCGGGGGCTGGGGGGGGGGTCCCAGGGAACAAAACAGATCTGGTGTCTCAAGGGACCCCAAGCCGTTTTCGTGGTCCAGAGGGGGAAGCAGGCCGCGTGGATGCTGGCGGCGGAGGAGCTGCAGGGGGGTGACGTCACAGGTCTGCTGGTCAGAAGCTCCGGGAAAATGTTCGGGAAGCGAGTCAGAGCCCTCACCCGTACACAGGCAGGATCATGGCAGAGAACAGCGGGAGCGGAGATGGCCCCTGTGCGGGAGGCACTTCCCCCCATCGCCACAGAGACACCCACTGAAGAGAGGGGTCCTGGGCTAGGACCCCCGAGTGCTGAGCGGGGAGAGCCCCCGAGGACACTTGGAAGGGCTGAGCGCACAGGGACTTAGACGCTCAGAGGTCAGTGAGCTCCCGGACCTGTGACTCCCGGGGCGGGGACCTGAGACACCAGCCCCTGTGCGGGGGGAATGAGTAACCAGAAAGGTGCGGTTCACAGTAGCCGTGACATGCGGAAGGCAACCTGGGCTATTTTTTACATGCAAGCATTTTTAAAGGAAATGTTAACTCTCCGTTGAAATGCACTTCTAAACACCTAATTAAATAGAGAGCCACACCATCACATTGCACACAAAGGCTAGCATATAAAATTCACTTCTCCCCAACGCGAGTCCTTATCCAATAAAACATTTCCACGGAGGAGTGTGCGTCGCTTAAGAAGCCTAAGAAATGGTCCAGGTTGGCAGGCATTCCTGAGGAAGAAAGAGGAAGACGTGAAATCGGCAGGGTGCGCTTCGTGAAGAGCTATTTTCTCGTGGTTTTAATTTGCATCTCTCTCCATGCTAAAAAGGCCGAGCAAATATCTCTGTTTTCAGTCTATATTTGTTTTTTCTCCTGTGAGATGCCTCCAAGTTATTTGCCCTTTTCTCAACTGGGCGATTTGCTTTTTCTCTCTGATCCATAAAAATCCCTTTCATTATTCTGGATATTATTTTTTCCAGTTATAGTTAGGTAAATATTTCCTGCTAGCTGGTGGCTTATCCTCTAACTCTTTTCACGGTATCTTTTAGAGTAGAATCTACCTTTTCTTTAAGGTTGCTGATTTCTGTGTCTTGTTCCAAAATACATTTTCTTAGCACAGGAGCATAAAGACATTTTCTCGCGTTTTTTTACATTTTGAATACACTTGTCTTTTACGTTTTAAGCTGCTGCGGCACATGGAATTGGTTTTTGCCGGTGGGGTAAGGGAAGGATAGACGTGCCCTTTGCCTACAGAGATCAGTTAGTGTTTCCAGCATTATTTATCGCCTGCCCCCTCGTCTGTGCTCAAGTTCAACAGCACCTCCAACGTGCGGCCACGCCCACTTGTGTATGCGTCAGTGTCTGAACTGTGTCTGATCGATTTCTGCTCCAGGTCCCTGTCTCTGTCTGCCGATCATAATGTCTCCATTCGCAAATATTTTTGAAAACGTGGATGCTAGAAAACTTAAAATTACACCTGTGGCCTGAATTATAGTTCCACTTCCGACGGTAGGCATAGTGACCGCCTCACCTTTCCAGGCCTCACACCGTTGATTCTTTGTCCTTCTTTATTGCGCTGACTGGGAGCGCAAGGATCACGTAGTGATAGCAGAGAATCAGTTGCGTTCCTTTAAATAAGAGGTAGCCGCAAGATGGCTTTATGTATGTACCCTTTACCAGCGATAAATTTCTTTTCTTTCTAAATTACTAGGAGTTTCTGTGTTGTTGTTTTTTGCTTTAAATGATTGATAGAGGTTGAACTATAGCCAATGCTTTTTCTGCATTAATATGATAGTTTATTTTACTAGCAGCCCGGTGCATGAATTCGTGCACAGGTGGGTCCCTCAGCCTGGCCAGCAATCAGGGCTGATCAGGGTGGCCAGCTGGCCGGGGGCGGGGGGGGGACCATGGGAGGTTGGCCAGCTGTGGGAGCACACTGACCACCAGGGGGCAGCTCCTGTCTTGAGCATCTGTCCCCTGGTGGTCAGTGCGCATCATAGCAACCGGTCGACTAGTCATTCGGTCGCTTAAGCCAGTGGTCGGCAAACCGCGGCTCGCGAGCCACATGCGGCTCTTTGGCCCCTTGAGTGTTCTAATGCCCCTTCTTCAAAATAGACTCGCCCAGGCCAAAAACTGACTTCTGCGCATGGGTCACGAAGTTTCCATCGCACTGTACGTGCACGCCCACACGTGGTATTTTGTGGAAGAGCCACACTCAAGGGGCCAAAGAGCCGCATGTGGCTCACAAGCCGCGGTTTGCCGGCCATTGGCTTAGGCTTTTACTAGTACATATATAGATTAATTTGTTTTCTAATGTTGACTCAACCTATTCTTTCTGAAATACTTGATCAAAATGCATTATCATATTAACACATTACTGGAATTTGTTCGCTAAAATATTTTAAAGATTTTGGTATTTATGCTCATATGTGCGTTAGTGCAGCCTGAAGGTTTAAATGATGTTCCGTGATAGTAGACACACACACTCACACACACACACTCACACACACATGCGCACACACACTCACACACACACTCACACACACATGCGCACACACACTCACACACACACACGCACACACACAGCACTCTTTTTTCCATATAGTCACTTGTTTATGCTCACTCCCATGTTTACTTTTTGTTTTGCTTGTGATTTTTTATTATATCTTAGCCCTTCCTTCTGGGATCAGTTTCCTCTTCTTAATGCATATCCTTTCGTTTCTATTATCGAGAGATAGGTATATATATATTTACACAGACATAAACACATGTGTGTAATATGTGTATATGTGTAATATGTATAGGTAATATATAATGGGTAATATGTGCGTGTAAGTGTAATATGTATGGGTGATATGTTATATGTGTGTGTAATGTTACATATATAATGTGTGGTTTGTGTGTAGTATGCATATATGTGTAATGTGTGTGATCTATATATGTGTAATATATATGCGTGTATGTACATACACACACACACACACACACACATGTACTAGAGGCCCAATGCACGAAATTCTTGCAAGAGCCTTGGCCCTGGCTCCTGCCGGCCTCCGCTGCGCCCCCGCCCCCGCCCCTGCCCCCACCTCCACCCCCCACTGCCGCCGCTGGGGACCCCGCATGCTGCGGCTTTGTCCAGAAGGAAGGACGTCGGTCTAATTAGCATATTACGCTTTTATTATTATAGGTATTAGACTTTGCTTGAGAATATCTTCGTTTTGTTTTCACTCCTGAAAGTCGGGTTCACTGAATTTAGAATTCTAAGCTGAGACCTATTTCCTGTCACCCGGGAGAGAGGCAGCCCACACTTTGCGGCTCCCATCGCTTCTGACGCTGTGGCGGGTGCAGGCCTGGGCCCGGGGCTTGGCAGGGGCTGATCTTTCCTCTGACGACTGTGCGATTCTCTCTCTGTCTTGGGTGTTGGGCTGTTTCATTTCAGCATATTTCGGTGCACATGTTATTACAGTTCTGACTTTCATCGTATTAAAATATCCTCAGCCTATTTCTCATTCTTCTGCTCACCTTTCACCGGTCATCTGTATTTTTTCTCTGTAGATCTGCAGTGAGACGTATATAGATGTATGCACACTTTAACAGCCGACAGCTCAATTTTGAAAATGAAATACATTTTAATAAACACTGCCTTTAGAATTACTCAAGTGTGTGTGTGTACATTTTTGGGGGACACCCTGTATTTGATCCTGTTCTTCTATCACCTATGTCACTAATACGTATGTTTTTTAAATGTTGTCTTTCTTTCTCACACTGGGCTTATTCTGGTTCATGCCTGCCATTTAGGACACTAAGTTTTCCTTCTGTTTTGCCCAGTACACTATGTAATTCGTCTGTGGAATTTCTCATCCAAAGTGGTATGCCTGTATAGCGAATATTTTGTAACATCCTATTTAGTTCTTTATCAAATATACCTGTTTATTTATGATAATTTTATATTGCTTACACTGTTTTTATTTGTTTTTTTGTTCCTGTTAAACATCTAAACCAGCCTTGGGCAAACTACGGCCCGCGGGCCGGATCCGGCTGTTTTACCCGGTTCTCTTGCTCTCTCCTCGGCTCCTTTACTTTGAATTTATATTAGTTCACACAAACACTCCATCCATGCTTTTGTTCCGGCCCTCCAGTCCAGTTTAAGAACCTACGGTGGCCCTCGAGTCAAAAAGTTTGCCCACGGCTGATCTAAACACTCATTGTACATCTTCTCCCGGTGACCCAGGGGCTGGGGCCTGTGCTGCCCGGGGCTGCATTTCATTTCAGTAAAACACTGACACCACGGCTGCGGCTTCGTAGACCAGCGAAGAGTATACTGCAACCCACAGGGGCATGTTCCACGTACCCGCTCAGTGAGTTTCCTTGAAACATTCACATATTTGGCCTCACGGTAAGGACACGGGTGAAGAAGTGCGGACGATACCATGACGAACGGCGCTGCGTCTCATGTCCCGAAGCCACAAGCACCGGATGCTCGTGTAAGTGTAGGAAAGAGCCCCTTTGGTTCGGTTTCGCTCTCCATTGATGTCAGCCTTTTCTCAGGGGCCCGGCCAGGACTCCGGCTGAGCCCGTTGCTGGAGGCACCGAGGAAGTCTGGGAAACGCATGGAGCTCTGTCCTCAAGGAGCAACGTTCTCAGGGTGACGATGGGAGAAAATTCTGGAAAACCCCAGGGACACAGATAAAACTTCCTACACAGAGACCCGGGGGTTACAAGCAGGGGTTACAGGCGCTGAGTACAGTCCCAAACACGCGTGTGAACTATAAAAAGCACATCTTTTTTTTTTTTAAATATATTTTATTGGTTTATTACAGAGAGGAAGGGAGAGGGATAGTGAGCTAGAAACATCGATGAGAGAGAAACATCGATCAGCTGCCTCCTGCACACCCGCTACTGGGGATGTGCCCGCCACCAAGGTCCATGCCCTTGACCGGAATCGAACCTGGGACCCTTCAGTCCGCAGGCCGACGCTCTGTCCACTGAGCCAAACAGGTCAGGGCAAAAAGCACATCTTAACCCACACTTAGTAGCACTGAAGCACTAGAACGTTTTAAATTTAGCTTAAGTTACACGCGAAGTAGTCAAATCTACATCCTGCTCTTGGTCAAGCTGTCTGGAAAGGACAATTTGGGTGTAGTTGCATTTCATAAAATAAAAACAGAGACGAGCAATAGCAGAAGACCTCTTAAGAAGGAGGTTAGTATTTTTCTCCCAATAGCCAAGTCAGGGGGTGCCCCACACTACACTGCCAAGTTACCAACCCTTCATTGAGGGAGGGTGAGGGCTGGGAAGTAAAAGGTTCCCAGAAAGTGGAATTAGTTTTCCTCTTTAAATTAATATTTCTTGGCCAGAAGCCCTGACCATTCTTGGAACGTCCATTACACTATTTAAATATTGCACCAGTGATTTTTACACACCACGAGTCCCTTCAATAACATTTTTACTAGTCCTGTGGGAAAAAAAGAGAGTGCATCTGCTTCAATACAGTGTGACCTGTGGCCCGGCCCGTGTGGCTCAGTTGGTGGAATGTCGTGCCACGCACCAAGAGGTCACAGTTAGGTCCCCCATCAGGACACATGCCTGGGGTTGTGGGCTCTATCCCTAGT
The DNA here is from genome assembly GCF_963455305.1 of Plecotus auritus. NCBI lineage: Eukaryota > Metazoa > Chordata > Mammalia > Chiroptera > Vespertilionidae > Plecotus > Plecotus auritus. The sequence continues at coordinate 2,038,747 of NC_137775.1, forward strand.
AGGGGGTGTGCAGGAGGCAACCAATGGGTGATACTCTCTCATCATTGTTTCTCTCTCTCCCTCCCACTCTCTATAAAATCAATAAAAATACATTTTTTAAAAAATGTGCCCTGTGTGCCCTAACCGGTGTGGCTCAGTGGATAGAGCATCGGCCTGGAAGCTCAAGGGTCCCAGGTTTGATTCTGGTCAAGGGCATGGACCTTGGTTGTGGGCACATTCCCAGTGGGGGGTGTGCAGGAGGCAGCTGATCAATGTTTCTCTCTCATTGATGTTTCTAACTCTCTATACCTCTCTCTTCCTCTCTGTAAAAAATCAATAAAATATATTTTTTAAAAAAATGTGCCCTGTGTGATGCCTTTGCTAAACCAGCCACATAGAAGGTAAACAAAATGTAAATCAGGTGTGAGTTGTGTTATGTGTTTTTATCACTGGATCTTTGTGAAGCAACAAGAACCAAATTGTAGAGGATAGGAAAATTGTAGAGTTCAGTTTGTTCATCTGAATTTTCTCTTCTGGGTCCATTTCCCATGCTGGCACAACACAATTTCCAAGAGCTAATGGAGAGTTGTGTGGCCTTATGCACAAAGGACTTGGAAAAGTTATAGAAATTTCAGACAGCGAGGACACAGCTCCACTGAATTTCTGAGGAATAGCCACTTGACTTGTCACAGTCTCCACAAATCCAACGGAATAGAAAAAGATGCCCTGGTTGTTTTTTCCCCAAAAAAACACTTAAGTAAATATAAGTCCCTTAGAAACTTGTTCTTCAAATAGCATCAACCCTGGAGATGCCTGTCACCGATCTAGGAAAGAAAATGTTTTGTTCTTCCGTTTATGTAACTTCTGGACGAAAAGGGAGGTAAAGGTAGTGAGGGAAAAGGTAGACAGAAGTTTTATTTCCCACGGATTACCTCCCTTTGGGCTGTGAAATATGAATGGAAACCTTTCAATATTCAAAGATGGTGTTAGCAAAAATAGAGGGAGGCTTTTCAACAGTTTGGTTTTTAACTCCAAAGCTTTTCTTTATAAAATGAGACATTGAAAAGTAAGCATTTGAGAAAACACATAAATCGCACATATCTATACATCAAAACCAAGAAACTCAGTGGTGATGTAATCGACTTATAAGCGAGCATGGCGTGTGTTTTTTTTTTTTGTCCCCAGGAAGTCAGAAGTGGATGGCTTGAGCTACAGCGGCTGCTGGCGAGCACCCCTGATGACATCACCCAGGAAACAAGAATGAGCCTCTTCTGAGGAGAGGCAGGAACATGGAGAGTTCTCTTTCAGCTTCGGAGACGGTCTGTTCCCCACCCCGCCGCCGGACGTGGTTGCAGGCCCTGAGAGCGGCGCTCCGAGGGCCCTGCGAAGCCAGGTCCCCCAGCCTTTGGCCTGGTGCGCACACAGCTGGGCCACAGTGCGAGCAAACGGAAGGCCTCAAGCAACGGAAGTACGGTTCGGGCTGTATAAATCCATTAACTTTTCAAAAATATATTTGTATTGATTTCAGAGAGGAAGGAAGAAGAAGGGACAGATAGAAACACCAATGATGCGAGAGAATCATGGATCGGCTGCCTCCTGCACTCCCCTACTGGGGATCGAGCACGCAACCTGGGCACGTGCCCTTGACCGGAATCAAATCCGGGATCCTTGAGTCCACAGGCCGACGCTCTATCCACTGAGCCAAACCAGCTAGGGCCATGAACTTATTTTTAAAATAATGGATACTGAGTGGAAGAGAAATTAGAATATACAGGTAAGTTAAATATGAAAAATAATTTGCCATGCTATCACTTATTCTAACCACTGTTGAAATGTTGATGTGTCCTCTTCCAGACTTTTATATTCATCTACCAAGATAATTGAATACTTAGATATGTACCTGCCTCAGTCTATCTACTGATTTATAAAAAAAAAAAAATCAAGAATGCATTAGCTATCTTGTTTTATAGGCTGCGGATTTTTTTTTTTTAATTTAAAAATATGCATCACACAGCCACTGCTTTCTTGGAAATAAATGCATAACTTCCTCGTCGTTTTAAATCACTGTCTAGTGACCTGGCGCTCAGGAGCATGACCTTACAGGCTGGTGACAACGTGAAAACGGGCATGCGTCAACCTGTACAGGACTGCTTACCACCTGGGTGTTTCCAGATGGCGGGGGGGGGGGCGGTTTACAAGGGATCATCTCACGTCTTTTCAGGAAGGTAACCCGTTTCTTGGATGATTAGCAGAGTCATTTACAAGAAATAACCCAAATTTTGCTTACATGTGTGAAATCAACTAGATATAACTTTGTTTATGTGGCTTAGATGGTTTTGTCTGGATTTTCAAGCCTGGTCCCTATTTTATTTTATTTTATTTTATTTTATTTTATTTTATTTTATTTTATTTTATTTTATTTTATTTTAACACTAGGCATCTGTCTGCCTACGTATGTATCTATCCATCATCTATCGTCTACCTGTCCATCTCTGGACACGCTCTCTGTGCAGAGGCTGAGAACATTTAACTGCTTTCTGCGGTGACCGCCGAGTCTCCGCATGGATTGCGCCGGCTTCCTGGCAGCAGGGGCTGGACTCCAGGGCCGAGCCTCCGAGGACAGAAAGGGGCGTGCAGCCTGTCTGACCCGGCCCAGGGGCCAGCGGTGTCAGCTGTGAGGCCCGCGGTCCAAGGCGGCCCCAAATCCCAGCTCAGTGTCAAGGGAAGGGGATAGGTCTCCCCTCTGGTGGGAGGCGAACGCTCCCAGAAATGCACGCAGCTCTGGTTGCTCCTGGTCTTTGGAACACAGCCTGCCTCTCACGTCTCCGCGCTGAGCAGAGGCTGAGTGGGGTGCTGTCTCAGCACCGGGAGGCAGAGCACGGGCGCAGGGTGGCATCGCTTTCCTATCACACGAATGAGGCCAGAAGGGAGACGTTGGTCCCTAAATGTATTTTTAATGTCTTCTTTTGGCTCAGACATTTATTTTCATTGTGAAAAAATTAAATCATTACTTGAAATTTAGAAACAACATGTAAAGGTAGCCTGGATTTTATTTTGGGGCCTTTTGGCTTCGTTTAGACGCGTAGCGATCTGAGTGTGTGGGGTGTGGTTTTACGTCTGCTCAGCGCCTGGCTGAGCATCACACAGAGATAGGCACCAGCATGTCCTGAAGGGTCTGAATCATTTCTGTTATGGATCAAGTGCTCCCCTATAATATACACGCAACAATGAGGCGAGCTGTGCGTGAATTCCTGAGAATCATAGTAATTACCCACGTGGAAAATAACACGGGGATCTTAATGAATGAAAAACGTGTAGGTCAGCTTTTGAGTCTTGGGCGAAAGGACTGGGACGGGAGGTTCAGACTTTCAGGCCAAGGACAAGGCCTGGTTTAGACACCGAGGAAGAGCCCCCATACTTACGGGGTGCCCCAGCTTCCGTAAGCTCTGAGCCTCTGGAAGGACCCCGCCTCCCAACCCCTCTGACAGCTGCTGTTGGGTGGAGCACCTGCCACGCTCCTGACAGATCCCGAATAGCCAGGTTTTTCAAAAGCACCCACATGGCCACCTTGGTTGTAACTATTAGCCCCTAAATAGGCTGTCCTTGAACCCAGACACGTTTTCAACAGCTCTTGCCTCACGCCCCTCCCAAGGGGAATGGCTAAAGAAATACCACTTGTCTGAAGTGCATTTCTTTCTTGTCGATCGTAAAATTATACTCCCTCTTCTGAAATGCCTGGCATCCTGGCCCTGTACTATTGCTCCAAACAGCGCCTTTGTCAAGAGAGAAGGGGTCTTTTTTCTTAAGCCGCTGCTACTGCTGACAGTGACGGCCGTGCCATTTCCTTCCGTGAGAGAGAGAGAGAGAGAGAGAGAGAGAGAGCGAGAGAGGTGATGGTGGAGTGCTGCTTTACGCCTGTCTTCTAGAATTCTTCCCTTGTCATAACTTTGCAGACCTAATGAGAGCGGCTGTTCTATGAAGACTGTCTGCTTCTTATTGAAATCTGGTAGCTGTCAATTTCCCTTCCTGCTTCATTACATTTCGCCTCATTTGCAGGGTCTGGTCATGCCATGCACTCAACCAAATCAAAGAGACTGATTATGTGCCGAATGCAATGCCTAGGGTCGGCGTGGCTTTTGACCTCTGATTTATTTCCTGTGTCCCCTTTATTTGTTCTTTAGCATTCTGATGTTTGTCTCCTCAGGTGATGATGAAACGTGACCCAGTCTATGGAGTAGGCTGCTTGCAGAATCCTCCCGAGGAACATGCTAATATCTGATGGGCATTTTTGCTTTTCTGAAAATAACGACTCCCGTTTAATTTTGGAAACCCTATTGATGCACCCCTGGTGCTGGAGGCAACATAATGAGATACGGTGGAAGCGTGGGAGATTCCATTATCACGGAGAGGTAACTCAAAAACATTAGCGAGGATGCGGTTACTAAAGAGGCGGCAATAAAGGTAATGAATGTGAAAGCCTTGTGAATGATCGGGGGGCTGTACAGATACCCGTTTGCACGATGACAATAAAAATGAATAGTTTCCGTTAAGAATCTCCCGCCCCAAGGAGACATTTACCAGGAGGGGGCATTTGCATAGAAAATGAGAGCGCTCCAAAGGAGCACATCCCTGGTTCTCATTATTTTTTCCATGAGGACGAGGCAACTCCTGGCCCGTCATCAGTGCCTTGAAGAAGTGGGATGTGGTCAGGTGCAATCGCAGGACGACTTTTGAATTCCTCTGGCTGGTCTTTGACGCCTTCTGGACATAGTGGTGCCAGGGAGCCCGTGTGCATGTCTGGTCAGTGCTGGGTAACAAATAGCCCTCCACACTGAAGTCACAGAAGCTGCGTGACTTCCCTAGTGGGACCGCAACCATGACAATGCCACCGGGCCCCACTCACCACGCACCGTTCCTGCCCTCCCAGGATGGTCCCGCCAGAGACCTGCCACCCAGGAGAATGGGGACTGCCCGCTCCCTCCTCGTCCACGCCTGCCTCTTCCCTTCCCACCCACTGGGCTGCCCTCCGCTCTTCAGGGTCAGGGTGGAAAAGAGAGGTAACGTGCAAACAAAACACTGCCTGACTGCAATGTCGTAGCTCCGTGGTCGGCAAACTCATTCGTCAACAGAGCCAAATGTCAACAGCACAACGATTGGAATTTCTTTGGAGAGCCAAATTTTTTAAACTTAAACTTCTTCTAACGCCACGTCTTCAAAATAGACTCGCCCAGGCCGTGGTATTTTGTGGAAGAGCCACACGCAAGGGACCAAAGAGCCTCATGTGCCTCGCGAGCCGTGGTTTGCCGACCACTGTCGTAAGGCATTGGAAGCGAATGCTCAAAGCTGACTCTTCCTCAGAAAGTCCCTCCTGGGAATGTGCAACTGTCTTCCTGGGTGTGGACTTCATGGGTGTGGACTTCCTGGGTGTGAACTTCCTGGGTGTGGACTTCCTGGGTGTGGACTTCCTGGGTGTGGACTTCCTGGGTGTGGACTTCCTGGGTGTGGACTTCATGGGTGTGGACTTCCTGGGTGTGAACTTCCTGGGTGTGGACTTCCTGGGTGTGGACTTCCTGGGTGTGGACTTCCTGGTTGTGAACGTTGCCTCCCCTCTCTTTGACTCTCTCTGGGTCCCTGCTACCTGTTGACTCTCTGCTTAGGGTCCGCAGTTACTACGGACACAAGTTGGACCCTTGGAACCACCGCTGGTAGAGGTGCAGGTCATTCCCAATGTTGCTTCCTTTACTCTGCAAGTTCAAGGCAGCTAGCTGGTCAGCATTTTGCTCTGAGAATTTCCAGTCGTGATTTAGATACCGTCTCACTGTGTCTGCAAACTTCAGGAAGTATATACTAACCCCCCGACTGGCCCTCTCCAAGCCTCTCTCACCAGACCTGAGGTGAGGGAGTAAGGGAGAAGTCCCTGCCTCCCCCTCCATCACAGGAAGGGAGGGATTGTGCCCAGCACCCCAATAACTATCCAACAAGTGTTCCCAGATTAGACAGGAGGCGCAGCCTTCTCAACAAGCCAGTATCATCAACAAGGAGTGGAGCTCCTGACACGGATTTCACGCCCAGTGAGATGTGGGCTCCAGTTTGACAGCCTTTGGACAAACCAGAGGAAAGGGGCATTCTTGAGATCACTGAACATGGCGTGGCTATGAGACAGAAACTTATTTTGCATAGATTTTGCCTATTTTGCTTGTCCTTATTTTCTGATTTTCAGCAATGTATATGAATAGCTCCTAAAATGCGACAATTTAGGAAAGAAGGAAAGAAGTTCTGTGTAAGGAGGATCTTCCTTCATGATTTCCCCAACTCGGTAAATATGCATTTATGGTGAGTCAGAGCCAACAATTGACATAAGAAAAGGCAGCCAGGACTCCTCTTTGCTCCGTCCTCCATAAATGACCTTGCTCTTCATGTGGGATCACGTTGGGTAGAGTCCTCCCTAGGACCCTTCTCTTTGGTTCCTTTGTTTGTCAAAAACAGGCCAATATATTTCCACTGTAACCTCCTGCTACATCCATCATCCACTCGCTCCCAGACAGAGAGAGCTCACGCTTTAGGCTTGTAACACGCAGAGCACTCTCCTGGACCACACAGATAAGCCCGGATGGGTCTGATCTCTCATCTACTTTGTCCATTGCTAAAGCACCATCGCTTAGGTTTAGCTGGAGAATAAAGCCATCCAGTGATTTGCAGTGGACAACGATGACGGTGTCAACTGATAACAAACAAATACTCTCCACTGAGAGAGAGAGAGAGAAGAAAAAGCATATGATGTCTTCCCATGACAACAAGAATGAAACCTGCGTTGTTTGCTATGGCCTAGAAGGTTCCACCTCCCCCCTGCCTGGTGTGGTTTCTAACGACTGAATCTGTCATATGACTCATGCTTGGGCTCCAATGTCATATCCTCAAAGCGGGTTCCATGACAACTCTGTCGACTGCATACACACCAGTCTCTCTCTATCACACTATGCTCTATACTCTTCATATCCAACAGTTCTGAGAATTACATTATCAGTAATCTGTTAACAATTTGTTTCCGCTTTTACTGCTTTTGTTTCCGTTCATGCTACCTGAGGCCAAGACCGGGGCCCTCCCCTGCTTTATGATAAATTCCTCCCACATACACAGTATTTGTCACATGGCAGTTGCTTGATAATTGTTTGTCAGATGAATGGATCCATGCTATAGATACGTGGGTTGAAGTAAATACGCTGCTAGCAACACTCATAGCAGGGATGGGGTTCAGCCAAGAGCTGACGATAACAATAGCTTGTTAAGACAGAAAATGGACAACAGCATTTGAAAATAAAAAACAATTAAATGACTATTTTTTTTTCTCTAGTGTGTTGAAAAATATTAAAAATTTGTGAACTAGAATTGTCAAGATTTTAATGGAAATCCATTTGCTCATGTTATAGTAAAGGGAATGTAATCCTATCTGATAAAAGAGTAATATGCAGATTGACCATCACTCCAATACACAAGATGGCTGCCCCCATGTGGTCAAAGATCCTGCCCCCATGTGGACACAAGATGGCCACCACAAGACGGCCAGCAAGGGAGGGCAGTTGGGAGGGACCAGGCCTGCAAGGGAGGGCAGTTGTGGGTGATCAGGCCAGCAGGGGAGGGCAGTTAGGGGTGACCAAGTCGGCAGAGGAGGGAAGTTGGGGGCAAACAGGCCTGCAGGGAAAGGCAGTTGGGAGGGACCCAGGCCTGCAGGGGAGAGCAGTTGTGGGGGACCAGGCCTGCAGGGTAGAGCAGTTGTGGGGGACCAGGCCTGCAGGGGAGGGCAGTTAGGGGTGACCAGGCCTGCAGGGGAGGGCAGTTGGGGGGGACCAGGCCTGCAGGGGAGGGCAGTTAGGGGTGACCAGGCCTGCAGGGGAGGGCAGTTGGGGGGGACCCGGCCTGCAGGGGAGGGCAGTTAGGGGTGATCAGGCCTACAGGGGAGGGCAGTTAGGGGAAAACAGGCTGGCAGGGGAGCAGTTAGGCATCAATCAGGCTGGCAGGGGAGTGGTTAGGGGGTGATCAGGCTGGCAGGCAGAAGCAGTTAGGGGCAATAAGAAAGGCAGGCAGGTGAACAGTTGGGAGCCAGCAGTCCTGGATTGTGAGAGGGATGTTCCATATTGGAGAGGGTGCAGGCTGGGCTGAGGGCCCCCCACTGTGCACAAATTTCGTGCACTAGGCCTCTAGTCTGGTATAATGTCTGAAAATGTAGAAAATGTAACAAGATGTAAAAGGTTCAGCAATTGCAATTCTGGGGCATCTTGTGGAGGAAATATCACAAGTGAAAATGGATATCGACAGAGGATACCTCTGACTCCGTTCCCAACAGTGGAAACTACATTAGCTATTCCGCCGACAGGGAACTTGTTGAAGGGAAGCACAGCACAGACATAAAGTGGAATATTACGCAGCTGTTGAAACACTGAGACACAAGAATTAAGTACGGTTATTTCTGGTGGTGGGATTTGAAGCGATTTTAAAAATCTTTCTTTGCTGTACATTCTCCAATAATGCGGTCATCTATATTTAACAGTTCTATTATTTAAACTAATAAAAGCTTTAACAAAACCCGCACTCTTGTACCTTTCAGGGCTGTAGTACGTCACCCTGAGCGAATCTGGTCTTTCCGCAGCGGCACGCGGTGCTCAGCGATGTGCGGAGTGGTGAAGAGATGCACTTCGTGATTTTTTCCAATGTGGACACAGCGTTCACCTTAAAGTAACTGAAGTGTAGGGTGTAGTCTGTGTGCGTGCCTTAAGGCTAATATGCATTTTATGTGTGCCATTCAGATGGGTGGTTCCTTTGGCTGCGTTTTTGGCAGGCTCAACAATAATCACAGGGATGTCCTGTAGACACCTCCGAGCTCGCGCCTGGATTTGTGCTACTCTTCACGTTGATCCGGGTTCTTTCGAATGGCTTTGTACCATAACTAACTGGAATGAAAGACAAGTCACTGCCTAACACACAGCAGAAACGAGGCAATCTCTTTTCAGGAGCAAGCAGTCTATATTGCATCACGATTTGGGGATAGCTATTTAGCCTCTAGCCCAGCCTTGGGCAAACTACGGCCCGCGGGCCGGATCCGGCTGTTCTATCCGGTTCTCTTGCTCTCCCCTCCGCTCCTTTACTTTGAATTTATATTAGTTCACACTCCATCCATGCTTTTGTTCCGGCCCTCCGGTCCAGTTTAAGAACCCATTGTGGCCCTCGAGTCAAAAAGTTTGCCCACCCCTGAGCCTCATATTTGGTTTCAAAACAAGAATATTTAACGTATGTGAAAAAGCCACGCTTCTGTTCTTGTGACTGACTTGAGTACTAACGTCAATGAACGAACATCAACCCACAAGTGTTGACCCTGAGATACCAAAAGTCCACAGGTAATAGGCGGTTGCTTTCTCGCCAGCATGACTTGGAATTCAAACAAGGTAAAAATAAAAGGTAGTGTGCGTTCCTCAGAAAATGTCTTTTTTCGTTTCCTCTGCTCGGAGGAACGTTAGCATTGTTTTGGTACAATTCCCAACGGCGCTGGCGGATATGTCGTCTTATTGTCCTGCGCTATGGTAGTTTACCCACATACAGTCCTCTCTTTAAGCATTGGGTGTTTTACTGATATAGCCAGAGCCTTGCTTCCCCCTCCCGTCTCAGTGTGTATTGTAACTGTTTGATTTAACACCATCGGGCATAACCCTACTGGGAAGAAGCACCAGTCCTTCCGCCCTTGCGCTGGGCCCAGGGGAGGAAGACATGAGCCAGCCACTATAGTTGGAATAGTCTTTCTGGCAGGAAGGTCAGCAAGGGAAGAAGTCAGCCCCCGGGGAAGAGCGCGCATTCCCCGGCGTGAGGATGACGCGTAGACCCACTGGAAACACACATTCCCGGGACGAGTGGAGAGCAGTGGAAAGGGGAATCCTGAATTTGTTTCCCTGAAAGAGCCTAATTTTAAAAGTGGAAGTGGCTGTGTTACCCTGACTTCTCATTTTTCAGCTACTTTGGGAAGAGGAGCTCATGAAGTGAAATGAATTCCTTTATAAACAAAAGAAAATCAAGTTTATTCCTTCATTATCCCATATAATAAAAGGCTACTATGCAAATCGACCGAATGGGGGAAGGACTGGTCGCTATGATGCACACTGACCACCGGGGGCCAGATGCTCAATGCAGGAGCTGCCCCCTGGTGGTCAGTGTGCTCCCACAGGGGGAGCGCTGCTCAGCCAGAAGCCCAGATCACGGCTGGTGAGCGCAGCGGCGGTGGCGGGAGCACGAAGGATGTCCGACTGACAGCTTATGCCCGGGGAGTGGGCCTAAGCCATCAGTTGGACATCCCCCAAAGGCTCCTGGACTGCCAGAGGGTGCAGGCCGGGCTGAGGGACAACCCCCACCCCCCTCAGTGCACAAATGTCATGCACCAGGCCTCTAGTGTATAATGATAACTTTTAAACCACGCATGCCTCAGACTCCATCTTCTTATGGAAAGACACAGCTCTGGAGAAGACAGGCGTTAGAGGACCCGGTTCCAATATGACCTTCTCTATCCACTAGCTGTGCAGCTTTTGTGGAGAATAAATTCTGTGCACATCTGCCACACATCTGCTTGTCGTTACGAGCCGAGGCCCTGCCTTCTGTGTTCTGGACTTTTCTTAAAAGGATGTTTGTGAGTGAAGAGCCTTGGAAAACAGAGGTCATGTCTTCCCTGGAGCAAAGGACTGGCATGCTCACTCCCATCATAAAGATGGAGGTGCCCTAAGTTCAGGGTCCCCCTCTCTACTGCTATTCACTGCATGTGAAATAGTCACTGTCTCTTTTCACTTCACCCTGTTGGAATTGGGGCCCTGGGGAATGGCACACAGATTAAAAAAAAAATACCGATATTCTGGCCACTGGTTTTCTGTGAGTAGTAGAGTCCTGTGTCTCTGACCTAGGAGTCTCGTGTCATCTGTCAGTATCTGTGAGACACAGCAGGATAATTTTTTTTGAAATATTTTTTTATTGATTTCAGAGAGGAAGGGAGAGGGAGAAAGAGATAGAAACATCAATGTTGAGAGAGAATCATTGACGATCAGCTGCCTCCTGCACCCTACCCTGCCCTCCAGGCATGTGCCCTGACTGGGAATCGAACTGTGACCTCCTGGTTTATAGGTCAACATTCAACACTGAGCTACCCTGGCTGGGCCACAACCAGGATCATTTGTAAGCATGCATGACCTTGAGCTTCATTTTTCTCACCTGTTAAATAAGATTATACTTTGACAGAATTGTTGTAGGAAAGAAAGAAGATAATGTGAAACATACAGCATGCTAATAAAGAGTGTGAACCCTAGATTCTAATAGCCTGAATTTAAGTTCTAACTCAATCATTTACACATACAAAAAAAATACGAAAATACTTTAGGCCAGTTACTTTATGTCTCTGTATTTCAAGTTTCTGATAAGTAATATGTGAATCAGTAAAGCTATTACCAACCTTACAGTGTTCTGAGTATTAAATGTCCTGAGAATATTTCCTGGCACATACTATGCACTGCATAAGGGTTTGCTGCAAACCATTGAGCAAAGAAGCTTATACCTAGCTGGTTTACACTACATGGTGTATTGAAGACAGAGACAGACAGACAGATAAAAGACATAGATGAGGGAGGGAGGGAGAAAGCGGGAAAGAGAGACAGATATGTACATACATAGAAAGGTAATGCAGGCTCAGAAAAATAAAGAGATCAGTTCTGAGGACTGCATGTTTTATTTGCCCAATTTATGACAAAATTCATATATATATATCTCCTATTTAATAAAAGAGTAATATGCAAATTAACCATCACTCCGCTACACCCACAAGCCATGCCCCCAGCCAATCAGGAGCTAATATGCAAATTAACCCAACCAAGATGGCGGTTAATTTGCATATTCAGGAGTAGAGCAAAGACTGAAGACAGTGTAGAAGGAAGCCAAGCGTTGCAGAAGGGAGCGGAGCTGCGGAGAAGCAAGCAAGTGGAGCGGGGGAGAAGGGAGGGAAGCAGGCGGGGCAGGGGAGAGGGGAGGGAAGCAGGCAGGGCAGGGGAGAAGGGAGGGAAGCAGGCAGGGCAGGGGAGAAGGGAGGGAAGCAGGCGGGGCAGGGGAGAAGGGAGGGAAGCAGGCGGGGCAGGGGAGAAGGGAGGGAAGCAGGCGGGGCAGGGGAGAAGGGAGGGAAGCAGGCGGGGCAGGGGAGAAGGGAGGGAAGCAGGCGGGGCAGGGGAGAAGGGAGGGAAGCAGGCGGGGCAGGGGAGAAGGGAGTGAAGCAGGCGGGGCAGGGGAGAAGGGAGGGAAGCAGGCAGGGCAGGGGAGAAGGGAGGGAAGCAGGCGGGGCAGGGGAGAAGGGAGGGAAGCAGGCGGGGCGGGGGAGAAGGGAGGGAAGCAGGCGGGGCGGGGGAGAAGGGAGGGAAGCAGGCGGGGCAGGGGAGAAGGGAGGGAAGCAGGCGGGGCAGGGGAGAAGGGAGGGAAGCAGGCGGGGCAGGGGAGAAGGGAGGGAAGCAGGCGGGGCGGGGGAGAAGGGAGGGAAGCAGGCGGGGCAGGGGAGAAGGGAGGGAAGCAGGCGGGGTGGGGGAGAAGGGAGGGAAGCAGGCAGGGCAGGGGAGAAGGGAGGGAAGCAGGCAGGGTAGGGGAGAAGGGAGGGAAGCAGGCGGGGCAGGGGAGAAGGGAGGGAAGCAGGCGGGGTGGGGGAGAAGGGAGGGAAGCAGGCGGGGTGGGGGAGAAGGGAGGGAAGCAGACCGCAGCAGGAAGCCGTATTGCAGGAATCTTCCTGCAACAGGCCTCTAGTATACTAATAAAAGAGAAACATGCAAATTGACCATCATTCCGTTATGCCCACCAGCCAATCAGGAGGTCATATGCAAATTAGAAGGCCAAAGACGGCGGCCACCCAGCTGCTCCAGGTGTGGAGTGGCCGGGCGGGGCAGGACACCTGCTATGAGAGAGAGGGCGGGGGGCGGAGGGATCTACAGGAGCGGCACTCACTCCAGCCGCAGTGAAGACGAAGATGATGGCAGACTCCCGCCGGAGTCTGCAGCAAAGACGAAGAAGGCAGACTCCAGCAGGAGGGAAGGCCTGGGTCCCGGCTGCCGGAGGAAAACCGGTGCTGGGAGCCAAGGGAAGGAAGGCCTATGGCACGAATCTCTTCGTGCAACGGGCCTCTAGTGTGTGTGTGTATATATCTATGTAAGAGGAAGCCTGAACGGTCCAGAAAAATACTCCAGCACAGACACAGAACGATGTGGAGCCAGTAGGGACGACAGCAGTGTGCCGTTACTGTGTCTTTCTCGCCCTCCTTTCGTTTCAGGTTCAATATAAAACACACAGTAGGTGCTCACTAATGTTGTTGACTGACTGGAAAATTAGGGCCTTTAAGTAATTACCACCATGTCTGGTGAATGTTTAAGTTATAATTTAATGTGATTGACTTGGCCGCCCATTGATTTTTTCCGAAGCTCTCCCAACTCCCCTGGCTGGGAAACAGCACTCAGTACTGGGGAAGGCCAAAGGCAGAGCTGCAAACAGCGCTGTTAGACATGCAAATCGCAACTGCTCTCTCGTCAGGCCCCTGGACGCCGAGTCTGTTGGGCACTTTCTCTGTTGCATTGATTTGCACTAAAGATGTGCTTCAATCTTAGGGCTAGAATATTCCACTTCCCTCTATGAGGACAGAGTGATGATCTTGGTTTTTCTGTAACCCTTTTCATTTTTTTTAATTCTTTGCATCTCTATTTTTTGCTCCAGTTTTATGGCATGAAATCAGGTGGTGGCCACAATGGAGAATCCATTTTCTGGCAGCTGGGAACATTATCACGGATAAATGCACTTCCCTAAAGAAATCCACCATCTGGGTGTTTCTCCAAGTGCGTTGGATTTATTGAAAAAGAAACATGCGTGCGCCCTCGCGGAGAGGGGAGGAGAGGACGAAGTCTTTACAATATTGCAAATTGATGGGAGGTTTAACAGTCCAGAGCAATTTGGTACTCTGGGAGCAAAGACTTCTTATTTTTCATGTTTGCCTTTGAATGTGTTTTCTTTGTTCCTCTGTTTGAAGATTGGGACAATCGTATGATTCTACCGAAAATGTTTACAACAGGAAATGTCATCGTCATAGATGTCCATGCCACCCGGTAGCATTAGATTCTGCTGCCTTATCGGCTAATCCCGGCTTCATAGACAACGGTGCATGTGTATGCCAGCCTTGTCGATGGGAAGAGCAATAGCAGACGAACACATACCTTCAAGAAGAAGCAGGAAAAGCTGACCACGGGAAATGTTAGTGTGGCGGCGAGCAGACGTTTATAAAGCACGCGTTCCGGCGTAGCTTTGCTGCCTCAGGCCACAGGTTCATGGATCATAGTTTTTGACTATGATCTACCAGGGGTCCTCAAACTACGGCCCGCGGGCCACGTGCGGCCCGCCGAGGACATGTATCTGGCCCGCCGGGTGCCGCTGCCTGTCCCGCTTAGCAGCTGACTCGTCCCTGGCCCGCAGTGCGCATAGGAATTTGTTCATATTTGTTTTTTTAAACTATAGTCCGGCCCTCCAACGGTCTGAGGGACAGTGAACTGGCCCCCTGTTTAAAAAGTTTGAGGACCCCTGATTAGTCAATTGCGTAGAATGACATTAAAAGGCTTCCCTCTGTCCTCGGAGACATACACAAGCTTCAGAAGCAACGAAGACCTTGCTGGCTACCAGGGAACTACACTTTTTCTAACCCCTTCACCCTGAACCCCCCGAGCTACCATTTGCCCTGCCAGGTTTGGCTCAGTCTAGTCCTCAGCGCAATGCGTCTTCCGATGTGGTCTGGCCCAGGTGAGGCCTGAGAGGCAGAGGGAGAGAGTGATGGGTAGGGGGAAATAGCGACGCTTAGCTGGCATATATTGGCACTTTGGGCAAGATACATTTTCTTGTGAAGCACTGAGGACTGTCTGGAAGTGTCAGCCTCCTGGCCATCACTACCGCCTGCCTGCCGGGCCCCTCAGGCCCCTGACGACCAGCGGACACACTGTCATCTTCCCAGCCCTTCCCGTCCTGCCAGGTAGGGGTGCGGTCCCTGGGCGAGGGTGCGGGCCCCGGGGCCTCGGCCCATCTTCCTGCTCAGCACGAAGAGCCACTCCTTACAGCCAAGAGCATGGCAAGAGAACGCTCTTCTCCGGGGACTAGAAATCTGAAATCAAGGCTTAGGTGGGGCTGTAAGGCCCCTGCCAGCTCCGGGGAGCCCTTCCCCGCCTCTCCTGGCTTCTGCTGGTTGGCTGGCCGTCATTCCCTCTTGGGCTGGCAGCTGTATCCCTCCCTTGTCACATGGCATCATCCCTGTGTCTGTCTCTTCGCACGACTGTCTGTTTAGGAGAACGACGGTCGTATTGTCCTAAGGTCTCACCCTAGCGTTCGACCCCCAACTTAGCGAATTCCATCTGCAATGACCTTATTTCTAAATTAGGTCGCATTCCAACATCGTGGGGGCTAGGACACTGACATCTTTCGGGGAAAGGGACACCGTTCAACTCGTCACGGGGCCAATGAGGAAGAGAAAGCCTTCCTGTCCCAAGCTTCAGTTAGATCAGGATCTAAACATGAAAGAAACAACAGCAACATGCTCTGAAGAGTCAGTGCAGTGGAAATAGAAACAGAAAAACAAGGATATTGGCCTCACAGCTGTCTGTGATGACAAGACGGCACTTGCGGGTGTTGGTAGCGGGCGCCTGGAAGTGAGCCCTGGAAACCCTAGCTGGGGAGGGGGCCATTAGACCCATCTGCTTCCTCCTGCCATATTTGCGGGGAAGTCTGGTGAATGACACCAGTTGGAAGGTAAAATGCCGTGAGGCGTGCCTTCGCTTTTGTACGTGCAGGCTATGTCTGAGTATAAGAGACAACGAGCTTAGGACATATTTTAAAGGCCTGATTGCTGCCGTGAGACTCCGCCCACGTCACTGTGTTCCCGTTCCAGAACAGAGTGGCTTGGAAACGGTACCACACATGCCATTCAGCCTCGGGATGGTGTGACTTGTCTGATTCATGTTCGTGGAAATCTGTGTCTCTGCGGCCAAAACTGTGAGTTGCTGGCTGGGTTGGGTTGTTACAGCTGTTTGAAGAGGCAATTTGGATCCATGCAGAGTCAGTGTAATTATCTGTAAGAACCTTACAAGCATTCCAGAAAACACAGAAAATCCTGTGGCAGAATGTCTGCGGGTGGCGGGGGGCCGCTGCCTCCGTGGGACGCGGGGTAGCTGCGCAGACAGGTGCGTGTTCTCACAGCACTCAGCTCAGGAGAGCTGAGGGTGGGGCGGGGCTGCATGGGGGAGGGGCGGTGCTGCATGGGGGAGGGGCGGGGCTGCATGGGGGAGGGGCCGAGCTCTAAACCTCAATAAAGCCAGTTTATTTTGACTGCTCACACGGCCTCTGTGAATCAAACATTATCTGAATGCCATTTGCAAAGCTGAGTCAGTCGCTTTCAAATTCCCCTTATTGTTCTAGAAAAGAAAAGAACTCAGTGACACCTTTGGGGTTCGCTTTGCCTTCTGTGAATCCTGCAGCTCACCCTCTCAGGGAGCCTTTTGCGCTTACGGGCCACAGTCGTGTTTAGGTGCAATTCCCAGCCCAGGGGAGCAGAGGGTGCAGACAACGAGGGGGAGACAGAGCGGGAGGTTCTCCACACGTGGAAACACGCGGTTCTCCTGGGGAAGCGGAGGCTCTTGGTTTCTGCAGGGTAAACCCTCATGTACTAGAGGCGGCAGATACAGGGAAAATTGTGAGGGTGGTCTGTGACCCCTGAACCCCGCATCTAGGAGGAGACAGACAGGTAAATACTTTTGGATTTCATAAGATGACTACTAGCCCTGAGCACGAATCCGTGCACCAGTAGCTCCCTGCGGGGCCTGGCCGCTCTGTGCCCGCTGACCAGAGGCTCTCCGTGGCCCAGAGGCCCATCCGTGGCCGGGTGCGGAATGCTTCCCACTCTCAGAGGCCGCCCCTCCCCCACCCCGGGACTGGGGGACTCCGGCGGGGCTGAGGGGACTGGGTGCCACCATCTTGTGGCTATGGGTGCTGCCATCTTTGTGATGTAGTGACAGTTAATTTGCATATTGCCCTTTTATCAGTTAGGATGGGAAGGAGAAAGAGATGGCAAAGCAGGGTGGGATCGGAACAAAGAGAAAGGAGGCAGCTCAGGATTGGGAAACCCAGGATGGCTTAATAATGAAGACACCTTTTGAAATGGGCCCTATCAGGAGAATACGGCTTCACCATGCAGAGGGGCAAGTGAGGTTCTGGAGCGACGGGGTTTCATGCACAGAGACAAGGCATTGTGGGCATCTATCAGCCTGCCTGCACCCGGAGATCAGGGTCAGTGAGCAATCCTGAAGGGCCTTATTGCAAATCTTATAGACTCTGCAGAGCAGGTGGTCTCTATTGCAGCTACTCAGCCCTGCAGTTGTAATGGGAAGCCGTCCAAACAATGCAAAAACCAGGGACAGGGCTGTGTTCCAATAAGACTTTATTTACAAAACAGCGGGCAGGTAGACATCCTTCGCTGCCTAGAAACTCCATAAGGAAAGAAATTTTTTGTCTGTCTTATTCGCTAATTTACCCCAAATACCTAGACGTAGTGCATGGTCAATAAATAGTTTTTAATTGAGATATAATGGACATAGAGCATATTAGTTTTGGCCTTACAACATAATGCCTTGATATTTGTATGCAGTGTGAAATGATCAATAAGTCTAGTTGACATCTGTTATATGACGAATCGAGGGAGGAAGTGGAACGTGAAGCTGGGCAGATGGAATAGGGCCATGTCTGGGAACACTCAGCTGTCGTCTGAAGACGTGGTTTTATATCATAGGGAACAGAAACCATGGAAGGTTTTCTGCAGTGATTATTGTCCACATTTCAGGGTGGCATCTCTGGCTGACAAGCCCGACGGATTGGACAGCAAAGACATTTGAAGCAGAGAGAGAGGTTGGCCCACCACCATCCATGCAAGAGAGAAGAGATTCTGAGCCAGGGCCTGGAGTGTTGGGCGTCAATACAGTATGGATTTTAAAGTCTCAGCCATGAATCTGTAGAGCTCAGCCATGTGCTGAGGGGGAGAGGGAAGAATTTAGAGCAGCCGTGGGCAAACTACGGCCCGCGGGCCGGATCTGGCTGTTCTATCCGGTTCTCTTGCTCTCCCCTCCACTCCTTTACTTTGAATTTATATTAGTTCACACAAACACTCCATCCATGCTTTTGTTCCAGCCCTCCGGTCCAGTTTAAGAACCCATTGTGGCCCTCGAGTCAAAACGTTTGCCCACCCCTGATTTAGAGAGACTCTTGGTGACGAGGGGCATGGCTCGCCCATTCTGGGGTTCACAGAAGCCAGACTACTACTCTTGGAGATGGGTCATTCATGAAGTAATTCTGAAAGAGCCAAGAGTAGGTGAAAGTGCCATGGCCACCTGAACGGCTGTCCAGTGGGTCATCAGAACGTAGGGTTACTAGAAAGTTCTTCTCTTGAGTCAGAATGAGGTGTGACAGACGGTCTCCCGATTATCAGCAAGTGAGTCCCTCTGCCCACAGGAGGCGCACCCGCAAGGCATTTGGAGGATGTGTCTGTGGGTAACGCAGGTGCAGAAGGAAACAGAGCCAGGGCCTCCACTGAAGTCACTTCTGTCTCCCCCACATCGTCATCCCACGTGACTAGTGACCAGATACCTAATCTCTTTAAAAGCCTGGTCTCATTTTGTTTTTTTAAAGCAGTGATAAAATTAGCAACTGACTGGAGTTTTTAAGAAGTTTATATTTATGAGTCAGGGACATGCTTTGACATTTGAGAGCCTGGTCTGGACCAAAAATAGTGTTAAGTTCTTTAGCATACGGATGAGCAGGTCAGAGGCTAATAACGATGTCACTGGCAACTGCCTGGTGCCTGGGAGCGAACCCTCAGGGGACCAAGAGCTCATGTAGCTGCAAGTTTCGTGATGATTCTATTTCTAAAACATTGTTTTCTGTCATTGCAATTTGCCAGAAGAAACACTGATGAGAGCCGCAAGGAAAGGAGGTCAGGCATTAAGGAACAAATCTGTCCCGAGAGAAGTCAAGCAGAGGACACCTTAGACGTCTGAGGATGAATCAGTGCAAGGCCCACGGTCGGAGCGTCACCAGCGTTTGCTCCTTCCACTAGGTTTCCACCTTAAAATGGCGTTCCTGCATATTCCACTCTCTAGAGAATACGTCATACATTTAAATTGTCGCAGGGGGCCGAGCAGATAACATCAATACCTGAGAACTGGGCCAGAAGACACAGCATGGGTGGGGGCGGGGGGGTAGGTCAGAGTGGACAACACATGTCCTTGCAAACGTTTGGGGGATGGGACGCTGCAGTTCAGTTCATGTAGAATGTGGCTTTGTGTGGCTAACTCCTCAGAGTTTTCAGCAAAGCAAGACAGCTGCATGCTTGCCCTAGCCGGTTTGGCTCAGTGGATAGAGCATCGGCCTGTGGACTGAAGGGTTCCAGGTTCAATTCCAGTCAAGGGCACATGCTCAGGTTGCGGGTTCCATCCCCAGTAGGGGGCGTGCAAGAGGCAGCCGATCAATGATTCTCTCTCATCATTGATGTTTCTCTCTCTCTCCCTCTCCCTTCCTCTCTGAAATCATGAATATAAAATAAAATTTAAAAAAAGAAAGACCTATGCACATGTAATTTTTTAAAAAAGACAGCTGGATGCTTTATGTGAAATCTCTGAATGTTTAAATGTGGCAATTAATTAATTTTTAATATACGTGGTCAAACAAAAGCTACCCCCCTGTCCCGTTTGCTGTCTCCTGTTTTGATCCATTCTCTTGTGAGAGATCATTGCTGAATTGTTCAATAATCGATTACCATTAGCTTTTCTTTTTTTTTTTTAAACAGTGTGTTTATAAGAATTTCACAGGACCTGATTCAGGAGAGAACAGAGAATTGTCATGACAGCTACCACTTTTATTGAATACACTATGTGTACTGTGTTTTAAGTGCTTTAGATTCAATAACATGCTTAATGCTCAGAACTGCCTTGTAGGTAAGGACTGTTAGAAACTGAGGCATAAGGAGATACATAACTCACTCAGCTTTTAAGTGGCAGACCCCCAAGTTGAATGCCAGTAGAATGTGTCCAGTTTCTGTGTCCATAGCAAGTCACCCAGCCTATTGGTCTTAGTTTCTTTTCGCTAACATAGAAGTTTAAAACCAGCTTCTCCCAGCCCTGGCCAGGTAGCTCCGTTGGTTAGAACATTGTCCTGATTCAGCAAGGTTGTGGGTTCAATCCTCAGTCAAGGTACATACAAGAATCAACCCGTGAAAGCATAGTTAAATGGAACAGCAAATTGATCTCTCTCTTTCATCAGTAAAATAAAAACTCTCTTACGCCACATGGTTGTTGTAAGGATAGAGGTAGACAATATGTATGAGGCTGCCGAGTGTTATTCAAACATAAATTGTCATGAAAATTTTGGTATAAGGTTCTCATAATTGCTGAGACCAAAGGCTATGGCCCCAAGCTTTATTTTTTTTTATATGAACACTAGAGGCCCGGTGCACGAATTTGTGCACAGGTGGGGTCCAGCTGGCCACCCCAATGGGGGCCAATTGGGCTGGGCTGGCAGGGGGGGAGGGGACACGGTGGGGGGGGGCTGATCAGGGGTGGGGCCGGCTGGGGGAAAGGGCTGCAGGAGGTTGGGGAGGGCGCTGATTGGGGCCCCGATTGGGCTGGTTGGCCACCGCAGTGTGCATCATAGTGACCGGTCATTCCAGTCGCGTGGCTTTTATATATATAGATGCCCCACAACATTTTATTACTTTCTGCTTTCATTCTTTTATTTATGTTCATTTTTTGAGCCCCAAGCTTTATCAGGACAGCTAGTGCCAGCATCACCTTGGCGATTCTGCAGCAGAAGCATAATGGGGGGTGACGGTCATTTGATGCTCGACTCCACCCCTCACTGGGCTGCCCCGCTGAGGCGCCTAAATATTCACACCAGTACGAAGTATGCAGGGGAATGGAGGGCGGCCAGTGGTGCAGGTAGGATACATGAGAAATGCAGCCATTGTCGTGGCTGTTTAATTCTGCTTTGCTTCGTGGGTGCCCGCCCCACCCTTTCTGTTCTTCCGTTACTAATTGCCCCCACTGGCCCTTTCTGCTGTCCCAGCTGCTAATGATCGCAGCCCTGCCAGGCTGCCGTCCACAGCTCTGTGGCCCGCTCTGGAGCCGGAATGTGACATCCTGGCGTATAACTCAGCATCGCCGTGTGGGCCCGGCACGCGGTGGGCCTGCTGGAGATCCTTCCTGTGCAGTACCGGCCTCACCATGGCCATTTTCCTCGGATAGAAAGCTGAGGGACTGATCCATAGAAAGTGGCCGAGGAGTCGTTATTCTCCCTGCTTTCTGAGCATAATATTTTGCCAGGAGCTAAGGAGGGAGAGGGGGAAAATAAACAACTGAACTCTGGCTCTAACCAATGTGCCCAAAGTCCAGCGCATCCATCGGAGAGCAAACGCCAGGGCGCGATGGAGATATTTGTAATGAGCTTCCGCTGCCTCGTCCAGGGGAAATCTGCCATTTAAATAGAGTCTGTCTGGTGAGGCAGCGAGGCTGACTAGGTGGTTATCAGCTCATGCAGAAGGCTGGACGGAGCAGGTGTGCCCCTGCGGGGAGGTGGGCACACTGGGGGCCTGCGAGAGCCTTCCCGGCAGCCGCTGCCGAGGACGCTTTGCATGAGCTGCTCTGCAACCCCAGCCCCGGGGCCATGGCCATCACTGTGCACCGAGGTGCTGACTCCCTCAGCGGCTGGAAAATCCAGGGTCATCTGAGCAACAGGAGCGGCGGCTCTGAGCTAAGGGACCACCAGCAAGGCGCACGGCCACCATGCGGAACGTGAGCGACCATTCTATTTCCTAAACAACATTCCCTTCACTTTGCTAAATAGAAACCATAGTGACGAACTGTTCTCGCAGCTCCGCGGACACATCTCTGTCTTAGCGGGCTGCAGCCGCAGCCGGGCCCGGGCCCCCTGGGAAGGTGACTGGGGTGTGCCCGCCCCACCCCCCAGGAAGCCAGGCGTTTGCCACCCCCACACCAGGTCTGCTTGCCCTACTCCTGGGGTCCCTGCCCTAGGGGCTTGCACACTTCACCTCTTCTCTTAGAAACCCACCTCCGCCACATGACCCCGGAACACTGACCTGTTGAGGGTTGGAGGTCAGTTGTCCCAGGGGAGGGTGACCTGTCCCAGCCAGCACACACGGACCTTGCACTTGACCTCAGATGCCTGAGCGAGTTCGGCGCAGGCTAGCAGAACCTGCCATTCTACAGAGTCCGACCCAGGCCCTCGAGCTAAATCAAGGCTCGTTGGCTTAGCCCAGTGGTCGGCAAACTCATTAGTCAACAGAGCCAACTATCAACAGGACAACGATTGACATGTCTTTGGAGAGCCAAATTTTTTAAACTTGAACTTCTTCTAACGCCACGTCTTCAAAATAGACTTGCCCAGGCCGTGGTATTTTGTGGAAGAGCCACCCTCAAGGGGCCAACGAGCCGTGAGTGGCTCGCGAGCCGCAGTTTGCCGACCACGGGGCCTTAGCCCACCAGGTTTGGGGATGGTTTGTTGTCCGACAAAAGCTCCCTGGTAAGTTCCCAGCCGGGGGACGGCAGTGAACCGACGCTGGCTTCCGTGGCGTGGCTGGATCTGTGACACAGCGTTGGTCACTTCCATGGTCAGGGACACTGCCAGCGTCTGGCCAAGCACTCTCTTTAGTGTTAAAGGGACACGAAAGACTGCTTGTTACTGACTCAGGGTCATCAGTCCTAGACTAGACTAGAGACCAAGAAGCTCTGAAAATGTTGACAATGAGCTTCCAGAAGTCTTCATTCGAAAGGCTTGGGTGTTCCAGGGACACACTTCGAGTCACTGTCACATCTACATGAACGGTGACACTGAAAACAGCTCCTCAGCCCAAGGCCTGGTTCGTCTGTGGAACTGAGAGCATATCTGCTCCTTGGGGTGCGTCCTCTCCCTGCCGGGCCATGTGGGGATGCGTTGAGCAATCACAGTAACAGGACAACACAATATAGTTACGCTTATTTAAAGAAGTTTTTTTTTTTTACATTCAATAATATTTTGTATTGGTTTCAGGGGTACAGCCTAGTTAGACATTCATGTACTTTACAAAGTGTTCCCCCAATATTTCCAGTGCCCACCTGCCACCATACCTAGCTTTTGCAGTATTGTCGACTATATTTATTCCCTGTGCTGTACCGTGCATCCCCGTGACTGTTCTGTAACTACCAACCTGTACTTCTTCATCCCTTCACCTTTTTCACTCAGCCCCCTTCTCCCTGGCAACCACTTCTATTTGTGTTGAGTTTAACTGATGCTAGGGTGCATTCATTTGTAAAAGCTGCCATAACAAAGTGCCACAGGCTGGTGGCTTAAACACAGACATTCATTTTCTCACAGTCTGGAGACCAGAAGTCCAAGACGGTGGTGTAGGTAGAGTGGGTTCCTTCTGAGGCCCCTCTCTCCTGTCTGTGTCTTCACGTTCTTTCCTCTGTAAGCATCCGTGGGCAATCGCCTCTTCTGGTGAAGACACCAGTGGTGACCCGGGGACCTCATTTTAACTTACATGTCCCCTTCAAGACTCTGTCTGCAAACACCCTCACATTCTGAGGGACCGAGGGTAGAACTTCCACAGATGACTTCTTAAGGGTAGAATTCAGGCCAGGACCCAGGCCAAACAGAAAAATAAAAACAAAAACCTGAGCAAGTGAACTAAACACAGAGCCAGCAACACGGGGCAGACTGAGCTGGTCTGAACCGCCAGGTGAGCACCTGCCAGTGGGTTGACGCTGAGGGCATGGGGATCGCCGGGGGTCTTGTCTTGTTTGTTCTGTTTTGGCAGATATCCTTCATCGGGGGAGGAGGCCGCTTCCAGTCCCAGGGCGCTGAAAGGTTCGTCTTTTTCATCTTATGTGGGCGCTGGATTTATCAAATAGCCTCTGAGCATCTGCTAAGAATTTTCTGTGATAATAACGTGAATTGCATGAACTGATTTTTTTTTTTAAATAAGATGACTTTAAAAAAAATATATATATATATTATTGATTTTTTACAGAGAGGAAGGGAGAGGAATAGAGAGTTAGAAACATCGATGGGAGAGAAACATCGATCAGCTGCCTCCTGCACACCTCCCACTGGGGATGTGCCTGCCACCAAGGTACATGCCCTTGACCGGAATCGAACCTGGGACCTTTCAGTCCAACGCTCTATCCATTGAGCCAAACCGGTTAGGGCTAGACTTGACATTTTAGAGCAGTTTTGGTTCACAGCAAAATAGAGAAGAAGGTGCAGTTATTCCCCATGCATTCCCTCTACCCACATGTGCCCAGCCCCTGCCCGTTATTAGCATCGCTCACCAGGTGGTGCGTTCGTTACATCAGGTGAACCTACACCAACATGTCATCATCACCCTAACACATGGTGCGCATATGGTTCACTTTGGGTGTGCCCATGCCATGGATTTGGATAAAATGTGATTCAATATTTCCATTATTATAGCATCATGCATATTTCCACTGCTTTAAAAAATCATCTGTGGTTTGCCTGTTCATCCATCCTCACCCCGCCACAACCCATGGAAGCCACTGATCTTTTTATTGTCTCCATAGTTTAGCCTTTTTCAGAATGTGGCCTGCGTATGTGTGTGTGTGTGTGTACCTACTCTATTAAAGACGAAGACTCATAGATTACAAGGGTATGATTACATCATTGAATAGATATTTGGGGGGAAAACATTTATTTTTTGATATATCACGAGTGTTTATACATGTGTACATGATATAAATTGCTACACAAAATTGACATAAAATTGGCATGAATTTCATATTAACTATTACTGGAGTTTTTATACAGATTCTATAGCTCAAAGAGTGCTTTCATCAATACTGTCTCTTCTCATTCCTCTGACGGTTCTTTTATTCTCATTTTACACTTGATGTATTTATGATTTCAAGAGGTTTGGTGACTGATTAAAGTCACACAACCAGTAATTGTGAGGTAGAAAAATCAAATGTTAATCTTGTTCTCAGAAAAGTACGAAACACTTTGATTGTTTTCACTCTACCATATCCATGTCAGGAGCAAGTGTTGGGTGAGAGGGACAGTCAGTTCCCGATCCGGTCGCTCATGCATTGACGACCCTCTGCCCTACCACTGGGGTCGTTAGCCACCCCAGTCCTTCACTCCAGCCTCAGCCAACCGAGGGGGAACTTCATCTGTTCCACGAGCTTGGAAAGGAAGGAGGTGGCTCGGCCAGTCACTTCTCTTCCCCTCTGAGCGTAGATGCTGCCCACACAGGATGGCTTCCTTCTTGACGGCCCCCTCGGGCTCTATGTGTAAGAGTTCAAGCTCTAGCCAGGTGGGCGTATGCCTGCCCACGCCCAGCACTTCCTGTGACCAGGTAAGTCAGTCTGTCTGCATCAGGCATTCCAATACCAATTGTCTACAGGTATCAATCACTGTCTTCATTTATTAGATTTAATAGTAAAAAAAAAAAAAAAAGGTACTATTCTGTTATCCCAAATGCCTGATGTATTGGTTCAGAATTTGGGCCAAAAAAAAAAAAGGGGTGTGTTATTTTAGGCAACCCTCTTAAACCTCAAGAGATTATGTGTGACATAATCAGAATCCTCATTAATTTAGATTTTTGTGAAGAAAACGGCCTAAAGTGGCTTTTAACCACTATAGCACTATCATCTAGCCTGTGATCACAAAGCACTTTGGGAAGGATCCCTCCACTGGTTCAAAAGTAGGTCAGCCAAAGCTTGCTGTGATTGAAATAATTTAAGGGGAGGAAGATTATATTTAAATGATCCTTAAAATGAAGCGAATCCATTAAGCCAGCTAAGTCACTTAAGCAGCAGTTTTGGGGGTGAGCTATGATAACCCCAGTGTATAAATATTCTATAGTGTCATCATCTCAACTTCTGTTTCAGGTCAGAATTTAAGATTACACACAGAGGGCTTCTTGAAAGTGAAATGTGCACTTTCATGCCCTTGGCTATTCTCGAATCAGATCATGGAAAGTGAGAAGGGAATGCTTACAGTCAACACGTCTTTAACGGGTGTGAAGTACATGTAACAAACTGAAAGAGGGACACAACATAAATCAGAGCAGAGCATGCCACAAAGAGCTCATTCACCGAGAGAAGGAAGAGGGCCAGCACATACGCTTGATCGTAAAACACAGGGCAACGGTGCGTTCTTTCTGGTGTACAAAGTGCTACGGGGACGTGGAGGAAGGGGTGCTGCTTCCATTCTGGGCAGAGGAGGGGGCAGGAGGTGGACGGAGCCAGGCCTCGAAGGATGATGTTAGGTGGAGAGTGGGAGGAACAGAAGGAACAGCAGTGTGGAGAGATCTTTTCCTTAGACTCCAATAAGGCCACACCAGCCCTGGGAGATGCTGTCAGTATATGAAAGGACACAGGTGTGTGAGACAATGAACCAAGACAAGAACAGTTCCACTTCCATGACCTGGGGGGCATGCAGGGGGTGAGAAATGAGGTTGAGATGGTGCATTAGGGCCAGTTCCCTGGTGGCATTAAGTATCTAATGAAAGAGTTGGGGCTGCATATTCTTTCTATAAGTGGAGAGCTATGGAGGGTTCTTAGCAGCTTTAAAAAAAATCAGTGGTCTCCTTGTCCCCCAAAATATTACTCTAGCACGAGAATAAATCAGCCTGGTGGCGTGGCTCAGTGGTTGAGCATTGACCTATGAACCAGGAGGTCATGGTTTGATTCCTGGTCAGGGCACATGCCTGGGTTATGGGCTCGATCCCCAGCATGGGGCTTGCAGGAGGCAGCCGAACCATGGTTCTCTCTCATCACTGATGTTTCTCTCTCACTCTCTTCCTCTCTGAAATCAATAAAAATACATTAAAAAAAGAATAAATCAGAGGTGAGCGAGGTAGAGCAAGGTTACTGTAATCACCTGAGGCCGTGAACCGGCGGGTGTGGAGGTCCAGTGGCCGTGGGACAGATAAGGGGGGCGGTGAGGGGCTAGGAAGGGAGCTGAAGAGGAATCAACAATGAGGAGGGTGTGAGGCCCAGGAGTCAGTGAAGGTGAAGAAGGGACGGTCCTCTCTCTAAAGATATCAGGTGACTTATCCTCCCTCCTTCTCAGCACTGACCGAGAGCTGGGAAACACCTCGACATGTCCCCCTTAACTGATTCCATGTCACTTGGGTCCCTACCGCTCAGAGGCCAGGGGATGGGGCATCATAAGAGTTCCCGGAGCCAGGATGGCCGCTCGCCCTCCTAGGTGGCCTCACCCTCCTGCTCAGTCTGAGTTTAAACAGTGTCCGCGAGAATCAGGAGACAGCTCCCACTTCCCGGGCCCCTGCCCCCGAGTAAGTGTGCCCCCCTGACTTTCCTAGGTGTCTCGGGGCATCAGTTCCGTTCCAGTGGGGCTCCGGAGGGGTGGGCTCTCGCTGACTCCCGTCTGTGTCCCCCACGCACCTCTGCCAGGCACGGTGTTTGCCACCTGATAAAGCTGCCGGTCCATCTGTCCCGACCGGGTGACAGATTAGTTCGTTATTTTTTTTCCAAAGAAGACGAAACCAGCTGCTGGCACCCTGACCTCCCGCGGGGTCTCCTTATTCTTTTGAATAGAAGAGCATCTTAGGAAAGGACGCGTCTCCGCTGCACCCCAAAATGATCAGAGCAAGTTTCCTGTGCGCCCTCCGCCCCAGAATCAACTCCCGCCGGCTCCTTCCGGGCCACGGAGTTTCAGCTCCAGGCCACCCGCTACTGGGGCGATGGCACTGCCCTCGGTCATCAGTGCGGGCGGTGGATGGCACTCACCGGCAGCCACAGCGCGCACATCTGCGCTCCCGGGGGCCAAGGAGCTGGCACAGCTCAGGGATCGGACTTATTTGCCAAACAAACCTCAAAGCTCGCCTGTAAGGCTCTCTCCGTGGCACGGATCAGTCGCACATCGCCTGCTGCTTGGCTCGGGTTTCTAAGGCTTCCTCACCAGGCAAAGAAAACGGCCTTCGCTGTGTTTGCGGGGCGGCAGCGGGCCGGCGTGAAGGCAGACCCGTGTGAAGGCAGACCCGTGTGAAGGCAGACCCGCAGGACCGCGCTGCCCGAGGGCCTCACGCTGGACACCCTGGGCCCGCACAGGCCTCGCTCCCAGACAGACCCGCTCCCTCCGTCGGCGCACAGCCATCCCCGCAACAGACTCAAAGACAAGCTGCGATTCAGGAAAAACGACGGGGGAGGGGACACCCCGTCCGTCCCACCGAAGGAGGCCCTTCAGCAGCAGCGTGCCCGCTCCCTCTCGCCCTCCAGATGGAGGAGAGCGGTTTGCACAGGATTCCATGGTCCCTGGGAACCAGACGGGTTTGAAAGAGGCACTTCTTTTAACCAAGGAGAAAAAGGCTCACCCTGGAGTGATGTTCGGGGGTGTTGGACCCTGTGCTGGCCGGGCGGCGGGGAAAGATGTGACGGACAATGACGCGGGGGGGCGTTGTTCCGAGGGAGGCCGTGACAAGCTAGCATTTGTGTTAGCTATGGGGGCAGTTATTACCCATCCTGCTCTTTCCCGCGTTTTTAATACTAAGCCATGCTATTCGAGTTACATGGTGACCTCCTGCCCATAGCAAGCTGCTCCTGTTGCACTAGCTCCGTGGTCGGCAAACTGCGGCTCGCGAGCCACAGGCGGCTCTTTGGCCCTTTGAGTGTGGCTCTTCCACAAAATACCACGGCCTGGGCGAGTCTATATTGAAGAAGTGGCGTTAGAAGAAGTTTAAGTTTTAAAAATGTGGCTCTCAAAAGAAATTTCAATCGTCATACCATTGATATTTGGCTCTGTGGGCTGATGAGTTTGCCGACCACTGCACTAGCGGAACCTTCCGGAACCCTTAGCTTTTAAAACGAGGACTTGCGATTTTGCAAGCGCGATGGGGAGGAAGACATACCAGTGCCACGGGAGCTCGGTTTCGTCCCCAAGCTCATGAATCGCACGACAGGATGGCTTTCCGTGGCCAAGAGGCCTGCAGCAGCGAAATGATGCACGGTGCGTCCCCCGTGGCCGATCTGTCCCGCCCTCAGCGGTCACCGCGGCCCCCCCGCGTCTGGACTCGGCCTGGGAGTGCGTGTGGTGAGTGGCACCAACACCTCTTCATGAAGAGCTGGGCGATGCCCTCACACAGGCTGACATTTTATTTTTTTATTTTTATTTTTTTTAATTTTTTAAAATATATTTTATTGATTTTTTACAGAGAGGAAGGGAGAAGGATAGAGAGTTAGAAACATCGATGGGAGAGAAACATCGATCAGCTGCCTCCTGCACACCTCCTACTGGGGATGTGCCCGCAACCAAGGTACATGCCCTTGACCGGAATCGAACCCGGGACCCTTCAGTCCACAGGCCAGTGCTCTATCCACTGAGCCACACTGGTCAGGGCTAGGCTGACATTTTAATAGCAACCAGAAACGTTCCTGGGATCAGAAACATGACGACGCTCCCCTCCAGGGCACGCCCCACCGGAGTGCAGACAGGGTGTGCTCTGTGCTAACGCCCGTTGGCCTTCCTTCGACTTGCGACCAAGGCAGGTTTCAACATCTGCGGCCTCTGACTTGGACCGAGTCTCTCGTTGGTGCTTATTTTGTCACAGGGACACATTTGGGGTTTCCATATGGTGACAGTCCTCATCGATCAGGGCCCTGGCCTCCTGGTTCCCTGACTGTGTGACAATCCATTCACCGAAGCCCCGGGCGCGGGCGGCGGCGGCATTCCGAAAGTCTCAGGAAATAAAAGTCTTCACTGGGGAATATGGATCCCTGACAAAGCGACCCGGCTCCTGTGATGCAGGAGAAGGCCTGAAGATTTGGCCCCTTTGGCAGAAGTGGGGGACCCAGGGTCTGGGGGAGTCACAAGCGCCGAGTCAGTCATGCTGGCTAGACCCAGGACAAAGCACTTTGAAGAGTCTGATGTTGGTTTCTGGCCACTAATTTCAGAGAGTGAAGAAGGGGTATGATGTAAGTCTATATTTTTTCCCCTTGGACTAAAACACATGTAATTCAGAGTGGAAACCATATAGCAATTAAATTATTGTCTCCTTCTTGGATAAAAGCATGCAAGTGGAGTGAGCCGGATATAAATAAAGCTTTAAAATCATAAAAAGTAATGAAAAGTGCAAATACCTAAACTCTTACAATCAACAAGAATTTGCGAAACATCCAGTGGGTATAGGGCACTGGCCTGGGCCTTGACCGAAAACCTCACATGAGGACAGGCCCTGGCTCCAGACCACAGTCACGCGCCCGCTGCACTCGCACTAGAGGGAGGGAGTGTCGACATAATCTCGTAACTTCGATTGCCCCTCCGATCATTGAGCATCACAGTTATCTATTATAGTTGGGTGAGTCAAGATAAGTCATTAGTCATTTAATGTATCAATTAAACTAATATGTACTCAGCATGGTCTATGAATGATGCTCTCTGTTCTAGGAATTAAAAATAACATGATTAATGAAACAGATAAAACTCCCTGCCTTTCACTGGTTTCAATTTTGGGGGGCGAGTTGGAAAATAAACATAGGCGCACAATAAATGTATGATGGGCACAGAATGATGTTAACAGCTAAAACATGATGGGGGTCAGAGACATGAAGTGTTCAGTAGTGTGAAATCTCTCATGGGGCGGCCATGGAGAGCCCCACTGGCCATGAGGAGCACTACAGAGGAGAGAGTGCGCTGTACAGACAGAGGGGTAAGTAGTGTGGCAGGGGCCAGGGGCAGGCGGTGCGGCTCCCTGAAGCGGAAGCAGGTGTGGTGGTTCCAGGACACGCAGGAAGCAGGTGTGGTGGTTCCAGGACACACAGGAAGCAGGTGTGGTGGTTCCAGGACACGCAGGAAGCAGCCAGAAGAGAGAGGAGGAGCAGACAGGTGAAGAGTCTGCAGGGAACAGGGGCTGGTCCTCCATCCCTCGTGCATCAGAGAGTAGACATCAGGGTCTCGCTCTGAGCGAGAAGCCACTGTGGGGTTTGCTCAGAGGACAGATGGGACCTGCCGTTTTCTTGCCAGTATCCCTCTGGTTATTATGTATTTGGACTCCAAACAGGAGAAGGGTACCGCCTTAACTGGGAGACAGGTGGCAGACTAGAGTGGTGGCAATATAAAAGGTCTGAGGTGCTCCAGTCCTGGATATATCTGAGGCAGAGCTAACGGGATTGGATGGCAAATAGACATGGAGTGCGTGAGAGTGCGGGGTAAAGAAGCACGCATGGCTCTTTGAACAGAAGAACTGGAACGGTGTACTTGCCAGTAACTGACACGGGGAAGACACAGGGAAAAACGGGCTCGGGGCACAATGTCCTGAGCTCAGTTTTGGGCAAGTGACGTTTGCAGTGCCTGTTAGATGTATGACTGAGATGCAGAATGCACAGCTGTTTGAGGGAGAGGTGTAGACTAGAGACTAAAATCTGAGCACCCTCTCATCTTACATTGATGCCATTTAAAGGTATAGGTTTGAATGGTATTATGAAAGAAGTGGCAAGAACTGGGTCTATGAGTATCTCACCTATTAGATATCAGAATAAAAAGGGCCTCAACCAAGGAAGTGGAAGGACCAATCAGTAGGATTAGAGGAAAGAAGCAGCCTTGGTGTTCTGCATGCCAGTGAAAACAAACAAACAAACAACAAAAAACACACAAAAAAAGACAGTCCAGAAGGAGGGAGTGTAAAATGTCAGATATTACTGTCGTGAATAGGTCAAATAATATAAAATTAAAAAACGAACATTTATAAGAGACTAGAGTCCTGGTGCATGAAATTCATACATGGGTAGGGTCCCTAGGCCTGGCCAGCCATCAGGGCTGATCTGTAGGGCAACCGGCGGGGCGATCGGAGGGCCACCACTGGCACCCACCTTGGCTGGCCTGGGGCCTGTGGGCTGGGGGCAGCTCCTGCGATGAGCATCTATTCCCTGGTGGCCAGTGCACGTCATAGCGACCAGTCGTTCCACTGGTCGTTCCGCCATTTGGTCATTTTGCATATTAGGCTTTTATTATATAAAATTTAGTTGTTTATATAAAATTTATTATATAAAATTTAGTTGTTTCTAGCTGCTATATAAAGAAAACAAATGGATTTTCTTTATATAGCAGCTAGAAACAACTCTATATTTTTCTTTAATGTATTCCTTCTCAGGAAGTTTGCTCCTATGACCTTTCTGAGAGTACCGTGGTTCTTGTCATTCCAAATGTCCAGTCAAGTAGGTTGGACCAAGGGTAGAGATCTAGTCCAGGAGGGCTAACTTCTGGGAAATTAGAAAACCTCCTGTTTGGTGGACTTGAGATAGGAGGGGATAAATGTGCGCTGGAGAAGATGTGGAGAAGGAAGGAAACAGATTTCAGGAGTGAGAGGAGAAATTACATTAATTATAATGTTACATTTGAGATGAGCTATGCATAAAAAAAAATCTACATGAAGATATCACACAGGCATTAGATAGGGTGCTATCAGCCATAAGAGTTGATATAATTCCAGTGAGATGTTTAAAAGAAGTAAATGGGGGGAGGGGGGGCGGGCGGCCAAGGTGTGTGTGAAAGATCCAAGTTGTAAGAAAATCTAAAAATAAAACTTTAAAGTTGAAATTCTATTTGAAGGCAGTCCTAGTGTTTAATGCTCACAGACAATGGGCAGGACAAATGTAAATATCCCTACAGTGATCCACCTTCAACTCAGGCCTTCCAGAAAAAATTACAAAAAATATTAAATTGTTAACATTAAAAAAAGAAGAAGAAGTGGGTGCCATAGGTGGCAATCATCAGCAAAGGCAGACAGGATTCTAAGACCGACAAAACCTTAAAATGTCACCAGATTCGAAATGCGGAAATATAAAAGAAGTGTGTTTATAATACTTAAAGAATTAAGAGGGAGTTGAATATTTGAAAGGGCAAAGGAGACTTAAGAGCATATGTGAATCAAATGGAAGGCCTAACAATACAAACATAATACATAAAACTGAAAATTCAATAGTCCAGGTAAATAATAACTGAGGCTGTTGAGAGAGAATTCATGAAATGAAAGGAGCTGAAAACATTAATGAGAATAAAACTCGACAGAGTCCAGTGGTGCCAATAGTCCTTCATACAAAATGGAAGCTGAAGAAATGAAAACGATGGAGACAAAATTAATTTGTCAGCAGGTATTTGGATACGGGCGTAGGAGAAATACTTTAAACAACAATAACCACCAGATTCGGCAGAGCCGTCGGCATGCCCCTGACCTTCAGGGGAAGTTGCATGTTGGCCCGCCGCCTCGTGCTCTGTTGGAAGCCCCTGTGCCCCCAACTGTAATCTTTCTCCCAAGTGGTCCATGGCCAAGCGGTGACCCCAGGGTGCTATCCTGGGTGCTGATCCAGGGTCGATCGATCTTATCCCTTAGTTCCCAGAGGTTCCTCCTGTACAGTATTTCATGTTGCTGTTACAACCATCAATCTGAACCACTTAGTGCCAAATGCATCTCAGGAGGCGGTGAACTCTCTTCGGGATGTTAATGGCATCTGAAAGTGTCATCATCGCTCTTTGGGTTATTTTTCGCCACCGGCATTATAAATCGAATCTGCCCCTGGCATTGTTAAGCCAAAGAAAAGGGGGATTTAACTGCATTTGGTAATTATAAAAATAAGAGTTTAAGGAATAAGCTGGTGGGACAAAAATAACAGAAACTTGCCACTGTTTATTCAGTGAAACAGGAAAAAAAAATTATTGGCTTTATCTTCCAAGTTTTACATCCACAGTGAGAGTTTCTTGTTAAGTGTTTAAGTTATTCTATTATTAGACCTACAATGTCACTGGAGGGGAGGTGGGTGACCTGGGAAAGGGACTTGAAGAAGTGCACACCTCTAAGAGACCCACAGAGTGAGGGAAGTCTCATTCTTACATTGTCTTGTTTTTTTACCAATGTGACAAGCTATGCAGATAGGGAAGATGTGCTAAAGTTTCTAAAGGATGCATCTCTATGCTATTAATAGTTATTAATATTAATTTTCTGAAACCTAAGATAGCTGGTGTTTCGCTTTCAACTGAGATGTATAAAGTCACAAGAAAAATGTTATTCCCACCCTGACAATGACAAAAAGCCAATAATCGATGAAATCCTAATTGTCTGGAGTCCTTCATAGATCAGAGGCCACAGGCAATACAAGAAACTGAGTTCCCCAAAGTGGCAAGCCTTTCAAGGAGACGCAGCTGTATGAACGACTTCTTAATGGAACAACTTCTTAAGGAAGGAGCGGTGGCCCCACAAAAGTAGGCAGAAAGGAAACATACTATTTTAACAAATTCTTGCTTCCAGATGAGGACGAATATGAGAGTTTAGAGAAGGCCAGCAGATTAGGAGTCAGTAAACTTTTCTTTAAAGGGTCAGAGGGTAAATATGTTTGAGGGTGCGGGGGTATTTTTTGGTGTCAGGAGTGGGATGCAAACTCATATCTCCATGGAAGAAGCATGTTAAGATTTAAAAGCTATGCAGTCTATGCTGCAACTGCTCAGCTCTGCTTTTGTAGACAGTAGCCATGTATGACGCACAAGCAAATGAATGTGTCTTTGTTCCCAATAATCTATGGACAAAACCAAGTGGCAATCCCCCAGGCTATCTTCCTGATCAAGTGCCTCCCAGTGTCTTAGATGGAATCTAATTTGACATCATTCTCTTATCTTTGCCAGACTGAGATCCAGGAGTGGTGGAGGCTGAATAGAAGCTGGCCTTAGCAATTTTCATGAAAACCAAAAAGGCTGAGTCAAGTCCCTACTCCTTCTGACGCCAATTATATCTTCTAATTTCCAGTACCCTAGCTCACTGGTCGGCAAACTGCGGCTCTCGAGCCACATGCGGCTCTTTGGTCCCTTGAGTGTGGCTCTTCCACAAAATACCACGGCCTGGGCGAGTCTATTTTGAAGAAGTGGAGTTAGAAGAAGTTTAAAAAATTTGGCTCTCAAAAGAAATGTCAATCATTGTACTGTTGATATTTGGCTCTGTTGACTAATGAGTTTGCCGTCCACTGCCCTAGCTCATGGGCCAAGTTCTGTTGCAGTGATTGGACTGCTACCACCGAATGCCCTGGGCTGGGTTGCTTAAACAAAGGACACTCATTTCCCATGGCCTGGAAGCAGGACAGTCTGAGACCACAATGCTGGCAGAGAGGTTCCTGGTGAGAACTTTCCTCCTGGCTGGCCGAGGCCTGCCTTCTTGCTGTGTCCTCACATGGCACAGAGAAAGAGTTCCCATCTCTCCTCCTCTTCCTATAAGGCCCCTAATCCCATCGCAGGGGCCCCACTCTCATAGCCTCCTCTAAACCCCCTTACCTTCCAAAGGCCTCATCTCTAAATACCACCACACTGGGAATGATGGCTTTTCCATATGACATTTGTAAGGGACACAGTCAGCCCATGACAAGGGCAGACCATGCCATTTAA
The DNA here is from genome assembly GCF_963455305.1 of Plecotus auritus. NCBI lineage: Eukaryota > Metazoa > Chordata > Mammalia > Chiroptera > Vespertilionidae > Plecotus > Plecotus auritus. The sequence goes on from NC_137775.1 coordinate 2,074,234, forward strand.
AGCATACACCCATCGGTTCCATGAGGAAAGCCGAACCGCCGTGAGGGAGTGAAGGTCTCTGAACGTTGCAGCAGGTGTGTATGTAACGAGAGCTCTGTCCTCCTCCAGAGCGTCTCATGGTCCCCACCTGGTGACCGCACCTGGGAAAAGTGAGCACCCAGACCCCTGAAGGACGGGGCCTGGGCTAGGCTGACCATAAGGTGGAGAGGAACAAGTCAGCCCCATGGCACAGCTGTCCCAGTGAGGACACCAGGGCCACGGGAGAAATGGAGCCCAGGCAAGGCCCCGCTCAGTGTCAGGTAGTGAGTCCCCATCACACCTTCAGGGTTTGGAGAAAGGACCATCAGCACTTGGAAAGCCAGGAACATCCAGTGGACAGAATGGGACCACATGGGGACTGGAGGAGACTGTGGAGAGCGGCTACAGTGTTTGGACAGGTTCAAACCTTGGACTAATGAGAGGGCACAGTCCTCTCATGGCCACATGCAAGTCCCAGCTTGGAGGGAAGAACCCTCCCAGCACCATTATAGCCAACAGCTATAGTTGTGAGCTTGAACCTATGGTCCGAACACGTGGTCCCACATGCCTGAGTGATGTGGGCTTGATCGAGTTCAGGTGCATGTAATTGAGTAGGATCAAAACCCATGAGAATGTTGTAAACATCTTGACCACGCCCTTACTTTGCCTCATGGCATCTGGTTATAAATTAAGACACGGCTTATAGTCCATGGTGCTGTCGCTAGCTCACCATCAGAGAGGCTCTCCATCTCTCCATCAGAGAGGACAGTGTCCCACTGAGACCCAGCTTTCATTCTCTTGTCTGTCTTTTTTCAATCCTTCACCACCCTGTCTCAGGGTTCACTGAACCTGGCTGAGCTGGCGTGGCAATAAGGTGCCCTGGGGCTGAGTATGCCATGGCCGTGCTGGCTCGCCACAGGAAACACCTCCGAACTGTCACTTCTTTATAGGTGCTAATGCTGTAGGATCACACCCAAGCATCCTGGTGACCACACCCAAGCATTTTGGTGACCACTACCAAGCATCCTGGTACCCACACCCAAGTAACCTGGTGACCACACCCAAGCATCCTGGTGACAACACACAAGCATCCTGGTGACCACACACAAGCATTTTGGTACCCACACCCAAGTAACCTGGTGACCACTCCCAAGCATCCTGGTGACCACACCCAAGCATTTTGGTGACCACACCCAAGCATGCTGGTGACTACACCCAAGCATCCTGGTGACCACACCCAAGCATCCTGGTGACCACACCCAAGCATCCTGGTACCCACACCCAAGTAACCTGGTGACCACACACAAGCATCCTGGTGACCACACCCAAGCATCCTGGTACCCACACCCAAGTAACCTGGTGACCACACACAAGCATCCTGGTGACCACACCCAAGCATCCTGGTACCCACACCCAAGTAACCTGGTGACCACACCCAAGCATCCTGGTGACCACACCCAAGCATCCTGGTACCCACACCCAAGTAACCTGGTGACCACTCCCAAGTAACCTGGTGACCACTCCCAAGCATCCTTGGGGCCCAGGGACTGCTCTCGGTCAGCAGGGCCATCAGCTGGGAATAAGATCTGTCAGACACTGAGGTCAAATGAAACCTGAGGTGCTTGCTCTGTCTGCCAGCATATGTCACTCAGAAACCATCCAAAATTCACTAGTTGCTGCTACAAATGTCTGCTTAAATCCCTCTCTTGGCCAGTGCTAACCCTGCAGGTTATTCTGGTTAACATAGCTCCAGTTTAACCCAACGGACACAGAATAATCTGCCACAAAGTAATCTAGACAACAGAATGAGGAACTCCTAGCCAAACTGGCCTGGGACTTGGAATTGAGTTGTTTGGCATACCCTCACCAGGTAAAGGAGTTCTGAATGGCACTAGTTGGCTTTAAATTCCCAAGGCCTTGAGGTTTGATGGCTGGGTCTTTAGCATATAAAACACTGTGCCTCTGGGCAGGAGGGTGACTTGGTGGGTGTGAGGCTCCAGAATCTGGAGAACGTGCAGCCTGCTTTGGATGGAGGTTGTCGGTGTTCCGGATTTTGGCCATTTTAATGGGTGTGTAGTAGCATCTCACTGTTTGAATTTGCAATTCCTCAATGTCATATGATTTTGACCATTTTTATACGTGCATTTGATATCTGTATATCTTTCATGAAGTGCCTTTTCAAATATTTTGCATATGTTTTAATTGGGTTGTTTGTTTTCTTATTGTTAAGTTTTAAGTATTCTTTGTGTATTTAGAATACAAATCCTTCATGAGATGTGGGTTTTGTAAATATTTCTTCCCAGTCTGCAATTTGTTTCTTCATTCTCTTAACAGTGTCTTTGCAGAGTGGACATTTTCATTTTAATACGGTCCAAATGTTTAATTTTGCTTTTGTGGATTATTCTTTTGGTGTTGTATCGAAAACCTATCATCAAATCTAAGGTCTTAGATTTTCTTCTATGTTTTCTTTACTTATTGTCTTTACTAGAGGCTTGGTGCACCAAATTTGTGCACAGGTAGGGTCCCTAGGCCTGGCTGACGTTCAGGGCCAATCAGGGGCCTTCTGGCTGCCAGCCAGGGCCATCCTACATTCTGCACCTCCCCCTGGTGGTCAGTGCATGTCATAGCAAGCGATCGAACTCCCGGTCTCCTGGTCGAATTCCTATGGGGACACTTTGCATATTTGCCTTCTCTATGTATAGTATGGGTCCAGTGCATGAATTCATGCACCTTGAAAGGAAGGCACTGTGGGCCGTGGGGCTGTGGTGGGCACAGGGGTGGGTCTCGGCCCATCCTCTGTGCCCCTACCCGGCCCCTCCTGCTGCGGCTCCCGGTCCCCTCTCTGTTGTCAGCCCCACTCCCACTGCTGCAGCTCCCTTTCACTGATGGTGCCAACCCTGCTCATACCCACTGATAGCGCAGAGCGATTGGGGCCAGTGCCAGCAGCTGGCACAAGCAGGGTTGGCGCTGGCAGTGGGTGTGAGCAGTGGCTGCTGCCCCAATCACCCCTCAGGAGCAGGGGGAAGTGGAGAAGCCCTCAGGGGCGATTGGGGCCAGCAACCGCCACTCGCAACCTCTGATGGTCCTGAGCGATCGTGACTGGACTGGTGCTGGGTGCCAGCAGCAGGTGCGAGCGGCAGCTCTGGTGCTGGCTGTGGGTGTGAGCAGGGCCAGCACTGGCAGTGGGTACGAGCTCTGGGCGGGACCGCGGTGTACGGGAACAAAGAATTTTCAGTAACCACCAGAGGCTCGTCCCGATGACAGTGACGGGCGCCCCACCTTGGTCTGGCGCCCTTGCTCACCTGCTCCACCATCCCACCATGGCCGATGCCCGCCATGTTTTGCACACGACCCCTGGTGGTCAGCGCACGTCATAGGTCATGGCGACCAGTTGTTCGGTTGCTCCACCGTTCGGTCTATTTGCATATTAGCCTTTTAGTATATAGGACAGAAGACTGTCTTGTCTAATTCAATTTCTACCTCTTTAGTGTAAACACCCTCTGTGATATGAAAACCAGCACAAGTTGGCTACAAGTACTCATTAGAATATTATAAAAACCTGGGGCGCTCAATGAAAGGTGACATATAGTAAAAACAGACATCATGTGCTTGCAGAAATCACCACCACCACCAATAGCACAGAATAAAGTCAGCAGAATCAAGAACTCAAAATCAGAAGTGCCCAGGAACCCTATAAACTCTTCCAAGAATCGCCAGAAAGCCCGAGAGCTCGTTAAGTTCTCCCTGGATGAGGAATGGACATTTGCGCCCACTCAGTTGGAGTATTGAAAGACAAGCCAACGCTGACATTTCAGTTATCATTCCAGAAAGGACCTCTGTGAAGGCTTCCTAGAATTATTTTCTTTATCTTACTGAATCAGAGACGGTCATAGAGGGGCTGGGCAGGTGAGTGAGACGGCAGTGAAATCCAGGGAGGGCCAAGGGTACGTCTTTGTCATCATCGTATGGCATGGCGTAGGGCAGGCGCTACCCAACTGTTTGCTCCAATGGCTGCTTCCTGCATCCATTGATTTCAAAGCAATTAATCCCCCAGAGCAGAGCTTCAGTAACAACAAGCAAGAATCCGTTTTAGATACATCTTACCACCGTTCTCCTGGAAATGTACGATTTTCAATAACAGTGTAATTTTATCTACGGTAGCATTGTTCTATCACAATTACCGGCGAACTTCAGCTACTTTAGAAAAATCAAATCATAATGTGCTTTAATGTTCTCTCTAAATTAAGACTCTTTCCGATCCTTCTTCCTGGAGGAAATACGTTTGCTCCTGACTCTACAGCAAGCGCTCCATCCATCAGCACACACCCAGCAAGCTTTGCTGCCCACAGAACTCCTTACCTTTCAAGCACCTCTCCTGCCGCAAACGCGAGCACCACTCATGCGCAGGACGTAGCCAAACAGGAGGTGCTGGGCATCCACGGAGATCCCCCAGGCCGTCTCGCTTCTAGGACGCGTTACTGTATGAAAAACAAACACCTTCTATTTCCGGAGTCTTTCCACGGGCCTCTCTCACATACATTTTCCATTTATTCTTATATTTGAGGCGGGGAAGGCAAATGGTTTCCCGTTTTTAAAGATGAGGAAACACACGCCAAGGAGCGAATTGGGCGGACCAAGTCCGAGGGCTGATGCGTCACAGAACCAACCCCCGGCTCTCTACTTTTTCCCTCTGTCCCTCTGCTTCGAACAAACATCGCACTGCCAAGGGCTTTGAAGGAGAAATGTTGTGCGCGAGGATATTTATCCTCGATTCCAGTAAATCCACTTAGCAAGGTTCCCAAATACCCATTCTCTTCAGAGGCTGCCGTGCACATTTTTGAAAGGGATCGATAATGATTTAAATTATGGAAAAACAATTTGTAGGACGCCACTCTAACAGCGAGCCGGGAAGGCTCAAATTCCTCAGGAATAGAAAAATATTTAATATTCATAGGCACAGTAAAATAGTCTACAGACCAATAATTAATAGCATTGTGACAATGGGCCGTGTTTTATTAGCTGAAATCTATTTTGACTTGCTTTTAATGCGCAGATTTATATATATCGATGGGTGGAATGATTCATAATGCCATTTTGCTATTAAACTACCCAAGTTTCACTTCAGATTTTAAACTCAACAATTAATTGTGTCCCTGCATTCCCCGTCTGAGCACAGTGACACGAATTTGTCTTTCAGGCTAATTATGCATGCGGAGCGCGCGGCAGACAGCAGCATAGAGCTGCGTGCTTGCTGTTGAATATTTATGGGCTCCAGCGATGATCGGGCTGCACGTACAACAGGACCTCGGCTCCTCTGGGCCTGTAAACACCAGGGTCAGCACGGGCCTTGTTGTCAGACACCTGCTCCATACTCACCGGCAGGGGAGCTCCGGGCACCCGCCAGCCGGGCTGCTGGCCCGAGGTCACGGATTCGCACCCCCGTCTTCCCCACACACTTTCAGAGGGCAATCCCATTGCTGGGAAATTAGAATTAAGCATCTTACCAAAAACGGCCCCCCGTAGCCGGCAAAGTTTAGATGCGAGAGTGTGGATTTGGCTTCTTTTCTTTCCTCCAGGGCAAGCGGAGGCCGTCCCTCCGCGGGGCAGAGCATCATCCAGCAGACAGCTCCGTGGGGTGGGGCGCAGATGAAAACAATCTGATTCTATTTGATTGCTTTTGTCCTGCGGTCCGGCCGGCCGCTCTCTTCTCCCGGTTTCAGTTAGCTCACACACGTGTCCCACCTCTTCAACCAGGAGGGTCCTGATTCACGTGGCCACGTGGCCCAGGAGCACCTGAGAGCCACTGCCTCGTGCTCTGCAGCTCGGCGCCCTCGCCCAGTCACAGGATAGAGTTTCTTAGCAAACAGTCTAGACAGGGGTGGGCAAACTTTTTGACTCGAGGGCCACCATGGGTTCTTAAACTGGACCAGAGGGCCGGAACAAAAGCATGGATGGAGTGTTTGTGTGAACTAATATACATTCAAAGTAAAGGAGCGGAGGGGAGAGCAAGAGAACCGGATAGAACAGCCGGATCCGGCCCGCGGGCTGTAGTTTGCCCACGGCTGGTCTAGAGCCATCACAGCCGGGGAAGCCCCGCCTCGGTCAGCCGTCAGGAGGTAGAAATTGTCCTGTGGCTCTTTCTAAAGTTAGGAGACTAGTTTTGTGCCTGGTGTGGAGAAAGCACCCACGGTCTCACCACTGAATCTGGTCGTCTCCAAGGGTAACGAGGGGTTCCTGTGGCGTTGAGAAGGGCTGCAGAGGTGAATCAGAGTAAGCCGCTCAGGAACACTCCCCTGGGACAGGCCCCTGTGCCCCACGTCTCCTCTGGGTTAGAGGGCTCTGGGGCGTGGCGGAGCTGAGTGCATCCCGCCACACCTCCGGAGGGCTTTGAACTCTTCACTCCAGCCTCTCTGTCGTCTTCCTAAGATCAGCTTCACCTCCTTAGATACAGGATGGTGGTTACCAGAGGGAAGGGGGTGGGGAGGAGGAGAGGGTAAAGAGGGTAGAACATACGGTGACGGAAGGAGTTGGCTTTGGGTGGTGGGCCCACAGTGCAATCGGTACACAGAGGATGTACCACAGAATTGTACACTTGAAACCTATGCAATTTTACTGGCCAATGTCCACCCCAATATATTTAATCAGAAATGAATAGGCACTCTCTTGGAAGCATATTTGATCTTAGCCAGAAGAGATGATTTTAAAGTATTACTTAAATAATTCTCACTCATCAGATCCTCTGTGTATTATTAAAAATTCCTCCTCTCCCTTTCTTGACCTCCCCCTCCCCCTTCAGAATAAGGGTCCCTTTGAATGTTGATTTAGTACCAACTGTAATATTTGATGGCAGCTGACTTTGCTTTTTATATTCGACATGTCCAGCTGTAAGGTGGGCGGGGGGAGTCAGGGCAGCATTTCACAGGACCGCCCCCGCCCCCCCATGAGAACAGGCTCCTGTGTGTTTGGCGAGGAGGGGGTGTGGGGAGAGCTGCCCCTGTGGGTTTGCAAACGAGGACTCCCCTCTGGCCTGTAAACAACGGAAAGGGAATCTTAGGGAAGATTTCCCCACGCTGGTTGGCTTCGGGCGCCCCGCTCAGCGGCCTCCTGTTTATAACTGCAAGTCCCGAGGCATGCGTTCCCTTCCACTCGCAACACGAGCTTCTTGGCTGGTGGAAGTCACCTCTGCCGCGCATCTACACTATGTGCTCGCTGCTGCTATTTTAAACCCTAAATCTGTTTTGCACTTCTTTAGCGTGAGGCTCTCAGATTGTTATATAAACTGCTACTCCACGAATTTCTCTTTTTAGCTCACTTGAGATGAATGTTCAATCGCCGCCCAAATGCACTGGTGGATAAACGAGACGTCTAAGGCGTTCAAGAGCAGCCGAGATTTTTATTGGGAACATTTCTGAGCATCAGAAACTGTATTAACCATGCTTCTGGCTTCTGAAAATGCCAATAGTATGATCATAGGACGAAGTGCCTCTCACCTTGACCTCCTCCTCCCTAATCAACCCCCCAGGAACCCTCCTCCTGGGGTGATTTTCAGGTACATGTTAATCACTCAGTGTTACTTCCTCTATTCGGGTGGCTCTGACACTCTAGGCCTCGCCCCAGTCACGCCAGGGCCAGATCCCCACAGCTCAGGACGCTCCTGTGCCCAGAGCTCGCTGACATACTCGAACCAGTGAGTCCTAAGCCTGCCGGCCTTCCTCACTTCTCCTTCCTGAAGAAACACAGTGAAGGCTCCTACCCAGGGTCTCCCCGCCCCCTTCACCTGTTCCTAACCCAGGTGCTTTCTCATGTGCCCCCAGACATGGCCTGCCCTCTCCTCATGGGGACTGTGAGTAATAAACTATCTTTCAATGGGAATTGTTTCCTCATCGGTTGGCCTTACTGTACCTCAAATTTCCTGTTACTACACCAGAGTTTAAAATAGCTACCTAACTGGAGACTGAGGGCTGTCTCTTTCTCTGTACTTCCCTGTGTCTTTCTCTAGAACCAATTTTTGGCTTAAATCATTTGAATTATTCACCTATTAACCCATTGCTATGTCTGCAAAGGACATGGCACGAGAGATAGTTGTACCCAAAAGCCACGAGATGGAATTACACTTCCCTTCCCACATCACTTGTAGTCCTTGGCTCCTGAGTCTTAGAACATGAAAATGTGCTGATATACCTATTCGCAAGGCTAAAATAAGTATGTGCACTTTGCAATTTCTTCTCTGTCTCCATTTGTTGGGTCTGCATGTACATTTTGCTGCAAGAAATCTGATGTAATTGCTGTGGTTAATCTAGAAGGAGAGGAAAATGTAAATGGCTGTTGACAAAATGAAAATTTGTTGCGGTAATATTTTTTGGAAGGTGTCTGCATTTTTATTTAATTAATTTATTTATTTTGGTGCCTGTAACAATGTAGATTTGATTACTACTGGATGATTTTGATGGGACTCTAACTCTTCAAAGCTGAAGTGAGTTTATAAATTGTGCTGCGCTCTGCACGGCCAGGGGTGAACCTGAGGGGCAGCGGTGAAGGATTAAAGAAGACAGACAAGAGAATATAGCTGGGGCCAGGTGGGACACTGTTCTTGGATGAGAGACTGTGCCACGGCCTGCAAGCTGAGTCTTTATTGTATAGCCAGATTCCACAAGGCAAAGAGCGAGTGGTTAAGATGTTTACGATGTTCTCGCGGGTTTCGAATCTACTCAATTCCATGCACCTGAACTCTATCAAGCTTTGTTTTGGCAGCACTTGCTGCACCTCCCACAGCTACCTCACTCAGCCACCTGGGACCACAGGTTCGGACCGTAAGGTCAAGCTTACAACCATAGCCTTTGGCTATCATTGTGCTGGGAGGGCTCTGCCCTCCACGCTGGGACTTGCACGTGGCTTTGCCTCGAGAGGATTGCGCCCTCTCATTAGTCTGAGGCTTGAACCTGTCCAAATGCTGTAGCCGCTCTCCACACAAATGAGATGGGATGTTTGCTAAGGTCCCACCATGATCTTCCAGTACCTTCGGTAAGCGCATGAGGCAGATGGGTGCTGAGGTCTTGCTGAAATTGAAACCAAATCAGGATATTTAGTTGGCAGTGGAATGAAGACAGTGTCCTGTCCACCACGATCGCTGGGCTTCCGGTTTGCATTTTTAACTATCACTTGTGATGTGTCCTCCAGGATACGTGCACTTTCTTCCACTTACCAAGGGTGTTTGTTTATTGAGGCAAGAGTGAGCGCTCCAGTGTAATAATTCACTTCTTCTGGACGTGGAGGCAACGTAATGGTAAACTCACAAGGTAGTTACTTAAAAGCAAGTAAGAGTAAATTATTTGGTTGTAGTTTTTTTAGTTTTTTTAATCCTCACCCAAGCATATGTTTATTGACTTTAGAGGGAGGAATAGAGAGAGAGAGAGAGAGAGAAACATATCAGTTGTCTCCCATATGTGCCCTGACCAGGAATCGAACTGTCACCTTTTGGTGCAAGGGATGACACTCCAACCCACTGAGCCACCACACCAGGGCTGGTTGTAGCTTTTCATACAAGGCATCTATTTTTACAAACGTCTTTCACTATTTTTATCACTACTGTTTGGAGAAGCTGCACAACTTGAAAGACTTCAATAAATTGTGTCTGCTCACCCAAAACATAAACCAGAGCAAGTGCCCCCTAATTGTCATAGACATGGCTGGAAGGATGCAAGTATCAGCACCAGACCTCAGAGACAGGTAACTGTTTACTTAAAACTAGAGGCCCGGTGCACGAAATTCGTGCATGGGGGGGGGTGTCCCTCAGCCCAACCTGCACCCTCTCCAATCTGGGACCCCTTAGGCCAGGGATTGGGCCTAAACCAGCAGTCAGACATCCCTCTCACAATCCTGGACCACTGGCTCCTAATTGCTCACCTGCCTGCCTGGCTGGTCACTCCTATCTGCACCCCCACTGGCCTGGTCACCCCTTACTGCCCCCCCTGCCATCCTGGTCACCCTTAACTGCCCCCCTCTGCCGGCCTGGTTGCCCCTAACTGCCCCCACTGCCAGCCTAATTGCCCCAACTGCCCCCCCCTGCTGGCCTGGTTGCCCCAGTTGCCCCCCCCCCCCCCGCCAGCTTGGTCACCCCTCATGCCTCTCCCCGCCCCCCACCCGCCGACCTGGTCAGCCCACACAGCCTGCTGTTCAGTCATTTGGTCATCCCTCACTAACCCCCCTGCCAGCCTGGTCATAGGCAGCCATCTTGTGAGGGCATGAGGGTTAATTTGCATATTACCTCTTTATTATATAGGATTGGTTACTGGAATAAGACAAAAGGAAATGAGATCTCCATTCCCCATGATATTCCAGGATAGAAACCAACAGCCTTTGGTATTCAGGACAAAACATCTTGAGAGTTCAAGTGTTAATTGTTAAATATTGAGGAATTTTGCAAGCATCTTGCTCAACAGAATCTTATTAATCATTAAATTACATAAACTTACAACCAAATCAATTATGTTAATGCAAAGTAAATAAATACTCAAAACGTCATTTCCCAGTTACTCTACTGCATTGGACTGTTATCCGTGTTCTTGGGGGTAGTATGTCTATTGTCCGTGATGTGGGGATGCTTCATGGCAACGCACGTCTGCTCACCTCGGTCCACGTCTGTGATCGGTAGTCATTTTGGCCGCTTGACATCAGCCATGGGGGAGAATCCACACAATGGAAATCAGCACGAGCTACACGTTGGGGCTTGGGTTACTGATGTGTTGATTGTTTGGACATAAGAAAGTGTTAAAAAAGTCAGTAGAGCAAATTAAACTTAAAAGCACTTTGTGTTTGTAGCCACTACATTATAAATGTCACCATAAAGTGAAAATGCTATTCCAGTGTCCATCTCCCGTCCGATTCGGAAGCGGAGTCTCGTAGCACAGGTGAAGCAGTGAAGTTCCTCGTGCATCCTTGTTACTTCACATTCGCCTTGCTCAGTCATGTAGATGCACATCTTTTTTTTTTTTTTTTTTTTTGGCCTTATCTCTTTATTCAACATTAAACATTGGGCTGTGCAATAATATTAGGTTAAGCCGTGTGGAATTTTAAATGCAAATCTTAACCAATATTCACGCCTGGACTACACTTGGAGTCCATGGCAACCATGGGTTAGCTGCGGAAACATTTCTTCAAAACTCAGGGGAAGCATTCTCTGACATTGAATTTGCCACTGAAATTAACAATAAGGCATAATGCAGCGTGTCTTGTGTAAGCGCTGCGCGTTCTTACCTGTAAAATTTATAACAAACTCACGCATGTGCCTGCATCAGTCTGCACCCGGATTCCTTCTCTTCCCAGAGCGGGTTGTCCCCCACGGACCAGCCCCACTGTGGGGAGCTGTGGCATTTACCCCAGAAGGCGAGGCTCTGCTCCGTCCCCACACGGAGTCTTGTTGCATGTGCCCAGGTGTGTGTAATAACACTGCTTATTGTCAGATCCCGGGTGGGCGGGACATTTTATGGAACAATCTTTAGACGTTTGACCAACTCCATTCAGGGTCCCCCCGCCCCCCCAAATGGACACAGGGCCTCCGTCGGTGTCTGCAACAGCCCGCCTCCCCCCTGACCACCTGCAGCCACTGGAACAGCCCCAGTGCGCCCTCGCCTTGTATTTTAGTCCCTCTTTCACGGGGTTTGTATACCATCTATTTCATATACATGAGCGACTGAAACCTTCAGCACACGTTCTTTTCATCAGACGTCCCACACAGGACAAATGTTTCTCGCGTCCTCTGAGACACACCTGAGCAACAACTCCAGTGCTCTGCGGTCCCCACGGGAATTCGGTGACTTTCCTTGGGAATCTGTTTCTGGCTGCTTAGACGGTGGCGTATGCAGCTGTTCATGCACGAAGACCTTGAGCGTGGCAGGTGGGGAGTGGGTGGGCAGGGGGAGGCGGGCGTACCCCGCTGCGATGGGTTTCCATCTGTTCACCTACGGAAACAGAGCGCAGGGCAGCGAGGTGGACCCGCTCCAGCAGATGGAGCAGCCCCCGACTCCTTTCCTCGCCCTGAAACCACCGCCGCCTCCGGCAGGCCCCGCACCTGCTGGCCCAGCCCCCGGGGAGCCCCTGGGAGAAAGCCCCTGCGCCTCCACGTGCGGAACCGGCTGCACCTGCACTCTGCCCCGGAGCCCAGCTCAGCTGGGGTGGGAAGGGGAGCGGGTGTCACTCAGGGTCTCCCCCACCAACATCTTGCCCAGCTCACCAGGACCCGGGAGCCCTGGCCTCCAAGACACCAGCCCTGCCACCAGATCGGGCAGCACCATCTCGAGTGGCAGCAGCGGTCAGCAGTGTCTCCGCTCCCACCTGCCCTGTCTCCTCGGGGTCGGGGTGCTCCCACCTGCCCTGTCTCCTCGGGGTTGGGGCACTCCCAGCTGCCCTGTCTCCTCGGGGTTGGGGTGCTCCCACCTGCCCTGTCTCCTCGGGGTTGGGGTGCTCCCACCTGCCCTGTCTCCTCAGGGTTGGGGTGCTCCCAGCTGCCCTGTCTCCTCGGGGTTGGGGCACTCCCAGCTGCCCTGTCTCCTCGGGGTTGGGGCACTCCCACCTGCCCTGTCTCCTCGGGGTTGGGGCGCTCCCAGCTGGCAGTGGGAGTAGCGGGAGTGGTGCTCTTTGATGCCCACGCTGCTCAGAGGCCTGCTTTTCATTCTCCACGTGGACGGCTCACTCAGCTGCCGTGAGACGGCTTCTGTTCTGGTCGATGGATTACAGACCTTGGGTATCGAAATGGAGGTGTAGGAGACACTGCCAGCCTTGGGCAAACTACGGCCCGTGGGCCGGATCCGGCTGTTCTATCCGGTTCTCTTGCTCTCCCCTCCGCTCCTTTACTTTGAATTTATATTAGTTCACACAAACACTCCATCCATGCTTTTGTTCCGGCCCTCCAGTCCAGTTGAAGAACCCATTGTGGCCCTCGAGTCAAAAAGTTTGGCCACCCCTGGACTAGACAGTGAGGTGAAGGGAGGCCCTGGGATCCAGCAGCCTCGGGCCCAGCAGCCTCGGGCCCCGCAGCCTCGGGCCCTGCAAACACGGGCCCAGTGTTCTCAGCTGAGCGGAGTCAGGACACGGACTCAGCTTGTTCTGTGCTCCTGAGAGCACCCGCCCCCCAGACACCCAGACTCACATAGATGCTGTTTTACCAATAACTTTCTAGGGAATTTCACAGTGAGAATTTATTATCCCAAGGAAATAGTGCTTTAAAAAATTCCTTTTCCTATCTGCAGGCATGTAGTAGGCAACAATCACTCACATAAAAGACTCATTTTAAAACTGTAGAAATAAATTACCTGTTTTGTTCTAAAATCTAAACTCATTTCTTTGAAAAAAACATCACGTCCCCTTGGGGGCCCTGACCAGAGCACCTGATGTTCCAGGGCCCTGGCCACACGCACGCGTGCAGGCCAGGACACAGCGGTATCCCCAGACCAGGACACAGCGGTATCCCCAGGCCAGGACACAGCGGTATCCCCATGTCAATGGCCCCTTTGCCCTACCTGACTGAGGGCACTGACTCAGCAGTAGCCCTGTGCCTGCTGCACGGGCACACCCTCATGGAACCTGCTTATGTTAATGAGGCACGAGCAGCACTAATCGGCACGAGGCCTCGTTTGCTGAGTGGGTATACAAGGTGCCGCTGCTTCCCGGCATTTGTCCAGTTTAGCTCAAACAAGTTAAAAAAATTCTCCCCGTGTTTGCATGTTGCTTACATTAACGGTAGATGGATGTTTGCTGGGCCATCTGTAACATTGGGACACATAGAGGACTTTGATCAAAAAGGCCCTGCTGGTTCCTCTCTCTCTCTCTCTCTCTCTCTCTCTCCCTCTCTCTCTCTCCCTCCCTCCCTACCCTACCCCGTCCTCCCCATCCCCCCAATCAATCTGCCAGTGAGGATTTAAAACAAAGCATAACAGACTGCAAATTTTGGTTTCCATTTTGCAAAGTAGGCCATTACTGATGGAATTGACTTTTGACCAAAATTCACAGGTTTTCAGAATGTATTACAAATCCCCCAAATTCTGAAGCAAATGCTTTCTGGTCATCAGAGCAGAGAAATCAGAGCCCTTCTTTATGGCCACCAGCCAGATGTTTTCCGCGGCTGCAGATGTAACAGCCCTCCAACTAAAGACCGTCCATCTGGTCGACAGCTGCTTGGGGCCTCTTCCACATTCCAGGCTGGGCCTGGCTCTGAGGGCAGCAGCCTGGGAGGGAGAGGGGCTGTGGATTACGCGGCTAATGGGGAGGGTAATGGCGGTCTTTAGCACGATAATGGGGAGAAATGGCGTCCCTGAGGGCAGACCCCGAAGCGAAAACGGCCTTGCCCGTAAGATAACGTGGCTGCGCTGTCACTTGCAGGTGTGTGTGTGACAGGAGGTGGGGTGGTGCAGGTGTGTGTGTGATGGGAGGAGGGGTGGTGCAGGTGTGTGTGTGACAGGAGGTGGAATGGTGCAGGTGTGTGTGTGACGGGAGGTGGGGTGGTGCAGGTGTGTGTGTGACAGGAGGTGGAATGGTGCAGGTGTGTGTGTGACGGGAGGTGGGGTGGTGCAGCTGTGTGTGTGACGGGAGGTGGGGTGGTGCAGGTGTGTGTGTAGACATTATGCTGTGATTTAAACTTTGTCCATTTTAGTGCATCTTAAACCCAAACCACATGTGCAGTGTTAGCAACAGGGCCCATGTGAGGTGGGACAGTAAGAAGCCGGAAAGTTCCGTGCCCAGTGGAATTGGGAAGCTGAGGCAGGGCTGGACAAAGTGGCCTAGCCGTTCACCGCAGACACAGAAGGTCACCAGGCAGGAAGCCCCGGTGCCTCGCAGGGGGCCAGACTGCCGCGGGGCCTCCCCCAGGTGGCCTTTCCTCTCCCGGCACATCGCTGGTCTTGCGGTTTAGAGCCCCCTGACCTTTGCCAGGATAAAATCCAGGCCTGAGTTGTATTTCAGCTCCAGGCCCAGAAAAGCAGGAAAAACAGGCGGGCAATGCGGGACCAGCTGCAATGCCTGATGACCCCGGTGCCGTCCAATCAGGGGAGACTGTGGCCCTGGAGGACTCACCTGGGAAGCTGATGGCTCCTCTACTGAGACCCTCCCCCAAGCCCTCTCCCGGACTCCCAGCCTTCAACACCCTCCAGCCTCAGGTCCCGTGTCTTCTCCCTTGCCTTTCTCCTCCCCCTCCCGCTCCCCCACACGCGTGCACCTCCTAAACTCTAAGGGTCCCAGGGGGACTCGCAACCAGGGGAGCCAGGGGCAGCCCGGCCCAGGCTCTCCCCCGACCCTGTCCCCAAGGCCCCCTTTTCTCTGACTCTCCAGCGAGCTGACAGCCCCGCTCCCCGTCTCTCCTGTCGCTTCTTCCGTCCGCAGTCCTCCTGGCGTTGTCCTCCAACAGGCATTCCTTGGAACAGGGGTTCGCAGCGCCCCAAAGAGAGCAACGCCACGCGCCCTGAATATCTGATGACGAACGGACATGTAAAACGTGAGAGTGGATGATGCCCGTCGGTGACAAAGACAAATGAACCCCTTTATGGTGAGAGTTTATCGTGGGGTGAACATGGGAAGCTTACACTTCCTGCTGCAGAGCTCCAGAGCCGGGTGGGAATCGTGTTCTCGTCCTGAGACCCGCGCTCTGGCTGGGAGGCGGCAGCGGGCAGGAAGGCTGCTCTGGAAGGAGGTCCCGGAGGACCCGCCCCCCGCCCCCGCCCCGCCCCTGGCCCCAGCTCGGGCTCCTGGGCCAGGACGCTCCACACCGGTTGCAAGAACAATGAAGTAATTCCAAGTCCTGGGAGCCAGGGCACCTGTACACCCGCTAAAACCTTCGCCGCCTCCGGACTCCGCGGGGCCCCCTGGCTTCACTTCACCTGCGAGACGAGGCGGCGAAAGAGCCTCCAGGCTCCCCGGGGGTGTATCTGCCAGGGGGCATCTCAGACAAGCACTGCTGCTCCCACAGCTGCTGGTGCCCCTGAGCTCATCGGTACAGGCTCCCTGGCCCACAGGGCACACTGCCACTGCCACCAGGGTGATCTGGCTTTGCAAAATGCAAGTCCAAGTGTGCTGTCGCTTTAAATCTTCCAGCACTGACCCATCAATGTCAAGGTAAAGGAAGACCCAACTTCTTAGCCCGGCATCTTGCGTGTCCTTTAAATCTGGTCTTTGGACCCCGGCCAGGCCCTCCCCCACACCTTGGAAGGCTGGACAGGACCCCCAGCTGGAACTTCTACCCATCAGCACTTTCCCACGGACACGAGGTACGCGCCTGGGCCGATTCAGGGCCGGGGTCAGGGCCGGGGTCAGGGCCGGGGTCAGGGCCGGGGTCAGAGCCTCCCGTGACCAGAGAGCCTCTCCTTCCCGACAGACTAGCACTGGGCAGGGCACAGGGGTGGGAATCGGTGGGATCTGGTCTTCATTCCCGCCGTCACTGCCTCCAAGGTGGCACTTCAATGACCTTTCCAACCCTTAGCTCCTTGGCATTGTGGACAATCACACTTCGCCCCGAGAGTTGCTGTGACGAAATAACGCCACGCCTGACGCCAGAGACAATTCGGTGAACATCAGAGTGTGTCTTTGTGAGACCCCGCACTTGGCCTTCTCCAGAAAGATCCCCCGTCTCCCCTCTTCTCCCCGGGCGCCCGGCCCCCCTAAGCTACACAACCTACAGCGATTGCCCCTCAACACCAGGGCCTCCTGCCAAGAGAGGAAGCCTGAGGCAGAGCACGGGCTGTTCTGAGAACGTGTGCCTGTGGCCCTTCCAGGCGGAGCTGGGGCTGGGGCTGGGGCTGGGGCTGGGGCTGGGGCTGGGGCTGGGGCTGGGGCTGGGGCTGGCGCTGGGGCTGGGGCTGGGGCTGGGGCTGGGGCTGGGGCTGGAGTGAGTCACGGGCTGCATAACTGTGCGCCTCCTGCGGGAGATGAGGGGTGTCGATAGCGGCACACCCGAACCCCAGGAGCCCGCAGGCTAATGGGCTGCACACATCCCTTTGCTCAGCCGGGAGGAAGGCGAGGGGCAGCCAGTGAGGCTCTGATGGCCAATGCTGCGCCCCCGCCCACACCCGCCGGGCCCAAGGAGCCGCCGGCCAAGCAAGGCCCCGCCGCTGGCCTCTCACTCAGTTCCCAGGAGCAACTTCCTGCCGCGTTCCGCTGCTGCTGCTGTTGAAGCTTCATTTTCAAAACTCTTGTTCAGTAGGGTTTCTTCGGAGGAACGCCGTCTGTGAGGCCCCGGGATGGCTGCTGGGGGGGCTCAGCAGAGCGAGGGCCACACAGAAGCTTCCTTCCTAAGGGGGGAAACACACAGGCACACCATTTACAAAGAGCCTCTGAGGGAGGGGGGAGGGGGGAGAGGAGAGGGGGGAGAATGGGAGACAAAGGGACCTGCCCAGAACGGCTGAGCCTTCACCTCCCGCCTGGAACCGGGGCGGGGGGGGGGGGGCGGGGGGAGGGGGGGGGGGGGCGGGCCAGCGCCTCCTTCCTTCCATCCCAGCGCCTCACACCGTCCTTCTCTCCTTTCCCCCAGGGGTCTGGTCACCCCCACAGGGGTCACAATGCCGGGGATCAGTGAGGCGCACAGAACTGAGCAGTCCTGGCGGACGCTGGAGGCGGCGTGGAGTGCAGGCAGCCGGTCCACTAGCATCTGTCCGGCACCTGGTCCCCGTGGCCGCCCCGCCGGCTTCCAGGTCCTCCTCTGGGGCGTCGGCCTTGGACCGAGCATCATCCAGACGTTGGGGAGACAGTGAGCCACAGAGCGGGGTGAAGGGAGAGCAGCCGCTGTTCTGTGGATATTGAGGAACCCCCACCGCCCTTAGCGAGCCCCGAGCCGGCTCCTCGCCCAGGGGTGGGGCGTCTCCGGTGCTTTGCTGGTTTGGGAATTGCAGGCGGTGGTGTCGGCTGTCACGTCCCCATAAAGGAGGACTCGGAAGGGAACTTGGAGTCACCTAGGGCACAACTCAGACGGGCTCTGGAACAGACAGTGGACACACACTCTCTCTCTCTCTCTCTCTCTCTCTCTCTCTCTCTCTCTCTCTCTCGATAACCTCTTACATACAGAACATGCTCTCCCCTCACCATGTTCTTTGTGGTGCAGCCGCCTCCAGGCAGTCCTCAGGTGACTGAGGTGGAGCAACCATTCGTGTCTGCTGCCTCCTGCAGCCGGTGAGGGCTGGTCCCCTGCAGCCGGTGAGGGCTGGTCCCCGGGGGAAGCGGGGGAGGAGGTGGCAGCACCGAGGGACAGGCACCTGCACTGCCCCGGCCAGGTTCCCGCTCCGCTCTCGGGGAGCTTCCCCTTTAAGTTACAAGAAGGCAGAGCTTCCTCCACAGCGTCCATTTCCCCTTCTCAAGGTCGGGGGACCCTCACTGTCCCCCCGAACCGCGTGCTTTAAGTCCAGGCGCTTCTTTGTGCTGCCCTTGCTGCCCTCCCGTGTCCTCGTGCACCCCTCGCCCCATCAGTGCCTCTCAGCCCAGGCACGGCGCTCGCTGACGGCGGCTTCCTGCCCGCGGGGGGCCTGCTTCTGTGCTCGCCCTCACATCCCGCGCCGAGAAGACACGCGTGTCCATTTCGTGCTCTCGGGTTCTCGCCACTGAAGCTTTCGGACAATCTTTTAAAAGAAATCTTTATTGTTGAGAATATTACAGGTGTCCCCCTCTCCCCCCAGTGCCCCCCTCTCCCACCCTACTGTCCGTGTCCATAGGGAAGATCTGTGGTCAGTCTCTTCCCGGCCCCTCTCCCCCCTTCCCTCTGAGATTCCTCAGTCTGCGTCATGCGTCCCTGCCTCTGATTCTGTTTTACTCACCAGGTCACTTTGTTCACCAGATTTCTTGTTTATTTCAATTTTTAGATTCAATTGTTGACATATATGTATCTGTTGCCATTTTATTCATATTATCTCCTCTTCTTCAAGAAGGCCCTTCAGCCTTAACCGGTGTGGCTCAGTGGATAGAGCATCGGCCTGCGGACTGAAAGGTCCCAGGTTCGATTCCGGTCAAGGGCATGTGCCTTGGTGGCAGGCACATCCCCAGTGGGAGGTATGCAGGAGGCAGCTGATCGATGTTTCTCTCTCATGGATGTTTCTAACTCTCTCTCCCTCTCCCTTCCTCTCTGTAAGAAATCAATAAGATGTATTTCTTAAAAAAGGCCCTTCAGCATTCATGTAACCCTGGCTTGGTGGCGATGGGCTCCTTTAGCTCTTTCTGTCTGCGAAGCTCTTTGTCTGCCCTCCGTTCTAAAGGAGAGCTTTGCTGGGTGGATCATCTCGGTTGTAGGCTCTTGCTATTCATCACTTTGGAGAACCATCTTGAAGTGTCAGCTCCTTGTCGATGGGCCACGTCACTCCAGCCTCGGCCTCCATCATCACGTGGCCTCCTCCTCCCTGGCCCCTTCTCTCTCAGAAGGACACTTGTCGTTGGATCCAGGCCTACCCTCCTCCAGGACGAGCTCGTCCCAAGATTTGCATCTTCACGTCTGCAGCGACCTCTCTCCCGAACGAAGCCACATTCGGAGCTGGAGGCGAGCACGTCTTTTGAAAGACGCCTCCCCAGTCGGCTATCCCGGTGTGAGGAGGTGACGGTCGGTCGTGCGAGATGACAACTTGGTGTGTACCTGAGTACGGACCTCGAGCTTCGCCTCTCCGCTGTGTCCTGTGTTCTTTTTGGCACGAGGTGATGTGACTGCCAGAAGGAACTTTGCACCCTTTTTGGGTTAAAAAAAAGTCTTTGCTTTAAGTTCAAGAATATAAATGTATGCACAGGTGTGTATATTCATATGTATGCTTGAATGTGTGTGAAAATACATGACATGGGTGCCTGCATGTCCATGAGCTTGTGTGTGTGCATATGTGTGCACCTTTAGGTGTGTATTTGCTCACACACACCTCTGTAGGGTGGATAGATACAGATCACGGTTCTTTCTGTGCAAACCCGTTCGGCGTTCTCCAGGAAGCAGAAGCTGTGACAACAGCTCAGGGTGTTGCTGTTTAATTGCCTCATTTCAAGGTAAGTGGACGCCACACTCCCAACCTGAAGTGCATGGAAACAGGTTAATGGTTGTGGCGGAGGAGGAAGTTTTTAAAGTTTAGCAATTCAGAGGGTTTGCTTTTTCATGCTGCTCGAAGTGCCTGGGTAGCATCATTAACACTGCTTCTCCTGCTCACACTGCGCCTGCCTTATGCGTCTATACATTTTAAGCTAAAAGTTACAAGAATTTCATGTTACGGGTACCCAGCTACCTCAATGAAAACTGAGCAAAGAGAGGTAGGAAGGAGACTTTAGAATTATTAAAATAATTTGGTCCCCTGACAATTTGTATACCTTCTTGATTTTTGAGTGAGTGTTAATTAGTACATTTGCATATCCAGAAAGTCAGGTGTCTATAATAGCTCTCATAAGATTATTTGCATAATATGTGACCACTAGTGACCCGGTACACAAAATTTGTGCACATTAAAAGGGGATTAATTAGAGGAAATAATTTAATATTGCTTTTTGCCCTTTCTCTATAATAGAAGTGTCAGAGATGAAAGAAAATTAGTAAAATGTATATGAAAACCTTCCTCCTGTCAGAGTCTGGGGCTCACCACGGGACCCAGAGTCAAGTCCCCGCCCACCCACATGCACCTCAAAATCATGTGAGACCCAGACCCAGCCAGCCCCTGCCCCCATTGGGCTAAATCCAGACCCAGCCAGTCCCACCCTTGTCAAGCCCTGCCAGGCAGGGGGCGTAGCCTCAGGTCCCCTGGCCCAGCGCCAGGACTGGGGGCATGGCCTGAGGTCCCCCAGCCCAGACCGGGGCAGGGGGCATGCCTTGAGGTCCTCTGTCAAGCCCCGTCAGGTGAGGGACACGGTCTGAGATCCCCTGTCAAGTCCCGCCGGGTGGGGGGTGCAGCCTGAGGTCCCCTGGCCTGGCGCTGGGGCAGGGGGGAGCAGCCTGAGGTCCCCTAGCCCAGCACCAGATGGGAAGCGCACCTTGAGGTCCCCTGTCAAGCCCTGCTGGGTGGGGGGTGCGGCCTGAGGTCCCCTGTCAAGCCCTGCTGGGTGGGGGGTGCAGCCTGAGGTCCCCTGTCAAGCCCTGCTAGGTGGGGGAGGGCATAGCCTCAGATCCCTGCTGCTTGCTCGTTAAGGCTCCTTATGGGAACTTGACCTCAGTTGTGGGTGCAGCCATCTTTGTGACAGAGTGATGGTCAATTAGCATATTCCCTCTTTATTAGATAGGATGCCTTTATTTTTCTCTTCCCACTGAACATTTAGGTTTTTAAGGTCGGAGACCGAATAACATTGTATTGTCAATGTGTCTTACGATCTCTGGTCCAAAATAGATGCTTAATGAATGAATGAGTGGATGAATTTGAGATTTGTGGGGCGCGGCTACAGTGTTTGGACAGGTTCAAGCCTCGGACTAATGAGAGGGCACAGTCCTCTCATGGCCACGTGCAAGTCCCAGCTTGGAGGGCCAAGCCTCCCAGCACCATGATAGCCAACAGCTGTGGTTGTGAGCTTGACCCTATGGGCCGAACACGTGGCCCCCGTGCCTGAGTGATCGAGGCTGCAAGGAAACAAAGCTTGATCAGGTGCATGTAATTGAGGAGGATCGAACCCCACCAGAATCTGTGCAAACACTGTAGCCGCTCTCCACAATCTACTCTCACTTCAGACACATTTTGGAAATAATTGGTGCTGTGGCACATTCACAGAGTGTAAGGCGGGAGAATGGAAGGACCGGGGCATTGCTCTGAGCAGAAAGAGGCCGGAAGTGGAGAGAGCCCCTAAAATCATGGAAATCAGACACCAGGTTTCAAAGGCACAGAATCAAGGCCACTCGGGGTCAGGGCGGACATGGCGCCGTTCAGTGATGGCTCCCCGAGTCCCGTGGGAGCCGTTAAGCCCCGCGTTGTAGGGCATTTGAAAGCGAAGAAAGCCGTAACATTTTCCTCCACGTCACCTTCCTGGGGAGTAAGCGCCGGTGGCTGCTCAGAAAGCATTCCTGTATCAAAGAGTCCATTTCTACCAACTCGCTGCCAATGAAGGGTGGACGGGAGCCTTTTGGTCCTGAAAACTCAGGCTCTAAAACAGATGCGTGCAGAGCTGCTCAGCCTGTCGGGGTGAGCAAAGGCACCTTTAATGGAAGAAAAGTGTGACATTTCTAGGGAAGGGTTAAAGGGTTTTCTGGCATTTGTCCCCGTCCCTGGGCCTGTGGTTGTGTGGCTGCGTGACACCCTTACACACACCCTGACTCCCATCCGAAACCAGCAATGTCCCCAGGGGGGCGGCCTGGGCTCCTTCATCGAGAGGATACGGGAGCCCGAAGGTCCAGCAGAGGAGACTGGGTACCAGCAGGTGGGACGTTCAGACTCGGGGCTGGGCCTTGGCCTGCCCCCTGTCCTTGGAATTGCCAATGATGCCCCTACACCTCAGACCCGTGGCTCCTGCACTTGGCACAGAGCGAGCTGGCTCACCTCTGGGAGCGGTGACCTTGAGGAAGGTCACCAGCTGGTGATATGGGGGGGGGGGGGGCGGTGCGGGAGGGCTGGTCTCCATCCAGCGTGGAAGACACGGGGTGGTCACCAGCTGCGCTTCACACAGGTCAGGCCCCCGTGTCCCTCCTGTCCCATCCCAGGCAAGGCAGCGTGGTCTTCTTTCCTCCCTGCTGTCTCACGAACGCGACTTTCTTCTCCGCTCTGATCCCCAATCGCTGTTTCCTATCTCACGGGGAACCGATGCATAGCCTCCCCCCTCCCCACAACAGGTGCCTGCAGGGGGGTGGGAGGCTCTGGGTGAGGGGTACCCCATAAAGGACACAGTTATCCCAATGGCAGTGAGCGCTGGGTTCCGTTCCCCCTGGGACGGTAATAGATCCTCCAAATTGTGCAAAGAAGCAGATGGGCCAGAACGTTCGCCTTGATCTGGAATCAGCAAATCCCACTTTCTGATGATGCTCATCTGCGGAGGGCTTAGCACAGAACATATGTGTTTGGGTTCCGGATATTTCTTATTTACCAGCAAAACTAAATTTAGTTTCCCGTTTCCACTTGCTGAGGCCACTTTTGCAGGTTTTCACAACTTGTTTGGGGCCCGAGGAAGCATCCGGCTCCCCCTCAGATGCGAGGCCCAGGCCCACGATTGTCGTTAGCGCATCGGAGTAAACACGTTGGGGTGAAAACCATTCCTTCAAGAATCGAGTCTCCTGCCCGAACCATCACTCTTATTCTTCCATCCAGATCCAAAATACTATTCCTCAGGCACCCCCCCCCCCGCGCCCCCACAGCCTGGAAATAGCCGCCTCGTGCCTGTGGGATGTGCCATGGTGTCTGAAGCGTTTTCTTCTACTTTTAAAGCCTTTCTTTTTCGGAGCACTTTTAGGCTTACACGAAAGTTGAGAGGCAGGTAGCGAGGTTTCACACGCACCTCCTCTGTCTGCCACACGTGCACAGCCTCCCCTTACCAAGGCCGTTTCCCAGACTGGTACTTGGCTTTCCCGAGGATACACTCACCCCAGAATCACTCCGAATCCGTAGCTCCCCTCAGGGCTCGCCCGTAGCATTGGCACATTCTACAGGTTTGCACAAAAGTAAGATGCCATGGCCAGCGTTGTAATGGCATACAGAGTATTTCATGGCTTCAGAAATCCTCTGTGTCCGCTTACTCATCCATCCCCCACACCTGCCGGCCACTGAGCTTCTGTATGGGGACCGGTTTCGTCTTTTCCGGAATGTCACCGGGCTGGAGCCACAGTGTGTACCTTGTTCACAGGGCTTTCTTCACTGAGGACTCTGCACGTACGTTTTCCCCGTGTCCTGTCATGGCTAGTTAGCTCCCTTCTTTTTAGCACGAAATGTTATCTCGTTGTCTGGATGGACCACAGTTTATTTATCCATTGCTTGCGTCCTACTGAAAGACGCCGTGGTTGTTTCCGAGATTTGGGAATGGTGAATAAACGTGCTACAGTCATTCACTGGGTCCTTTTCTCAGTCCCACCAGCAGAGAAGGAGCACTGCTGCTGCTCCGCACCCTGGCCGGTGTCTGCTGGTAGTGGTCCAGGTTTGGGCCATTCCAGTGCATGTACGGCGGCATCTCATCGCTCTTCTCATTTGCATTTCCCAACGATGTAAGATGTGGAGCATCCATTCATGTGCTTAGCCTATGTACCACCTGTACATCTTTGGTGAGGAGTCTCTTGAGGTCATTGGTCCCCTTTGCAAGGAGCTGCTTGTTTTCTTACTGGGTTTCAAGACTTCCTTGCATGCTTCGGATAACGGTCCTTATCAGATGTATCTTTTGCAAGTGTGGTCTCCCTGTCTGTGGCTTGGCTTCTGGTTACCTAGATGCTGTCTACTACAGAGCAGAAGTTTTCATTGTAATGAAGTCCGGTTTATCAATGATTTCTTTCATGAATTGTGGTTTTGGTGTCATGCCCATCACGGTGCCCAAGGCCATGCAGGTCCATGATCCGTTCTGAGTTAATTTTTGTGAAGGTCATAAGGTCTGTGTTTGGATTTTTATTTATTTATTTTTTTTTTTGCGTATGGTGTGTTGGAACTATTTGTTGAAAAGACTCTCATTGCTGCATTGAATCGCCTTGGCTCCTTTGTCAAAATCAGTTGACTCTGTGGGTGCGGATCCACTTTGGAGCTCTCTGTTCTGTTGCACCCACCTGCTTGTCTATTCTTTTGCCAGTACGACCCTGACTTGATTACTTGCCGTAGCTTTGTATTTTGTCTTGAAGTCAGGTAGCGTCAGTCCTCTAACATCATCAGTTCTTCAATACTGTGTTGGCTCTTCTGGGTCGTCTGCCTCCCATATGAACATGAGAATCCATTTGTCAGTGTCCACAAAACAACTTCCTGGGATTTCTATTGGAACTGCACTGAATCTATAGATCAAGTTGGAAATGATTGATATTTTGACATTATTGAGTCTGCCTATCCATGAACATGGACTATCTCTCCATTTATTTAGTTCTTGGACTTTGTTTATCAGAGTTTTGTAGTTTTTTTTCCTATAGATCTTATGCATATATTATTAGATTTGTGCCTCAATATTTTCATTTTTGGAGGGTGCAAATGTAAAATGCAATAGTGTTTTTAAATTCCAATTCCACTTGTTCATTGCTGGTATAAAAAAGTCAATTGTTTTTCTATATATCAACCTTGTACCAAGAACCTTACTATAAATGTTCAATTCCACTTAGCATAAGGCCCTCAGGTCTATCCATGTTGTTGCAAATGACAAGAGCTCATTCTTTTTTATGACTGAGTAATGTTCCATCGTGTATATTATATCTTGTTTACTCATTTATCTACAGACACCTAGGTTGTCTCCACATCTTGGCTATTATAAATAATACTAATATAAATAATGCATATATATTTTTGAATTAGTGATTTTTCTTTTTTTTTTTTTAATAAATACCCAGAAGTGGAATTGCCAGATTTGAGGGTCAAAAGGTATAAGCTCTCAGTCACAAAATAAATAAGTCGTGGGGTTATAATATACAGCATGGTGACTGCATACTGTATAGCACATTTGAAAGTTGCTAATATAGTAAATCTCAAAAGTCCTCATCACCAGAATATAATTGTAATTACGTATGGTGTCTGATGCTAACTAGATTTATTGTGATCATTTTGCAATACAAATGTTGAGTCATGTTGTACAC